>NC_142649.1:90395000-91020000 GCF_055504915.1 Nelumbo nucifera
TTTACATACCTTGCCTTTCATTTCTTTCCCATACACTCCTGGAGGTAAAGACATATAGACCTCTTCATGCAGTTCACCATTCAAGAAGGCATTTTTAACATCGAACAGGTGTAGGGGCCAGTCAAAAGTAGTTTCTAGAAAAAGTAAAACCCTAACTGAAGTCATCTTAGCTACAAGAGCAAATGTCTCAAGATAGTCAATGCCATCATAGTTTCCCTCCATTCAGCTTGAGATAAAGCTTCTGGTACAGACCTGGGTATCACATGGGAAGAAACAAAGGCAAGAAAAGAGTAGTAGGAAGAGAGAAGGTTGTAAGATAAGTGTTCGGAGATACAATGGGCTGTACACTTCCGCTTGCCCTTGCGAAGAGCAATAGGAAGGTCAAGGTCTAGAACAGTCTGAGATGGGTCAATAGAGGGCTGACCTATTTCCTCAGAAATGATGGGAGTGGCAAGATGCTCTTCTGAAGGAGTGGAAACAACCTGCATATGTCTGAATCTCTGCCTTTGGTACCACCTTTGGAGAGCAGGAGCAGAAGCAGGAGGGGGAGCAGGGACATCAGGGGTAGGTCCAGTGGAAGAGGTGGACACCCCATGATCGGACTCACAAGGGATGGGAAGAGGAACAGCTGGAGACAGCAAAGTACTCATCAGATTTCTCCCCCTCAGGAGGAATACTAAAGGGAGTCAACTCTGCAAAGGTGACATCCCGAGATACAAAGCGGGTGCCACGAACTGGATCAAAACAGCAATAACCCTTCTATGTGGAAGCATATCCCAGAAACACGCACTTATGAGCCTTAGGTTCAAACTTGTGCCTTTGGTGACTATGAATATGCACATAGCAAGTACACCCAAACACACGAAGAGGAAGAGAAGAGATCCTCATCCGGGAAGAGAAGACTAAAAGGGGTTTTAAAGCCAAGGACCCGGGAGGGGCATACGGTTGATCAGAAAGGTAGCAGTAAGAACAACATCTCCCCAAAACTTTATAGGAACATGGGATGCAAATAAGAGGGATCTGGCAACCTCAACCACATGCCTGTTCTTTCTTTCCGCCACCCCGTTTTGTTGTGTAGTGTAGGAACAAGAACTTTGATGAATAACCCCAAAAGTTTCAAGATAGGTGGAGAGGGTTCTCTCAAAATACTCCTTAGCATTGTCAGAGCGGAATATTTTGATACGGGTATTAAACTGGGTGACGATGAGTTCATGAAAATTTTTCACAATAGCTAGTACTTCATCCCTGAATTTCATGAGATAAATCCAAATGTAACGTGAATAATCATCAATAAAAATGATAAAGTACCTGTAACCCCCCATGGTTGGCATGTGATATGGCCCCCACACATTAGAGTGAACAATATGGAAAGGAGAAAATAATCTTTTATTGCTAATTGAATAGGAATGTCTACAATGCTTTGCCAGCTCACATGATTCACAATGAAGACTCGATAAAGACACTCCTTTAAACATATCTGGGAACAGATGACTCAAAGTAGAAAATGACAAGTGGCCAAACCAAAAATGACATAATAAAATTTTGTTAGCAAACTCTAACACGACTAACTCTAAGGCAACTTCATGAGGTGGTCCCAAAGCTTGATCTGATGTGTCCAGCAAGTATATTCCGTTCGCCTCATGGCCACTCCCAATCATCCTCCGAGACTGCAGGTCCTGAAAAACACAATGAATGGGAAAAAAAGTTATGCTGCAATTCATTGACTTTGTTAAACTACTAACAGATAAGAGGTTTGTGTTAAGCTTAGGGACATGAAGAACAGAAGATAAGAACAGGGTGTCAGAGGTCTTTATATCACCTTTACCAGAGATGGGGGCAAGGGACCCATCGACAAGGGATATTTTCTCTTTCCCAGAGAGGAGGTGATATGAGCGAAACAGGTTAGATAGGTTGGTCATATGGTCTGATGCACCAGAATCAATAATCCAAGGGATTTTATGATTACCTGAAGCTAAAGCATGATTCGCAGAAGCACGAGTACCCGAGTGAGCAAAAGCCGATGAAGATGATGTACTGTTGGAAGAGTGAGTTGAAACCGCAGCTTCCAGGTGATTTAGGAGCCTTCCATACTTCTCAAAATCCAGCTTCATTGCAGCCAACTACTCAATAGTTGATTTTTCTTCGCTTTCCTTACTTCCCCCTTCAGACATTGTAGCAGCATTAGCAGTCTTGGATTTTCCCACCTGACTGCCCTTCTTAGGGTTATTATTGTTCTTAAACCTATCAGGAAGAAGTTCAGGATGAAGCTTCCAACAGGTGTCCTTTGTATGCCATGGTTTCTTGCAATATTCACACATCTGCTCTCTTTTCTCAGTAGGGCCCTTCGGTTTCATTCCCACATGTGCAAAATGTTCTGTAGATGGACTCTACAACTGCACCTGCCGCCTACTCTCCTCACTACTTATCATAGCATATGCCTGTGAAAGAGTAACCCCATCCTTGGCCAAAATGTTCTGTCTGATAATATCAAACTCAGGGTTGAGTCCAATGAGAAACTCAAACACCCTATTTCTCTCCACTAGCTTTCTATACATTTCAGCATCCTTTTTACTCTCCCATACCACTGTCTCCATAACATCAATTTCTTGCCATAGGGATTTTAGTATAGAGTAGTAGATTGCCACACTCTTCTCCCCCTGTCTCAGGTTCTTTACATCACTTTTCAATTTGTATGCTCTGGCTACATTCAGTTTCTGTGAATAGGTCTCAGTTACATTGTCCCATATCTCTTTAGCCAAAGACATCCAGAGATACTGCTAGCTTATATGGGGTTGCATAGAATTGACTAACCATCCTATAACAGTATAGTTCTCTTGCACCCATCTTTCAAATTCAGGGTCTGTCTCTTCGGGTTTCACCTTGCTGTCTATGAGATACCCGAGTTTTCCTCTACTACAAACATAGATTTTTATAGATTGTGCCCAAGCAAGATAGTTCGTCCCATCTAGCTTAATTGTGGTAACACCAGTCAAAACGGAATCTACTGAAGCAGGTCCAGAAACTGGCACCTGCTTAAACTCACTTCCGTATACCTCCATTAATCAAACGGAAATCAAAGAACAGAAAATTTTGACTATATAAACTTACTTGAAGTCAAACCAGAACTTGGGTGCTTGAAAAACTAGGGTTTTGCTCCGTCCAGCAGATGGGAGGAAGAGAGAAGACATTGCCGCACCTACCAGACTAACCCAAACTCTTCCAAACCTGAATCGCCCTCCTTTAGCAGTCACGAGACACCTTCCAAGCACAAAGCGCCACACCCAAGCTTCACCTTTCCTAGTAACCTCGAAAATCTCTAGTCGGCTAGGGTTTTGGGCAGCAGCAAAACAACATCACTTCTTGGCAAAATCTGGCCAGAACTAAACTCTCCAAACCCTTCTACCAACTAGGCAAGTGATTCTCTATACTATAGAGAACCTATCTCTCCATACACTCTCTTGATTCTAGAGTGTACAGGAACAAAGAAAAAGAAGGAAGAGGAACTGAACCTGCTTTGATACCAAGATGTAAATCAGTCCTCTAATATCAAGATTAAACTTAGTGATTAGCAGAATAGAACAGATCTGAATAACTGTATAAGAGAGGAAGATGGCGAAGAGAAGAGGTAAGAGAAGAAGTCGAATTAATCACCCTTCTCTAACCCTATTTTATTAATCTCTAAAAAATTGATGATGACAAGTATACCCTTAAGTGGGCGGCCAGCTTGGCAGTTACATAAAGAAAATAAAATAAGAACAAATAACAGGCCCATTAAGTGAGGCCCATCAACATAAAATAAAAGATATCACACGAAAGGTTGTTAGGGCCCATTCGGCTCAGTCTCTTTACAACCATGAAGCTCTGAATCTTAAAGTTTACAGGGCAACTTCAAAACGTATTATTTTGTCTATAACATTAGTTTCTTAGCTTTGTTTAATGATTTGCAACAAGATAATAATTTAAAAATGTGTGCCTATGCTTCTTTTTTTATTTCATAAAATATCTTTCTATATTTTGCGTATTTTAAAATGTTTCCACCATGTCTATAATTTTTACAATATTTCCATACGATATTTCTGACATTTCCAACATGTTTCTTATATTAGGATAACCGACATTTCCACCAACATCGACATTCTAAACCTTGGTACTCAGTCTAGGAGCATGGAGGACAGAGGGTAGGGAAATGGTATTGGTTATCTTGACAGACCCTTTCTTGGCAATGGGAACATGTGATCCATCAGCTGTGGAAACTCTATCTTTGCCAAAGCTGAGGTGGTATGAGGAGAAAATGGTGAAAATGTTGGTCATATGCTCTGAGGCTCCAGAATCTATAACCCAAGGGGGTCCCTCCTTACATGTAATGGAAACATAGTTTGCAATGGCATGTGAACTACCTGTATGTGCAAAAGAAGTAGAATGGATACCTCCTGATCCACCTGTACCTTGCTATCCACTTGATAATGTGTTAGGACTGACTGTATCTCTCTGATTTAGTAACTGCCCATATCTCTCCAATTCGGCCCTTACTGCAGTTGTTGCAACAAACTCTAGGAAAGTTGTAGTGGATGGTCCTGATAAGCCACCAGTCACTGCCATATTCACATTTCCCCTCTTGTTTCTGAGTCGACTCGGCACAAGGTGAGGGTAAAGCTTCCAGCAAGTATCTCTGGTATGTTTCGGCTTCTTACAGTAGTCACGGTTCAAATCCTTCTTATCTCCCTTCCTAAGTTCATTTCCACCCTTGTCTCCACTCTGCTTAGGTATCACTGTGCTAACCATAGCTAACTGCTCGAGACCCAGGTTCTTTATCATCACATTCCTCCTATTCTCCTCTCCTAACACAAAGGCATATGCCTGAGTTACATTATCGCTGGAAAGAATATGTTGTCGTGCAATGTCATACTCGGGGTTAAGACCAGCTAGAAACTCAAAAACCATATTCTTCTCTACCAATTTCTAATAAGTTGTTGCATCCTTGCTATTTCCCAAACCACAGTCTCCAAATAATCTATCTCTTGCCATAGCAATAAATAGCAACAGATTTATCTCCCTATTTGGTAGCAATTACCCGGTTTCTCAACCAATAGGCTCTAGCAACATTCTCATTCCGTGAATAGGTTTCTGCAACTCCATCCCAAATCTCCTTAGTTGTGTTAGCCCATAGAAAATTTTTACTTATATGGGGCAACATGGAATTAAACAGCCAAGTCATTATCATATAGTTCTATACCCATCGGGAGTAGTTAGTTTCGGGTTTGTTTTCCTCACCGGTGACATACCCCAATTTCCCACAAGCACCAATGGCCATCTTTGTGGATTGTGACCACTCTAAGTAGTTTGTACCATCTAACTTAGAGTGATGGTTCCAGCCCCAAAGAGGTCTCCAGCACCTCCTCTCCCTTGTCCCATCTCACTTCCCAGTTTGTTTTCAACTCCACAGCCCTCCATAACTCCCAAAAAGGGTCGGGAAATCAACTTGAGATGAAAAAAGAGGTATTTACTTCCTTCAGACACCTCAAACACCCTTCTAGTACCCTAGAAGCTCCTCCCTTCGAAGATTCCTTTTTTCCATAGGAGCAGGAAAAGAGGCTACCGCTCCCTCCAGAGGCCTACAAAAAAGGTGGGACTTGAACCGCCCCCTACAAAAATCTTAAAGGAACCCTAGAAAACTAGGGTGCCACTTCCTACATCAAAATTGAAGAGCCCTACTAAAACATGACTATCCCCTTTCTCTAGTTCTTCCTGATTTTGGTGTAAAACCTTAGACCAGCTACAAGGGATTGTAATTCCACCAAAAAATCCAAAAATTAGACTTACCTGAGGTCTTCAATCATCCCTTCACCTCATCATGCAATCGACCGATCTAGGGTTGCATGATGGAGCAGATCAAGAAGTCTTTAAACTTGCTCTAATACCAAGTAGAAAAGTTTTGATAGCTGTTTCGATATAAACTTTGTGAAAAAGAAAAAAGAAGGGAAAAGTTTCTGCTAGAAAAGAAAAAAAAAAAGGAGAAATAGAAGAGAATGAGAGGAAGCCAAAAAATCAGATCTGACCGCCCCTTTCCTTTTAATTTATATACTCATAAAAAGAGTGTACAAGTACAAGTATGCCCTTAGTAAGTCGGCTACTTGTAAGAAGCTAGAAAACACACTTAACATAAACCAATGGGCCTAAGGCCCAATAACTTCCTAAGTTATGTAAATAAAAATAAATAAAGTCGGCCCAATAACTTCCTAAGTTATGTAAATAAAAATAAATAAAGTCGGCCCAATAACTCAACACAACACTTTATCGAAGGGAATAATTTACATTGAATTGCAAAAAGAAGTTTTAGAAAGTATGAGACCAGAATAGTCAACAGAATAGGAAGAATGTTCCTCCAGAGCTTTCCTTGACATACAACTAAAACAATTCTATTTTGTTGGTAAGAGGTTGTATTCTTTCAAGAAGTTTTAGAAAGTATGAGACCAGAATAGTCAACAGAATAGGAAGAATGTTCCTCCAGAGCTTTCCTTGACATACAACTAAAACAATTCTATTTTGTTGGTAAGAGGTTGTATTCTTTCAAGAAAATGACGGCAACCAAATAAATATCTCAAAACATATGAAAATGAAGTAATTAAATATATTTACATTGAATTAGTTTTCTTCACAAAACAACAAAGAATAGGTGTCATATATGTTCTACAAAATACCTGGCTAAGAAGCTTCGGCTTGTCAACAGTTGAGAATATAACTTCATGTATTGGAACATGTGTAAATTCTGGCCTGCACCATAATATTTTGAAACTAGAACTTATATGCTTCATGTTAAAAAACTGTATTATGTAAAAAGCATCTTTATTATTAATATAGAACTTCAGTTCTGCATAATGTTCTGATCATTTCAGCAGAATCATAATTTATGTAGATTTAAATGTCAAAACCAAACAATTATAACCATTCCCTTCTAGGCCTATTGCAGTAGCCAAAAACTTGGAACCTCATCCCAGAAGCATGGAAGAACATAAATAACCCCACAACAAAAACCAAGCAAGAAGGAACACCAGGACACTCATATGATCTTACTGCAAGAGCATCCCTACAAATTCTCACCCACACAAGTCTTAGAAGAATTCTGTTCAAAATGAACTCAAATAATCAGCTCAATGAGATGGACTTTTTTCCTGTTTATCCCTACTCCCCCCAATGCCCACAAAACACACACACACACACCAAAGACCAAGCAAGAAGGAACACCAGGGCACTCATATGATGTTACTGAAAAAGTATCCCTACAAATCCTCACCCACTCAAGTCTTAGAAGAATCCTGTTCAAAATGAACTCAAATAATCAGCTCAATTAGATGGACTTTTTTTCTGTTCATCCCTACTCCCCCTCCCCCCACCAAAAAAAAAAAAAAAAAAGAAACGAAAAGAAAAGAAAGAAACTGCTATCAATTAGAATCAACAGTTCACAACAACCACTAAAAGGAATACCTTCCAGAAAAGTTTTCCGTGTTCCCGACATGGTTTTTAACATCCAAATTTAAGTCCTCAAGCTTTGACCAAGGTTCAAATTCAACCTGACAATTCTTATTCCTGCTTATAGAAGTGCCACTAACAAAAATAAAGATAAAAAGAAAAAGAGAAGAGATTAATAAGTGGACACTTAAATCAAATACATTCTGGAAATTCCATTATTAAGAGATGCAGCAAGACCTAAAAAACTCTATCCTGCTTTTTTATCAGTGAACTGTTTTCTGCATATGACATAGAAAGGACCACAATATAAGTTAAATAGATGAAGATTTTTCATAGGTAACATACTTGTCATGTGATGGCTTATCTTCTTTAGGTTTTGCATTACAAGGTGCCTTTGAATCAACTCTTAGAGATGGTTCTAGATCATCAATCTCAACTCCTCTAGTCCTTAGATTCTTCCAAGCATTTAAAAAGAAAAACATCAATAAGAAATCATATAGCAAAGGCTAGCAAAACAATTCAAAAATGTACTTAAGATAGACAAAAAAGATCCAAGGAAGCACTCCTATAGGAGGAAGATTCTAACTAGGGAGTGAGATGTTTGTGGTAGTGGTGGTGGTGGTAGGTGGTTTTCATATAAATAGAGCTATACTAAAAAAAATAGCAAGTTATCAAACACAGATACATGAAATGACAAATTTGAATTAGTAAGGAACTCTTCTGGGCTTCATTGTAATTTACATACAGCAAAAGGGTTAGGTCAGGTTCCAGCCTATTTTGTGGGGTGCAAGGCATGCTGTAGACAACATTCATTTTGTTATTTTAATAAAGTCTTCACTCTTCAGTTACCAACTAAAAAATGAAAAATTTGACATATGCAAACCATATCATAGGCAGCATTATACGGAAAAGACAAAGTGTTAGAAACAAAGAGCTGCCAATAATATAACTAAAAGAACACCAACTGAAACTGTAAACCAGACAAGATGAAGCATAGAAGTAAAAACAAAAGCAAAAGCAAAAACAAAAAACTCAAACAAAGAAATCATTAAAGGCCAACCATGAAACTTATGAAACTTTGTAAAAGGTTTGTCTTTCATAACGAGACTTTGCAGAAATCCAGTAAATTGACTACTGTCATGAACATCTAAAGAGAATATTATTGTGCAAGCATCTGAGACAGAAGATACACATACAAAACAAGAAAAACCATGGGGATGGGAACCATAATAGAGAATTGTATGGTAAAGACAGCTCATCAGGTGTTGACAAGAAAAGATTTCAAAGGCTTATTAATAGATCATATTCTAAGGAGATGGGCTTCAGTGGCAAGTTATGCCCATAGACAAAACTGTAGTACTATGGCAAGCTCCACAAATGGACAGACTCAAATTAAACTTTGATGGGTGCAGCCTTGGAAACCCAGCACGCTCAAGAATTGGGGGTGCAGTTAGAGATCACAGTCATAACATTCTTATGAGCCACAGGACCAAATGGAATTCGAAACTCCTAGACAGCAGAAATACAGACTCTCTTTCATGGTCTGAAAATAATGAGATCCCTAGAACATCCTCCGTATTTGGTTCATTTCCTAATAATGAAGTTGCTCCTTATCCTTCATTCCTTCTCTTTTGCTGATAAATATTCTTATGCCTTTTTTCATAGTAAACAGTGCCTTTCTTTCTCTAACTTATAAAACTATTTTTCTTTTCTTTGGTGGAATTATTTATTTCTGACATTTACTGCATATTTATTTTAGAATTTTGTCTTGTGAAGTACTTGAAAGGACAGTGAAAAAATATAGTTATTTTTTGGATCTTTACAAACTTTAATTTAAATGCAGTCAGGTGAGTTAAAACCGATTAATCAAGAGCCAATATACATACAGAACCTAAATGATGCTCTCGGGCCCTAAACACCATAAAACCAATGTGTTCAAGCAAAAGATAGAATCCCCATTGCTTAATCTTTATATATATATAGATTGCAACCCAAGCTGGACCTGGACAAAAAAAAAAACTAGACCCAAGCCTGGAAATTTCCTATCCAGGCTAAGAATGATGATCCCCGCCCCCTATCCTTCCATTCCTTCATCTTTCTTCTTTCTTCCCTATTTGTTCCTTCTATTTTTGGAATAATCACAATTAGAGCATATTTTAAGCTCCTGCAAGGATTGCAATTCAAACAACAAGATGGTCTCAGAATCATGCCTATGTAGCCGCCTGACCTTGAGTTCCATACAAGCATCAAACTTAGTGAGGTTGGAGGCAACATGTCAACAATCAAATTATTATCATCATTATCACCATCTAAGCCTTGTCCCAACCATGTCAACAAGTAAATAAATCTAACAACATATTTGTTACAATGCTAACTAGATGTTAGCATAGAAAGGCATATATTTGTTACGTAAATTCCAGATGACAAAAGTATATACAAGACTGTAATATATTGAAGGTTTCTTTTGCAAGGATACTTGAAGATGAAAATTGAACGTGTCCTAAGAAATGGCTGATATGCATAACATGCATGATGCAACCTGCAATGCTAGACATACGAGAAAAGAAATTCTTCATGTTTAATTAGCATTATTATAGCAATATAATCAATTTTACTCAGTAAACTCTTTAACTATTTGATCAAATTCTTTTGTTTCCATTTCCAACGTTCCTAAATTTGAGATGATCTTTTTAGGTTGAATTTCTAAAATAAGGTCATCCTATGTGGTCAGGAAAGACCCATCCTGAAGAACCTAGCCATTCTTGAGCATTCCCGTTTCTCTACAATCAAAATGATGGTGTAGAGATATCATAAAAACACTTATCTGGATGCTCAACCTGGATAATGTCCTTATGGATTTCCCATTATCTAACAAAATCTACAACTAGGGACCAAATGGACGTGGGAAAACAGTCTTGTCACATTCTTTAAGAAATGAAATCTACAACTAAATGCAGCTTTAATTGATAAGCACTAAACTTTCAACTTTCAACAAACCAGAACATGTAAGTCCAACCACCCACCACCCGTGCTTAATTCAGACTGGGTGCAGATCTTTGGCTATCAGATAATTGAACTAATGAGAAGCAGTACCTCCAAGAAACGGACATGGAAGACAGGTTGCCTTTCTGGGTCCTTTGCCTGAGCTAGAAGCTTTTGATGTATCAAGACATCTTCCACTCTATCCATATTAACATCTAGCGCATAACTAAAACACAGAACAAGCAACACAATAAGTTTTGGCAGCAAAGGTCGAAGAGTACAACCCAACAACAATCCATGGAACCAGCAAGAAGAAAAATGAAAAATACAACAGGAACATCAATATACAATGAGAAAAACAGAAATTCCACTGACGAGCCTAACAAATAACAACCCAAAACCAGTTTAGATCAAGAAAAGCACACTGAAGCTAAAATTCCACACTTCTCCCTTCCAAATGAGTATATCACTCCATACAATAAACACTCAACACATTGCCCAGCTTTTCCATATGAAAACTTATCCATGTCATCACCAGAAACAGTTCCAACACAAGCAACAAAATCAAGTTTCCACCAAATTCCAATCAAAGCTGCAAAATTTAAAGCCAAACCATGGCCAAGATGGTAAAAGAAGACAAATATAATTCAATCTAAAACTCAAATATGACAAACAGCCAATACCTAGCAGGCAAGCGATTAAAATGAGCATCCAGCTGCTCGCGGAGCTCGGGATTACACGTTGCTTCCTCATTCCCACACTCCATCAACCGATTAAACACATCCGTCCTTATATCATACCCACTAAACCCCCCAAAGCTACGCTGAGGAGAAGAGCTCTCTCCAACTCCTTCAAGCAGCTCCATATCTCTTATCTCTTTCTCCTTCTCTCTCTCTCTCTCTCTCTCTTCAAATCAAACTAAAACCAATCCTCCCGTCACCGAAAGCAAAATCTGAAAAAAAAAAAACCCAAGAAACTGATTCCAAATATTTAATTGATATATAAAGAAAAGATCTCAAGAGGTGGAAACAGAGATATGAAGATCGGAAGAAGTCGGTCAGCGACACAACCAAGGGACCTTTGACGGTTGAGAGAATCTGTACACAGGAAAGGCTAGAGATTTCCACAAAGGTACAGGGCTAATTTCGTCCTCACCGCTCTAGCTCATAGAAGCTCAAACAGAACGTTAAAAATGTCGGTGTTTAGAGAGAGCGGCTCGGACAAGCCAACGAATGCAGCTACAGTAGCATAAACAGTTCCGATTTTTCTATGTATTTTTGTTTTGTCTGAACTGCTTTTCGAAGTGAAAATGTGAAACTACAAAATGTGGAGTGGATAGGGTTCGTAGAGTTCTGGATAAACTGGGGCTACTGCCAGGTGCCATGATAAGGCAACAGTCTGCTGTGAACTGGATGAAAAGTTGAAAACTGAAAAAGGCCTTTTTAAGTTAATAAAAATTCTGAGAAGGACTGATTTCGAATTTGAAAACTTCTCTTTTTGCGTTGCCGCTTGCCGGTGGTCCGGTGGACGGTGGTGGACACTCGACACAAATCCACAATCGACATCTCGCACAAAACACCGTTCCTTCTCTCCTTCTGTTAGCCACGTGTCACATACATCATTTTGGGGTGGCCAAATCTGTTATCCGACGTGGCCAAATGATGCTTACGTTACGTGACGTGTTAGCTAACAATTTTCAGGGGAATCCGCTCCTTTTGTTAGCCACGTGTCAGCTAACAATTTTCTCTACTGAAACAGATTAATCAAGTTTTTTATGAGCTGTCCAGTTTTTATTGCGTCCAAATTTTAAACGACATTTTCAGAGAATGAGCTCTGATACCGTGATACGAGAGGTTCTGATATATCACGTGGGCTGTGCAACATGCTCACACAGTGATTTCAGAGAATGAGTTGCGATACGGTCAGAAACGGGTTTACCCAGCGGTGCCCCACAATTATGACTCTAGACTCCGTTCTCATTGGGTTTCAGGTTTCACACACGCTTACTTGCGGTGGTTTTACTGGATTGAGCTTTGACGTACATACGTGGGCTGTGGGCCCACGGCCCATCTTTTTCAAAAGCAACTCTCATTGAAATATTTTTTACTTTTAATGTTGAAAAATAAAATAGACCAAATGGATCATCGAGATTGAGAGTTAAGTTTTAATATCACTCCCAGTCCACTTCAGCCAACTTTTTCTTTTGCCACGTGGCAAAGTTGTTTCTTTAATAGCTAGGGTTGTTGGGTTGAATTTGTTAGGCGGTGTTTGGTATGGCTTCTGTTTGTTTGATAAGCGACGTCATATCATTGTCAAATCAGCATTTATCCCATCATGTCAATTCGTACGCATAGGTATTGATAAAAGTTGGTCTTGATTTTAAGTGTGTCAACGCTTCCCCCAATGGTTAAGCATTTATTCATTATTCCACTGATGTGGTGCCTAGTGTTGTATGCATAGGTATTGATAAAAGTTGGTCTTGATTTTAAGTGTGTGTTAACGCTTCCCCCAATGGTTAAGCATTTATTCACTATTCCACTAGTGTAGTGCCTAATGGCGTCTAGTTGTCAATAGACAGTTTATCAAATATTTTTTCTTAGTTTTGAAGACAAATCAAGTACAAACATTTATTTAATAAACGCAATCAAGACAAATAAGTTATTGAGAAATCAATTGGATAAATGACTTCCAAAACAAAATCAATTCGATAAATGAAATCTTGGCCGACATGGGAAATCAATTCAATTTAGCATCATCTTAATATGGACATTTGAGTTCTCTAGTTCCTAATTATCTTAAGTAAAATAATAAATCATTTTGATTGGAGATTTTTCCTAAAGAGCATTCATTTTTTGGATATCGAGAGGGGGAAAGTTAGTAAATGGGATTCACAATCCCATTGACCAAGATACCCATGCTCTTTTTTTAGATTTATGTGGGGTCATGGAAAGTTTGTTTTCCTAGGTTTCACTCCTAGGTGAGTAAGCAACTTTTTCACCCAAGGGAAAGTTGCCAACACTTGGATGGGACAAAAATGCCCCTCTTAATAATGGATTTTTATGGCTAAAATTGTCATTGATTTATTTACCTTGAAGATAAAAGAACATGGGTAAATGCACTTAATCGGTAAGTTACATACCAAAAAGTGAACGGAGCCTTAGGGTCCATTCTTCTTTTTTCGGATTTTGAAAGGGGGGAAGTTGGTCAATGGGATTTTGGTTCCCATTGACCAAGATATCCATGTTCTTTTTTCAGATTTATGTGAGGCTCATGGAAAATTTATTTTATTTGGATATCACTTACTTGGGTACCCATGTGGGTAAATAACTTTTGGACAAATTTCTTTAAAGTACCCCTAAGGTTTAGCTAATTGACTAGTTCTACCCCTACTATTTGACTATTGTCTTAAAGTATCCCTACTATTTTTCACAATTGATTAGCTCTACCCTTATCGTTATCATCTGTTAATATTCCGTCAAAAGCCATACACACATGACACCATGTGATGTACAAATTTTTTTAAATCCAATTTTACCCTTCTTCTTCTTCTTCTTCTTCTTCTTCTTCTTCTTCTTCTTCTCCTCTTTCACTGTCTTCTTCCTTTCAACAGCGGCAAACCCAGTGGCGGTGATAACCCCCTCTATAGACATCATTTTCGTTGCTGTTGACCAAAGCAATGGTCGTTAACCTCAACTCCAACTCATGCACAACAACACTAGTGGTCAATACCTCCACCCTGTGTTTGTCAAAGTCAATGTATTTGAACTTACAAGAAAAACTTGGTCATGATTCCTCAGTCTACAGTTCAAACGAACAGAGAGACGATGGAGGCATTGCTTGTCAAAGTTATAGAAGTAAAGGCAAGAAGCTCTGTCTCAGGAAATGAAATTGGTAGGAGGCATTGGAGATGTAGACGAGCTGGTGACGCTAGAGTTGCCGGTGGTGAAGATGGGGTGGTTTTGAAGCAACACACATTCAACTTCCTCCTTTGCAAGGGCTTGTCGCTCCTCGTATTTGCTTCAAGTATAGAGAAATGTTGGGATATGGAGGAGAGTAGAGTTGTTAGGACTTGGGCTGTGAGAGAGAGTAGACTAGGTAAGATAGGATGGTAGCAAATGATAAAGGCTCGAGTTGTTGGGAAAATGGCAACTTGTATTAGGTTGTTCTCAAATGTACAAGCTTAGCCCTATTTATAATAGAGCCAAGTAGGTGGAGCAAAGTCAACCAACATTCTAGACATCTCTCTCTACAATTTTACCTTTTCTAGAAATCATCATCTTCTAGACCCAGATACATTCTAGAAGTTAGAACCTCTAGAAAGTGTATTACTTTTTTCTAGAGACTTAGAGATTTAATTTCTAGAGTGCTAATTAATTCTAGAAGTTTGAACTTCTAGGAAACTTCTAGAAAACTTTTGGAAAGTGGATTATTTTTTAACACTCCTCCTTAATGCACTTTCTTGTAACTCCTAGTTGCTCCTGTAACAACTCAAACTTTGAACGCGGTAATGCCTTTGTGAAAATGTTTGCTGGTGCTGCTCAATCCGAGGTAGTGCACGAATCAAGGATGGCAATCAAATAGTCCTTGCTGGCAGGTCAGGCCCGAGCTTCAAGGACAAGGCCGCGCGCGCTTCAAGATCTGCAATCAAGGAAGAAGTCAGAGGCCTGAGGAATTACTCTCGAGTAAGCACTCCAACGCTCAAGTTAGTAGGAGGTGGTGGATGACCGGGCTGAGCTAAAGGGATGCTGGTCCGAGGTAATTAGCAATGTGGGTTTTCGAAGTCAAAAGTCCCTTACCTCGAGCATGTAGTACCTTTTTATAGCAAGAGGGTTTGTATCCTGATCGGAGTAGGTTTCCAGGGAAATCGGGGCAGAGTTCCCTGCCGAGGTTATAGAGGGTAGAGTCCTACTCCTCGGCGGAGTTGTCTTCCCATCCCTATCCGTTAGGTGGGCTTATCCGTGGGGCGTAGCTGACATGGTTGGCAGGATAATGGCAATGCAGTAGCCCGACTAGACTGTGCCGATGTGGCTAAGCTGTGACAAATGTCCAGGGGTCTCATGTCCAGCTTATTCATGTCCCCAACACCACTCCCCCAGTTCTGAAGCTGAGGGACAAGGTTTCCTAGGTTTGTTGCCTGATTGAGGAACTTCTGAGCATGCATATCATTCATGCCATGTTGGTCGTTGCCTAGGAGTCCTCCAATCGTCAACTGTAGAACTTAAATAAGAACTAAAATTTTGGTTCCCGATCCACTCCCCTAGTTCCGTTGTCGAGGAGGGGGAGTGCTCGACCAGACTACTGTGCAACCTTGTGGCCATAAGCTGCCTAGTCCGAGGATTTGAGTGGCCTAGCTGAGGATCCTTGTCGAAGAATGGACCGGTATGGCGGGTCTTCGCGTCGAAGGTTGGACCGGTACAGTAGTTGAACTGGTGCAATTAATGGGCGCAACCGCTGCCTGCTGAGGGTGCCATTTCAATTTTCGAGGCTTCCTGTCGTACATTATTGGTCGCATCGGTTGGCCTTCTAAGGCGTTGTCAGGGGTTCTTCATCTGCACCGTTGATCTCTCCTTGGTCTGTGCCCCTGATAGTTTTAAAAGGGAAGGGGGGGGCCCTCTCCCTATCCTTAGTATTGCTTGCAAGGGTGTTCGGCATCCATTGCTTGGCAGATTCATCGGTCACACAGTTTAGCAGATAGCTTGGTAGACAACTCGGCGGATAGCTCGGTAGATAGCTCAATAGCATTCGTTCTTCAGCTCCACAAATTGTCTGTTATATCCTCTTCATCTTGCCGGTCCTCTTCTTCATCCGGGTCCTCCAGTAGTTCTAGTTCTAGCTCTTCTCACGGCTTGACCTACGAGCCTGAGCTGAGAGACTTCGTGGCTGCCGAAATTGAGGAAGCCGAGGCTGGTCCCTCTGGGATGGAGACAGAGCTTCCTCTCTAGACAGGTTGTCGGTTCGGTACCACGCCCGACATCTTGATGCCTGGGGTATGGCTCGGATCCGAGCTACGTTGTCCGTTACCCAGGGAGATGGCCACTAATGCTTAGCCCGGTGAACTATGTGTTTATGAGCATAGCTTGAAGGCTGGGTTGGGGTTCCCGTTGAGCGAGGGGTTCGCTAAGGTGCTAAACTAGTACAGGGTGTTGCTGGTGTAGCTGATGCCGAACTCCTTTAGGTTTTTGCTCGGCTTATGTCCTATTGTGTCGTCCGCAATATCGAACTAACCCTAGGGATGTGGGCTTTATGTTCCAACTGAAACACCACCAATAAGGGTACAATTACTTCTTCACCCGGCGGAATATTCGGTCTTTGGTCGGGGTCCCTTCTTCTGTGAAGCACTAGAAGGAGTCGTTCTTATTTGTGCGAATCCCCGGGGGTCGCCCTTTTCCTGTCGAGCTACGAAGGCCAAGGACGACTTTATCGCAGCCCCAATGGTCGGCGCTTACTTGGGAGGAATGGTCGGCCCCGAGCATGATCCACGAAATCGACGTTATCGCGTACACATGCTCAGAGATGCTAATGCTCGCCGGGCTGATGGAAAGGGTGGACGGTCTGTTTCCTTTACTTTTGTTTGCCAAATTAAATTTACCTTGCCTGCTTTGTACTTATCTTGGGTATCCTACGTTGCAGGTGTGAGCATGGCCAACGAGGAAGAAATTGTTCGTCGGATGAAGGTGCTCCGACAAAGGTAGGAATGAGCCAGTGTGCAACCGGAGGCTTGTCCCGAGGCAGAAGAGCGGCCACTGTTCGAGGACAGGGCGGCTCGTTGGCGAAGAAGAGTTCGACAACGACAGGTCGAGGAGGACAACGTTATTGTGGTTGACCCCAAAGGGGTTCGTCGTCCCGCTGGTGCATCGGTAACTAAGGCAGGAAGCAGCTTGGGTCTACACGTGCCGAGGTGGTCGATTCGTATAGACGATAATCTGGAGACGCTCGGGGTTCCTGAGCAATTACTGCGGGGAATCATGACAATGTCCATAGCTTAGGAACCGATCGGGATTGGTAGTGGAGCCTTGGAGTGTGCGCTGCTGTGGTCTGCTGCCC
Source organism: Nelumbo nucifera (assembly GCF_055504915.1). Classification (NCBI taxonomy): domain Eukaryota; kingdom Viridiplantae; phylum Streptophyta; class Magnoliopsida; order Proteales; family Nelumbonaceae; genus Nelumbo; species Nelumbo nucifera. The sequence goes on from NC_142649.1 coordinate 90,412,494, forward strand.
AGTTAAATCCTCTTCTTCGTATTCCTTGTGTTTTGCTCTCCTTTTCGATATACTTATCATATTCGTCTACAGAATGCTTGTGCGGCGGTCGTGTTGGTTGATCGTCTTTAAGACGAGTGGGAACACTCTGAGTATCTGCGGCAGAAGGCCCAATTGGCTGAGCTTCAGGCTGTTGGGGAGTGGTCGACCGCGTTGGAGTGGGAGGTGGCCGAGGTAAAGGAGCAGGTGGCTGAGCTGACTAGTCTTGTCCGGGAGTTGAAGCGGGAGATCGCCGAGCTTAAGGCTGAGCAAGACAGGTTGAGGCAAGAGGCCGCTGAGGAAGCCATCAATGAGTACAAGGCATCAGAGGAGATGCAACTGGATTTGGATGAGTATGCCGAGGCTTCCTTCACGGCTGGGTTCAGTCTTTTTCGATGAAGGATGCTTCGCCGTCACCTGGAGTTGGCTGTTGAGTTGCAAGGCTGGGATGCCTTTGATCCAAATTCTCCCAAGGGTCCACCGAGGGAGCTAAAGATGGGGCCAAAGCTGTTGTTGGTGTTGTTGATTCTGCCATCAAGGATTGATCGGCGACCTCCTACGTTTTTTATCTTCCGTGTTTGATTTTTTTTGGGCTCGGTATGCTGAGCCTTTAAACAATGTAATGAACAATTTAGTTAAATGTTAATGTTTCTTTATCTAATCACGTATTGCAATACTTGTGCCTCATTTTCCAGCCGAGGCCCATCTGGCTGGGCTGTTGTGTGTGCGGGGCTAGGCTATGCCTCTTGTGATTATGTTGGTCAGAGTGTGGCCGGTCGTGCCATTGCGTGGGCCGGGGTTGGTTGTGCCTTGGGTGACCTCTTTGCACTTCGCGATTGTAGTTCGCCAGCCGAGGTATGGTTGGCCGAGGCATAGCCGGCTGGACTATGCCTCGGCGTCCCCAGTCTTGTGCTGATCGAGGTATCGTTGGTCGAGGTGTAGCCAGCCGGGCTATGCCTTGGTGTACCCACTCTTGTATTGACTGAGGTGTCGTTAGCCAAGGTGTAGCCGGCCGGGCTATGCCTCGGCGTCCCTAGTCTTGTGTTGACCAAGGTGTAATTGGCCGGGCTATGTCTTGGTGCCCCCAATCTTGTACTGACCGAGGTGTAGCCGGCCGGGCTATGCCTCGGTGTCCCTAGTCTTGCACTAACCAAGGTGTCGTTGTCCGAGATCTTTCGGTTCCCAAGCTCTCAGCCATGGGATGCTCAATTTCTAGTCTTGGGAGCTTTTGGGGCTCTTTTAGGCCTAGTTGTTTCCCAGCTAGCTCAGTCATTAAGCCGACGGTAGTGCGGAGTTCCTTGACCGCCCTTAGGCCTTGGTGGGCGGGGGAATTCTTCCTCCACATTTAGGCTCAGCCGTTGGCAGCTGAGTCGGGTAGCTTGCTTGGCAATGTGTTGCCAAGCTAGGCGTAATGGGCTCAGCCGTTTGTGGATCGGCAGAGTCAACTCAGTTGGCAGTGCGACTTAGCATGTGTGTCTGTAGTGTGTGCGGTGGTCGTGGGTGCGCCTCTGGGTCTAAGAAGTAGCTTAAAAGGAGACTTTTATTGCTTGTGGGTCTACTGGTAGTACATGCTGAGGTTTCCTGAGTTCCAACTCCTTGGTATTGGTCGACCTTCAAGGTCTTCAAATCTATAATACTTGGTTTGAGGACTCTGGTGACCCTATACGGCCCTTCCCAGTTCAGTCCGAGCTTTCCTTCTCTTGGTGTAGGGACTGAATTTGCACAGAACAGCGTCGCTTGTCTTGAATTCGCATCTTCTTACCTTAGAATCGTAATGACATGCCATTTTCTGTTGTTGTGCAACCATCTTCACATGTGCTCAGTCCCGAACTTCTTCTACTAGGTCCTACTCCGCGCGTAGATCTTCGTCATTCTGCCTCTCGTCAAAGAGCTCGGTCTGAAGGGTTGGGGAACCTATCTACACGGGAATCATGGCCTCGGCCCCGTAGGTTAGACTGAAAGGGGTTTCTCTAGTGGCAGTTCGTGGGGTCGTCTTGTAAGCCCAGAGAATGCTCGGCAGCTCCTCAACCCACCTTCCCTTGGCCTGATCCAGGCGTGTTTTCAGGCCATGTATTAGGATGTGGTTGGTTACCTCGGTCTGCCCGTTGCTCTGAGGTCGGTGTACTGTGGTAGTCCAGTGATAGATCCTTAGGTCGGCACAAAGGGCCTCAAACTTCTTGTCGATGAACTCTGTTCCGTTGTCTGTGATGAGCACGCATGGGATACTAAAGCGGCAAATGATTCCCCGCCAAAGGAAGTTTCAGGCATTGTGGGCGGTGATGCGTGCCAGGGCTTCGGCTTCTACCCATTTCGTGAAGTAGTCCACTGCTATGAGAAGGAACTTCTTCTGCGCAACCACGGTGGGGAAGGGGCTGAGGATGTCCATTCCCCATTGGGAAAACAACAATGGGCTGGCGATCGGTCTCAAAGGGGCCGCAGGCTGGTGATGTAGATTAGAGTGACATTGGTAAATATCGCACTTTTGGGCTAACTGTTTGGCATCCTGCTTCATCGTCGGCCAGAAATACTCCTGTAGGAACGTCTTATGGGCTACTGTGCGCGCAACGGGGTGATCTCCGCAATGCCCTCATGTATTTCCCTAAGGATGTAGTTTGCCTCGGCTAGGGGGAGGCACTTCAAGTTGGGAAGCGTGTGGGAACGGTGGTAGAGTTGACTCTGTATCAGACAATACATGGCTGCTCTGTGTTTGAGTCTTTTCGCTTCTGCTCGATCCTCCAGGGAGGTGCCCTCTTGAAGATACTCGATTATGGGGTCCATCTAAGATGAGCCATGTTGCACTAGAAGAATGAGGACGGCTGATGGTGCGATGCTCGGCTAGGCCAACGTATCTAATCGGACAATTGAGTCAAGGTCAATCTGCGGCGAGCTAACGAGCTTTGAAAGGGTGTCGGCTCGAGCATTCTCGGCTTGAGGGATCTGCTGGGTGTCAAAGTGCTTGAGCTGCTAAATGAGCTCCTGCACCTTCTGTAGGTAGCTCGCCATTGAGGGAGTCCGAGCCTCAAACTAGCCGTGGATTTGGTTGACAACGTGCTGAGAGTCGCTGAATGCCTCGATTCGTCGTGCCCCGAGGTCTAAAGCAAGGTGGAGCCCAGCAATCAGAGCCTCATACTCAGCCTCATTGTTGGATGCTTTGAACTCGAACCTAAGGGCATGTTCCAACACTACGTTGTCTGGGCTGTGGAGGATAAGGCCGACACCGCTGCCCTGCTGGTTTGACGGGCCATCAACATGGAGGGTCCATGCTGGGGGCAGTGGGGCCGGTTCCTCAATGGTAAATGTACATTTAGAGATGAGATCTGCCAAGGCCTGGGATTTGATTGTTGGCCAGGGTGCGTACTCGATGTCGAATTCACTCAGCTCTACGCTCCACTTGACTAGGCGGCCCGACACTTCCGGTCTCTGTAGCGCTTGCTTGAGGGGCTGGCTGGTGAGTACTCGAATGCTACAGGCCTGGAAGTAGGGTCTGAGTTTTCTGGCTGCGGTAACGAGGGCCAGAGCCAACTTTTCGAGATTGGAGTATCGGGTCTCTACGCCGCTAAGGACCTTGTTGGTGTAGTAGATCGGCCTCTGTACCCAGTCCTCTTCTTTGACCAGTACTGAGCTGACCACCTAATCCCCGACCGAATGGCAGAGCAATAGCTCGTCTCCTGGGCTCAACTTAGTCAGGAGGGCCGGCGAGCTCAGGTACTTCTTTAGTTCCTGGAAAGAATGCTCACACTTTTCTATCCAATGGAAGTCGTTTGGCCATTTGAGGGCTTTGAAAAAGGGGAGGCACCAGTCCGTGGACTTGGACATAAACCTGTCAAGGGCGGATATTCTCCCGGTGAGCCGTTGCACTTCTTTGTGGGTTCGGGGGAATGGCATGTCAAGAATGTCTTTTATCTTCTCCGGATTTGCTTCGATTCCTCTCTGTGTTACCATAAACCCCAGAAACTTGCCAGAGCCAACCCCGATGGCACACTTGGTTGGGTTTAACCTCATCTTGTACTTTCTAAGTGTGTCGAAGACTTCACGGAGGTCGACCAGGTGGTGTTCGGCCTTTTTGCTCTTCATGAGCATATCGTCGACATATGCCTCCATGTTCCTACCAAGTTGTTCTTTGAATACCTCGTTCACCAGCCGCTGATACACGGTGCCAGCATTTTTGAGGCCAAAGGGCATTACCTTGTAGCAATACAGGGCATAGTCAGTGATAAAGATCGTTCTCTCTTGGTCGTCCAGGTCCATCCGGATCTGGTTGTAGCATGAGAAGGCGTCCATGAAGCTTAGGAGCTCATGTCCTGTTGTTGCGTCGACGAGCTGGTCGATCCTTGGTAGGGGAAAGTTGTCTTTGGATAGACCTTATTTAGGTTGGTGAAGTCGATGCAGATTCTGCACTTTCCGTTGGCCTTCTTCACCATCACTACGTTGGCCAGCCAATCAGGGTATTTGACTTTCCTAATGAAGCTGGCGTCGAGCAACTTCTGTACTTCATCAGCGATCACTTGCCACCGCTCTGTGGTGAAGTTTCTCTTCTTCTGCTTCATAAGTCGATAATGGGGGTTGACGTTCAGCCGATGTGTGATAACTTTGGGATTGATTCCAGGCATGTCTTTTTCCGAGCAAGCAAATACATCGGCATTATTTCTCAGTAATCGAACAAGTTCCTTTCAGAGGTGGTCGCCTAGCAGGGAGCCAACTTGGACCATCTTTTCAGGATCTTCCTCAAATAGGGGACCTGGACGAGGTCTTCAACGGCTGGCTGCACTGTGCCTTTACTTCATCACGTAGGTCATATGCTTCCACCATCAATGTTTCGGTCGCTGGACGTGGTCCTCGGCAGGATTAATGATAGCAATGTCGCACTATTTTCTGGACTCCGTGCTTCACCCCTATGCCATACTTGGTTGGAAATTTCATGGCAAGGTGGTATGTTGAGACTACGGCTTGCATGGCATTGAGAGTCGGCCTGCCGAAGATCACATTGTAAGAGGAGGGGCAACGCACCACGATGAAGTCTACCATAACCGTCGCAGTCACGTCACCATCTCCGATCAGGAGGGGAAGAGTTATCCTCCTAGTATGTTGGAGGGACTCTCCCGAAAATCCCATCAAGGGAGTTCTAGTTGATGTAAGCCGTTCTCTGTCAATGCCGAGCTTTCTAAATGCATCTTCAAACAATACGTCGGCAGAACTCCCTATGTCGATTAGGATCTTCCGCAGCTTAAAATTGGCCACTTCGGCTGTGATGACCAAGGCATTGTCGTGCGGTGTCTGGACCCCTCGGAGTTCGTCATCGGTGAAAGTGATAGATGTGTCGTGCCTCCTCCCGTGACCTTGGTCGTCTATCTCACACAGTCGAGCATATCTTTTCTGTTCCTCCTGATATCACGAGGATGACTCCAGCTGGGGGGCCTCGGGGTGGGGGCTGCCATGCTTCATCCGCTCTTCGTTCCTCTTGGACTGACTTCTCCTTTCTGTCTATGAAGCTGGTGAGATAACCACGCCTAATTAAATCTTCGATATGGTTGCGTAGGTCGAAACAGTTCTCTGTATTGTGGCCATGGTCCTTGTGGAACTCGCAATATTTGTCTTGGTTCCTCTTGTTACTTTGCATCTTCATCTTCTTGGGCCACTTGACATTGTTGTGGTCGCGGATTTGCATCAGAACTTCAGACTGCGGAATATTAAGTGGCATGAAATTCTGATAAGTCGGCGGAGGGGTGCAAGGTCTATGGTCGGTCTAGCGATCTTGTCTCTTGTGGTCTTTGTCTGACCTCTCAGACTTCCGCTTGTCGTTCTCTCTCCTTTTTCTGACGGGCTTCTCATCCTCGTCTCTGAGCTACGCCTATGCCTTTTCAGCGTTGATATACTTCTGCACGTGGCTCATTAGTGTGGCCAATGTTTGAGGAGGATTCTTGGAGATGGAGAAGTTGAATGGGGAAGGGCGGAGTCTGTGTTGTATGGCCATCACCGTGACTGGTTGATTTAAGTCCCTGACTTGAAATGCTTCTTTGTTGAACCTCGCCAGGTAATCTCTAAGGGACTCCGCCTTTCTCTGTCGAACCTGCATAAGGCGAGCCGAGGTTTTCCAATGTTTCTGACTACCTGTGAACTATGCCAGGAACTGGGTCTTTAGTTGGGCCCATGACACTATAGACCTCGATGGCAGGGAGTACCATGCCAAGGCTAGGCCTTGCAGCGTGGTTACAAGTGCTTTGCACATCAGTCCCTCCGATGCACCATGTAGCATCATCTGGGCTTTGAGCACCGCGACATGGTCGAAAGGGTCGGAGTTCCTATCGTACTTGTCGAATTGGGGGGCTCGCCATCCGACAGGGGGTATCTCGTCCACTATGTCCTGGATGAAGGGTGGCTCCTTGGTGATATGCGCGGTCGCCTGCATAGGTTGGTCTACTGTGGGAATTGCACTCTTATGGGTGGAAGTGCGCTCTAACTGTTCCAAACGTTGCCGGAGCTCCTTAATTTCGAAATCTCTATTGCTTGGGGCTGCCGTGTGTATGGCCTCCATTTTGGGTTGTGTGGGGTGATCCTTGACCGAGCTTGACTCGGAGACTGAGACTACGAAGGGGGCGTCCTTTTGCCAAGCCTTTCTTTGGCGGGGATGTGCGCTGACTAGTGTGTCTAGCTATGGTAATCCCGCCCACGGGAACGGGCGGTGGCGGCAGGCCTTTGAGTCGTGTCCTGCCTCATTCGCTCAAACCACTCTCCCCTTATGTCTGACCAGCACGCTTTGGGGTCCTCGGTTCGAGGATCGCCTTCGTGTGCATCGGGGTGTGAGGGGGGACAACCCGGTTAGGTGGCACGGCAGACCCTAGTGTTTGCATGAATTCGAAGATCTTATCAACCTTTTCCTGCATGGCTCGGAATTGCGCTAGATCTACTGTGGTTGAAGGCTACAAGACTTCTTTGTTCTCTCGAGATGGGGAATGGCCAACTGATCATTCAGACTGGTTTTTAGGCATCTTAATCATTTTCTTAATTGATCATTCAGATGGGGAATGGCCAGCTGAAGGCTACAAGACTTCTTTGTTTTCTGAAAAGGCTTTTTGTGTCGTTCCCACAGACAACGCCAATATGATGCTGCTCAATCTGAGGTAGTGCACGAACTGAGGATGGCAATCAGATAGTCCTCGTTGGAAGGTCAGGGCTGAGCTTCAAGGACGAGGCCGTGCTTCAAGTTCTGCAATCAAGGAAGAAGTTAGAGGCCCGAGGAATTACCCCCGGGTAAGTACTCCAACGCTCAAGTTAGTAGGAGGTGGTGGATGACCGGGCCGAGCTATAGGGATGCTGGTCCAGGCTAATTAGCAACGTGGGTGTTCAAAGTCAAAAGTCTCTTACCTCGAGCATGGAGTACCTTTTTATAGCCAGATGGTTCGTATCCTGATTGGAGTAGGTTTCCAAGGAAATTGGGGCAGAGTTCCCCGCCGAGGTTATAGGGGTAGAGTCCTACTCCTTGGTGGAGTTGTCTTCCCATCCCTATCCGTTAGGTGGGCTTATCCGTGGGGCGTAGTTGACATGGTCATCGGGATCATGGCAATGCCGTAGCCTGGCCGGACTGTGCCGACGTGGCCGAGCTGTGACAGATGGCCAGGGGCCTCATGGCCAGCTCAGCCATGTCCCCAACATCTGCAAATTATTCTTCGGACTTGTAGTGCTTGAGCTCAACTTATCCTTTGCTTGTTACCTCTTGTAAAAAGTGATACTTGATTGCAATGTGTTTCGTCCTATTGTGGTATACTACATTTTTTCCCATTGCTATAGCAGACTTGTTGTCGTAATAGATCATTGTCGGTTCCTTTTGCCGTCACCCATGTCTTCAAGTATTCTTCTTAGCCATATAGCTTGACTTGTTATTGCTGCCACTACTAACTTCTGCTGATGATTGTGCTACTGTGGCTTGCTTCTTTGATGCCCAAGAGAATATTCTAGATCCTTGTGAGAAGGCATAGCTTGACGTACTCTTCATGTCATCCATTGATATTGCCCAATCACTGTCAATATAGCCAATCAATCTTGAGTTAGTACTGAATTTGTACCAAATGCCATATTCTTTTGTAACCTACAAGTATCTTAGTATCCTTTTTGTTGCTCCATCGTGAACTTGACTTGGGCTTTGCATGAACCTCGAGAGTAAACTTGTTGCATACATAATGTCTGGCTACGTAGCTGTGATATAAAGTAAATTCCCAATAATGCTTCTATAGATTGAGCATCGACCTTCTTTGAACCATCTTCTTTCTTGAATCTCTCATTTGTAATGAGTGGTGTAGCGACCATCTTGCATCCTTGCATCTTGAACATCTTTAGTAGATTCTCTATATACTTCTTCTATGATATAAATATACCTTCTTCTTCTTGATTGATCTCGATGCCAAGAAAGTAGTGCATTAATTTGAAATCACTCATCAAATGTCTTCATCATATCTTCTTTGAACTCCTTGATCATTGTCTCATTGTTTCTTGTATAGATGAGATCATCTACGTATAAAGAAATAATGAGAGTGTTAGAGTTACCTTGGGTCTTGATGTATAGAGTAGGCTCACTTTGACTCCTCTTGAATCCTTGATTGATAAAGTAACCATCAATCCGATTGTACCATGCTTGTGGTGCTTGTTTTAGGCCATAGAGAGCTTTCTTCAGTCTTAGTACCTTGCCTTCTCGTCCTTTTATTATAAACCCTTGAGGTTACTCTACATATATTTCTTCCTCGAACACTCCGTTCAAAAATGCCGACTTAACATCAAGTTGATAGATCTTCTACTTCTTTTGTGTTGTTAATGCTACGAGTGCTCTTATAGTGTTTAAGCGTGCCACTAAAGCAAAGGTTTCATTGTAGTCTATCCCAGGCAATTGTGCATAGCCTTTAATGACTAGCCTCACCTTGTGCTTTTGTATTGAGCCATCAGAGTTGAGCTTTGTCTTGTAAATCCACTTGATTCTGATCACTTCTTTGTCTTGAGGACCATCCACTAATTCCCATGTCTTGTTTTTCTCAATCATTGTGATTTCTTCTTTCATCATCTTTACCCATACTTCTTGTTTTGCTACTGCTTCAAAGCTTTTAGGCTCCATAGTTACAAAGTTGCATGTCTCATATATCTCATTGAGTGGCCTCATCCTTCTTAGTGGCAATTCTAGAGATGACTCTTCTTGTTCTTCTTCTATTGTGGCTGATGATGGAGTTGATGGTGATTATGTAGATTGAGGACCTTTTGGTCCTTCTTCTCCTTCATTATTGATTGACTTTAGTCTTTGTACTTTTGGTACCATGATGCTATGTTTCTTCACTTTTTCTTCTTTCCAGTTTCATGTAGCATTCTCGTCAAATTCCACATTCTCGACTAATAATTAGATTCTTGCTCTTTAGGCTATAAATTCTATAGCCTTTTGATTGTGCATTGTATCCCAAGAATATTCCCTTCTCTGTCTTCTCTTCTAGCTTGTGCCTTTTTTCTACTGGAATGTTAACATAGCAAATGCATCCAAAAACTCTCAGTATTGTACCGACGGATTCCTTCCGCTCCGAGCTTCTATAGGAGTCTTGTTTTCTACTGCTCTTGTTGGACATCTGTTAAGTAGATAGACTGCATTATATACTGCTTCTGCCCAAAACATCTTAAGTATGCCTTGTTCCAATAGCATTGATCTTGCCATCTCCATTACTGTTCTATTCTTCCTTTCTGAAATTCCATTCTACTTTCGGGCGTAGCTGATGATCAATTGATGCTCCAAGCCTTCATCTTTGCAAAACTTGTCGAACTCATTTGAAGTATATTCTTTTCCTCTATCATTTTTTATCACTTTTATGCTTTGGCTGCTTTGTTTTTCAACAAGATTCTTAAATCTTTTAAAAATCTTAAAAGACTTCTAACCTTTCACACATAAAATAAACCCAAATCATTCTTGTAAAATCATCAATGAAGAGAACAAAGTACTGGCTTTGATCGAAGGATGTCGTTCTTATTGGTTCACAAACATCTGTATGTACGAGCTCTAGGATTCCCTTGGCTCTCCATGCACCACTTGATGGGAACAATTTCCGATGTTGCTTACCAAGCAAGCATCCTTCGCATATGTCATTCATCACTTGAATGGATGGTAGATCCTCCATAATGTCTTTTTGATGAAGTACTTTTAGCCCGTGCAAATTGAAGTGGCCAAATCTTCGATGCCAAAGCCATGATTCATCTTCTTGAGCCTTCATCACTGTCTCGATGTATTGCCATATGATTGGAAAATTCCTTTGGTGCTACATCTTTACCTTAGCAATCTCCAAGCTTTTATTTTTGTTGTCATATATCGTGCATGAGTCTCCTTTGAAGAGTAGAGAATATCATCTTTCCACCATTTGCCCAACACTTAATAGATTTGTCTCCAGTCTTGTGGCTAACAACACATCTTGTGAGTTGTGTCCCATTCCTTGTCTTAACAGTGATAGTTCATTTACCTTCAACCTCCACTAATTCTCCATTGCCAAGCTTTACTTGTGACTTGACTGACTTGTCTATATCTTTAAAGATCTTCTCATTACCTGTCATGTGATTACTATAGCTGCTATCCAAATACCAATCATCGCCCTTTACTTCTGAAGCAACATGATAGGAATAGAATAGATAATTATTTTTATCCTTCTCTTCAGAGTAATTAGCTTGATGTCTTTCCTTAAGATGACAATCCTTCTCTACATGCCCAAGTTTTTTACAATTTTGACATTGTGGTTTTCCTTGAAACCAACAATTTTTCTCAAGATGACTAGTTTTTTGCAAATACGACATGGCGGATATTTTCTTTTTCTTTATCTCTCCTAATATCTCCTCCATTCTCATCGTTTCTACAACTTTCTTCTTTTCTAGAATTTTCTCTAAATTTTCTTTCATCTATTTTGGATTTCTGAAACCTTATATTGAGCTTAGACTGAAAGGCATTCTCCATAGAGCTTTCATCACGCCTAATCAGTCTTTTTTTGTAAGCTTCTAGAGAGCCCACCAACTCTGTTACTAACAGAGTGGTGATATCTTTTGTCTCCTCAATGGTGGTTACTATTGGATCATATTTTTCTACCACACTAATTAATATTTTTTCAACCACCCCTTTTCAGTAATATCTTCTCCATAGGCTCTCAATTGATTGACAATTTCTCTTAACCTAGAATAATAATCTTTAATGGTCTAAGAATCCTTCATCTTCATATTCTCCAAATCCCTTCTAAGAGTTTGAAGTTTAACAGTAAGTACCTTGGCACTACTTTGAAACTCCTCCTTTAAGGTATCCCATGCACCTTTGGCACTTGTAGCACCACTAATTCTTGGAAAAATCGGTTCTGCCATTGCCATCTATATGGGATAGAGAGCAAGATTATCCTTCTCCATATTCTTCTATAATTTCTCTTGTTCTATTGCAGACAGAGTAGAACTGCTTTCAGGGATTTATCTACAATTTCCCAGGGACCTTGAGACATGAAGAAAGTCCTCATTTTAATGGCCCAATAGTCATAATTTTCTCCAGAAAAAATAGGGATTGGAATTTGGCTATTAGCTAGAATGGTGGCCATGATAAGTTTTGGGATAATAGGGAATTTTAGCTAAAAGGAAATGACGCCCAAAAATAATTGAACGAGCTCTAATACCACTATTGGGATATGAAGGAGAGTAGAGTTGCTAGGACTTGGACTGTGAGAGAGAGTAGACTAGGTAAGATAGGATGGTAGCAAATGATAAAAGCTGAAGTTGTTGGGAAAATGGGAACTTGTATTGGATTGTTCTCAAATGTACAAGCTTAGCCCTATTTATAGTAGAGCCAAGTAGGTGGAGCAAAGATAACCAACATTCTAGACATTTCTCTCTAGAATTTTACCTTTTCTAGAAATCATCATCTTGTAGACCCAAATACATTCTAGAAGTTAGAACCTCTAGAAAGTGTATTACTTTTTCTAGAGACTGAGATTTAATTTCTAGAGTGCTAATTAAATCTAGAAGTTTGAACTTCTAGGAAACTTCTAGAAAGTGGATTATTTTTTTAACAAGAAATCAAACCTTGCTGCTTCTACGCAATACTTCTTAAAAAGATAATGCTTCTGAAAAAGCCTCTTGTAGAATTTTCTCACTTTCTCCAGCATGTGCTCTGTGAATAGAATGTGGACTACAGAGATAACCCACATGGTGGATTTAAAATCAATAAAATGACAACAAATAATTTGAGTGAATGCATACAAAATCAATTGAACTGCCAATTCACTAACCAATTATCATCATAATCGCCAAGATAATAAGTAAATGACTGGCGTCATTAAGAACTAAAGAGTTTAGTGGTATCTAATTACAATCAAGTGAGCATTGCATTCTCGAACAATGGCACAAACCAAGCTTGTCTGAGAAACAATAAAGTCCAAAAATTTGCTTCATAAATCATAACAAATATTGCAAGGCACAATTCGTATTCAAATCACAGGAACTAAATAATAACTATTAACAATAGCAAAATTAAAATTTTTTGGGCCATGAAATCAAAATGAAGTTAAGTCAGACACCTTTCCTCTGCCTAGGAGACTGTACAATAACAATCCCTTACATCATTGTGGTAAAACCCAAAGAGTTACATCTCAAGAGAGAGAGAGAGAGAGAGAGAGGGAGAATTACCTTAATCCAAGCTTTCGAGACACTTGAGAATAGTGAAAAGAGAAAGCTATGAGTTCCCTAAGGCTCCATTTGGTTTGTGGGATGGGGATAAGAAAAAGCGAATATTCCAAAAATATTCCCTTTTCTCATATTTGTTTTGAGGGAAAGAGGGGGGATGGGATGTGAGATCCAAAAATTGCAGATTCGGGGTCGCACCAAAATAGTGTGACCCCGGTGAGAAAACTTGAGTTTCCATCTCCCTCCTCCCGTAAAACGACCATGTCAAAGGTCCCATACGCATTAAAAGAGAAGGAATCCATACTAGTACATCGGCGCCACTCTCGTTCAGTGGTGACAGAGTAGTGGAGACGAAAAACAAAGAAGAAGAAGAAGAAGAAGAAGAAGAAGAGAGAGAGAGAGAGAGAGATTAGAGAGGGGATGCGCAGATCTTCCGCCGTTGCAACTTGCAACAGTAGTGATGGAACGGAGCGAAAGAGAAAATGGGGGAAGAGGGGAAGAAGAAGGAGAAGAAGATCGGGGAGAGGGAAGTTGGAGATGGGTTCAGATCCGCCGCTTCTCTTCCTAGTCACCACTCTGTTCGGTTGAGAGGAGAATGAAGGTGAATAGTGGATTCCTTAATAAATTTCTCCCCCTTTTTACATTTTCCCATCCCATCCCATCCCATCCCAATAAAAGCAAACAATGGAAACTTAATTTTTTACACTTTACCATCTCATCCCATCCATCTTTTCTCATCCCACCCAAATCTTCCCACAAACCAAACGGAGCCTACAGAGCTTCAACGTTTCTAGCAATTACTTCCCCTACCCTCCACTACCGTTGCTTCCGCTATTACTCTCCAAGTCTCCATCTAAATTAGAAACCTTAATACTGAAAATTTCCCAATGGCCACAGGTCCTCCTTTGGATTCAAAAGAATCTAAGAGAGTCATTATTGGTTCAATGATGGTGGGCCCATTCCAATCATCACAAAGCTTGCAATCGGGACTTGGAGACGCTGCGATAACTTAATATAGGAATGCACGAGTGTTTGATTAGTTGTAGAGATCATTTTTGTTGATGACTCGAATTGTAATCAATTAATCCAAATTAACTCTCCTAGGATGTTCAACTAATGGGTAAGAGTAGTTGGGCCTTAACGTTGAACTGTCTCAACTGCTTTGGAAGGTAAACTTGACTTGAGGAAGCTCTTCTTGAAATTTTTATCAGTTGAGTTTTATTCTGAAAATTTGAGGAATAGTGGAAGGCAAATTCAGAATTTTATTTTTTTTGTTAGTGCTTAACGACGATGTCAATTGTCAGAAAACTTGGGGGTATTTTTAAGACATTATCTAAACAGTAAGGGTTGAGTTAGTCAATTTCCTAAACCTTAGGGGTGCTTTAAGAAATTCACCCATAACTTTTCCACTTGAGGGGGAAGTTGCCAACACTTGGATGGGACAAAATTGCCTCTTTTAATAATGGCTTTTATGGATAGAACAGTCATTTTCTTATTTACATGGGAAATAAAAGAACATGGGTGAATGCCCCTATATGGGTAAGTATCCCAGGAAATATTTACCCGAGTAAGTGCATTTACCTAGGTAATTAACTTTCTAAAAAGAGAACGGGACCTTAGTATTAAATACAATTGTGCATTACACCAACTAATGGTGGTTTAATTGGTAGGATCTTTAACACATTGTAGCTGAGACATGGGATCAAATCCATTTGAGTATTTTAATAGAGTCATATGATGCTTATAATGAGCAATTATGTGAATATGATTGATGAAGGGCATTTTGGTCCTCCCACACAAATAGCGACACGTGGATGTTATCGACAACACAATGCCAAGTCAGTAGACCAGCTTGACGGGTCAGCCTGGAGCACCTCACACAGACTGACCAGAAAGACAACCGAATTGGGGTGAGCTTGGGCAACTAGCGAGGCAAGCTCGCCTAAATCATTCGTGTGCCCCGCCCTTGAGGGCGCCAATATCGCGGCCATGGGAGCAGCTTGCTGAATCGCGTGCCACAAATTAAGTGAGCGACCTATAACTGCTACGCGCATCTAGTAAACGACACATAACACACCTTATATTGCAGAAACAGCTTCGCCAAAGACTTAGAGACGTTGCCCAAAGCACCTGAATCCCTGATAATTATAAAAGGACTCTGAATCCATTTGGGAAGGTATGCGCATTGATACACTCAAGCTCTCTCACATTCTCAAAAGATTTCCATACCACCTTTTTGACTTAAGCATCAGAGTGTTCTCCTTGAGTAAAACCTACCTGGGCACTCTCACTTTTCTTTCTCTGCAGCTCACTTAAGCTCGGACATCTAGACATCAGCTCGGTCATATAGCTCGACTCTGCTAGACTGAAACCTTGTTCTATCCAAGTCACAATACACATGGGAGCGACTAGATCGTGCATCACTAATGATCTTATCATACACCACTAATCTCAAGCTTAAATGGAAGATGATTACTTTTCCACTAAGCAAGTGTGCTCATGTTAAGGCATTCTCCAAAAACAATGCACTATACCTTAAATATGGCACTAGATAGAACATAATGATAAAACATGATTCATGTAGTCAAATCTCATATAGTTGGGATAATGCTTCATGGATGATGAAATAGATGATATGGTTCTTGTAAAGAGTAGGTTTCCTAATATTTCAATCTTTAAATCTTATCACTAAGTTAAGATATTTAAAAGAACCACACTTAAAAAATCAAAACCTAAATGTCTTTTAATCAATTTTAATTTTTATGACTTGCGCCAAAAGGCAAATATTTGCTTTATATTATTGCATAGATATTTTGCACATGTCATTACTCTAGTCAAGTTAATTGACAAACTCATACATAGTGGGGAAACTTATCACAAGTGAAGACACTAGTCTCATTAAACAACTTTAACTTTTACGACCTACACTAAAATGAGAACTTTTGACCTACACTAAAATGAAGGCAAGTATTTGCTTTATATTGCATAGATATCTTGCACACGTCAATAGACTAGTCAAGTTAATAAGAGAGAAACAAAGAGAGATAGAGGAGTCAAGATTGATCATAGACAAAATCATACATGGTGGATTGGGCAACTTATCACAAGTGAACACACTAATGTTCTATACAATAAGGTGTGGACCTCATGTGGGTCTCTTGTATACAAACAATGGAATGTTCAATCATAATTGGTCAACCATACTACTGTGCATGATTTTGTCTCCAATCCATTTGGCGCTGAAGAAAAGTTGCTTTTCCACACTCTTCTTTGGTAGGCCTGTACACGGGTCGGTTCGGTTTGGTTATACATAGTTTTGTCAACCAAACCAACTATATCAGGTTGACTACTAAATCAACCGAAACTGATACAAAGAAATAAAAACATGACTTGCAATAGAAATTATCGGTTGGTCGGTTTCAACCGAACCGAGACCTACCTACTCTTACTATTATTGACAGGACTTAAAGCCCACAACCCAAGAAATTTTATTCTTTTCTGTCATTCTTTTTTTTGGTGAGAAATCTTTTATGTCATTTCATATACTAAACTAAATTCAAAACATAGTAAAATAAGAAAAAGTAACACTAAATAATACATATAGAAAAAGAAAAAGTAATAAAATAATACATAATACATGTAGAGTCTTATTATTGTCCCATTAGCATTTAAAACTTTAGGCTTGTTGTACTATACCTGAGGGCTAGGCCTAAGATTTAGATTACACTTCACACTTCAACCCTTTTGCACGTTATCTCATAAAAAGACTTTTGCCTTTTTGGCTTTTTTTTAAAGATTGAACTAGGACACGAAAGATTGGTTTAGGTCGATTTACTTCGGTTTACAAAGTTATAACTCGCAACCAAACCAATCAGTCAGGTTATGTATATTTCTAAACCGAACCAACCAAATTAAGTTAAAAACCGACCACATTGGGTTGAGTTGGGTCGATCTAGTCTGTTTGGTCAGTTTTTGACATTCTATGAAAAAGCCTATTCTTTGGGGTGAATGCATATCTCAAACATGTTTTCTTTATTTCTTTCTCATTTTTTATAAACAACACGTAATGTTTAAGGCTCTAAAATTTGCAGCCTTGGTTGTAAATTTTGCACACTAAGATGGTACACATTTTTACTATAAATCTCATCTTCAACTGTTTGTATTAGGTAAACTATTGAGGCTGTTCGATAATGGCTGAAGTGGCTAAATCAACTAAATGACATATTGAATTATGGCAAAGCAAAAATACATAGATAATATCCAAAAAAAATGTTTTCTATATTATTTTAAGAGGTATATTTTTCTTTGATGATAATAATAGGAATACTATATCCAAAATTTCCTATAAGCTTTATATATTTTTTATTTTTATTTTTGTTTTTTATTATTAATCAAATACAAATTTCAAAATCCAAATCTGATTACATAAACACCTCGCCCAAATATGTGATAATCGGATTGAATTGAGAAGTTTCAAGTATCATTGGTAGGCCTACCTGCTTGGCTAGACTCTTCTTTTTATAATATTTTTATTTTTTTGGTGTATCTTTTTTCTCCATTTATCAAAAAAAAATGTATGATTTAAGTAGAGAGAATTGAATGAGCTGAAAGTAATAGTCAAGTTACCAATTTAAACTGTACAATTAAATAGGAACTAAATGCAAAAGTATTTTAGTCAAAAGAAAGTTGCACAATCTTGTTCATATTTTTAGTATCATTGTAAATATAGAATTATTGATGTGCTCAATTTTTTCTAATTTTTTATATTTTTGTGTGTAAAAATAATTATGATATATCACACTTACATTATGTTTAATATGATAATTATATGATATCATACATATGTCTGAATGTTTTCGTGCAAAAATTATGGATTTGCTTCATTTTTGTATTTTATTAATTTTTATTATTTATTTATGACATTAAATGTTGACACATTTATTAATCTTTGCCAAATAGTAAAATAATTTCATTTTTGATTAGTTCCAAATTATGTCTTTCATTTTCATTATCAATAAAATTAATTCTTGTTTATTACAATTTTTTATTGATTAATAAAAATATCATAAATGTTTCTTTTTTTCTTCATTTTAGTAGTTATCTATATTTATTTCTATTTTAAAAATTTTATTACTTAACTATGACTTCATAGGTTGATCAATTTGATTGACTGTTTGAATTGCTTAGCCACCACTTAGATAAAGAATGATTTTATTTTTGAGTCAGTTTTAAAATATATGGGTTTATATTGTTAAAAATATTGGCATAGATCTAATTAATGGCATTAAATGAAGTGGAAGTAATAATTGAAGTTACATTTTCAACCCTTAGAATTAGAGATGGACTAAATACACAAATATGAGTATTTTAGTAGCCATTTAATCTGACATTAAAACTGTAATAAAATGACTTTTATAGCATTTCTCAAACAAAGAAATAAAGGATTTGAGTCCAAAAAAACTTTCGCTCTACATCCACACTTTTATATATAGTATAGATATAGATATTTCCTTGCCTTATGTCATACTCTTAGTTAAGCAAACTTTAGTCATTAGTTTTCCAAACAAAATATTTCAAAAACACACAGAAAAGGTTAATGGGACTTGTGTACTAGCAATTCAAATATTCACCCAAAAAAATTAAAATATACTAGCCCTTTACGTTTTAAATTTTTTATAAGTAAAGCTGTAAATAGCGCAAGGATCCTGGTATACATTGTTGTAAACTCAGATATTTTCTTTCATAAAATATGAATATTTTAGTAGTCATTAAAGCTGACATTAAAACTATGATACAATGACTTTTATAACGTTTTTCAAACAAAGAAATAAAGGATAATTTTAATCCAAAAAAACTTTCGCTGTACATCTACACTTTTATATATAGTATAGATATAGATATTTCCTTGCCCTATGTCATACTCTTAATTAAGCATACTTTAGTCATTAGTTTTCCAAACAAAATATTTCAAAAACCCACAAAAAAGGTTAATGGGACTTGTGTACTAGCAATTCAAATATTCACCCAAAAAAATTAAAATATACTAGCCCTTCAGTTTTTTATTTTATTTTTATAAGTAAAGTTGTGAACAACACAAGGATCCTGCTATATATTGCTGTAAACCCAGATACTTTCTTTCATTTTTTACAACAAAGCGGCTGTCAAAATAAATTTCCGTTTCTTTTAATGGATTATCTTTTGTTTTCTTCCATTTTCTGAGCAACCAAACACAACTTAGAGAAGGTTTCTGAAATTTTCATATTTCAGCTACTACATCTTAAACAAGTCTAATTTTTTTTTTTAACTCTAAACCTTACACCAAGTGGAGGGATGATGACCTATTTTATGAGTTCAGTTGGCCATCCACAGAGCCTGTCCCACATGCATATCTCACCGTGCATCAGGAACATCTCCTGTATTTGTTATGGGGCCGAAGATATTCTCAATACATGGTTGGGATGTGTTGTGGGGTGCAGATGAAAATTCCTATTTTATTAATTGATGAGAGGAGAATTTATCATATTTTTATCTCCAATTACTCTGTCTTTTATACTGAATTAGCACCTAATTGGACTCATATTTCTGTTCAGGGCATGAAAGAAGGCATCAAGAGCAAAGAAAGACAAATCGGATGATTTTTCATAGTTTCGACATCGTTCAGTGATCTGGGCCTAACTCGCGTCTCCGAACTCCGAATGGGCTGATTCAAGACCCACTGGAAATATAAGAGAAAAAGCCACAACTTTCATATTTTGGGCTTTCGCTGATTCGGCCTACATCAAAGTCAAATCCGGGCCCGAAGTTGGGCAATTTCACAAGAAGGCCCAATCCGCAGCTGAAACCCAATTCGCAGAGGAGGTCTAATACGAATCCAAGAACCAGAAACTGAGAAGAGTCCTTCCAGATCTAAATTCTTGATGTAATCTTAGAGAGATAAGATGATTGAATTCATTAGATAAAAAGATAAGATTAGAATTAGGATAAGACTTTCTATTCTTGTAAAGATCAACTTCAAGAGGAAGTAGGAGACCACCCCCTCCCCTTTAAGCTATATAAAGGAGGGGGCGGACCAGCTTTAGGTATCACTCAATCTCTGGAGGGGATCACGAATTGCATTGAGCTATCAGTCAAGAGAGGAGAAAAGAAGTCAAGAAAGAGAGGAAAGGAGATCAAGAATTCAAGAAATCTCAAGAAGAAGGTGGCGACAAGAAGAGGAGATCTCAGCACCATGGACGAATTCAAGAGTTATTCCTTTCCCTTTGTTTGCTTTAATTCTCTTATCATGAACTGATTTGTTTCTTGCTAGGGCTGAGGAAAGCCTAATTATGTTAATGAATATATTTTTTTTATGATTTAGCAAAGATTGTGATTTTCATATAGTCTATGAATTATTGTGCTTAATGCAATTAAGAGCTTGGCCACTTCTTAATTGATTTGAGTTATGTGAATGAATCGAGAGAGGAATTTACATAATCGACTGAATAATTCATAGTGTGAATTGAATGGTATATAGAGATATATATATATACATGATTCATCTAAATTTCATGGTCTTCTTGTACTTAATGCATTCCCATCTTGAGAGTTCTACTCGAGAGATCGAAGGGCTACCTGATGGCCGTAGGTTTAGTATATCTCGAGAGAGAATATTAAATAAAATTGGAAAGGCTTCAGCTTATGAGAATGACAACTAATCTTGGTAAATCGAACCTATAAATATTCATTGCATTGGTTAGGTGGACCAAAAGCCCTAGCGATTCCATCATTTGCAGATTTGATTAGTGATCACCATTGTTTTTATTTTCTTTGTTCTAGTTTTTATTTTCAGTAGTTCTTGTTTCCTTAAATCTAAATTTCGACTGTCCAAATAATTAGGGAAAACTATGATTCTAATACTTATTTTGTTAAATCCCTGTGGGAATGATATTATTATACTACTTGATAACTAGTGCACTTGCTAGAATTATATATTTATAGCTATCATTAATCAACCAATGAAACGAAAGGAAAGTTAATAGAGGAAAGGACATATCCTACCTTTCCCAAAACCCAAAATTAAAACAAACTTCCTCACCCACTCAACCCTGCCCAAAAGGCATCAAAGAACCAAAAGAAGAACAAAAAAATAATATAATAAATATTAAATAATTGTGAATAAGGCATTAATCAAGACACAAAACCAGAAGCCTTATGTAGTCTTCTTTAAGGAGAGCAAATCAGCCCCCCCACAATGTCCCATAGCACATTCAAGCCATGTATTGGAAACATCTCCTGATGATGATACCAAAAATGATGATGTCATCATCAGGAGATGTTCACAATACACGGCAAGGATGTGCTATAGGACGTTGTGGGGGACAATCTGATGGGGGGCTGATTTGAACTCTTCTTTAAGCAACCTTACCAGTTCACAAGGAATCCCATGAATCCAGTCATAAACATGACCATGTCTCTTCTTGGAGATGCCCAAATTGTCCAAAAAATCTGCACACCTGTTCCCTTTTCTTAGGGGTATCAGAGACTTTAACCTCATGAAAAGACAAAGTGTTTTTTTTTTTTTTCAGACTTTGAATAAAAGAGAGCATTGGAGCCTTCTCCGTAAACGTTGAATTTGCTGCACTTTTTTTTTTGTCTGTGTTGCACTTGTTATTGGTTCAGTCTGTGACAAGTTTACATTACATGTGTTTTCTCGTGCAAGGATATTTAAACGTACAAAATGGAATACCACTTACAAATTGAATGGAAGTGCAAGATAAGTGCAGCAGATCTGGAATTCTGGACTCATGTAAAGAAAGCGAGAAAAAGAAGAGAAAAAGAGAGAGAGAGAGAGAGTAGGGGGTGCAAATGGTGATCCGATCCTATTTGGTCACCCCTGTTCTGATCAGATCGGATAATATGATTCGATCAGAAATTGGATTGGATTCGGATCACCTCTATCTACATATATATGTTTTTTATTTATTTATAAATATATGTTTTATATTATTTATTTATAAATGTGTTATATTATTTATTTTTTATAAAAAAATATGTATATATATGACAAAAATAATTAAAAAACATTTATATATATTTTTTATTTTATTTAAATTAATATATTTTATTTTTCTTTTAATAATTGATTATTTTTTAAAGAAAACAAATTAGATTGAATCAAATCCAAAGATTCAATTTTCAGATCAAATTCGAATCCCATCCAATCCGTTTTGCATCCCTAAGAGCAAGGTTCAAAGTATCGATACGATACGAGTTATGTCCGTATTATATCGGCACTTAGAAACAACCGAAACACAATTTTTTTTTTAATTTTAGTTTTTGAAAAACTTTTAGCATGCTTTTTATTATTAAAAAAATTTGGGGTCTAAACCGTATCTTTTTCAAATTACGATACGATAGGCTCGCTATTAATACTTTAAAACTTGCGTAAGAGATAAAAAAATCCTAGAAATCTTATTTCGGCAATGATTGGACCGATTGGTCCTATTGGAATGATTAGGTTTCTTAATACGGCATAGTACGATTCATCCGGTCTCATCTCATCTGGATATTCATAAAGAGGCTAGCTAGTAACATTGCAACGGTTTTTTCTTATAAAATTTGAAAAAATCTGACACATAGAATTTAGAAAACCTGGTGCTGCTGAAATCTGTTGGCTGAGAGCGGTTTTGTTTATATAGATTACTAGTTCTTTTAGGGCCATCAGCCATGTGAGGGAGCAGAGAGCAAATACACAATCTTCTGTATCGAAATGTTGTTGCAGTGAAGTGAAGGTTCAAAGTATTAATACTGTTAGAGAATAAAAACTTATTCAAAGATTTCATTTTGAAGAAACAATATCATATTATATCTTTAGGTTATCAATACGTTCAACTTAATCAGGGTTTTGGGTTGTTTCAAGGGTAGCCAGGCCTAAACCCCTTGTCAAATTTTGGGGAATTATCAGAAAAAAAAGGGGAGTGTATCCCCTTAAAACACTTCTTGCATATTGGGTGTATCAATACTTTTAACTATGCTGACAGTTCCAATTCATTTGAAATCTGTGCACTTTAATATTTCATATTTATAAATTAGCCTCTTTCTTACTTATAGTTGTAATAATATACGTTTACTTAAAGTTGCAGTTGAAGGTACATCCCCATCTTAGCCACTAAGGATAGGCAATTTCAAGGTGTCTGTTGTGCCATGGAATCTCCTACAAGTAAAAACACTATACACACTTGAAAAGCAGGGGCATATAGTTGCAAATTGGAAATATCTCTCTAAGAATTTTACACATATGTATGTATGAGAGATATTCCCAATATACAGCTGGATGCCGTGTATGTACATAGCTTTTTTTTTTTTTTTATAGGAGATTCGGGCACGTTTTCTACTTCTGCTTTATAACATAAAAAAAGGAAGACTATTGCCATTGTTATCTC
Source organism: Nelumbo nucifera (assembly GCF_055504915.1). Taxonomy (NCBI): domain Eukaryota; kingdom Viridiplantae; phylum Streptophyta; class Magnoliopsida; order Proteales; family Nelumbonaceae; genus Nelumbo; species Nelumbo nucifera. Next base: position 90,435,590 of record NC_142649.1, read on the forward strand.
TTTTCCTTGACTTTTCTTTCGTTGCCTTGTCTTTCATGATTGTTCCTCATAGTTGTATCCAATGTTTTCAGCTTGGGTCATGCAAACTGGTTGATCCAGTCAGATTGCTAATTGTCCAGGTCTATTTAACTCCCAAACTGTTTACTAAAAAGAAAAAGTTGATTCAATGACCTGGTCGTGAACCATTTTATCCAATCAATAGGTCATGGGTTAAACATTAATTCTCTTTCCTTTTATTTTATTTTAACCATTTCCATCATTCATACAATAATTCTCATTTGTCACACTTTTTTAGTCTAGTATAATGAATATATAATATTAAAAACATGTTCAGTTTTTTCGTAATTATATATTTGTTTATATTTATATTTTTATTACTTGCATGAATTGATCCATTTGACCTAAATGGTTGAATTAATTATTGATTTTTAAAAGCCCTTTGACAAAGAAATTTCTTCTCTTCTCTCCAATGTCCTCTTTTTTCTTTCAATTTCTAAGCATTATTTTTACTTCAATCTTGTGAAGAAAGTTGATGTCATGCAGGGGCGGAGCCAGGGGTGGCAGAGGGGGGCCGTGGCCCCCCTTATGCCTTGAAAATTCCTACAATATCCATTTTAACTTTACCTATATTTTAGTCCCTTTACCTATATTTACTAACTTTTGGCCCCCTTATCCATGATTATTACATTTTGACCCCTCAAAAGAAAATCTTAGCTCCACCCCTGATGTCATGGCAGCAAATGGCCTTAAGTGGAAGAAGGCAATTAATAGAACATGAAGAGCATGCAATTCCTTGCATCAAATCTTCCATGAATTAAAGAGTTTAAAAATTCAGGAACAATAAACCAAATATACGATTTAGTGAACTTACAAGCTGATTTAGCCATTATATATACCACTCTCTATTATCATAAGAGGAATGAAGGAGATGAGAAAGAAGGCCGCATTTATTAGTTATTGCATGGGCCACTAAGTAATGTTGCCAAGAGCTTGACCTTAGAATCCTAATCTCTATTTATTCGTGAGGCAGGAGGTACCTAGGGAGAAAGAAACCAAATGTGCTTGTCCAGGAGTATATGGTTCTCTCACTAAGTATAGTCCATTTCTATCTTATTCTTCATAGTTGGAATTAGAATTGGAATTGAAATTCTTCAAAATCGAAATGGAATGATCTATTCTCATTTCCTGTTTGGCCCAGACAAGAATTAGAATTGAAATCAGAATCAGTTGGAACGGAATGGAATTCTCATTCTCAAGGAAGGGAGAGGGAATGGCCATTCCACAAGAAATGAAGATCAAATTCCAATTCCACTCTATCAAACAGTTGGAGCCATTCCGATTCTGATTCCAAATTGATATTCCCACAAACCAAAGGGCTCTACATATTAATCTAATTTCTGATCTATAAAGTAGGGTTAATGTGATTAAAAGTTTTTAAATAATCCATATTTCTTCCTAATGGTATATTGGGCCTTTTTAGATTCTAATGCTATGTTTGCTTAAAATTCTATTCCAAGGAATCACTATTTGCAAAATGAGTTTTGAGCAAAATATATTCTTTTTTGAAGTTAATTTAACTAATGATTCTTAGAATGACAAAATTTTCCCATAACGATGGATATGACACTGAACAGAACAAAATGGCAAAATACACTTCAAGTGGCCGACCTCATATAATTGGGACAAAGGTTAGATGATGATGATGAGAATCACAAAATTCACTAGAGTTAATTCTTTGAAAGCATGTCAAATAAAACCTGAACTGGCCTTAGGAAAGGAATTATTTTATGTCTACTTGAAAAGAGATTTGTTTTTTGACTCAAAAAATTTTAAAGTTATGCACATGAATTGAAAGCAAATACCTTTTTTCTGTTTAATGTAATTGTTTACATAAGATTCCATTGAATTTATTTCCAATTGCATCACTTCACCAGATGATTGAATTGCCAAATAGTAGACACAAGACAGTGAGAGAGACGTTCAAGGAAATATACCATTAGATAGAGATGTTAGGGAAATCCAACATTTCCCACTATGTAAAATTCTAGACTCCTGGCCCAGATCCCTAGTCATGACAAATTTATCCTAAGCTAGAAGACACAAATAAACATCAATGACTATATAATATTCATCATTATCATTCAAGCCTTATCCCAATTATATAGAATTGGCTACGTGAATCTTGTTTTGTCATTCAATTTTATTTAATATCATATGCATTGTTAAATTATTGGCACCTAAATATATATATATATATATATCATTTCATACTATTTCTACCAATGCATTGGGATTTCCTACTCACTTTTCCTATCCACTCTCTACCCGCTGTGAATTGCTGCCACACATCTCTATCATGTGTGACTTCAATTCACGGCAGGTAGAAAATGGGTAGGAAAAGTGAATAGAAAATCTGGGCTCCTACCAATATAATGTCTCTTTTGCTCTACCCCTACCACTTCTAGCTCTTTCAACTTGTGGCAAATCATTTTTTCAAAGACCATATTATATTCCTATCTTAACTATCAACGTTCTTATCTCCACTCGAAATAAAAAGAAAAACTCTTAACCGTCAAGATTTTTATTTATCAAGTGTTCAACAATGTTTTAAATTATGACATGGAAACTGAACTGTTTATTCCTTTGGTTAGTGGGTCAATGTCTCAAATGTCCAGGTCAAATGAGTCAGTTCATGATGTCATAAATCAAATAATAAAAATATAGAGAATTATAAAATATTTGCATAAAATTTAGATGTCTCCGATATTATATACTGATTATATTAAACAAAAAATATGTGTAATAAATGAAAATTATCATTATTATTATTATTATTATTAATGATAGAAATGGCTAAAAATATAAAAAATAATTAATGTCTAATCCACTAGGCCATTACACACTAATTAGGTAAAACGGTTTAGCTATTCGACCAACCAGATCATTGGGTCATTGATTGAATCAATGTTTTTGCAAATAAACAGTTTGGGAACTAAACAGACCGGAAAACCTAGCTAGTGACAAGTTAGGGCACCGTCCAATTCAACCATGGGTTGAAAACATTTACACTTATTAAGATTATAAAAAAAAATAGGAGAAAATAAAAGAAAATAAAACGAAAAACAAAAGGGCTGGTTGATGACCTTGGTTTAGTTGCTAAAGGGGTGTTTGCCAATATGATTTTATTTTTCCAAGCAAAACAAAGCATTTAAACACTCTAAACCTACTTTTTATCAAAATGGTTGTAAAACAATGTATAAAATAAGTTGCACTTGTATTTGGGGTAACTTTGACTAAGTCAACATTTCCAAAAAAACCTAAGCAAAAATTGGGCATTGAGCATTTCTTTCGGGCAATACACTTAGATAAAAAAAAATAATAATTAGTTTCAGGAATTGAGCCAAGATCAAGAATCAAAATTTCACAATGTATTACTCAGCTGATATGTACACAAAATATAGAGTTTCAGAGAGTATCCATTATCCAAGCCTTATACTGACCCTCATGAACCTGTTTTGAAAAAAACTAAAATAAAATGAAAATGTGTGATATTAAAGTCAGATACACCTTGTCCCATGGTTTTTAAAATTAGACCGGACTGGAAAAACTGGGAATCAGTCAGGTAATCAGTTTCGTTTTATCTTAGAACCGTTATTTCGCCAAAAACTGTTTGAACTGTCTAATGGTTTTTACCATTTTTTATTTTTTTATTTTTCTTATCAGAATAGACCATCCATTCGATTCAAATAATCGAACCGTTCGACCCAAGAACCCAACCCCTGACCAGTTCATTGTCTGGTTCAATTTTAAAAATCTTGCCCTGTTCAGCATATCATAATACTGTATTGATAACTTAGACCTTGGCCAATACATCCCTATAAAGGGTATTAATGTCTAAAAGTGACTAGATGTTCAAACTCCATATATTTAGTGTTTCATTGACCCCTAAATATGGTAAGATATAACTGACATGGGGCATATGGATACTTTGAACCTTGCTAAGGACCCTTTTCATTACTGTTCCCAATTTTTGTTAGATTGTCCTCTCTTATTCACTCCAGAACTTTGTGATTGGCATGTAACTCTTCCCTTCTAGATATCCATAACGCACAAATTCAATTTCTGAAAAACTCATTCTCCAGTATTAAGAATAAGAAAATAAACTCTAAATCATATTCACTCACCTCTCTCTCTCTCACTCTCACTCTCACTCTCACACACATATAGACGCACACATCAAGAAACTACACATGTATGTCTAATCTAAGCCAATGGTTCTCTTTCATTTTTCATTCTCTCTCATATTACATAGGGCACAACAGATGTATCTTTAATCTAACATAACGGGGCTTTCATTATTCATTCTCCCTCTCTCTCCCATACACACAAGGCAAGGGCACTACACATGTATGTCTAATCCAAGCCAATGGGGCTTTCACTTGTCACTCTTTCTCTCTCACACACACCCCATGACAGCCCACATGTATGTCTAATCTGGTAACACTTTCCATTCTCTCTTTCTCTCACACACACCAGGACACTCCTCATGAATGTCTAATCCAAGCCAATGGGGCTTTCACTTTTCACTCTCTCTCTCCCTCTCTCTCTCTCAGGGGCACTGCACATGTATGTCTAGTACAAGGCAATGGGGCTTTCACTTTTCACTCTCTCTCTCTCTCTCAGGGGCACTGCACATGTATGTCTAGTACAAGGCAATGGGGCTTTCACTTTTCATTCTCTCTCTCACACACACACCATGACAGCCCACATGTATGTCTAATCTAGTAACACTTTCCATTCTCTCTTTCTTTCACACACACCAAAACACTCCACATGTATGTCTAATCTAAGCTAATGGAGCTCTTTTATTTTTCATCATCATCTCTCTCGCTCTCTCTCTCTCTCACACACATAGGACACCCCACAGATATGCATAATTTGAGGGGGCTTTCATTTTTCATTGTCTAGGCCCCATCATTATTCATTAAATCAATTTCGATTGAATTATCAAACCATCCATTCAGTTAACCTTTCTTGCTTTTATCTTTTGGAAGTTTCCTCCCTAGTGGATTAAGTGACTAAGATATTCCAATTGTGCTGATAATTTTCTTCAATAATGGGAGCTGAACATGGATATGTTCATACATGCATGAAAGAACTTGGGACAAGTGGCACACATGTTTGGATCGCTGCAAGGAAAATGACTCAAAGAGCAAAATGGGCACAATACTACCCCACCAAGGATTCTAATCAAAACATATGCTGGCTTGCCGACAGAATGAACCTACTTTGAGTATTGGATTTCACTGTGAAGACAAAGTGCTTAAAGCAAATCTGATGAATAATCTATTCTTGACACACTATTGTGGATCTTAGTCTCATAGATGCTTTTCATTTCAGAGGTCGATCTCTATGGCCCAGACGAATTGGTTTTATGCTTTCTTTCGTCAAAATGGATTTGCACTAAAAACTTCCATCGCTGATCTGCCTGTATTTTCATTGGGTGGTTGTAGCTAGCTAGCACATCTGCTCTCGGTTCAGCTTGCTTGGCTGACCAGAAGTTCTAACTCAAAGCCTTCACCATCTCATCATATTTTAGAACCTAACTGATGACAAGGCAGACAAAATCATTCAGGTAACTTTTAAGCATTCAAGTTTTGGAATTTTAGACCAAACATACTGTCTCAGACCCTGTTTCTTTGGTTCAGCTAGACTGGCCATCCGGTCTGCACAAGGTTTGGACCAAATTTCACACGAGATAATCTAGGATCAAAATTTCGATAGAGATGATACTCCTATCTTTTTATTATTTAGACCTGTATAGAACATATCGTATCGATATTTTGATTCTTGAGAATAATTCCTCACACGCCATAGTAGTATTTCTTTTTCTACATAACAAAATTAGGATCACCATTTAAGGAATCTAATTAAGGGGCTGTTCTTCTTTCAGATTTTGAGAGGGGGGAAAGTTGGTCAATGGGGTTTTGGTTCCCATTGACCAAGATATTCATGTTCTTTTTTCAGATTTTTGTGGGGTCAATGGAAATTTATTTTCGTTGGGTCTCCTAGGCGAGTAAATAACTTTCCCACTTGGGGGGAAAGTTGGCAATACTTGGATGTGACAAAATTACCCTTTTAATAATGGATTTTTATGTCTAAAATGGTCATTTTCTTATTTATCTGAAAAAATAAAAAACATGGGTAAATGCATTTACCCAAATAACTATTTTCTAGGAAACACTTACCTGAATAAGTATATTTATGCTACATTTAGCATTCCTTATTTTAAGGACTTATCTCCTTTTTACAATTAAAAACTGATTCCAGATCTCCAATCCACATGAACTCTACCCATAACACACTACCCCTGTGCATTAAAAGTTACCCTTTTATTAATGGATTTTTATGGCTAAAATGATCATTTTCTGATTTATTTGGAAAATAAAAAACATGGGTAAATGCACTTACCCAAATAACTATTTTCTAGGAAATACTTACCGGGATAAGTATATTTATATTGCATTTGGCATTCCTTATTTTAAGGACTTATCTCCTTTTTACAAATAAAAATTGACTCCAGGTCTCCTGTCCACACAAACTCTACCCACAGCACACTACCCTATGCATTAAAAATTACCCTTTTAATAATGGATTTTTATGGCCAGAATGGTCATTTTCTTATTTATCTAGAAAATAAAAAACATGGGTAAATATTCACTTACCCAAATAACTATTTCCTAGAAAACACTTACCCGGATAAGTATATTTATGCTGCATTTAGCATTCCTTATTTTAAGGACTTATCTCCTTTTTACAATTAAAATTTGACTCTGGATCTCCTGTCCACACGAACTTTACCCCCAACATACTATCCCTGTGCATTGGAAACATCTCCCCGTACATAATACTAGACCTGGCAATTGGGTTGGGTGGGTCGGGTTCGGGTTGGGTCAAGGTACTTCGGGTTGAATTTCAGGTTGGATTATCAAATGCTAGACCCTAACCCTAAATGTTTAGGTTAGGGTTGACCCATAGGTCAATTCGGGTCATCCCAAAAAATAATTGAAATTTAAAAAAATAAAGAAAAATTACATTAAAAATGTCAAAATTAAAAGAATTAACCTTAAAATTCCAAATATAAAATAAAAAGCTTGAACGTTTAACAATTTAATGAGTAAACAATAAAAAGTAAATACTAAATAGAAAAAATTAAAGAGTGGAAACTTCTAACAATGCATAAATAATCCCAATTAGACTTGACAATCGGGTCAACGGGTTGACCCATGACTCAACCCAACCCAACCCAGTTTTTTTTCGGGGTGGGTCGGGTCGGGTCATTTTCACGTTCGGGTAGCTAAATATGAGACCCTAACCCTGTTTTTTCGGATTGGGTTGGGTCGGGTTTGCGGGTTGGGTCAACTTTTTGCCAGGTGTACCTAATATTTTGTAAGAGAATGAGATGTTCTCCATGTGTAGATGTGATGTTACGTGGGTAAACATTGGGCAATATTCTTGTGGGTAGGACTTAAAAAAATTCAATATTCATAGGAGCATTTTAATAGCATTTTAATAGCAAAAAAGAGATAAATCCTTAAAATAAGGAATGCCAAATGCAGCCTTACTCGGGTAAGTAACTTCCCCGCAAAGAGTGAGATCATGAACAGATGGGTTTTCAATCATCCAACTCGGCTCACCAGGGAACCAAGATGTAGTATGATATGGTGCATCATCCTTGGGTGGAAGTAGTTGCATGTGGGTCCTACATTACTACTCTAATATTTTGGTGGGTCCTACACTAATTGCAGTTTCACAATTTGGAGCACCATGACTTGAGATGAAAGGGATGAAAGGGGGTAACTTCATGAGTTGCTCATAAAGCAAATGCCCATCAATAGCTGGGGGCCCAAAAGCAAAAGCGTTTTAGGTATTCAAACCATGGAGAAAGGGAGGGAATTTGAGCTTTCATGAATCAAATCTCTTAAAGCTATGGAATTTGGAATCCAGACTGTCTAGTCTCTGACTCGGTATTTATGGTGACTGACTTTTTAAACATTACCCAAGAAATGGAAAACCAGGGGTAAGAGTGTAAGACTACAGAGTGTAGACTTTCATCCTTCGACCAGGGAATGATGGGAGTAACTTTTGCATATCCCACTTTATTTTGACGAGGTAAGATAGAGAAATACGTAATGCTGTGCTTGGCTTGGATAGTGTTCTGAAGACTAAAGAGAAGAAAGAATAGAAAATGGATCGAAGGACAAGAACGCATTTACAGATTTACATGGCCCCAATATTGAATTAAGCCTATGTCCACAGAAGATCTCTATGAAGTTCCACTATTTCGATTCAAATTGTCATAGCCCTAGCACAAAACTATTTCTTAATTCTTATATTATTGGACTAGAGTTTACAATTGCTGATGCCCTAATCCATGTGCATTGACCAAAATACCCTTGTACAGACAAATTTTGCATACCGTGTTGTTTGTGCTGTGTTTTCGTCGACATTTTTCGTTTTGGTTTTTCAGTTCTATAGGAATTTGTCATAATTTCATTTCCAACGATTTCAGTAACGAATATATTACCAACACCAAATAACAAAAGAAGTGCTGATAGCATTAACTTGAATTGAGTTGAGGAGGACAATAACCAGTCACACTAGATTGCACATGGAGAGAGAGAGAGAGAGCGCAGCTGATTTACAACCAAACATTGTTTTCATGTTCTTGTCATTATCATTTAAAGGTTCAATGGAGGAATCTCATTCCCCAATCACTTGATTTTGAAATAGTCATGAAATCCAAGACAACTCAATTTCTAAATACTGCCCCCCCCAATTCAGGAATATCAAACAAACTTAGAGGCTTTTGATAATCCCACCATTTCTCTGCTTTGCTGATTTTTTTTTTTTGCTGATGCAATACATGGGTCCCATCTGAGAAGAATCAATCCATATTAAAGCAAGCACTTCTACTTCTCTTTTTATTATTGGAAATCATGAAACTGAAATCACTTTATGGGGCCCAATTTCCTGGGAATGACATCCCAAAAAGGTGATTAATGTTGGGGAACACCACTTTGGTTGTGCACCAAGCAAGAGGTGGTCTACAAAATGAATTTTCAGAAAGCTGAATCAAGGGCAAGACCCACAACACAGAGTTTGTCAAACCAAGCATAGAATTTTTCATAATATAATGTCATTGTTTGGAGACATGTTTCACTTAAAATTGGAATATATACCTCAAAAGTGTCCACATTGTAAAGCAAAGTGCTTTGGAAGGATCACTTTTGCTTTATCAATTGGTCAAGCTTTTCCATTTTTTAATGAATCAATAAGCATGCTGACAGCTGATCGGTAAGACCCTGGTTCAAAAATGTGCCCAGTTCCAAACACCAAGGAACCCATTTCTTTGCCCACTTCAGAATTCAAGCTCAGCCAACGCTGAAAAATGGCATGCTTAGATGGGTTCGAGCTTCAATTTTACCCTAGTCCAATTACCTGTAGAGAGAAATGATATCTGTTGCTGCCAAGGATGGGGCCGAGGGCAATAATGTAACTTCATTGATGTCTGAGGCCGATGGATTCAACCTGTGAACAGGAGAAGAGCACACGTCAGAGGCCCCAGGTATTATCTTAGGGGCGGAGGCTCCAACGGTCAAGTTAGTCAGGTGCTTAAAAAGGGGTCGGATTAGGCTTAAGACGAGGGCTCAGGGCTTAGTCCTTAAGAGCTCAGATGAGGCCTCTCGAGAGTAGGAATGCAAGAGAACAAGAGTGAGGAAGATGAATTTATCTTAAGCTGGGCACTGCCTTTTATAACCGACATTTCCATGGAGTGGTTAGAGGAAGTTAGAGATGGACGACCAAAATCACATCTAGTCGATGCCACGTGGCACAATCCAGGGCTGTGTCATGTGTGCCTACATCAATATCCAACGAAACAGAGCTCTATTTAGACTTGTTTTCCTGTAGGTAAGCTATACAATAAACCTTAACTTGCTTCTTGTTTCACATGAGTATGAGGTTGTTGATTGGACCTATTACCCTAAATTGTACTTAAGTAATGGTTATTTTGCATTGTAAATAAAACAAAATAAAAGTTGAAGCAAAGATATTTAAAGTACCCCTAAATTTTGTAGAATAGATTAAGGCCTCGTATGTTTATCCAGAGGGAGAGGGAAGGGTATGTTGGTCAACTGAATAATTGACCAAATTTCCCGTGTTCAAGTGCCAGCATAATGGGTCCCACAGAAAGATTATTTTCTGAAGGGTATTGGTTTCCACATTCTAAGTGTCGGGTACCTGATACTCCCTTATGGGTGGGTAAGTTGCTTAAGTTAAGGGGGCCTTCTTTTTCTGGATTTTGAGAGGAGGAAAGTTGGTCAATAGGATTTTAGTTCCCATTGACCAAGAATTCCATGTTCATTTTTTAGATTAATGTGGGGATGTGGGAAAGTTTATTTTCTTGGGTATCACTTACACACCCATCTCCTAGGTGGGTAAAGAACTTTCCCACGTAGGAAGAAAGTTGATAATACTTGAATGGGACAAAAATGCCATTTTAATAATGGATTTTTATGACTAAAATGGTCATAATTACCTTATTTACCCGAGAAGTAAAAAAACATGGGTAAATGCACTAAATTGGATAAGTATTTCCTAGTAAAAACTTACCCAAATAATTGCATTTACCTGAATAAATAACTTACCAAAAAGCAAACAGAGCCTAAAAATCTTCTGCCAAAGTCTTTACCTAAGTATCAGTGCAATCAAACATTGGCACTGTAATTTGCTTTGATAACTCTTGCCCGAGAATTATTTGTCCAGGTAAGTGCATTGCCCGGATACTGTAAAACGAACAAAGCCTAAATAATACCGTTCAACAAGACAAATAAGTCAAAAAGCCTAGGATCTTACGGAATATGTAGTTCCATCCATATTAACATTTTAATGAGTCGACCAATTGAATATTTGGATTCAATTTGAATGAAAGAACATATTAAAATGTATTCGAATATTGCATTTTGTCCTGGTTCGTGTATCTCTGTATCTCTAGGTGAGTGGGTAGTAAACACAGGCATCGTTTGCTTGTTTTTCCTTCAAGCGAGCATGGAAATTAGCAACATCGTATTGTTTTTTATCAATCTTTTGGCATTGAATTGATCGGTGGAAAAAGTTCTTGAAGTTAAGCAGGATCTCTACAATCAATATCTGTAGGAGTTTGAAACCCCAGAAGTGGAATCGAATCCTCTTCATGATCGTGCCAATCACTAGCTATCTTATCCCAACGCCAAAAGAAAAATTCTCCAAAGAATACCTCAGTCATATGGTTAGAAAATCAATCTGATCATACTGACTTATTTTGGTAGAGGCTGTGGTTCTTGAAACATGGGAGTTGGGACAGTGTACAGGTACAAAGTCATAGGGGGCCTGAGACCAAGATCCCTGTTTAGGGGTTGGAGACAATATGGTAAGAGATTTTGATTGATACCTGCTGCAATAATGGAAGAGAGAGAGAGAGGAACATGTGGGTGAGATGGTAGCTAATTGGTTTATATTTTTTTCACTTTATCTAATGCAATTTGATTGTTTCCAAAGATAGAAAGAGAAATATCCTGTTTGGGCTTCATAGTTAATAGAGATGCTCAGATTTCTGACCCTAAACATCAAATGTCAAAAAACCCTTTTTGCCTAAAACACATAAAGTGGGACTGGGAGCATCTCCTAATTTCTCCATGTACATTAGCCTCCTCTTTATGGATTCCTTCTAAGTTCTACTTGATGCGATGGGGATGGCCATCTTATCCTAACTTAAATTTTATTTCCAGTGGCTACTTTTTAAGTGCTTCCATTTCCATGAAAGGGACAAACCAAATTTAACTCCAATGCTGATATATACTTATTAGCCAAGTACCCACTACTGTCCCCATTAATGCGTAATGTTCCATTAAATGAAAAGAAGAAAAAAGAAGGCAAAAAATAGATGTTAACACTTGCAAGAGATTTGAGGGAAAAAAAAAAAAGAACTTGTTCAATTGCTTTTATGCGTCCACATCACAACTAAGACAATAGCATCATTGTGTTTAAAAGAAAGTTGCAAAGAAGCATCCTTTCCAAATACTTTGAATAAAAGAATGGTCTCAAATACTTTGAATAAATAATCAATCTGTCCAATGGTTGAACTGATTTTATGAACCTATTTGGCACTAGCAATACAATTTTGAAGAATTTACAATGCATTTGGGTCTCATCCCTTGGGCCCAGCCCCTTCATATTTTAACAAAATCTCAACCCGAACCTACCCAAGCTGCATCTCCAGAAAATATTAGCCCATTATTCCTATGAGGCTATGAATCTATAGCTCTGATATTAATTTTAGGATCACTTGTTAACTCTTAACCATGCTACTCATTTTCCAGATGCGCCAATATTTGAAAGTTCTCTCTTAGAAGTTAGAACCATCCTATATTCAAATCCATTAAACAACACACAAGACCTTGTACCGGCATGGATCCTCTTGCACATATATAGACAACCTCAATGCATCTTTTTTTTTTTGTGATAAATCAACCTCAATGGATAATTATTGGCTTTTCTACGTGCATGTAAGGATCAATATTTTGCAACGTATCGGCTGGGCTGATACGTATCGTCTTGGTGGATCACTGACATATGAAATTCTTAGGCTTTGGGGTTTTGACTTGTTACATGGGGTAATCAGGCTTTACACCAACCCCCCGTGAACAGGTTTGAAAAGAAAAAAACTATAAAATTTATAGTTTTATGTTAAAAAGTCCTCTACACCCCATCTGGTATATCGGTCTATATCGATATTCAGAACCATGCATGCATGCATGTCACCCAATGGTTTAAACTGAAACATTTTGGGTTTGATCTATACAATTGTTTATAGTGACTTTTAGAAAGCTTAACTTGGTCTTTCATGTGGAAACATCAACGGTACCAATCATTCTAGCTGAACTGACTCTTATATGTAATGTGATAATATGTATCTCACCAATTTGTATTAATCAATTCAAAATGTTTCAGATAGAAACAGCTACGGTACCAAAATCGATCAACCCAAAATGTCTTGATGTTCATTATGTCTCATAAAACATTTTTACATTTTTAACAAAGAAAGATTAAACTGTATAAAACGTTTGAACACCCTCCTTCCAAACAAATAAATAAATAAAATAAAATGAAAAAAAAAAATCCTCACTCCTACCACCACTTGGGGAAGAGTTATTAAATAGTTGCTGAAAAAGTGAATGATTACAGCCCCTATAAGGGTACAAGGCGAGTTTTTCAATACCTAAAAAAAAAAGGGATATTTTCTAAGGAGTTGCAAAATGAAAATTGAAGCAAAAGCTGAAATATGGTTGGAACATCTTGCTACACTAACACTCAATGCTCCCACCTCCTTCAGTCATGACTCATGTTATAACCAGAGAGCATCTGTATCGAAAGAGGGAAGAGGGGGAAGCCAACAGTCCTCTCACACATGTGGTTATCTATTTTCAAATTAAACTGTTTTAAATATAGGAAGTCAGAATAAAAATCATTCTAGGTTTTCATTTTCTCTAATAAAACCTGTCATTACTCTCTCTCTAATAAGATCATTATTAAAACTCTCTTTCTCTCTCTCCAAAAGTTGATGTTTGTAACATACTTCTCCTTCATCAAATCGCTTCTCACCCCTTGACTCTCTTGATAATGCAGGGGTATAAATTAGATGGATTAAATTGGATTAAGGGCCAACCCAAGACCAAACTAAACATGGACCCTGGCCTGGACCCAAAGTTGACAACCCTATTTGCTAGCTATCAATAAACTATGAGAATTGGACTGTGAGTTTATTTAAATCTAATGGTCAACAACTGGATTGGAACCTCATTCTAGCATTACATTATATCCAAAAGCAACATCTCCAAGAAGTTAATGAAAAGAGGGAAAAATAAAAAGAAATGAAGAACATGACCATGCGTCCATTGCTGATTTCATGCCTTGTAGGTGATGCATTCAAGAATTTCATAGTTAGAACTGAGAATGAAACTTCTATGGAGTATATACCATGAAATTTAAGGAACCTTCACCCATGTCCAACAGGACATATTGAACAACAAGAGAATAACCTAAAAATGTTTTCAACCCGCCGTTGACCCGGCTGGTTGAACTGTTCAAACCATCACCCGGTTAGAATTCCAGGTCTGGTTCAGTCAAGACCCATTAGACGGTCAAAAACCGTTGACTTGGTCAAGAACCATTCAACCTGGCTAGTTCAACCATTGAACCAATCAACCTAGTGATTGGGTCACGGGTTGCACACTCAATACATACAAAACTTTCAGAGGCCATAACTCCGATGTCCGATTGGGATATCCTTTTTATTTTGGGTAACTTTTTAAGATCTATGCGTCCCAAGGAGCCATAGGCGCCTTGCCCTGCTATTTTCGTGTAAAAACCCTTTTTTTGGTCTCAAATTGCAATTTTTAATATTTTTTATAAATTTAAAAATTAAAAATGAATTACAAACATAAAATAATACATATAACATATCTAAAATATATTTATACACACACACACACATATATATATATGCGATGACATGGCACGGTTGAACTAGTGACCTATAATCCGGAGGCAAAAATGGTTCGGCCTACGGCTCGGTTTTTAAAGCATTGCCTAAAATTCTAACAGTCAAGGAATGAGATTTACGAAAATTCTCTACATAGACCAACAATAGCAAAAAGAGTCAGAAAAACAATTAACATTTGTAAGGGCAAAGGTTTAATAGGAGATTTTCTATAAGGCTCGGTTTGGAAAGAGTACAAATACAAATATGTACAATGTAAATACATACAAAATATAAGGTTTTGCACTCTACATATTTGCATTTGTACTCTTACCAAACTGACCTTAAGGAAACTTTCCATTGAAATGGGTACTATACATAATCTATCTGCTGAAGGTTTACTTCATATGACACAAGGGCATACAAATAAGGGCTCTGATGAGATAAGGAATATATAGTGGACTGGCTCAAGAAAACAGCAGAGGTTCCTGGCTTTACAGGAACACATTTAAAGAGATAAGGGCTCTAACAAGAGGGATGAAAATTGAATATGCTTGGAAACAAAGATCAGCAAACTCTACGGAAGATGCACCATCCAAACACGGTAAATAGGGGTCAGCTATTTTGGGGAAGGACTAGGGTTTGAAGTTAGTGTATGGATTAGGTGGCAGTAGCCACTCACTTGTGGCTTTGCTTGGCAGATTGTAAATAGGAAAAAAAGGAAATCCACAAGTGACACACTTGCACTTGATGGTGTCAGAATCTTAACATCTTCTGTTAAACTACACCAATTCTATGAAAGATGTTTCTTGGCTAACCACATTGCTTTTCATAAATCTAGAACAGCCAAGGAGCAGTGATGGCATTATATTCTGATCCTATAGGCTTTGGGAACTCCACATGAGCTCAATTGATGGCTGTCCTACAAGGCCTCAGACTGAGTATAAGGTTAAGCACGAGTAACAAAGTAGTAGCAGATCCTAGAATTCTGGTGTGATGGTTAAGGAAAGCCAGTCAAGGAACATGGCATTATAGACACACTTTGAGGGAGATAAGGAGCTTAGTAAGAGAATTGGAGCAACAGCTCTGTGCATATCAAGATTAGCCAAGTTTTTAGCTGATTCATCTGCAAGACATGGAATCAACAAGGGACTGATGTTCTGGGGGGGGGGGTAACCAATGAGGATCACACGTAAACAAATGTGTAAAAAAGAGGAGTGGAGACTAGCCTAACAGAAGGCATATCACTATGTAAGTTGCTAATAACATTCTTTTTCTATGATCAATAAAGTTACACAGCTAACAATCCAAAAATCAAAGACTAACAAAAAAAAATTCTGCTCCATAAAAACATGGCTGTTTGTATGGCTATGGTATTTTATAAAATGTCATTTATAATTTTTAATCTATTTACAGTCACTGGTGATATTTACAATCAAATGAGAATAGAAAACTAGAAGTTTCTAATACTAAGCTGATCCTAAATTTGGAGTGGATATAAAGATACTATAGAAATTTCAGAAACCATCATCATCAAAGCCTTATCAATATGCTAAATAAGCCTTTCTCAATCATTTTGCTGTATATGGAGCCACTGTTGAAAAATTAGCTGTTGTATCCATTCTTCTAACTCAAACCAATCAATCACCCCCTTACTCTTTTAAAGCTCTTCACTTACACCCTCCTACTCCTCACAATTGCAACCATTAGTATTTATTTAGCACAAGAGAACAATCATAGCCAAATTTCCATCATCTTATCACCTACTGGGACTGCCTCTGAGTTCCTGTTAATGAGTTTATTTCTAATTATATCCCTCCTAGTTCTACAACCCATAAATCTCAACCATCATAATTCAGTTACATTATTGATAAAAAAAATATAGTTACATTGAGTATATGTATTTGTTTACCAAGTTCACCTTACTAGTTTATAAAGCATGCTGTCCTATATAATTTTCTTTGCAGTCTGATAAGTAGGCAGGCATCAATTGAACAATACTTTGGAAGAACATCTCCACCTCATCCACCTAGCTATAAATTCTACCAGCAGTGTCCCTTTTGATTATTGGCATCATTTAACCAAGAAACAGAAAAGGATTTTGTTTAAGGTTTCCCCAAGCCACCCATCTAGTTTTTTTTATTATCAATTTAAACCAGTCAATCCTTTTTTGGTAGGCTAGCCCCCACTATCTACAAGGGAGACTCATCCCCAATACAACTGATGTCTATGAACCCCTTCTCTAGCTAAGGCATCAACTAGACCACTGGTCAATCTTTTACCCAGTTGAACAATGTTTCTACTTCATTAGCCAAAAGTATCACCATGATGTGCCTGTACATCCAAGGTCCACCATCCATGCTAGTTATTCCACCACTACTACTATCCTTGGCTTGTTTTGGACCCCAGGGATTCTAAGGCTGTGTCTGGAATATGTGTCTATAGCCTATCTCCCCATGGATAAGAAGGTTTTACATCTCATGGATAAAGTTTGCTTGGATGTGTAATAATAGTGGGTAAAGTAGGTTATTTAAGAAGGTAGAGGATAGGGGTGGAACTTGATCAGGCTTGGGATGAGGATTTGTTAAAATTTGAATAGGCCTGGCCCAAAAGCCCAGGCTCATTGCTGTGTAAATTGTTCAAAGCAGGCACCTGATTTGCACCCCTAGTAGAGGATACTCTGGTTGTAAAATGTTGTAATAAAGGTAGCTTATGTATTTCAAAAGGAAATTTCTACAAAACAGTTGTAATGCCAACTATGCTGCATGGAGCAAAGTGTTGGGCAGCCAAGAAACAACATCTCAAAAAAATGAGTGTTGCAGAAATGCATATGTTGAGATGGATGAATGGAAAAACTAGAAAGGATAATGTCAGAAATGAAGTCAAAGGAACCTAAGAGTAGCTCCAATGGGTGATAAAATGAGAGAAAATAGACTAAGATGGTTTTGTCACTTGAATCGAAGACCTTTGACAGCACTCATAAGAAGAAATGATCTTTTACAAGATGGAGTAGGGGTAGACCAAAAAGGGCATGGATTGTAGTAAGAAATTAGGATATGGCATTAAACAGGAATGTAATGGTGAAACAGGATTCATGTTGCTGACCCCATATAGTTGGGATAACGATTGGATGATGATGATGATGGTGTGTTTTAAAGCAACTTAAAGGCTTAGTGGTCATAAAAAAGCAACTTATATTGTGTTTGGAGGGTTATGGGCATTTTCTAAATTTCATTGAAGTTGAAATATGTAAAATGTGCTTTTGAAAGACCAAGTTCAGATAATTATCAAAAAAAAGAAAGACCAAGTTCAGATAACAAGTTTTTAAGGGACAAGAAAAAGGAGATTGGAGATCTTATTTCCTAAAAACTTGCCTGCCAAAACACCCTTTACCCACCTATATGGATAAGGATTTGTGTTTTACCAAATGACTTTAACCACCTTTTTCTGCTTATTTTATCCAAAAAAGTAGCAAAGGCCTTATTTCCCTGAGAACCAAATGCAGCTTAAGTTATTCCTCCATTTTTCTAGCCTCATATTTACCCCTTCAGTCTTGATGATCAATTAATGCCATTCACAAATAAAATTTACCACAGGAGCTATCTTGCATATTAATCAGTTAGCTCATCCACAACCACTGCAGAAAGATATAAGCTCAACCTTCTAACATAGTTTTCATGTTTACTAGAAATTTAAGATGTCCTCTTAATCCCAGTCATGCTGATAGCAGGGAATGCAAAAAGACTCCTTGTTTCCCATTCTTTAATTTTCAAGATGTCAACAACCCTAATCCTAGTGTTTATAGTAAAAGCCATTTATTGGACACCTTTCAGTTAAAAAGTAGAGCTTTCTATTTGAAAATGGTACATATTAAGTACAAAACTTATGAAATGCTCTAGCATAGATGAAAACTTTGGAATCTATCTAATCATGTTTGTCTTTTGTCAAGGCACATTCAATCAGTCAACCACAGTCTCAACTGTAAGTTTGATATCAAGAGCTGAAATCATTTTATGCCTCTTGATTGCACCTATTGACAGCCCAATAATGACATCTTAATTTGCTTTAGGATAGTTGTTCTCTCACCACATACCAGGAGAGGATGAATTATGTGGAGAAGCACCAGAACTGCTTTTGTTTGGAGAATTTGGGATAAGAGGAATGCTAAAAATCTTCTCCAACAGAATTCAACATCCAGAGGTTATCATTGGTCTTCACTATCAGAGTGGTCAATGAAGTAGAGATGGATTCAAAGGCATCTTGGTGGCTTACCTGATTAGAGGTTAACAATGCATTACAATCTCTTCCCTCGGTACACAGAGGTATTAATCTTAACTTTGATGGATGCTCTTCAAGGAGGCCAAGGCCTTCACGACTTGGTGGTCTTTAGAAGTCAGGAGTGCATAACACCTGGGTTTCCTATGGCCATTTAGGTTTTAGAGACTCTTTGAGAACTGAGATCATGACCCCATTCCATGGACTCAGGTTGATTTTTCTTTAAGGATTTCTGAAGTCTGAACATATAAAGTGGGAGAAGGATTGTAGGTTATTGTTGTTTGACATTGGACAGAAACCTTGAACATTGATCATGAAAAGGCCAATACCCAATGTTGGTCCCAGCTATCTGGGGTCTTGGGAGGGGTGCACTGGATACGGACCTAACCTTAGGCTTTTTCTTTGGCATAATGTGGCCGTTTATGGGGCCTGGGCCTTGAACATTGATCATGTATAAGACTAATTAAAAACATGAAGCTTCAAATGGTTAAAATGTCCCATCATGTGGCTTCCCAACTCAGAAGCAAAGAAAACACCAGTTTGTTAGACACATTTGCTTGAATTCCAAATATCCTGTCTTAGTTTGAATCTCCTTAAAGTATTTTGGTTGTCATAAAGGATACTGGAGGAGTGCCTAAGGGTTTTTGAACTAAGTTGAATGAAGAATAGAATCAACACACAACATTGTATCTTCATTAAAAACACACAAAGAAATGAAGAGTTACTTGGAATTAAGGATCAAGAAATATTGCAAATGACCAATATTTTGGCTCTATAATGTATAGGCCGGAAGAGATTGCAGATAATCGTTAACTATACAGTTTGAGCTAAGTCTGTAAAGAGGATATATTTTTCCACAGTTATACATGAATGATAAGCATTATGTGACTGTTCTGGACTAAATAATTGTGATTTCAAGAACATTAAGCAAAATAAATGTAGTTAAATATGATAATGATTAATGGAAAGACTAGAAAAGAGACAATGAGCTGCTCCTGTAGGATGTTAACGATGCTGATACAAAACATGTAATCAATTCCATCTAAGTTGCAACCCAGCTACTATTAGATAGAATTTTTCAGGTTCCCTAGGTTTCAGACAGTAAATATAGAAAAGATGAATTACACAATTGAGAGAAGAAGCATAGAATATCTCAAGTGCAGGAAAAGCAAACTCTTTAAAATGAAAAAGTGATTAATTAATCTAGAATTTTTTTTCTGCGTCAAAAACATCAGTAGTTCAAATCAATTTAACCATCAAAACAATACGGGCATTTACAATTCCTCATCTTCAGCTACTCTGGCCGACTCCCCATAAACCTTGATCAGAAAAGAGCTCATCCCTAATTAGTCTCAATGAGAAAGATAACAGACCATTACCTATTACTAAATGAGAAAGATATTAACTCAATGCAGATGCTTATCAGACCTGCAAATTAGTTTTAGCTAGAACGACATAAAGCAAAAAAGAAGGCAATTTTGAATCAATACAGGAAGGGATATGGCTCAGTTAGATTAACTGTTCTGGATCAAATGAAGTATCACTGAAAAACATGGAAGTTTTCTACACGGGACACCACAAGGACGCATTGCCTACATACCAATGTCCATCAACATGACAAGAGACCCGTGTACCCCATCAACCCATCAAGGCACCGCTGTGAGTCTAGCTTCAAAGACAAATCCCCTACAGAGCCCATCGCCATTTGCCGGAACCCCATCAATCCATCTCCATTCCCCTTTCCCCACCTCTGAAGAACAATCCCACATTGCCAATTTCCCCACCTTTCTCCCCGAAAAGCACAGGCGATCACCCCCTCCAAACACCTTAAACTTACTCGATTCTTGAAAGCTCTGATACATTTCGACCGGCATTCGACCCGCTTCGTCCCACTCCAATGTTTCCAAATCTAACCTCAAAATCAATATCGTCGAGCACGAAGCATTCAACGAAAAGGAGGATTTCAACCCACCAACCATCAGAAGACGATTCCCGGTCCCCCGAACCAACCGGGGCCGCTTCAATATATCAAACACGTCGCCCCATTCTTGCTTCTCTAATCGATTCCACCCCTGTGACTTCTCAAGCTCAGCAACCGTACACGAGAACAGCTTCCACTGGTTTCGCCACGGCGAACCCACATCACAGAGGGCGAAAACGGAGTCGGACACCAAAATCGGGCATCGAGGCTTGGAAACCAAATTGGAAGAAAACTTGAGCCACGGCCCAGAACCAGAGAAATACAGGGCAGCGAGTTCAGTGAGAACCAAGACTCGGCCGCCGGTGCCCGCCAGGACGGTTCCATGCCGGGACCAGGCCGAGCCAAGCGGTGGCAACACCCGGAATTGCCGAGTCAGCGGATTGCAGAGGACAAGTGACTTGCTGGAATCGGGGGAGTCAGCCCAGAGGTAAACGAGACCGAAGGACGACGCTATGGCGGCGGTAGACTTGAACGGGAGGAAACCAAGCGGGAATCTGAGCCATTGGGTGAGGTCGGGGTCGAAGACATGGAGAAAGGGATGATGGGGAGACACGTGGCGCTGGTGGTGGGGCGGACGGAGAGCGATGAGCGGGAAAGGTGGTCGGACGGAGATGAGGTTTAGAAAGGAAGGCGAGGTTAGAGTCTCGTAGAATAATTTGCAGACGGATCGACAGATTAAGATCTGACGGAGGGGGAGGTTGGAGAAGATCTGATGGAGAGTGTCCTGAGGGAGGAGATGAATCAGAGACGTATCCATCAATTGTGAGCTGCGCAACAGTGAATCCGAAATTGGGATAATCTTTCTCGAGGGTCGGACGGAGACAATCGAATCAGGCGCGCTTCGGCCGGAATTTCTGGAATGACGGGGAATGGTTCGCTTATATACGACCGGGATTGGCGAGGGGTTGGAAAACCGAGACCGGCTCGTGGTTGTTTTGTTGAGCACTGACTGTTTTGTTCAGTTGCTTTCTCTGAGCACTGTGCTTCAATAGAGGTTGTGTATGCTGCTTAGTGCTTACCCTTATGAGAGACACGCGGCATATAAGTGATGGGCCGATGCTTCCTGATTCAAGCAGATCATTGGTGATCAGATGATTGGAGACTTGGAGTGGTGGGTTTCAGGTGGACCGCATGAAGCATGTCAGAGCAAGACAGGATTACGTTAGACTTTTCCGATTAGCCACGTCAGCATAAATTGGTTTGGGCAACTGAGCCCACTTATATAGATATGGCATGATAAGCCACGTCATGCAGTCGACGTCGATGACAATTATTGAAATTGTTTTTTATTTTTGAAAGGGGTAAGCCACGTCACAATGAGTTTTCACTCTTTCTCAAACTCAATCACAACTTTTTAAAACGTCTAAAACTCATCAAAGTTTTTATTTTCTAAAACTCACCTTTGTTACTGCTACACTGTTAATGTTTGTTAAGGTGTATCAACATAAAATAATAATTTTTATGACTAAATCACTCTTAAATGATGAGTTAGAGGAAAAGGGTCTTTATTATTTTTCAATTTTATTTTTATTTTTTACATTTTAGTGTTTTGTTATAATTGCTAATGTTTTTTATAATTTCTGTTTTTTTATATTTTTCCATTTTCTACAATCTATAAAATTTTATGTATTTTTTTATTTATTTGCAATTTCTATGCTCTTCTATAATTTTTGATGTTTTTTTACAATTTTTATTTTTTAATTTTGTTTCTCAATTTCTATAGTTTCTATAATTTGAAAATAATTTTTTATTTAGTGTGCAATTTCTATAATTTTTTATATTTTTTTCCAATTTCTATGTTTTTATGTATTTTATATTTGAAAATATTTTTTGAACTTTTTCCTTTTTTCCTTATCTAAATATTAAAATATATGTACATATTTTATATTTTCTATGAAGGTTAAAATGGTAATATAATAACAGTTGTTAGTCTCTTTAACGTCAAGTTAGTGACATGGTGAGTTTTAGACATTTTGAAAAGTCATGGTGAGTTTAAAAGAAATGCTGAAAACTCTTGGTGAGTTTTTGACAATTTCCCAAGAAAAAATGGTTAAATTAGGGGTGTTTTTCAAGTACTTTCATGTGGTATTTTGATATTTCCACATAAATTTTGGCCTTTCTTAATTTGGTAATAAAGGATGGGAATACATAAAGACAAATACCTTATTTTTGAATTTAATCCCTCTCTAATTGTAAGGATAAAAATATAATTTGAAGAACCACTTGTCTCATTTTAAATACTATTGTTAAGTCTTATATTTAGGCATTAACTCCATTAACATTTATTAAATCTTATTCTTGACTAAATATTCCTATTTCTGAATTTGGTCACTCTCTAATTGTGAGGTCACAAAATGTAATTTTAACTAGTACATCTCTCCTCATTCAATTCCTTCTCATTAAGGCTTATATTTAGGATATCAATTACCTTTTTCAATTCAATCCTATATTAATTAACCCTATTAAAGAAAAATATGTGTGACAAAGAACAATTATTTTTATTGATGATAGAAATAAAATACAAATTTAAGACCAACCCAAAAATGGAGTTGCTTTCATATTTGGTGGTGAGTCAATAAAATGTGTCTACCCTTGATGTCATAGTTAAACGATAATAATTAAAAAGATAAAAATATAGAAAACATTTGGGCAATTCTCTAATATCATATACTCATCATATTAAACAAAAATGAGTGTGACAAATAAGAATAATTTTTATAAACATAAAATTATAAAAATATATATAGAAATTTTTAGAAACGTATTATTTACTATCATTATTAAGGGTGCAAATTTGGAAAGTCCAACTCGACTAAACTCGAGTTTTTGCATGGGTTAGGCCTGAGTTTTCGGGCTGTAGGTTGGGCCTTAGCCAAAACCTTAAGCCTAAACCAACCCAAACCCACTTGAGAAAATACATAGATGTGTGTATTATATTTATATAAAAGCCATAATTGATTGGATGAATTTTGGTGACAAAAACAATAAATTTTTCCCTACAATGGTTACTATTAGAAGAAATTCAACTAGAATATTCAGATTAAAAAACGACGAGAATGACTAGATAGAAGACCAACAACAATTAGTAGACTTTATTGTCAAAAAATTTGAGGAAAGATATGAGTCTGATAATGTTCATGGGGTGGATGATTACATCAAAAACATAAATCCTTGCATCTTAGTGGAGTAAAACAAATTACTTTGTACAGAAGTTACAAATAGAGAGATTTGGGAAGTTGTTAACTTAATGAAAGACCTCAAAACTCCTGGCCCAGATGGGCTAAATGCTCTATTCTTCAAAAAATTTTGGAATATCATTAGAAACACGGTGTGCAATGTCATAAGAGCTTTTTTTAATTCTGAAAAATTAAATAAGGTTCTTAATGAAACATTCATCACTCTTATTCCCAAAGTTAAGAACCCAGATAATGTAAACAAATTCAAGCCTATAAGTCTTTGCAATGTGATTTATAAAATCATTATCAAAATTTTGGTAAATAGACTTAAGTCGATTCCTAATGACATTATCTCTCCACTTCAGATTGCTTTTGTCCCACACATACATATTAATGATAACATTCTTATTGCACATGAAATGCTCTATAATATGAAAAAGAAAAAAGGGATCTCAGGCTTTTTGGCCGGTAAGGTTGATATGGAGAAGGCCTATGACAGGCTAGAATGGTCTTTTATTGAGAAAGGTCTTACAAAGTTTGACTTCCATAGGAAATGGATTGATTGGGTCATGTCATGCATAAAATCAATCTCCTATAAAATTTTGATTAATGACTCCCCTTCTAGAAGTTTTGAGCCATCTAGGGGCATTAGGCAGGGAGATCCTCTATCCCCATACATTTTTGTATTATGTGTTGAAGCCTTAACTAGGAACCTAATTGATGAATTAAGAAAGCATAAGAGTCAAATTGGTTTTAAAGCCTTAAGGGATGGTCCTTATATCCCTATTCTTCAATTTGTTGATGATTGTCTTATTTTTGCTAAAGCTACCATTCCGTCTTGTGTGAAGATTAGGGAGATACTTGATAAGTTTGTTGAAGCTTCTGGTCAAAGTCCAAACTTTATGAAATCAACTCTTAGAATCTGTAGTAGCATCTCATCTAGATTGCAAAAGATTCTTTCAAGAATGCTTAAAATCCCTCTTGAGAGAAAAGACTCCACCTATTTAGGTGCTCCAGTCATCAATGGAAGAGTGTTAAAGGAAGTATTCAACAATTTTTGAGATAAAGTTAATAGGAAATTGACTGGATGGAAGAGGAAGGCTCTCTCTTTGGCAGGTAGAGCCATTCTACTTAACTCTACTATTAGCTTTATGCCTCATTTTATCATGAGCTCATTAAAAATTCCAAATAACGTGATTGAGGAGATTGACAAGAGACAAAGGAACTTTCTTTGGTCCAAAGGCAATGATAAAAAGACCATTCATCTAATGAGTTGGGGGAAAATTTGTCTCCCAAGAATTGGGGTGGTTTGGGCCTTAAAAAATCTTCACTGGGTTAATGAGGCTTGCCTAGAAAAGCTAGGTTGGAAAATTCTAAAGGACAAACAAAATTTATGGGTCCGAGTGATTTCCCACAAATACCTTCAAAATGAATCATTTTGAAATGCTAATCCTAAAAATGGAATTTCTTGGGCTTGGAGGGGAGTTATGAATTCTAAAGACCTACTCAAAAGGGGTCTAGGTTGGATTGTTGGCAATGGAAGGAATATTAAGTTTTGGAAAGATATCTAGTTGGACTCAAGTTCAATTGAAGGTCTATTGAACATAGAGCCTTTGGGGGCTGAAATTGAGCATGAGGAGTTGCTAGTAAGTGATGTTATTAATCATGAAAGACATATTTGGGAGGAGAATAAGATCATTAGCTTAGTTCCCCTCAATATTTGGAATGGCATTAGAACCATCTTTATCCCCTCTGACTCAAATGAGGATATGTTGATTTGGAGGTTGAATCCCAAATGGCACTTTATTGTTAAATCGGCATACAAAGAAGCTATTATCATGCACAGAGGTCAGAGTGATTTTAACCTTCAGGTCAACAAGATTTGGGGGCTTAAAATTCCTCCTAAAATCAAAACCTTTTTATACTTGTTGCTTAATTCTAGGCTGCCTTCTAAAACCTTCTTAAGGTCTTTAGGTCTCTCCATTGATGTTGGTTGTAGCTTCTGCGATGGAATTGAAGACACCAATCATATTTTTAAAAATTGTACTATTGCTAAACAAATCTGGAATATCTTAAACCCAAATATTAAGGGGCCTAGTGAAAACGACTCCTCACTTCGAGAGTGGTGGGATGGCTTATTTTCCAATCAGACTGATTCTATGATCCCTGTGAAATCAAGCTTTATCTTGTGGCAGATTTGGTAGAATATAAATGAAAATACCTTCCAAAGCCATTGTAGCCACCCTTTGGTCATCATTGATAGAGTTTTGTCTCTATATTTTAATCACAATGTTGATAATTGTTCTAAATCTAGTACTATACAGAATAAAAATTGGAAGCCAATCAAATGGAAAGCTCCAAAAGGGATTTCTATCAAAATTAATTTTGACGCATCCAAAAATGATAAAGGTGATTGCGCAATTGGTTGCGTTGCAAGAAATCAATGGGGGATTTTTCTTGAGACCAAAGCTTATTTTATCGGGAATTCCTCAATTAATGTAGCGGAGGCTTGGGCTGTGTGGAAGGCCCGCAATATTGCTTTTAACTATAGGGGTCTCCCCATCTTCATCGAGGGAGACTCTTTTCTTGTGATTTCGTGTTTAAAGAACAAAGTGGACTGCCCGTGGAGATTGAAGACCATCATTGAGGAGTGTTTGAAGTTGGCTAGAGATTTGGAATGTGGTGTCACCTACAACCATATCTATAGAGAGGCCAATCAAGTAGCAGACTGGATGGCAAACCAAGCTCTTTCTTTTTCTCTCAACACTCTCAGTTTTTGCCCTTTCTCTATCCCTATAGACTTAAATTCTATTTGTTTTTGTGATTCTTGGAGCCAAGCTACCCCCCGTCTTGTGTAGCTCCTCCTATTTCTACCAAAAAAATAATAAAAATAAAATAAAATAGCATTTTTCTAATTATATGTATGTATGTATATTATAAATATATAAAGTATGTAAACATATATTTGTAAATGAAATTTTTACATATTTTCAAATGTTTCTACTCTCAAACTGGGTTATAAAGCCCATTAAAAGATGGATACATTGAAAAATATATAGATAAATTCTTTGAAACCCACCCAAGCCCAACTAACCTGACTTGGCCCAGCCCAAATTGGCCTGAGTTGTGTTGGGTTAAGATCAAATTGGCTCAAGTTGATAAACTTGGAGTTAACCTCAAATTGGGCCAAGCCCAAGCCCAAGGTTTGCACCTTTAGGATTGGGCCTGGGTTGACCATCAACCTGACCCAGCAGACCAAGTTACACCCCTAATCATCCTCATCATAAAAATCGCCAAGTGCAAAGCACATGCACACATACTAGTGCCCTAAAAAGCAGCCAAAATTTTAAAAGCTTTAAATGAAGCTTCTCTTTTTATGCATTTAAAACCATTCATTTGACAGCGCTATAAACCATGCATGGTAGAGTAGGATACTTACTAAATGGTCTAGATCTTTAAAAACAAGACCACAAAAGCTCGTTACATCTTTTAGCCACCTAAGCTATTGAAAGATTTTCTTATAAAGACTTGCCAAACAGCACCTTCGTAATGATGCTTTTAGGCTTAAGTCTTTGTCATGAGGGACATAAGCCTTATGCCTCTCTCAAGGTGTGGTGACAGATTTCCTGAAAAGATAATAGAGAAAATAGAATATATAGTTTTTCCTATGTTTTTCCCTCTTAGGGTTTTCGAAGAGTTAAATGCAATAAGGGCAAAAAAAAAAAAACCTTTGTCATTCTCTCTTCATTCTTGATCAAATCAAATGGTTTTTTTTTTTCTTATTGTTCTACCTTTTCAGGTGACCAGAAATCTAGCACCCTATTCATATTAAAAAAATTCTAATATCTTAAATATGTTATATATTATCTACTTTCTCCATAAGAAAATGCTATCTACTTTATGTTTGCCTCTTAATTCTCTCCTTAAATGGATTTCTTTTATTTTATATCAGTTTTTTATTTTCGCATAGATTAAATCAATTAAATTGTTTACTTTCTTTTTGAATATTGACATAAATCTAATATCAATTATATGAATGATTCATTAAAATATAAATATCTCCTTAGTGATAGGAACTTTGATGTTGGGGAGTTTTTAATAATCTAATACATGATTATTCATTTGAACAATTTGAGAGATTTATGGGTCCACTTAGGAGGGCTTTTGCAATGATTGAGGTGCATTGACATAGCTGTTTCTGAAAAGCTACCTACAATAGCTTTCCTAAAAAGTCAATTTTTGGGCTCATGTAAGGTTAGATTTTCCAGATTTTTACCAAACAGGGCTTCACAATTTTCCAGGTTTATTGGCTCATACGTAGGGGTGTCAATTGACCAATTTTGGGTTGGATTCCGTCTAAATCAAAATCTATTTGGATGGATTAGACAAACCAATAAGACATAATGAATTTGGACGTATTGGATGGACCAATATGACATATTGGATTGGACCTGGTCCGTTCATAATGAATTTATATTAGATTGAGCCAATATCTGGTCCATTGATAGAAGATAAGAACATAGGTGTCAATGGACCAGGTTTGAGTTGAAACCAATCTATATTAACAGGAATTTGAATAGATTGGACAGTCTCTGGACCAGTCCAAAATGGTCCAAACTATTCATTGGACTGGATTGGATCAGGTCCATTTGTAATGGATTCACATTGGACTGGACCGGATTGGATCAAATCCAGTCCAATTGACACCCCTACTCATACAATGCCAAAATCAAATGTGTGAAAGACCTCCCAAATGGGCACTTAAATTTTGAAATTTGAAATGTAGAGGGTATATATTGTTAGCTGATTCATAATAATTTTTTTGAATGCTAGAGGCCTAGAATTTGTTACTTATAGATTTCTATTTTATAAATGCTTGCTACTTGTTAGTTATGGCACTCCATATGTTCTTTTAATTATTCATCATTTATCAGTTTATATATATATATATATATATATATTAATTTTTTAGGCTTATGCCTCAACTATGCTTTCAAGCTTCAGCCTTTTTACATTTTATGTTTTCGTTTGAAGGAAAAGGTAGTGAAAGGAAGGGAAAGATATGGAAACTTATATAAGGTTTGTAAAGGTTTTCATACCTTTCCCTTTCCTTTCCTACTTTTTCCTTCAAACCAAACACAACATTGAAACTTAACTTTGGATTGAACTAGGAATGTCAAAGCAAGTGTATTGCAACTCAACAAACAGGGCTGGGTAGCCCATCCCCCAAACCCATAACCCATACCAAGTGAGGGGTGGCTCAATTGGTATGTGAACTGGTTTGCTCAAGCATAGATGGAGATTTGATTCCCACAACCACCCACTTTGGGGAGGAGGTTATTAGTGGTGTGTATCACCAAATACCAAAAAAGGTCATTTACTAAAGCACCCCTTATAGTTTCATGAATTTACTAAAATCTATCCCATAGTTTGTGTTTTACTAAAACATCTCTTTTAGTTTGCAATCAATTTACTTAATTGATTTTCCATTATATGAAAGTAGAAAATAAAAAATAAATTTAATCAAAAGAAACTAAAAACCAAAATGCCATTTTTCCCCTAGTAAAACTCTAGACAACCACTCTATTTGGTCAATTTTATTTTCTATACAAAAAAGTGTTAGGGGTACTTTTGGAATAAAAAACCATAGATCCATACCCTTGAACATTTTTTCACTCAATTCAGAGGTACTTTTGGAATAAATAACCATGAATTCATGCCATTGAACATTTTCCATTTAGTTGAGGTAATCATGTTACTATTTTCAGATGGCAAAACAAATAGTTCTTAATGAAAGGTCCATCTCAAGTCTTCACTACAACCAACCAGCCAGTGATAGATCAGAACCGATGGCATAAAAGATAAAGCCTGAGATCAGGTGCCCATTCTCTCACCAATTTTATCTATCCAAACTTTGAGAGAAAAAAAATATATATATTATTTTTGAAAGGTGTACGGTGTACCAACCTCCACGTGGCCCAAAATTTAAAGAATTACATGCAAACAAGACATAAGTATCATCCACTGAACTTAGATGAGATAAGAGGAAGGCAAAGAAAGCAGGGACCTCATTTGCATACAATTATCATCTGGCTTGGTTAATTATGAAAAATTTTTAGAATTTAACTATGTTGCATTCACTGATATTGGAGTTCACATTTACAAGGTGATTTTTTATGTAACTCCGTTGGAAGCCGAAACCTTCGCCATGAAAGGAATTCTGTTGTATGACGTCCAGAAATCTTATAAGATCAGAGGTTGTTTTTGAAAGTGATCGTGAAATCCTACCAAAACAGTTTGGCAAATTTGGATGTTGGCTTCCCAAAAGAAATGTTTTAGAACTCTTCTGTTTTTGTTTTTTTTTTTTTTTTTTCTGCCAAAATTTTTCCATTCTTCCTTTGGATTTTGTTGATTCCGCTGCTAGTTTCGGCTTTGGATTTGAGGGGGAAATTTCATTGAATGCCTCCACCATGTTTGGTGAATGTTTTGCAGCAGGAGTCTACTTTGAAGAGGGTGTTCCTCCTGGAGTCAGCAGCAATAGTGGGTGGTAGGGATCAGTTTTGTTTTGTTTGAAGTTAGTTTGTGTTTTCTTGTCAGCTATTTGTTCTGATTGTGCTTCACTTCTTCGGCTGGTTTCTTTCTGCGTTAATGAAGTTATCTATCAGGTCAAATTAGGCTTTGACATGCATGGTCAAGCCCCCCAGCCAGATTGTGACAATGGCTATATTGATCGACCCAAACGGGCCACTAGCTTGTTGTTAGCTCATTTATTTGAAGTCTTTTCTATCCGGGGTTGCCATAGATATGTCTAGTCTTTTCTCAGTATTACATGATACAAAAGATAGGGGAATCAGGGTGCACATGAGCCTACATCTCTGCTAGTTAATTACTGATGGTATGTAACCTTTGCTAGCATTAGATCCTCACTAAAATTGAGACACGTGTCCCATACCATGTGAGATATAAGGAGTTTTAGCTCCATTTAGAATTGTAAATGTATTAACAAATATTTAATTTAAAACAAAAATTAAAGAATGCATTTGTGTCTTGAAAATGACAGTAAATACAAATACATGTTTGCATTTAAAATGAGAGCAAAGTTTGCATTAAAAAATGATTGTAAAATTTTGAATTCAAAGTTGATCAATGTTACAAAGGTATATTCTAGTCTTGGTATTTATGTTTGCACCTATCACAACTAAAAATTGTTTGACAAGAAAATAAGTTCATCAATGCAAAGTAAACCAACTTTGCATTTGCATGGAATAGAATGCACTCTACATATTTGTAATTGCACTCTATTTTCACTCTTTCCAAATGAATCCTTACAAAAAATAAAAAATAAAAACAAAACAAAACAAAAATTGTGGTATTGGGTATAGAAGAATTTGTAACAAAAGCAAAAAACCAAAAAATAAATAAAAAACAAAAGAACAATAAAAAGCATTAATGAAAGTAGTGCAATACTGATAGAAACAAATGTTGTAGGAGTTCTTTCTATGAGATTGAGGCCAATTAACATATTTGTGATGACAAGTGTATTTACTATGGTTTGGGGTAGGTCTACCACTAGAGTCGGGTTAGCCCAAATCCAATGTGATCCCAGCCTAAAAAAGTAGGGTTGCGTTGAAGTATGAGATAGGGTTAGGGTTGAAAAGTATGAAACTGACAACTTTGCATTGCATTAGAGTTAAGGAACCTAATGTTGTTCGAACTGAGGTGGACGAGCAACAGATAAGTTCCACTGAACTAGACCAGTTGTGGTAGACGAGATGTGTTGGATGAGCTGAGCAGGACAAGCTGATGAGAGTCTAATGACCTACAAAAGCCAAAGTCAAAGGACGAGCTGTGCTAGATGAGCTAAGCAAGAGCTGATGAGAGTCTAACAACCTGCAAAAGCCAAAATCAGAGGATGAAATGTGCTGGAGGAGATGAGCAGGACAAGCTGATGAGAGTCTAACACTCAAGTCAGTAAGCATGGGAGATGAGGTCAACAAGGCAATGTGGTTGAGGACGATCTAACTAGTCATAGCTGAGTATAGTCGAAGGAGATTGGGACAGCAAGAGTCAAGAGAGCAAGAGCTAGAAGTAGAAGTAGAAGAAAGGAATACCTTGAGTGGTGTGCCCTGGGGAACGCCATGGTGCTCCTCACTTTTTGAGACAAGTGGCATGTGTTGGGGTAGTTTTCAGCCAAAGTTTTAGGGTGATCCCACACTCTTTGCTGTGTGATGGGATCTGTTCCTCACAAATGGGTGCCTCACAGGCACATTCACCGTGCATTGGGAACATCTTCCGTGAATTATAACTAAGTAAGGGAGATGTTCTCAATGGATGATAGAATGTGCGTGTGAGGCACCTATGAGGAGCCAGGTGTGAGGAGCAGATCCGGTCTCCTTTGCTGTGGGAGGCTATGCAGAGTCTATCATTTGCCACATGCCGCACTTGGTCCAAGGTTCTTGTTGAGCATTGGTTGTTGCCTTTGACATGCAATGATGCTTTACATCGCCAATCTGGTCGAACTCATAGTCAAGCCATCGGCCATGTCAACTTCCACATGGCAGTTTGGTTGGGTCGGGGTATGGCCTCATCACAACCCAACCCAATCCAAACCCAACTTAACTTCGTATTTACATGTTTAAATATTATCTAAATATGTATGTGTGTGTATGTATGAATGTTTATGCAACTATGCATCCATTAGTGTATAGATCTATATATTTATGTATTTATGTATATACATGTTTGTCTATTTATACACGTATGCATAAATATTGTATGTATGTATGTATCCACGCCTTCATGCTTCTTCTTCCTCCAAACCCTTCTTCCTAATTTCCTGTTTTTTAATTCCATGTAATTACCCATTAAACCAATAAGAAAATATACATAGGCTAAATTTTCTCTAACAACAATAAAGAAATAGGGATTTGCTTTTCTAATGTCTAGACAAGTGGCACCACTATCGTCCACTTTCTCCTAAAATTTCTCTAATTCCTATTCCCTCCTAAATTATCTATAATTCCTATTTATCCTCTCCCCACTTTTTATCTATATATAAATAAAGAAAGTTTCAATTAAAAATTTCAGAATTATTTAAATATTATAATGAAATTATATACTAATTTTAAAATATTTATTAAAAATACAAAAATTAATTCTCATATTGTTAATAATTATATAATTTTACAAAAATTCATCACGAAATTATGTACTAACAATATAAATTATAAATTTAGAAATTATTCATTTTAAATGTTATTCAACTATTAAAAGTTTAACATTAAAATATAAAGCATTAAAAATCTCTCCTTAGGATAGGGTTATTCAATTTAAATTTTATTCAAATGATTCAATTTAAAAATGTTATTCAATAACTAAATATCTTAAATAACAAAACATTAAAAATAGCTAAATAATTATATAACAAAATATTTAATATTACATAATAACTTTAAAATAAATAAAATTTAAATAACAAAAAATATTAAATATTTTATATATTATTTAAATATTTAAATAACAAAACCTATACTATATTATATATCAATATAGGCCACGTCAACAGCTCTCTCCTTACTCCATTACCCCAATCTTGTCTTCTCCTTTAGGGGTGTAAACCAACTATCCAATTTTGAATTGGATATCAGATATAATCAAACCAAATTTGATGATTTAATAAACTGAATGGTGGAATTTGAATCTTTATGTCAATACCGATTATTTCATCGAATCGAATATGGATTAATGTTGATTCGATTCGATTAATATTCGAATTCCATTACTATATAAATTTAATAAATATATTAATTTAAAATTGCAATCCCCAATCCCATTGGAAAAAAAGTGACATATCCTCAAAAAAGCTGCAATTATGCCACCGTACTCAAGTGCGCTATCTCTCTCTCTCCTATCCTTTCCAACAGTACTCAATGCCGCCTCCTCTATCTTTTTTCTTTGTAATAAGTATACAATAGCTAATAGCTTGTGCCATTCACCGGAGAGGCCCGGAGCTACTAGTTGTTATCCATGTGTAAGATTTTCTACAGTTTTTTTTTTTTTTTTCCTTTTCTTTTTGTTTTTCTTCTCATTGGAGTTGCAAACTGCCATCCATATTTAAGATTTTCTACAGTTTTTCTCTATCTTCCTTTTCACCAAAGCTGTACCATCCATCCCAGTGCCATCGACATCACCCTCAACAAATAAACACCTCACCCTAACAATATATTACATTGTTTTTTTAGATTTTTTTAGTTTTACTCTGTTTACTTTTTTCTTTCTTGTGTTCAATGTTTTGACGTAGACATGTGTATTTCTTGCCGTGAACAACATCAACGTCACAGGGTGACTATGTTAGGGTTTTGAAGAAAAGTAATTGAACAAATTCGAATCAAATCGAGTATTCATATTTTAATCGATTTTGAATTCGGCTTGTAGTTTTGAATATTTGGCAGATATTTAACTGAATTCAAATCACCAAATTTGTAATCGATTTCGAATTCGAATATATGCTAATTCCATTCCAATTGGCTTTCCATTACAAGCCTATTCTCCTTAATTCTCTCTCCTTTTTCCCTTATCCCTTCCCAACTCTTTTATGTAGCCATGTGGCAGCCCTCTCCTCTTCACTAGTCCCATTCCAACTCCCTCTCTCATGTTCTTAATATTCCTAAAATTTCTTCTAAACTATCTCTCCCACCTAAAATTCCTCCTAAAACACCTCTTAATCTATCTTACATGCCCAATCTAACCACGTGGCACCACTATCCCCTACTTTCTCCTAAATTATCTCTTATTATCTCCAATTTATATTTATCCTCTACCCAACTTTTCATCGACACCTATCTAAAGAAAGTTTGAATTAAAAAAATTTTAATAATCATTTAAATATTATAACAGAATTATGTAATAACTTAAAATATTTATTAAAAACAAAAAATAATAATTATAGGATATTTAATAGTGTTCAAATTATTAAATTTTATTATTTTATGAAATTCAAAATGAAATTGTGTAATAACAATATAAATTATAACTTTATGGATTAAAAATTTTAGTAACAAAATTATTTAAATAATAAAACTTTAAAATATTTTATAATCAATACCTAAATATTTTAAGTAAAAATATTAAAAGTAGCTAAATAATTATATAATAAAATATTTAATATTATGTAATAAATTTGAAATAAATAAAATTTAAATAATGAAAATTTAAAATATTTTATTGTATTTATTTTGTAATTATTGTATTTTTATTATTTATTTATTATATTGTTGTTATAAATTTATTTTAAATAATTGTGTATTTTTGCTATAAATTATCAATAATTATTGGAGATTAAACTATTGTTATTTATTGAAGATTTAACTATTAATTTAGCTGAAATTAGGAGTGTTCACGAGTTGGGTCGACTTGGTTGTAGATTGTTTGGCCAGCTAAACCGACTTGGTCGGGTTAGGGAGTTGGTCACGCAACGGGTCGGATCTAGGCCGGTGCATAGCATAGGCCCCCACTAATCTATACTAAAGTAGAGCTTGCCACGTTAGGTGGCCTCTCTTTGCCCCATTACCCAAACCGAGCAATTCTAGAGGGGGTGCAAGATTCCCTCTAGAAACCCATGGAGTGCCATAGGACTGTCAACGGGTTGGGACCAACTAGAAATGAAACCGACCCAATATAAAATATTGAGGACCCGAAATTGAATTGGACCCAACAAGGTATGTAATTTTTAGACACATAACCAAATTGATCAGTTCTTGGGACAATCGGGTCTGACCCGACGGACCTAATTATATTATATATAATTTATTTAATATATATTATTTGTATTATTATATAGCTCAGGTCGGATCTGAATCGGTTTGAGACTGGGTGGAACTGATTCTAAACCGATAATAATCAGGACACTATATCAAGACCCGAAACCGATTTGTCGATTCTAGTTCTTGGAACTAGAACCTGCCCAATTGGTTCAAGTCCAGTGAATCGAACCCGACCCATTGATGGCCCTAAGTTGCCACCTAGCATGGCAATCTCCCTTTTTTGGCCCATTAATTTAGGAAGAAAACCCATTAACTTCGGAAATCTTTTCCTATAATCTCTCTCTCTCTCTAATGTTTTCCTATAATCTCTCCCAATCCACACAAATGGAAACTTGCCTAGAACGTAGCCCTTCCATGTAGTCACGTAGCAGCCTTCTCCTCTTCATTAATATCCTACTCCAATTCTCTCTCTCTCATGTTCCCAAACACTTAGCCAATCCCCCTCCTAAAATTTCTCCAAAACTATCTCTCCCACTTAAAATTCCTCCTCAAACGTGGTTAATTTTTTATATTATCAATAATTATTGATATTTATTAAATATTATTCAGTAAATATCAACACCTAAACAACAATTTTTCATAATTTTCGTAAACTAGAAAATTTATTTAGTAAAATTACATGCTGAAAATTACTGGTTTTGGTAATTTAATTTCAAAAATTTTTGAAAATTAAACTATTGAAATCCATGATTACTAAAAAAATGATACTTGATTAAAATATTAATAAATAAAAAATTTATTAATTAAAAATTATTAGTAACTTTTCATTGAAAATTTTATTTCAAAAAATATAATTTTATTTTCAATAATTTTGATATTATTAGTAATTTTTTTATCAATAAGTAGTAATTGATATTTTCAGTAATTTTGGTCAATTTATTAATATTTAATGATATTATCAAATAATAAATAAAAATTTTCAGCAATTTATTTTTAGTGGAAAATTAATTTCAATAATATTAATCTATTTTTTATATTTTCAGTAATTTTGATATTTACTATAATTTTGGCAATTTAATTTCCAAAAATTATTGATTTTGGTAAATTAATTTAGTGAAAGTTAAACTATAAAACTTCCAATTATTCAAATAAATAATTGAAAATTTTAATAATTTCCATAAGTATTTGATACTACATTTATAATTACCATATTGGAACTAAATTTTTGGGTTTTGGGGATGACCCCTCGAGTAGAAATGGCAATGGGTGGGTTTAGAGAGGGGTTCATACTCCCCATCCTGATCTCAAGTTTTGAACTAATTCCCTTCTTTGACCCCGATCTTCATTGGGAAAAAATTTAGCTTGCACCCCCAATCTCCAATGGAAGCAAGTTCCCCATAGGGGACCTAAATCCCCAAATTTTTTTAATTAAACGTTTGTTTTCAGAAAGGTATCTATTAAAATAAGGAAAAATTAATATGCAAATAATATTTTAAATATATTTTGGTATATATATAATATAAATAATATTATATATTTAATATAATATATACACATATATTTGATATATGTAATCAGGGCTGAGGCAAGGTGTGGACTTCACTCTCCCTCCCCATTTCGGTCCCCAATCAGGTATTCCTATTAATCCCATCCCCACCCTATTTTAGGTGGAATAGATAGTTTAGGAGAAATTTAGGAGGGGGGTTGGCTAAGTGTTTGAGAACATGAGAGAGAGAGAGAGACTCTAATGAACAAGAGAAGGCTTCCACATGACTACATGGTCTGGCTAGGTTTTAGGCAAGTTTTCATTTGTGTGGATTGGGAGAGATTATAGGAAAAGATAATATATATAGAGAGAAAGGTTATAAGAAAAGATTTCCCAAGTTAATGGGTTTTCTTCCTAAATTAATGGGGCAAAAACAGGGAGATTGCCATGCTAGGTGACAACTCCATTGGCTTCTAGAGGGAATCTTGCACCTAAGGGTGGACTTAAGCCCAACCGAGCCAAATACTTGGCTATTCTAGCTCGGCTCATAGGAATAGTATTAGGCTCGAGCTCGATTCGAGCTAGAGACTTGAGCTCGAGCTCAGCTCGATTCATAGCTCGCAAGTTCGAGCTCGGCTAAAGCCAAGATTTTTTTGAAAAACAAAAAATATATGTATAAAATTATTTTTTTGTTCCTCAAACAAACAATTAAGAATTATAAAAATTATTTAATATTATATATACAAAAAATTATAAAACTTATTTACTATTATACATAAAAAATAAAAATATTATATTAATAAAAATATTATTATATATAATGTATGTATGTATGTATGTATGTATGTATGTATGTATGTATGTATGTATGTATGTATGTATGTATGTATGTATGTATGTATGTATGTATGTATGTATGTGTTTATGTATGTATGTTTGTGTGTATGTATGTATGTGTGTATGTATGTATGTGTGTATGTATATCTGTGTGTATGTATGTATGTGTGTATGTATGTATGTATGTATGTATGTATGTATGTATGTATGTATGTATGTATGTATGTATGTATGTATGTATGTATGTATGTATGTATGTATGTATGTATGTATGTATGTATGTATGTATGTATGTATGTATGTATGTATGTATGTATGTATGTATGTATGTATGTATGTATGTATATTAATAAAAATTATTTATTTAATACTAGGCTCGTAAGCCTAATGAGCTGAGTTTCACTAGGCTCGAGCTCGGCTCGATTAGCAAACGAGCCTATATATCGGGCTCAAACTCGACTCAAATTCGAGCTTCACTAGGCCCTCTAGAATTGCTCAATTTGGGTAATGGGGCAAAGAGGGGCCATTTAACGTGCCAACCTCTACTTTAGCATATATAGTAGTAGGGACCCATGTGATGCTCGGGCTTTGTTAAGCGAAAGCTAAATAACAGAAATATATAATAGTATACAATTTTTTTATATTTTAAAATTTTAAATAATTAATAATTATTTATACTTTATATACTATTAATAATTTTTTACAATAAAAAATAGCAATAATCAATTTCTGCCAAAGTTGTTTATCAAACCAATGAAACTGACCAACTTGACCCAACTCGACCCAAGTTGGTCGGTTTTCTAGTATTACCAATCAGCTTTTGTTCAGAAATTTCCCAACCCGACCAGGTTGGGTCAGTTTCGGTTTGCCATTTGTAAACCAACCAAAATCAAACTGATCCAACCAAAGATATATATTAATAATTTATATTTTAAATATAATTTTTTAATTTGAGAAAGTGAGAAAATTCCCATATTTTTTAGTTTAAAATAATTTATATCATAAATTTCACTTTTAATAATATCATATAATTTTTTAAATTTAGATTTAATTTTTTGAGTTTTACATTTTTTTTAATTTTTAAATTTGTATCATAAGTTTTTTAAGTTTTGGATTTAATAAGTGTTACGTAAATTGTATTATAAAATGCCACGTATCCCAACTCCTAACATCATAAAATGCTCCAAAAAGATATATTTCTAATTTGCAACATGATTTCATTCCCAAGATTGTTTAAATGGTCAAAAGTAAGAAAGAGAGAGTGAAAGAAAGTAAGGGTGAGCACTATTTGGTTAAAACCGAAAAACCGAACCAAAAATTTTGATTTCATTTTTTTTGGTTTTTAGTTTCACCTTTTAGAATTAGAAATTCGGTTAACTGAATTAATCAAACTTCTATTATTATATATAATATATAATATGTAATATATAATATATACTATATAATATATGTATATATGTATATATGTATATATAATAAAATGAAATTTGATTTTATAATATATAATATATAATATATTATATGTTATAATATATAATAGAGCATATATTATTAAAATTCAGTTTTAACCAAAAATTTCGATGTCGGTTTCAGTTTCAGTTTTTATTTTGTTAGTTCAGTTATTAAAATTTTGATTTTTAACTGAATAAATCAAATGCTCACCCCTAAAAGAAGGTATAAATGAGAGTGTGGAACTTTTATTTGAATAAAATGCCCCTATTTTTGAATTTTGTCCCTCTCTAATTGTGAGAATGGAAAATGAAATTTGAGCTATTACTTTTCATCTCATTAAATCCAATAGTGAAGGCCATACCATCCTTATTAAGAGTGTTCTTGAAGCTATCTCTACTTATTCTCTTTCTACATCATTAATCTCAAAGGATTGTTGCAATCCAATTAATGCAATATGCAAGGATTACTAGTGGGGTTGTTTACGAAAGAACAGATTTATGTATTTGAAAAGATAGGGCTATTACAATGAGCAAAGCGGAAGGTGGTTTAGGCCTCAAATACATTAGCATTTTAAACACCAGCCTTTTTAACGATTGATGTTGTTTGGATCCATGTGTTGAAGGGGAAATTTATCTAAATATATTATAAAGCAATTAGGTCCTACGTCAGTAGCCCTCCCATTCTCCCATTCCCCCTTCTCTCTTCTCTCCTTAAACCTCTCTCCTTCAGTCCTCTCTTCTACACACATTAGAGTGCCACTCCAAATTTCTCTCTCATGTTTTCTATCATTTAGCCAACCCCTTCCTAAAATTTCACCTAAACCATCTCTTCAACCTAAAATTCTTCCTAAAATTCCTCTTATCTATATTGCCACATGGCTGCCCTCTCTTCTTCACTAGAGTTCCACTTCAACTCTCTCTCTCTCTCTCATGTTACCAATTAGCTCAACCCCTCCTAAAATTTCTCCTAAATAATCTCTCCCATCTAAAATCCCTCCTAAAATACCTCTTAATCTATATTACAAACCATGTAAAAGCAAAATATGTGGGTAAATTAATTAATTGAATTAATTTGGGTAGTTAAAATAATCTGTGGACTATTTTTTATATTTACAATAATTACTAATATTATTGAATATTATTTAGTAAATATCAACACCTAAGCTATAATTTTTCATAATTTTGGTAAATTGAAAATTTTAATTACTAAGAATTACTTGCTGAAAATTACTGATTTTGGTAATTTAATTTCAGAATTTTTTGAAAATTAATTATTGAAATCAGTAATTACTAAAAGATAAATAAAAAATATATATTATTATTAATAAATAAAAATTTAATAATAAAAAAGTATCAGTAATTTTTATCAATAAGCAGTTATTGATATTTTCAGTATTTTTGTCAATTTATTAATATCCAATGATATTTCAGTAACATTTAGTGGAAAATTAATTTCAATAAATATAAATTTATTTTTTATGTTTTCAGTAATTTTGATATTTACTATAATTTTTTTGCAATAATTAGTGATTTTGTTAATTTAGTGAAACTTAAATTCTAAAATATCCAAATTTTCAAATAAATAATTGGAAAGTTGTAATAATTTCCATAAGTATTGGATACTATATTTATAATTACCATAATTAATGGAACTATATTTATAGGTTTGGGGGTGTTATAGGTTTAGGGGATGACTCATAGGGTTGGCATGGGTGGGTTCAGGGTAGGGATCATACTCCCTATCCCGACCTTGACATTTAAATTAATCCCTGTAAAAAAATTTAATCCTACATCCCTAGTCCTCGATAGAGAGGGCTTCCCCATCGGGGACCTGAATCCATGAAATTTTTTAATTTAAAAGTTTGTTTTCAGAAAGGTATTTATTTAAAATAAATGAAAAATTAAAATGCAAATAATATTTTAAATATATTTTGATACATAAGTAAAATACAATTAATATTATAAATAACATAAATAATATTATATATTTAAAATAATGTATATAC
The DNA here is from genome assembly GCF_055504915.1 of Nelumbo nucifera. Lineage (NCBI taxonomy): Eukaryota > Viridiplantae > Streptophyta > Magnoliopsida > Proteales > Nelumbonaceae > Nelumbo > Nelumbo nucifera. Next base: position 90,477,142 of record NC_142649.1, read on the forward strand.
ACAAATATTCAATATATATAATCGGGGTTGGGTTGGGGTGTGTACTTCACTCCCCATCCCCAATCAGGTATTCCTATTAATTCCATCTCCACCCTATCCTTGCTAAGGCAATCTCCATCCCATCCCTGCCTGATCAAGGAGGCTAAGTCCTTGGCAGGGATGAAGAAAATTGCCATCCCTACACTTGAGTTGTATAACTCCATAGAACAATAAGTTTTAAGTCCAATTCCATGGATCATAGAGGATCCCGCGTTACCATGCCTCTCCTTGCTCGAAACCTCTTCCAAATTTTCTATATATTTTTTTTTAATTTCATGTAAATACCCATTAAATCAATAAGGAAACAACATAGGCTAAATTATCTCTAACAACCAATAGATAAAGAAAGAGGGATTACCTTTCCTAATGTCTAGCCAAGTGGCACCACAATTCCCCACTTTCTCTTAAATTATCTCTAATTTAGTAGAGATTTTCTCTCCTAAATTATATCTAATTCTTATTTATCCTCTCCCCCACTTTTATCCCTATCTAACTAAACAAGTTTGAATTAAAAAATTTAAGAAGTATTTATATATTATAACAAAATTCAATACTAACTTTAAAATATTTATTAAAAACATAAAAAAATAATAGGTTTAATAATACGCATATTATTAATAATTCTATATTTTTAAAAAATTCATCACGAAATTATGTACTAACAATAAAAATTATAAATTGATGGAATGTTATTCAAATAATAAACATTTAACATAAAAAAACCAAACATTATTTAAATATTTCAATAACAAAACATTAAAAATAGTTAAATAATTAGATAACAGAATATTTAATATTACATAATAACTTAAAAACAAATAAAATTCAAATTATGAAAAATTTTAAATATTTTACATATAATTTAAATAATGAAATATTTAACATAACTAAATTTTAAATAGTTAAAATAACGAAATTATGTAATTAATTTAAAAAAAATCTTAAAAGTAAAAAAATAATTATAATGGATTTCAGAATATTCAAATTAATAATAATTTAATATTTCACAAAATTAACATTTACTAATAATAATTTTACAATCTTAATATATATATATATATATATATATATATATATATATTAGAGAATAAACTATTATTTGGAATTGCATTATTTACTGAATAATTTACTATATTTTTAGTATTTACTTATTTTGGTAATTATTTTATTTATTATATTTATATTAGTTATTTATTGTATTTCTATTATAAAATTATTTTTAATAATTGTGTATTTTTGCTATAAAGTTTCAATAATTATTGGAGACTAAATTACTGTTATTTATTAGAGAATAAATTATTAATTTAGCTTAAATTAGGAGTTGATCACTTGAAACCGACTAACCATTAGAGAAAACTAGTCAACTCACGTTATATCGGCTTGGGTCGATTTTCGGTTTCGTCAATTAGTTCAAAAGATTTAAACTTAAAAATTTAAATTTAAAAAATTATAGTGCTATATTGTTAATATTAAAAATAAATTAGAAAATACAATTTATGATGTAAAATATTTTAAACTATGAAATATGAGAAATTTTCCACTTTCCCGTATTAAAAATTTTATTTAAAATATAAAATATTAATATATATATATAGATCAATTCATCTTTGGTTGGTTTACAAATGGCCAAACCAAAACTAACCCATCCTAGTCAAGTTGGAAAACTACTGAACCAAGGCCGATCGGAAAATACTAGAAAACCGACCAAATTGGGCCGAGTTGGTTGGTTTCTTCGGTTTGATGAACAACCTAGTTGAAATTAATTACTGTTATTTTTGTATTGTAAAAAATATTAAAGTAGTATGTAAAATATAAATAATTATTAATTATTTAAAGTTAAAATATAAAACAATTGTAAACTCTTATGTGTTTCTATTGTTTAGCTTTCACTTAACAAAGCCCATGCATCGCATGGGTCCCCGCTAGTATTTGACATATAGAAAGAGTTTTCTTGTAGATGAATAATAGTTGTCGTATCTCAGGAATTTGGGCCAACATGTATGCTACAATGTAGGGGGCTTATGTAGCATAGGACTTTGCATTGGGTGGTTGGCTCAAAGTGAAATGTTTACTTTTTGGGAATTTATGGTGCAAGAAGGTATTTCTTATAAAGGTAAAGTTGCATCCCTTATTGATCATGAAAAAAATTGCTAGAGGAGGAACGCTATCATTGAGCTCTTCCATATGCAGTAGATATTTGTGTACTCCCATCTAAGAGTGGATTCAAGTCAAGCCGAACCAAATGTCTGGTTATTTGAGTTTGATTCACTGAACCAAAAACACTATGAGGCTCAAGCTTGATTTGATCTAGAGATTTGAGCTTGAATTCGACTCAATTCAAAAGCTTGTAAGTACAAGTTTGGCTTGGCTGGAGCTTGATTATGAGCAAAACTTCTTATAAAAATATAAAAAAAAGTATACATATAAAAATTATTTTTTATTTTACATATAAAAAATAAAAATATGATATATATATAATATTTTATTATATAAAAGTTTAATTAGAAGCCTCACAAGCCAGACTTTATTGAGCTTGAGCTCGACTCAATTATCAAACAAGCTTATATATTGGGCTCATGATTGGCTTGAAGCTTGGTTTAGACTGAACTAAATCGAGCTTTTCACGAGCTAAACTCAAATAACTCGTGAAAAGCTCTATTTGTGCCCACCCCTACTTTCATCCAAACCTATGCATACTACTTGCTTAGGGTTGTAATCGGATCAGACTCAAATCGGATTCATCAAAATCCACATCCGATTTGATAATTGAGAACTTACATCTGAAATCCAATTGAATTTGAAGACTCAAATTCGAATTTGAATCCTAATGGACTCAGGTTGGATTCTAATTTAATCAAATTCTACTATAAATTTTCTAAAATACCAGAAAATTAAAAATTTATTTATTTTTCAAATTTTATATATAATAAATTAATATAAATATAACATACTAAATTTATTATATATAATATAATACATATATAGAATAGATTTTTATAATTTTAAATAAAATTTATATATTAAAATTAATAAGTGTTATAATATAATCGGATTGGATGGGGCCAAATCCAAATCCGATCTAATTATTAATCAGATCTAGATTGTAACATCCAAATCTGAGATAAATTGGGTTGGATGTTAGATCGAGCCTCGAATTTTCGAGTATCATTGATAGGCTTATAGTTGATAGATTGCTTAATCCAAATCCAAATCCAATCACTTAATCTCAATGTTTTAAAAAATGACCAGAAATGGAACCGTTTTGACCACTGATTTCTAGGTCGATGGTCTGACCGTCCGGTTCGAACGGATGGCCCATTCTGACAAACAAATTTAAAAAAATAATTAAAAATAAAAATGGTCAAAACCGTTTAATGGGTTAACAGGTTGATGGTTCGACCGCCCAAGTCAAGGTGTTGTTGACTTTTTCAACGGTTTTTTACCAGAAACCGAGTTTGGGGTAAAACAGAACCGGTTGCCTGGATGGTTCTCGGACCAAACGGTTCGACCGTCAAGGTCAATGGCAGTTCGAAAATCTTGCTTAATCTAAAAACGTACACTACATGTTCACTACTTCCTTGGCCTACAATCTCATCATCCTAGATCGCTCTCAATCTTCAATAGCATCAACATCCTTCGCATTTGAGAATATTTCTTCAACACAATTCTGGTGCATATAAAATGTTCTTCCTCGAGTATGGTAGAGTTGTGTTCCAGTTAAAGCAGAATTAGCACAAAGGCATGCCTAAATTGATACTACGTGTTGTATTTGCCATAGTAGTGAGAAAACTCTTTGTCTCTCTCATGTCCTACTCCAATTTAGTAAAGTACTGATGTTGTGTGATCTGGCTGCTCCCTTGTGAAAAATGATTCAGACGCTGATTCGGATTACTCCTGGTCAGGGCCGAGTTATGCTGAGCCAAGCTAGAAGTGGTCGAGCTGATTCTGTTCTGCAAGAAGAATTAGAGTGCTCGAGTTGTCTTTAACTGGGGAGGGTACTCCGATGCTTATGTCAAAGAGTATTTTCAGAGTGTATCAAAGAATGAGAGAGCTTGAAAGCATGTAATCATGCGTACCTTTACAGGTAGAAGTAAGTGTCTTATATAGGTGTCGGTGGTCTGAGCCCCTTTGCAACGGGTCTCATCTTCTCGCGGAGATGTTTCTTCTTGGTTCGATGAATTGTTGTGCCGATTACAAGTTCTGCGCGGGGTTACGATCCGCCCAAGTAACTCTAGGGCATGCAGTGCGGTAGGCCAGTCTAACGGTCAAGGTATTAATGCTTTGGAGGTCTTGGGCTGGTAATGTTCCCTTTGAACAAGTTGGTGAGCTTGTGTGCAGGTCGCCATATACTCCTACAACTCGGCTGGTCTCTAAGGCAGGTCACTGTGGGTCAGGAGGCATGTCAGCTTATCCCTACCAAGGTGGAGGTTGACCTAGGTGAGGTGCTCTATGCTAATTTTCCGCATTAGTTCACTGGGCCAGTGTTGAGGTGTCATTTGAAATGTACGTGTCGCATGGCGATTTGGAGGACCAAATCACCACTCATCAATTGCCCCCCACTCTCGAGCCTATGTCAGCTCGGCAAAGGGAGTAGTTCTCTATAAGGTGATTGGTCTAACTGGTCTGAAGGATGCACAACATGCTTTCTTGGTTTGGTCTGAGGTTGGATCGGTCCACAGCAGATTTCAAATTTCAAACTTGAAAGGAGGCGCATTGATTTCAAATTTTTGAAAAAGAGGCACACTTTCAAATTTTTGAAAAAGAGGCGCGCTTTCAAATTTTTGAAAAGGAGGTGCACTTTAAAATTTTTGAAAAGGAGGCGCGCCAGATTTTTGAATTTGAATTTGCCCGCCCGCTATTCCTTTGTTCCAACCGTTGATTCGCTGTCAATAAATCTCTGTCTTTTGCTCCTTTGTCTAGTGGATTATGAATATGGGGTCCCACTAGGGTCCCCACTTGCACTGTTTTTGGAGCTTTTCGGGGTGGTGTTCGAGGAGGTTGCAGTCAGGGTACAGTTCTTTGTCCGCTTTGTCAAGGTTTTGTTAGTCGCAGTTAACGGCCTCCCATGCTCTTTCCGGTGAGTAGCTTACCTTTTTCCGATGTCTCAGGGTCCTTCTAAGAGTAGGTTGTCCAACTAGAGGTCGGACGATGAAGTGAGTTCATCAGAGGGAGGAATCCATTGGGGAGTTTTGTGCTAGATCCCTGGTAGGGAGAAGGGATGAGGTCAAGAAGGCAACGACTAATTTTTGCCCAACTGAGCTTTCTAGGGAGCAATTGTGGAATTATACCACACTTGACAAATCCCTAGTGAGTATGATTGTATAGAGCCGTGCCCTGATGAGTATCCTTGGGATCATAGTCGGGATGCCTACTGTATTTATGAGGAGGCGCTAGTCGTCGGCCTTCAATTTCCTCTACACCCTTTTATTCTCTTGGTATTGAGGTATTACGACGTCTCCTTAGGTCAGCTCTCCCCTAATGCAGTTCGGACTTTAGTAGGGTTAATCAGTTTGTGTTATCACCATAACTTCCCTTTGACTCTCGATGTCTTTTCTGGTTTGTGCACCATGAAGGAAGGTTAGGATCCATCATATGGATGGCCAAACCATGCAAGATGGTTGGCGAAATTTCAAAAAAAATTCTTAACCTTTTGGGAATCAAATTTCCTATTTTTCAAAAAACTGCATTTTTTTAGGATCAATCTTGCACTAAAACCGGATTAGATTTGAAACAAAACAAGAGAGAGATGTATACCTGATACGGATTCCACAAATGTACCTCCCAAGGTGGTAGTTCATGCCCAAATTAGTTTCTGAAACCCGCTTCCACTGAAGATGGCACAGATTGAAGTTGAAGTCGGTTCAATAATGCAGTTTTCAGTAAAACTGCAATCCAACAACTTGGATCGAACTAGGGAGGTGAGCACAAATTTTCTCTATATTTTTCTTGCAAAAAAAAAAAGAAGAAAGAACTGATCAAGATCAGTCCCAAAAGTTGAGATCGAACTAGGGTTTCTTGGGCGACAAGAGGGGAAGAGAGAAAGCAGAATTGTAGAGTATTCTTGAGCAGTTCGATCTCTTCTTCTTTTGTCCTTTATGGAGAACCTTTCCCAATCGAATTGGGAGTTTTTTATCCAAATCTTTATTTGGATATGGACTCTATCAAGAGATATGTCTTATCCTCTTAAGAGAATGGGTGCTTCATACCCATATCCAAACCCAGATTTGCCCATGTCACATGACAGCTTAAGCAGTCATGTGATATTTTAATTAATCATATTAATTATGGGCTTTAGGCCCATTAGCTATATGGCTCACAACCCAAGAGTGTTTCTTGGCCAATTTAGGTTTGATTTGTATGGCGTGGGACCCCACAATAACCTCACATAAAACCCACATGCGTTCGGCCCAGCCTCTATGAAAAGGCCTGCCGAATTCACTACCAAATGCCGTAAACCCCTGAGCTCATCACTATGGGCTCAAATTGGGCCCAACATTTACAATTAAATGATCCTTCTATCTAGCCATCTTATGAAGACCCAAGGATAATGGACTTAAGTAAGATATAGCCCATCAAGTAATCAGCCCTTAATGGTCTCTTACACTTAACCTCTCAACCCACAATGATCAAACACTACCCGACAAGGAAGGACCTCTCCCCTAACTGCAAGGCGTAGTGTCACACTCTCTTCTCAGATGGATCTCGGGAATTAAAACATTTTGCAAACATTTTTTCTTAAAACATCATATATATCATACAAATATATTTTGCAAAACCAAATCTCAAACACGATTGAAATCCATTGTTGGCAATTTAGGTTTTCATTGGAGAGAGTGTAGTCCCAATCATTCACTTTGTCCGACACAGAGGCCGATCCTATCACTATGATCACCCACTTAAGTGAATTATCAGATTGCCCCAACATACCCAAGTTTTGACCCACAAAGGATCTCACTAATTGGCATATCAAAGACAGTCCGATCCAACACCTAGTGCAGTACCATAATTAAGTCATGAGGTTATGTGTAACTTTCCAGTTTTGTCCATCAATCTCCAAGGTCCAAGGCATATTTGGAAAATGGTTTGGGTTCAGTATTTCAACCAAACACACACTACATGTGCTCTGTGTCTAACCCTAGCAGCCGAGACAAGCTACCCCAACTTCTTTGGTAGCACATCAATGTCAGCCTTGGCAAGATAAACTCCCCAAGTTTATCCAACAACTAAGAACATTTTAAACTAACACGAGTCTCATCAGTGTCCAGTTTAAGGGGTGATTTCATAGAAACAAACCAATTACAACATGAAACAATAATGTATTTTTATTCATTTACAATAAATGTATCTATACATCAATATGATTAGAGCTAAGGGCATAAGTTGTCTAATAGTCTCGATGTCTTTTCTGGTTTGTGTACCATGAAGAAGGTCCCCCACGTCCCCTTTTGTTTTGATCTCCCCTTCCAAAGTAGATATAAGGTATTAGATGACATTCCCAATAAATTGAAGGACTAGAAGAACAAGTTTTTCTTCCTCTCTAAGAGCAATGGCTGGGGCGCAAGCACTGCTTGGTATAGTGAATGTCGAAGTTTTGGTGAGGGGTTTAGCGAAGAGCTACATGTTGTAGTTCAAGAATTTGTCCACCATAAGGTTAAAGTGGAAATCGTCTTGGCTGAACCCATGCTCATATAGGTCAGCTTGAGTCATGTAGGTAAGTCGGCCTTTAAGTCATCTGTACTTCCACTCGGTACTTTATTGGTTTTTTGAATTGACTAATTCATTTCTTTCTTTTTAGATATGGAGAGTATGACATCAATGCTAGCTGCTTCCAAGGAGAAGAAGGCTTCAAGGAAGAAGCGAAGGGTGGATCGCCGCTCCTCGATGGAGGGGACCTCGGCCAATGCCGAGGTTAGGTCACCATCTTTTGCCCCTCTTGTCGTCGACCTCAAGGGGGGCAATGAACCAATGAGTATTGACTAGTACTCTATAGGTCCTACTGCCTTTCAACCTCAGGTCAGCCAAGAGGGACACAAGGCCGGCCCTCATGTCTCGGACATACCTCGCTTCACTCCTAATATGAATGTCTTTGTACTCGATCGCGTGTCTAATCCTCGTGTAGCTATTCGGATGGCTAGGGGCAAGCTGCTTCCTGAGGATGTACAGTTTTACCGCGGCTAGACCTAATTGATGCCAGAGCTCGGTTGACTCGCTACATCGTTCATGTCTGTCTCCTTGTAAAGTTTTTGTTTTTGGTTCTGCGGTGTTTAATCTAATCATGCTTTTCTTCTTTTGGTAGGCAAACACCATCGGGTAGGTTTTATTGGACCATGTTCATGCGAGCCAAAAGGAGAGAGGTGAGATGCAAGCGAACCTTAACGCATTGCAGGCCCAGATGCAAAAGGTCCAGCTTAGTTCGATGGAGGATTGTCGAGCTCAAGACACTATTGCTGCCCAAGTGCATCAGCTAGAGGAGAGGCAAACAAAATATACTAAAGACATCCGCCAAGCTGAGGAGGCAGCCATCACCCGTTTCCTAGAGTCCCTTGAATTCGATAAGAGAAAGGTGAAGAACGCTATCCCTTCAATGAAGAAGGGTTTTAAGCTCTGTCGCCTCTATCTAAAAATGTTGCACCATAACTTCGACTTTGGATCCCTTTCTGTGAATGGCGTGCCTGATGTGCTCGCCGATCCAGTCAATGGAGAGCTCTTGACTCCTGAGGATGATGAAGAGGCAGATGGTGAGGAAGGGGATGAGGAGTGTGATTGTGTCAGAAACGAGCTACGAGGCGATGACGAGGAGTAGCTTGGCCTTTCTAGTGGTTTTAATTTCTCTGGTGGTTCTAGAAGCCTGCGTGCTCCAGTAAGTTGATCTTCTTGGGTCTGCGTGCCCCAAATGACTTAACTTGCCATTTGTTGAGAGTTTTTTTTAGTACTTGTAGCTTGGCCATTTGGCCTTTTTTCTTGAGTACTTGTCTTACTGAATGAAGTCTCTTTCTGTTTTTCTTGTCGTGCAAGTCGGCTAGACTACTGGAAGGTCGATCTAAAAGCCTTAGCTTTTTTTTTTTTGCAAAGCCATGGATGTATCTTGGAGCTCTTCTTTCGGCCAATTTATTTAGAGGTTGGCCTGAATGCCTTAGCAAAATTTTCGAAAGTTTTTGGTTGTAGCTCAAAACTTTTTCCTCTGAGATGTAGTACTTCCTCAAGTTATCTATATTCCATGCACGGGGTACCATCTTCCCCTCCAAAGTTTCAAGCTCATATGCACCTGATGGTGCGCGATGTGACTACTCCTAGTTGGAGGGTGATCTGAACTCTGGGTGGACGGTGAGCTGGATTGATCTGCAAAGCAATCTATCAAAGAACCCAAAGTAGCCAACCCGGCGAGGTTGCTCCGATGCTTAAGTCAGTAAGCTGTAAATGCAAGCTGAATGCTTGAGAGCTTGAGTGCTAGAGAGTAGAGAAATCACACGTACCTTTGCCTTGAGGTTTCTGTCTTTATATACTGGAGTAGTCGAGGGTCTCACGAAAGAGCTCCTGGATCTCCAGGGTGTGGAGATAAGGTTTGTTCCGCTTTTGAAGGAGCAGTATGTAGATAAGGCTTATCGTTTCACCTCTGACTCTGGCGGAGCTGGGACGAGTTCACATCGTGATCTCGGGTAACTTGGGATCTGTTGGAGAGACCTCTAGAGTCGGTTACGTGGCGATTCGGGTCATTAGCTCCGAGCTGGTACTTCGATTCTTTAGTCTCGAACTGGATTCGATGCTAAGGTGGCTGAATACCCGAGCTCCATATGTTCCGAACTAGGCTTGCCAAGCTGAGCTGTCATCCCTTGATCAGATCACACCCACGTGTCCCCTTCTTGCCAAGTCGAGCCAAATCACCCTTCATCACCACCTATTACTTTGGAGACCCTATAAGGGCTTTCCCAGTTTGGACCTAGCTTTCCCACACCGGGCTCAAGTACCATAACTTTTTTGAGTACTAGGTTGCCAACTCTGAATTGGTGTCTCTTGACTCTCGTGTTATAGTACCGAGGTACTCATTGTTGGTATGCTGTGGTCCGAATGTAGGCCAGGTCTCTGACTTCTTCTACTATATCTAGGTTGGTCCGTATGTCCTCCTTATTAACTTCTTTGTTGAATGTCTCGGTTCTTAAGGTCGAGACTTCTATTTCTGTCGGTATCACCACCTCGACCCATATGTCAGGTTAAAGGGTGTTTCACTTGTCGCCATTTTGATAGTTGTTCAGTAGGCCCATAACACACTGGACAGCTCATCCACCCACAAACCTTTAGCTCGGGAAAGCCGAGCTTTAAGGCTGTGGAGGATTGCCCTATTAGTTACCTTGGCCTGACCGTTGGCTTGGGGATGGGCGACCGAGGTGGAGTTAGGCCTTATACCCATTTCTGCACACCAGTTCTAAAATTTAATATCTTCAAACTGTTTGCCATTGCCTCAAATCTGTACCTTGGGTAACCCAAATTTGCACATAATATTTTTCTAGAAGAAGTTCTGCACATTTCGAGTTGTAATAGTTACAAGTAGCACAACCTCTACCCATTTTGTGAAGTAGTAGACTGCTACCACTAAAAATTTCCTTAATCCTGTTGCTAGTGGGAAGGGGCCTAGTATGTCGATCCCCATTGTACACACGACCATGGACTAGTTAAGAACTTCAGGTCAGTCGCTGGTGGGTGCAAGGTGTTGGCATGTCGCTTATACTTGTCACATTTTTGTACCAGTTCGATCGCATTCGCTTTCATCGTGGGCCAGTGATATCCCTCCCGTATAGCATTTTAAGCGAGGGCCCTGCCCCCTAGGTGTCCTCCACAAAGTCCCTCATGAATTTCTCGTAACACTCGGTGTGCTTCAGCTCGTCGTAGGCAACGTAGATATGGCAGTGTGAGGGATCTCCTGTATAGCTGCTCACCCATGATCACATAGCAAGCTACTTGGCATTTTATTCATCGACATGCGTTGCGTTCCTTTGGTAATACTCCTTGGCATATGTAGTCGACGAGTGGGTCTATCCAGCTCAGCTCTATTGTCGTCACTTTGACGGCCTCTTCTACTACCCTTTCTATGGATGGGCGAGGTAAGTCTTCTATGTAGACCATTCTTTTTGTTGAGTCAATTGTGCTGGACAACTTGGAGAGGGTGTCGGCCTTGGTGTTTTTGGATCTCGAAATTTGCTAGATATACCAAGAGTGGAAGATGGACAGGAGTTCCCTTACCCTGGCCAAGTAGGCTGACATGGCAGGTTCCCAAGACTCATACTATCCATTCACCTAGTTTACTACAAGTTACAAGTCGCTGCAAACTACAAGATGCTTGGCCTCGACTTCCTTCGCTAGTGCCAGTCCATCTATAAGTGCCTCATACTCAGTCTCATTGTTTGAAGCTCAGAACAATAACCAGAGTGCGTATTACAACTTCACTTTGTTAGGTCCATAAAGTATCAACCCAACTCCGCTTTCACTTTGGCTGGATGAGTCGTCCACATGGAGTATACAAGTCTCCTTGTCCTAAGCTGGGATCTCTTGGGCTCAGGCAGGTGCCGCACTGGTTGAAGCCTCTGGTGTGGTTTCCAGCTTGCCAACTTCAGAGGTCGGTGAGCTGAAGGTGCACTCGGTGATGAAGTCGGCCAAGACCTACACCTTTATTATTGGTCGTGACTCATAGCAGATGTAACATTTGTGAAGCTCAATTGCCCACATCGTGAGTCTCCTCAAGACCTCGAGCTTCTATAGGATCTGCCTCAGAGGTTGGTCGGTCAGGACTACAACAGTGTGGGCCTGGAAGTAGGGTCTTAGCTTCCGAGTTGCTAACACTAAGGCAAAGGCTAATTTTTCTATGCCCGGGTACCTTGTCTCAACATCATGCAAGACTTTACTTACATAATATACATGTTGTTGTACTTTTCCTACTTCTCTAACTAGGACTAAGCTAACTAACTTGTCGCTCGCGGAGAGGTAGAGCTTAAGCTCGTCCCTAGTCTCAAGTCTGGTTAGTAAGGGAGGTGAACTTAGGTATCTTTTCCACTCGTCAAAGGCGAGCGGACACTTTTCGGTCCACTCAAAGTCTTTGTTCTTTTCTATTTCTTTGAAAAAGAGTAAACACTTCCCAACCGACTTATACATAAATCGGTTTAGGGAGGATATTCAACCAATCAACTTTTGGATTTCCTTAACCGAGCTAGGAGGTCGCATATCTAATATCACACGGATTTTTTCTAGGTTAGCTTCGATGCCACGTCGGATAACAATGTATCCGAGGAAGTTACCCAACATCACACCGAAGACACACTTGTTCGGGTTAAATTTTAAGTTGTATTTTCCTAAAACATTAAAAATGAGGTCCAAGTCGGTGACTAAATCATTTGAAAATTAAGTTTTAGCAACCATATCATCAACATAACATTCAACTTTATTGTCAATTAAATCTGAAAAAACATTGTTTACAAGTCGTTGAAAGTTGCTCCAGCGTTTTTCAATCCGAAGGACATGACTTTATAATAGTACAAGCCCGTCTTGGTTACAAAAGTGGTTTTTTCTTCATCTGTCAGGTCCATCGAGATCTAGTTGCACCCAAAGTAAGCATCCATGAAACTCAACAGCTCAAATCCTGAGGTCGCATCTACCAGGCGATCAATTCGGGGGAGAGAAAATTTGTCTTTAGGGCAGGTTTGGTTCAGGTCGGTATAGTCGACGCATATGCGCCACTTGTCGTTGGCCTTTTTTACCAATATTGGATTTGTAGTCCAGCTCAGGTAGTGGACTTCCTTCACGAAGTACGCGGTGAGCAACTTCCCTACTTCTTTGTCTTCTATTTTCCTTCTCTCCAAGGCGAGGTTCCTTTTCCTCTATCGGAATGGTCTGACCATAGGTTCAACACTTAACTTGTGAATTATTATCTTAGGATCTACGTTGGGCATTTCTGCTGTCAACCAAGTGAAAACGTCTAATTTATTAAGTAAGAAACTTACCAAGTTGGAGCGCACTGGTTTTGTTAAGCAAGCTCCTATTTGAACCATCTTCTCCGGCCTAATGTTTGAGACCTACACTTGGATGGTTTCTTCAATTGGCTGAGCTCACTCATATGTGCTTTCAAGTGGTGGCTCCAAGTCAATGTCAACGACAATCTTTCCTTTCGCCTTTAGGGCGGCTACATAGCATTTGTGAGACTCCAGTTGGTCACCTCACAAACTTCGATGCCTCTGTCAATAGGGAACTTCACAGCCAGGTGATATGTTGAAACAACTGTCTAGAGGGTGTGTAGGATAGGTTAGCCTAGTATGGCATTACACGGGGAGGGTGTGGTGACCGATAGAAAATCAGGGTCAAACCTAACTGTATTAGGAGGCAAGCCCGCCTCAACTAGTACCCTCACCCGACCAACGAGCCAGACTACTTCCATGTTGAAGCCGACCAGGGGTTTGTTGACTGGCTATAGGTCCTTTTTGTTGAGCTCAATGTGCTCGAACGCTTCTAGGAAAATGATGTTGGCTGAACTCCCAATATCCTCTTCACTTCAAAGTCATTGATCAATAACCTCACTACCAAAGCGTCATCGTGTGAATATTGTTTTCTGCGGGTGTCATCTTCTGTGAAGGAGATTACCTCTTCTCTTCGAGGGCACTTTGGTGAATTGTCACTGTCATGCTCGAGTTCCTTGACTGAGTTCTCCAGTGATCATGTTGATGACCCCCCGGATAGGCCTTTCTTGTTATTGATTTATGGGAGCTGCCTCTTGCTCCCTACTTGTCTGAGGTGCCTCCTTGCCCTGCTTGGTAGGTTGACCTTCATCTTTCACAAATTGCTTTATGTAACGTTGGCGGATCAGGTCTTCAATCTCATTTTTTAGGTTGCAGCAACTCTCTGTGTCATGACTGACATTCGCGATGGAAGTTGCAGTACTTATTAGGGTTTCTGGTGGCTGGGTTGCCCTTCATCCTAGGTGGCCACTTTACATAGTTAGTTGATTTTATTTGCATTTAGGGCAGTGAAGGTTTTATTGTACAATGGTGAGATTCTAGATTGCTGGTTTGAGCCCCATTGTGGAGACTTACTCTTTCTTCTAGGCAAGTTGCTTCGCGTGCTTCTTGGCACCTGCTTCTTTTAGGAGACTTACTCTTCTCTTCGACTTACTGCTGCTTGTTTCTTCTTTAGCTCGCTTTCTTTTCCCAGACAGCTTGGATCGTGATCCTAGTGCTACTTTTGTCTTGATATTTTTTTTACCACATCGAGGAATTCTTCCATAGTGGCTGGCGGGTTCAGTTCTATCTCCCATTGTAGGTCAGGATGACGTACACCATTCTTGGCCACAGTGAGTTAGACGGCCGTGTTCAGGTTCGGAACTTGCAGGTGTTCTACATTAAATCTTCTTATATACTCTCAGAGAGTTTCTTTCGGCTTTTGAATTAATTTGGTAAGCAGGTCACAGATTTAGAATGTTTCTTACTTGTTATAAAGTGTGTGATAAATAGGTTGGCAAACTGGTTCCATTTTTTATGGAACCAGGGGACAACCCTAGATACTAGAGCCGAGCTTCTTCTCTGAGGGTGGTAGGGAAGGCGATGCACATGCTCGCTTCATTAGCCCCATGAAGCAACATTAGGGCTTGAAAACTGTCAGTGTGTTCGATCAAGTCTGTTCCACCCTTGTAGGTCTCGAAGGTGGCTGCTTTGAAATTCTTTGGCCTCAGGGCCTAGAGGATTTTTGGGGCCAACTAAGACTCCCGAGTGATGAGAGGTAGTCCAAAAGAAGTGCCTTCTTGTTTAAAGAAGTGCCTTCTTGTTTGACTACTTTTCCATATGCTTTTTTGTCCATCACACTCCCAACTGGAGCGAGCTGACTTGGTGGCATGATGAGTACGCCTTTGGCGCCTTTTCTTGGATCCCTTGGATGTGTTGGCGGCCTCCATTCCGATGGGAGCTGTAGCTCAGCTTTCCATTGGTAACTGGTTCTGATTTTGGGCGGGGGCCACATTGTCATAAGGAGGTTAGTTGTGAATAGGTTTAGGAACTCTGTTGGAGACCTGGACCTAACTGGGGACTCGAGATGGGGCCGGGTTCTAGTCATCAATCTGATTCAGTCCGGCATTATGTTGTGGTATCTACAGAGGTGGTTGTACCTACTGGTTCTACTTGTGTTGTTGTTGTTGACCTCCCACTATGAAGGCAAACTTGCTTTCCCAGAACTTGAGTTGGTCGCTCATACCCCGTACGCACTACAGCAGATCATAGAATTAGCGCACGTCAACTCCAGCGGGAGCCACTGCGGTCTTGACCACAGGAGGAGGCACATTCACGTTATCTAGTATGATGGTTGGGCTCAGAGGGACATCTATTTGTCCAATGGTCACAATAGTAACTTGGTTGTAGTTGGCGGGTTGGTTGCTTGGTGAAGCCATTAGTTCTTGAGGTTTTTTCGAAACAAGGATAAATGCTTAGCTTTTGTAACAATTTCCCACAGACGGTGCCAATTGATGTTGCGCGATCTAACTATCCCCTCGTGTCAAATGATTCGGACACTGATTCAGATTACTCTTAGTTAGGGCCAAGCTGATTCTGTTCTGCAAGAAGAATTAGAGTGCCTGGGTTGTCTTTACCTAGGGAGGGCACTCCGATGCTTAAGGCAAAGAGTGTTTTCAGAGTGTATTAGAGAATGAGAGAGCTTGAATGTATGTAATCACGCGTACCTTTACAGGTAGAAGTAAGTATTTTATATAGGTGTCAATGGTCCGAGCCCCTTTGAAACTGGATTCATCTTCTCACGGAGCTGTTTTCGTTTGGTTCGGTGAGTTACTGTGTCGGTTACACGTTCTGCGTGGGGGTTATGATCTATCCGAATAAGCCGGTCTAACAATCGAGGTATTAATGCTCGAAAGATCTCGGGCTGATAACGTTCCCTTGGGACAAGTTGGTGAGCTTGAGTGCCAGTCGCCATATACTCCTACAACTTGGGTGGTTTCTCAGGCAGATCGTTGTGGGCCAGGAGGCCTGTCAGCTCAGCCCTGCCAAGGTGGAGATCGGCCTGGTAGGGGCGGAGATGAAAACTTTTGAATGACATCTTGAGCCCTTTCGAGATTCAATTATCGGCAACTAGTAGCCTTTATGCCTATTTGGTTAATAGTTGGAATGAAATCCGAATTGAAATCTTAAAAGATTTTATTCCTAAAAAGGAGGAGGAAATTTCTGGGAGTGGAATTCCAATTCTGTCCAATTGAATAATTGGAAATGTCTTTGAATTTCATCATTATTGAGGGAGATGCATTGTCAGCTATTATCAACATCTTAGCACAATATAGAGAATTGATGAATTTGATTTCACATTGCTCAGTTGTCAATGTCAATTCGAATTGTAATGGGTGGCACTTAAACTTGTTCACCAGATAAACTTGTACAGTTGTACTTAGCTCTTTTTCCCCTTGTTAGTTGTTACGGGTTCGGATATACTGTTCACGAATTGTTCCCACATTTCTACCTGGGGACATCGTAGCTGTTCAATGAGAATATTTCGCTTGTCATCCATTGGGAAATGTTCCCAATACACGATAGTGTTCTGGCTGGTAGAAATGTGGGTAACCTGTCTAGCCTCAACCCCAACTCGACCATCCTGTTCAACTGTAAATTAAATACATTGGTCTGTATTTCTTGGACCAAAATAAAATCCTGTTTGTATGCATACTTCTACGGTCAAACGCGCAGGGATATTGACAATTAAGAGGCCTTTTCACAGAGATCTAAATCTTGCTTGACCCCACGGAGAATTACTGAACGTTTATCAGGCCACTAGCCACATGGCCCCCATCTTTGGGCCTTACTTAATCCGGACTTTGCAATTTTGTGGGAATATTTGGATATCCAACCCGTTTCAACTCTAATAGGGCCCGTTTATCAATTATAGGGTTTTGGATGGATTTGGGTTTTGATTTTAGGGTATTCTATATGATACCCGAAATACATAAATATAAACCTATTATATTATATATTATGCACAAATTTATAAATTTTAAGTACTAAGACATTTATTCCATTATCAATACTTTATTTGTATAAATTTCTTAGTATTAAAATCATCAATTGATGTAAATTTGGATTTGATAGATTGTTTATTTTATTTAGTTATAAAATGCTAATTTTGAATATTATTTCTTTTAATTTTTAGTTGGAGTTGTTAATCATATATATGTATTGATTGATAGTTTTGATGAACACAAAAGTCAATAAAACCCATTTTATTTCATTAAATAACACAAAAGACGAGATGACTTAGTGGCTTAAAGTAGTGCTAAGAGAATGGGCGCTATCATTAATTGATCAATCACACTATAAGCATTAATAAACTTTTTTTAATTAGAAAACATTGGGTCAAGGGGTTTAATGGGTCGGGACGGGTTTAACGGGTTTGGAATGGGATAGGTTTGGGAAATTGAGAAGAAAAGTTAGACGAATTTGAAATCAGGGATAAAATGGGTAGGGCAATTTGCACGGATACCCTACCATTGCCATTCTAAGGCAATTCTAGCCATTCATATATTTTCCAACTTTCTAAAGCAACGGCCCAATGATGATGATGGTTCATTAACTGTGGAGAGAAGAACCTATAGTTCGATTGCTCCTGTTTTCTGCTCTCTCTCCTGTTCTTGCCGCCATACCAGTTCGATCTCCACTCTGGGAGCGATCAAAAAAGGTTCTTATATCACCTTTAGGCAGAAAAGATGATCTGAAGTCATGCTCACTCGCCCTCCATCAGATTCTTGCTGAAGAATCAGGTTCTTGTTGAAGAGCCATCCGGCTGATTCTGCTTCATCCTACACCATGTCATCTTCGGTGGAAGCGGTCTATGGACCTATCCTTGGGCGTGAACACCGTCATTGAAGGTTATTGTTACTTCATATTAGGTATAACCCTCCACTCCCTTTTGGTTTAAGATCTGGTCTAGTTTAGGTTCAAGATTGATCATTGAAAATGTAGTTCTCTAAAACAGGGAATGTAATTCCCACATGGGAGAGAAATTTTTGAAATTTTGCCCAACCTACCTGTAGGGTTCGACCATCAATATGATGGATCTCTCATCCCTTCAACCCACAAAGTCTGTGAAGACAGAAGCGAGGCCCATGCCCCCATCGACCTAGGGCTTGTTGAGTTGCGAGTCGAGATTGGAGCCATCAAGGACGAGCTCTGCCAAGTTAAGGAAAGCCGAGCCAACGCCTCAACTAGTCATGGAAACTCTACTGGCTGCATGGACGCATTCACCTTCAAAAGCCGAGCCGACGCCTCTACGGGTATTCCGACGCCTTGACGTGCCGAACTTTCCAGGCCACCTTCAAGGGGGCAACGTGCCGTTGGTTCTCCAGCCTCCCTCGAGGTCAATTAGTTCTTGGGAGCAGTTCGCCAATATGTTTCTCGACTGCTTCATTAGCAGCAAGCGATGCCAAAAGAGAGTCTTGCTCATGTCCATTAAACAGAAGCTAGGCAAAAGCTTGCGGTCTTACATCGACCGCTTTAAAAAAAGAAGAGCTCGAGGTCAGGGACCTCGACCCCATGGTATCAATGCACATCGCCACCAACGGACTCCAAGGATGGCTACAAGTTAAAGAACAAGATAGATTCCCTCATCTATCATGGACACTTGAAGCAGTATGTTGGAGGTGAAGTTGGCGCATCGTCCTCCCATCAACAACAACAACAATAGCAATACCAACAAGTCGTCGGAGTCATCGATGTTGTCATCTGGGGCTCGGCCTTAGGTGGAACCTCATCTTTGGCCCACAAGGCCTACGCCAAGCAGTTGAACATACGAGGGACAGCTCCCAAGAGGCCAAAGCAGCATGAGGACCTTTCCTTCACGGACGAGGACCTTAATGGGATTACAGTCCCCCATGATGATGCATTGGTAATTTCGGTCATAGTGGCAAACTTCCTATTCAAGAGGATTCTCGTCAATAGTGGCTCATTGGCAGATATCCTCTTCTACGAAGCCTTTGAAAAGATAAAGATAGAGCCAGAGAGCTTTCAGCTTGCCGACGTCCCACCTGTCGGCTTCTCCAACAATGTTGTTAGGCCGAAAGGAAAGATCATCCTACAAATCATGGTAAGAATCGAGCCTCGGCGGGTGACGAGGATAACAGAGTTCCTCGTCGTGAGGATCGGCTCCCCCTACAATGCGATCATGGGGAGACCGACCCTTCACACACAGCGAGCCGCCATGTCCTCCTACCACCTCGTCCTCAAATTCCCAACCGAGCATGGCATCGGAGTCGTTCGGGGGGATTAGTATGTCGCCCGTCAGTGCTAAGTGGCAGTGCTGAAAGGCAAGAACAAAAAAACCTTGCCACTTAAGGGCCTTGACCACAGGGAGGAGCCGGCTAGCCGAGGCCAATCGGCCGAGGACCTCGTCTCGGTTCCCTTAGACGAAGAGGAGTCCGAGAAGACTGTCCGTGTCAGGTCTAACCTTCCCCTAGAGAGTCTATCCGAACTGGTAAGTTTCCTCAAAACTAATGCCGATGTATTTGCTTGGTCTGCCGCTGACATGCCCGGAATTGACCCTTCAGTCATTATTCACAGGCTGAGGGTGGACCCGAGCTTTAGGCCGATTCAGTAAAAGAAGAGGAACTTTGCACCAAAGCGATGGAGGGCCAAAGAAAAGGTGGTTGACAAGCTACTCGATGTCGGATTCATCCGAGAGGTATACTATCCTAACTAGTTGTTGAATGTGGTTTTGGTTAAGAAAGCTAATGGGAAATGGCGAATCTGTATTGACTTCATAGACCTTAACCGAGCTTGTCTCAAGGACAGTTCTCCCTTGCCATGAATAGACAACCTTGTCAACGCCGCTGCGGGATATGAACTGCTTAGGTTTATGGATGCCTTCTTCGAATACAATTAGATAAAGATGTACCCCAAAGACGAAGAGAAGACCTCGTTCATCACCGAAAATGACACACACTGCTACAAGGTGATGCCCTTTGGGCTTAAAAACGTAGGAGATACCTACCAACGTCTTGTTAACAAAGTGTTCAAGGATCGGATGGGGAGGAACGTTGAGGCCTATGTAGATGATATGGTGGTGAAGAGACTGAAAGCCGAGGCCCACACCTCAGACCTGGCCGAGACCTTCAACATTTTGCAGAAGTTTAATATGAAGTTAAACCCTAACAAGTGTGCCTTCGGCGTCACTTCAGGCAAGTTTTTAGGTTTCATCATCACTCAACGAGGTATCGAGGACAACCCTAAGAAGATACATGCCATATTGGACATGGCACCTCCTCGGTCGATGAAGGAAGCCTAGAAGCTCACTAGCTATGTGGTGGTGCTCAACCGCTTCATGTCAAAGTTAGCCGACCGTTGTCTTCCCTTCTTTCGAGCCATTAAGAAACTAAAAGACTTCCAGTGGATGGGCGAATGTCGGCGAGCTTTCGACGAACTCAAGGAATACCTCGCCTCGCCTCCCCTCCTAGCCCGCCCGCTCCTAGGAGAAAGTCTATACATTTACCTGTCATCTAGGGACGAAGCAGTCAACTCAGTCCTGATTAAAGAAGATAGAGCACCGAAACCGATATACTATGTCAGCAAAGTAATGTGCGATGCCAAAACCAGATATCCGGAAGTGGAGAAGTTGGCCTTCTCTCTCGTGGTTTCAGCCTGAAAGCTTAGGCCGTACTTCCAAGCTCACACCATTATGGTGTTAACAAATCAGCCCCTCAGAGCTGTCCTTGCCAAGCCCGAGACCTTGGGGCGCCTAATCAAAAGGGCCATCGAGCTTTCCGAATTTGACATACAGTACTAGCCGAGGCCCGCCATCAAAGCACAAGCCCTTGCAGATTTTATGATAGAGTGCACCTTCAACCGAGCTCTCCCCTAGACCCCAAAAGATGAATAAGGAAATGGGCGCCCCGCTAGAGACGCTCCTCCTGCTGGGAAGCTTTTTGTGGATGGGTCGTCCAATGCCAAAGGAAGCAGTGTTGGCGTTATCCTTCTCACCCTAGATAACTCAACCATCGAATATGCGCTGAGGTTCGACTTCCCAGCGTCCAACAATGAAGCCGAGTACGAGGCCCTCCACACCGGACTGCAACTGGCCAAGGACCTTGGCTCATCATATATCGAATCCTTCAATGACTCTCAGCTGGTGGACAACCAAGTGAACGGCGAGTATGAAGCCAGAGAGCAAAACATGTCTAATCACCTTGCCAAAGTCCAAGAACTAGCCCGCCATTTCTAGCACTTTTCCCTACAACAAGTCCCACGAGCCGAAAATGCAAGGGTCGATGCCCAGTCCAAGTTGACAAGCACCTCGAGCATGATCCTTAGTCGTACTATTTGCGTGGAGAAGCTACCTCGGCCGACCATTGAAGAAACTCAAGTACTATCAATAGGGGCCGAGACATCATGGGTGAACCTTATCATCAACTTCCTCCTTACAGAACAGCTGCCCGCCAACAAATAAGAGGCTAGATGGTTCCGGCGTCAAGCAACCCACTATACGTTTCTCGAAGGCAAGTTGTATAGAAGATCCTTCACCCTACCCTACCTCCAATGCCTTCGGCCCGAGGACGGGGAGTACATGCTCAGGGAAATTCATGAAGTCATCTGCGGAAACCACCACGGTGGTAGGGCTCTCACCCATAAGACATTGAGGCAGGAATATTTTTGGCCAACACTTCACAAAGACGTAGTCGAACTTGTGCGAAGATGTGATCAATGCCAGAGGCACACCAACATATTCCATCAGCCTGCGATAACTCTCTCAGCCCTTGGCCCTTCACTAAGTAGGGAATGAACCTCTTCAGCCCTTTCCCAGAAGCTACGGCAGGGGGGGGCAGGATATACCTCATCGTCGTCGTGGACTACTTCACGAAGTGGGTCGAAGCCGAGCCCTTAGCCATTATCATGGCTCAAGCAATCCAAAACTTCTTCTAGGAAAACATCATTTGTTGCTTCGGCCTCCCCCACATTCTAGTCACCGACAACGAGAAGCAGTTTGATGACGCCAAATTCCGAGAATGGTGTGCCTCCCTCGGCATCAAGCAGTCGCACACCTCAGTGGGCTACCCCCAGACAAATAGCCTAGCCGAGGTCACCAACATAACCATCATAGACGGACTAAAAACAAGGCTAGACCGAGCTAAAGGAATATGGGCCGACGAACTGAACAGCGTACTCTGGGCATACCGAACCACACCTCGGACGGCCATGGGAGAAACTCCCTTCGGCCTGACCTATGGTACTGAAGCGGTAATACCAGGAGAGATCAGCCAACCGACGCTCCGAGTTGAAGCCTACAATGAAGTAGAGAACAGTGAAGCCCTCAGAGCCAACTTGGATCTGCTAGAGGAAGCCCGGGAGCAGGCGCAGATCAGGGTAGCTACCTAGCAGCAACGTGCGACCCGCTACTACAACTCGAAAGTAAAGGAAAGACGCTTCCAAGAAGGGGACCTCGTCCTTAGAAAAGTCATGGTCCCCGAACCCAGAGTAGGAAAGTTGGGCCCTAACTGAGAAGGCCCCTACAGAATCAAGCGAGTCCTCGGCCCTGACACTTTTCACTTGGAAAATTTGGATGGAAGACACATCCCCTGGACATGGAACTTGGAGAACCTCCAAATGTATTTGCAATGAATGTAGTTGCCTATGGCTAAGTGATGAATGAATGAAGCAAAAAGTTCCTCTTCGCCTTAGATATTGAATAAATGTGTCCTCAGTCCTAAAAAACCCGCAGCCTCGAGACCTGTCGACGTGTGAAGCCCTTCTTCGAGGGATGAGCCCTCGACACGGGCCGATATGGAAAACAATGACGACCCTAGGACGAGCACCTCGCCAAGAGCATACACGCCAGGGAGAGAGAGGCCTTTTACGCCTCATCACCTCCTCGACGGACGGTGGCCCCCTCAGCATGCTAAGGCGAAAGAGGCCCCTACACGCCTCGTCACCTTTGAGTATAGTGATCCCCTCGGCTACCTATACTTAGCACAATGGAAATAATGAGATCAAGCTCCCAGCTTCGCTGGTGGGATGCCTCGGCCTCACCTGAGAAAACACTTGGTGAGAAACAAGCCAGGTGAACTGCACCCCGATGGTGTTGCTCCACCTCAGCTCCTCTTCTTCCCAAGTACCTTGGCCACTGTGCCAGATCACCTCGGCCTTGCCTAAGCTGACACTTAAGGAGTTTTGGAGCCGGGTGACCCCACGTCGGACATGTGGCCTCGCCTCGGCTCCCAATACCCCAATTACTTGAAGCGAACGTGCAAAAAAACTATGTACACTATGAGCGAACCGTGCGTGCTTTGTGTGAAGTGGTCCCGTTGTTCGGAAGGGCAAGAAACTCTCAAAGAAGAAAAAAAAGAAGAAAGAAGAAAATAAGAAGGACAACATACACAAAGCACAATGAATACAAAAAATGGCTTCATTCATCGTTTAATCTTTTATATTGCCTTTACAAATAGTTTGTCAAGGCCTCGTAGGCCAAGCATATGTACATTCACAAAAAGAAAAGAAGAGAAAAGAACAAAAAACAACAACTGAACAAAAAGGGCGGGGGAATCTACGCTTGAGCCTTGCCATTGGCAAGAGGAGGAACAGAGTTATCAGCAGGCTAGGCTTCGCTGGGAGCATCAGGGATCACCTGCAGCCCCTCGACATTAAAATCTGGCATCACCAGTAGGAGTGCCTTTTTCGTGTCTTCAATACCGTCGAGGTAGGAGGACGAAGCGTACTCCGCGAGCTAATCCAAGTAATCGGAGGACTTTTTGTACGCCTCCACCGCTGCTTTCCTTGACTGCTCCGCTAACGCCATGCCTCGACAGCCTTCTTCTCTGCCTCAGCAGCCTTTTTTCAGCCTCGGCTACCCGTCTCTTCGCTTCGGAGATAATGATCTCTAGCTGAACCCTCTCCACCTGTTCCTTGGAGAGTCCTTGCCACGCCTCCTTCAATTGAATCTCAAGGCGCTCCCGAACAGACTGCTCGTCCAAGAATGCATTTCTGAATTTCTGGTATTTCTCCTCGGCGGCGACAACTGTCTTTTGGAACTTCTCCCATTCCTTCTGGTATAGCCCCGTCCGTGGGCCTCTTTAGCGCCTTGGCCCCGTCAATTGGCTTCTTTGGCACCTCCGTTAACTTCTTGGCCCCCTCCGAGGGCCTCTTCACCCCACTGGTAACCTCCTGGGGTGCCACCATTGGTTGTTTCTACACTTGTTCATGGGCCAGGTAGCTCGATGGCCCAAGCCGCACCCCGGTCGGGCTTGGTCATGTAATTAGGCCTGTGGGCCTGACCTCGAGTCTAACACAGTAAGCCCGACTGTGTTTCGGGCCGGGCTTGGGATTTGTCAAAAAAGCCCAGCCCAACTCAACTCAATATTAAATATTTTATAAAATACATAATATGTATTTTATATATTATATAAAATATATAAATAATATAATATTTGTAATTTAATATATACATTTTTTTATTTTTTTCTTTATAATCTCTCTCTCTATTTAGCCACTTCAGCAATAGTAACAGCATGGGCTAAATTTCGGGCTTGGGCCCAGGCCCACGGGCTTTTTATGAGGGCCGGGCTCGGGCCCAAGTTGTAGGCCGATGGTCGGATCTGGCTTGGGCTCGAGCCTTAGAAAAATTTATTTATACAGAATGAAAGCCTGGCTCGAACCCGGCCCGGTCCGGCCCATGAACAGGTGTAATTGTTTCCCCTTGCGGGGACCAGCGGAAGGCGTTGCAGTTCAAACCTTTTTTTTTATATTTATTTGGGACGCCGTTGAACGTGTAACACGTGTTAAAGTGGCAGAAGGCGGAAATCTGACAGGAAATTCTACAACAGTCCAACTGCAGACGAGATCGGGACTCGAGAAAGGGAGGGAGCGATGGCGAGGTTTTTTATCCTCGGTTCACTGCATTGCCACTCGCTCTCGAGTCTCGACTCTTCCTCTCGGTGGGAAGAAGAGACGAGTGATCTCGGCTGAAGAGCATTGCCGGCCTCTGAAAAAGCTAATCTTTGGAGGTCGGTTGCATTTGTTTCAAGCTTCTCTCAGTTTACATTCACATATGTCATTTTGTCAAAAATTTTCTATAAAGACTCGTTATTATACGTTTAAGCGTATTAGTTACCTTCATCTTCATCTGGTCATCGTTTTATCCGATTCATGTACGTAGTTTCTGAGTCTTTTTTTTTTTTTTCAGGGAAATTAATCCTCACCAACCACCATTTGATTCTAGTACGATTTTCTTTTCTGAATTTACTGATACTGTTGTCGTTTGTTGTGGTTGAATAATTCAACAGTCACAAATTTATTGTAGACCTTTGGTGTGGCTGAGTATTTTTCAACAGTCACAATTTACTATACTAAAACTGCTCCGACATCTCGCCTAAAATTTAGGGATCACGTTTCCATCTTTTCTTCTATAAAAGGGAGCTTCCAGGGAGAAGATGGGTGTGTGGGTAGTGAGCATTTAAGAGTTGAAGAGATTGGGAGATCACCATCGCCATCTTCCAGCGAGATTTGCTCATATTCTGTTTATGATCGGTATACTTCTTCACTGCTACCATTAAAGGTTCTTTCACACCAGATCCAAGTAGTCGTCTATGCAATAGAGTGCTTCAAGGCTTTATTAAAGGCATTTCAGCACTAGTAAGGTGGCCAGTTTGTAGAATTCTAATCAAGAATGGCACATGGGAGATTGCATGGAAGACACTAGTAAGGTGGCCAGTTTGTAGTACTCTCATCAAGAATGGCACATGGGAGATTGCATGGAAGACACTAGTTAGGTGGCCAGTTTGTAGACTTACGATGAAGCCATATCTAGTCCGGACAGTGGTAAGTGGTTAGTTGCCATGGAAGAGGATATTGTATCTCTCGAAAAGAATGGCACATGGGAGCTTGTAATGCCACCACCAAAGAAGAAAATTGTTGGGTGCAAGTGGGTCTACAAGAATAAAGAGGGGATTCCTGGTGTTGAGGATGCTCGACACAAAGCAAGGTTAGTAGCACAGGGTTTCAGTCAAGTTCTAGGTATTGATTATACCGAAGTCTTCTCCCATGTTGTTAAACATTCTTCAATTCGTACCTTGCTTGTTTTGGTAGGTATAAATGATATGGAATTAGAGCAGTTAGATGTTAAAACTGCACTCTTGCATGGTGATTTGAAAGAGAAGACTTATATGAAACAGCTAGACGGTTTTGTTGTGGAAGGAAAGGAAGACAACGTTTGCTTGTTGAAGAAATCTTTGTATGGCCTTAAGCAGTCTCCAAGGCAGTGGTATAAGCGCTTTGACGCTTTCATGACTTCTAGTGGTTATTCCAAGAGTGCTTTTGACAGTTGTGTTTATTTTAGGAAGCTCTCTGATGATTCCTTCATATATCTGTTATTATATGTTGGCGACATGCTCATTGCTTGTAAGAATAAGTCTGAAATTGTGAAGTTGAAGTTTCTCTTGAACAGTGAGTTCGAGATGAAGAATCTGGGTCCAGCGAAGAAAATTCTGGGTATGGAAATTATTCGTGATCGTGAGAACGGGAAACTGTTTCTCAGTCAGTATAACTATATTGAGAAAGTTCTTGATCGTTTTGGCATGACAAATGTTAAACCTGTCTCCACTCCTGTAGCAGATCACTTCAAGTTGTCGGTGAAGTAGTCACCGAAGTCCAATGAGGAGAAGGTCTATATGGCTCGTGTGCCTTACTCTAGTGCTATTGGTAGCATCATGTATGCTATGGTATGTTCGCGTCCAGATATTGCTTAAGCAGTCAGTGTTGTGAGCCGTTATATGTCCTATCCGGGGAAGGCTCATTGGGAAGCAATGAAGTGGATACTTAGGTATTGGAGAGGTACATCTTATTTCTGCCTTGAGTTTGGAAGATCCATAGAGAAGCATGTCGGTTATTGTGATTCTGATTATGCTGGAGATCTTGATCGGAGGAGATCTCTCACTAGCTATTGTTTCACTTTGGGTAGTACCTTTATTAGCTGGAAAGGTTCACTTCAGTCGACTGTTGCTTTGTCTATGACTGAAGCAGAGTATATGGCGGTGGCCGATGCTGCTAAGGAAGCTTTATGGTTGCAAAATCCGGTTGGTGAACTCACAGGTAGTCGGGAAGCTACAGTGATCTATTGTGACAGTCAGAGTGCCATACATCTGACTCATGACTAGATGTTTCATGAGAGGACCAAGCACATTGATGTGCGTTATCACTTTGTTCGTGATGTTGTTGAGGATGGTCGTGTTTTGGTCAACAAAATAGCATCCGCTGAGAATCCCGCAGATATGTTGACAAAGCCATTACCATCATCCAAGTTCGATGCTTGCATTGGCTTAGTTGGTCTTGTCTCATTTGATGCTTGATGCCCTTGGGGCATTTGGAGAGGGAGGTTCCAGAGATTTGCTGATTAAAAGAACTTGTTGAATTCTTGCCAAGGTGGAGATTGTTGACGTTTGGTGTGGCTGAATAATTCAGCAGTCACAAATTTATTGTAGACATTTGGTGTGGCTGAGTATTTCAACAGTCACAATTTACTCCACTAAAATTGCTCCACCATCTTGCCTGAAATTTAGGGACCACGTTCCCATCTTTTCTTCTATAAAAGGGAGTTTCTAGGGAGAAGATGGGTGTGTGGGTAGTGAGCATTAGAGAGCTGAAGAGATTGGGAGATCACCATCGCCATCTTCCGGCGAGATCTGCTCCTACTCTGTTTGGGATCGGTATACTTCTTCACTGCTACCATTAAGGGTTCTTTCACACCAGATCCAAGCAGTCGTCTATGCAATAGAGTGCTTCAAGGCTTTGTTAAAGGCATTTTGGCACTAGTAAGGTGGCCAGTTTGTAGTACTCTCATCAAGAACATGAATAAAACAAGTTCTCTTTCCTCTCCCGTGGATGTAAGTCTCTTTGACCGAACCACGTAAATCTGATGTCATCTTTACTTTTCGCTTTGCTTTTATTATTTGCTTTATAATTCACATATTTCTCAATTGTTTTCTAGATTGTCATACTAATTATTCGGTAATTCAGTATTAATCCTATCAGATACTCGTGCTTGAGGAGCCGGTGAAGGAGCAAATCTAGAGATTCGGGTAGTTCTATAGCTCAAGACTGCAGAGAAATCATGGCTGAAAGTGTTGAAGTTGAGGTTTATTCTGGTAAACTAAATGGAAAGACCCAGCACTCACCACAGGAGTTTGGTGGCACGGTGATAATCCCAAACTCTTTTCCAACTATGGTTGAGACGAGAGCGAGCATCAGCGGGGAAGCCAGACGAGGGGAAGAGAAACAGAGAAGAGAGATTGTGTTGGGAAGGAACGTGCATAAAATGTCTCTTCCTGTAACAGAGCCTGATGTAGACGAGGAGATGACGGGAGAAAAGGAAGCTTATATGGCCAGTATATTGGCCAAATACAGAAAGTCCTTAGTGGAAAGAACCGAACATCATTTGGGTATGTATATATGAAAAGCTTTTCCTTTTCGTTTCAGTTTATTCATGTCGGCAAGTTAAATGGTTTGGCTAATAATGCCATGATCACATCACAGATTGTCAGATTCACACTAGGAAATTCTGGATTTTGTTTTTTTCTTGAAAATTAAATGGTTTAAAGATATTAAAATCTGGGTTTTGTTTGTTTTTTATTTGCTTGAAAATTAAAATGCTTGATTAATTTACAGGTTATCCTTATAACCTGGACTTCGACTATGGTGCTCTAGCTCAGCTGCAACATTTTTCCATCAACAACCTCGGCGATCCTTTTATTGAGAGCAAGTACGGAGTCCATTCCAGACAGTTTGAGGTCGGAGTTCTGGATTGGTTTGCTCGTCTCTGGGAATTAGAGAAGGATGAATACTGGGGATACATCACAAACTGTGGAACAGAAGGCAATCTTCACGGTATCCTAGTTGGGTTAGTAATTTGAAGCTCATATACGTATCTCATCATTCAATTACCATCTATCCATCTCCTATTGAGCATCAATGGGAAATCACTGAAACCTGATTCGGCTGTGCAGGAGAGAAGTGTTGCCAGATGGAATTTTATACGCATCAAGAGAGTCCCACTATTCAGTGTTTAAAGCTGCGCGGATGTACAGAATGGAATGCATTAAGGTCGATACTCTGGCCTCTGGCGAGATCGATTGCACAGATTTCAGAGCCAAATTACTTCCCAACAAGGACAAACCAGCTATCATCAATGTTAATATAGGTGTGTAATGCAAAGGTTATCCCTTTGTGGCCTCCATGTGCGATTCATGTATCTCAATCTCAGTTGTCGTCGTTAAAACTTACAGGGACGACGGTCAAAGGAGCTATAGATGATCTCGATATGGTTATAAAAACACTTGAAGACACTGGGTTCACACAGGACCGGTTCTATATTCACTGTGACGGGGCTCTGTTTGGGCTCATGATGCCTTTCATCAAACGAGTATGTCCACATGGATCGACCAAATCATCACTAATTAACTCAGTTTAAATTTCTTTTGGGTGAATTTGTTTCTGTTGTTGTGATCTTTCGTTGTTCTGAATGAGCTGCAGGCACCCAAGGTTAGCTTCAAGAAGCCCATAGGGAGTGCTAGCGTTTCTGGGCACAAGTTCGTGGGATGCCCAATGCCCTGTGGCGTTGAGATAACAAGACTGGAGCACATCAACGCTCTCTCAAGGAATGTTGAGTATCTAGCTTCTCGGGATGCTACAATCATGGGCAGTCGTAATGGGCACACTCCGATCTTCCTCTGGTACACACTGAACCAAAAAGGCTACAAAGGGTTTCAGAAAGAAGTGCAGAAGTGTCTAAGCAACGCCTTCTATTTGAAGGATCGCCTCCGAGCTGCAGGGGTTGGGGCCATGCTCAACGAGTTCAGCAGCACAGTGGTGTTTGAGCGGCCACAGGATGAGGAATTTGTGCGACGTTGGCATCTCGCTTGTCAGGGGGATATTGCTCACGTTGTGGTGATGCCCAATGTCACCATTGAGAAGCTCGATGTTTTCGTGGATGAACTGATGCAAAAACGTTCGGCATGGTTCCGGAATGGGAGGATTCTTCAACCTCCATGCATCGCAGCCGATGTAGGGAACGAAAACTGTGCTTGTATTTTGCATAAATGATGCGTTAGCAGGCCTCAGCCGTCGTAAGCTGAAGTTTTTGCTTTTCTGCTTTTCTGAAACTTCAGTCCACCGTCGTAAGCTCCAAACTCTGGAGGTTTTAAGTTATTGCCATCAATGGAGAGGAGAATAGGATTTATGAATATAAGGTTTTGCATTATTTTATTATTTTTTATTTATAAGGTTCTAGCCAGGTGCAAAGTTTAGTTCCACTAAACAACAGTTGATGTCAATATTTGTCATATGACTTCATTTCTAGCTTTATCCTTTTTAATTTTACCACTCATTATCCAACTAAGCATTTACACTTTTGTACATTCATTTTGAACGTGTTTGTTTCTTAAGGGGACATTTGGTACGATTGCCATTTTACGAGAGAAAGTGTTTGGTACGAATTTGTCATGGAAATTGGGACAAAACTCTTTTATTCACCTTATGACAACTAATAAGTCAAACCGTAAAAAAAAAAAAAAAAAAAAAAAAAAAGTTATGATATTGAAGAAAATATCATTTTGATATTTTTTCTCACAAATATTTTTTATAAAACTCAAAACCAAGGTTTTAAAAATCAATTCAGACATTAAACCGCTTTGATCAGCGGTTTGATTGTTTGGGTGTAACGGTTCGGACAGTTTTCCCTTTGGGTTAGAAATTTAGTATATTAAGTTATTTCTCTATTTTTCTTATGAGAATAGAGAGAAGAGTTTAAGGTGGCTGTGACAATGATGATGGTGACTGCAACCACAACTTCTTTCTATAATCTCAAATTTCAGATTTAGATATGAGATCTCACTGTTCTACTTAAAGGCCTCAACTTTCACTTGTGACAATGAGGTACCTATCTATATATTTAGAAAATCAATACTCAAGTCCAAATATTACCATTCCAAAATCCTAAAATTACTCTTTGCATGTTTTTGCTCTCTCCTTTATCAAATTTCTAAAATCCTAATTTTTCTCATTTTCTTTCTCAAAATTGAATAATGAGGGCGTTAAAAGTAACATGCGCATTAATAATATCCATTTTTGTCATTTTATTATCTTATTCTCTTAACTGATTTGCACTTGAGTGTTGATCTTTAGAAGTATAAAGTATCCCTTTCCCTTTTAAGTGTCACTACTCCCAAAATACATTTTTGATAACTCCAAGTAATTTTTTCTATATTATTTGCTTTGATTCTTATTCATTATTTTCTAATACCAAAATAAAAATCCTTTTATTGGAATTGCTCTTTATTCCAAATTTCTAAAATTTATGAACAATTTTTAGGGTGATTTTTATCTAATATTTTTGTCGGTGGATGGCTGATCTGGATCTGATGGGCATCAAAATAGAATCCAATGGGAGAAAGCGATGTCCCCTGACCCCTAAGCGCATGGCCCAAAAGCTCTGCGGACCGTGGCCACGAGACGAGACGAGATGCCTTTGCTCTTTGCTCTTTGCTCAAAGGAAACGACAATAAAAAGAATCTTTAATCAAACATGCTCACGTGTCGGTCAAAATCTTATAACATATCACGTGATCTGGAATCTTTTCAAATGATAATTCTCAGTGATCTGAATCTTTCGTCATAAATCTCATCCACTAAAATCCTTCCAAATGATACTTTGTATTCACTACACGTCTTTTGTTTGCGTCACCATTTGATAAATAAGCTATCCTCCCAAGCCAACTGAGTGGTTATCTGCTCCTCACAAAAGGCGCCTCATAACGATTTTCAAAATCTGAATTATTAATGTTAAATATCTACTATGCCAAGGATAATTAAATTACGACACCACTTAGCTTCGTACGCACATCTTACCATGTATTAGAAATAGACCTGTGGCCTGACGGGTTGGTGAGCCCCGGATGGGTTTGAATACGTAAATGAGCCCGTAGGATTAACCTCAAGCCAAAAAGCTCGGCCTACAATAAATTTGAACTGGGCTTAGGATTTGTCAAAATAGTTCGGCTCGACCCCAGTCCGGCCCGACCTATTGACTAAACCCAAAAACCCTAATATCCTAACCCTTCTCATTCATCTCTTTCCACATTTCCTGTTAGTCGAACTGCCTAGTGCCGAACCTCTCTTCGCTTCACATCTTCCTCACACTCTCAAGCAGTCGCAAAACCGGCAAACATTCACCGGCGCAACAACTCTAGCAGATTGGCAGTGAAGTTTCTCTCTCTCTCTCACTTCTTCTCTTTCAAATCTCAAACACCGGCGAGGTAGTGAACACAGGCACCAGTGACGAAGGTGATGAGTCCTCTCTCTCTCTCTCTCTCTCTCTCAGGCGCAAACTCAACATCGATGAACACAATCATCGACGATGAATTCTTTCTTTTGTTAGGTCGGGTTTCGGGCTCGGGCCCAGGCTTTGGACTTTTTATTAGGGCTAGGCTCGGGCCCATGTTATAGGCCCGTTAGTCACGGGAGATGTTCCCATTGCATGGTGGATGTGCATGTGAGGCGCCTAAATGTGAGGAGAAGATCCCGTGTGTGGGGGCAAAGGTGACTAATTAATACCAAAAAAAGCTAATACGGTTTCAGCATTCCGGTCTTAGCAGTTTCAGCATTGATTCCAATCCTGCAAGTCTAGCACGGCCCACCTAATACAATTGTTTCACATTTGACAAAAGATGGCAACTTTTTACCGTAGGTGGTTGTATTGTTTTAAAAGACTTCCTTGAGATGCGAGGCATATAAATTTTACCCTCACAATTTTGATGTGAGGCTTAAGCTTTTATATGCGTAAAAAGCGTGGTTCAAGCCTTAAGACGTCAAACGTAAAAAGGCATAAGCTTCAAGTTTCAATGATTATTAGTAATTTTGTGAAAAAAATATTGTATGCATTTTTATAGTTCAAAATATATAAAAGAAATATTTCGATAATTATGAACTAAATAAATAAAAAGAGTAAAAATGAAAAACCAATAGAAAAAATCAAATTTTATTAGTTTCTCTTAGTGTTTTAGGAGAATTCAATACAAAAAGGGCTAACCAAGTTTTTAGTTTCTCTTCATATATCAAGTGATTTTTTTCTAATTATTTTAAATATAGCACCAAGGGTATTATTTTTTTTTCATTTCTTTTCTTAATGGATTTATTTTTTTTGCACATATCAAATTAACTAAGTTGTTTTCTTTCTTCTAAACTATTGAATGATCATAAATCTAATATCCAATTATATGGATGATTCTTCACATGTTTCTTTTCTTTTAAATTGGTCATTTAAATTATTTGAGAAGTTTGCATTCTAAAACATGAAATGTAAAATATTTATAATTATTAGTTGATTAATTATTATTTTATTTATTGCTTAAATGTTAAAACTTATTGCTTATAAATTTTATTTTATCGATACTTATACATCCTATCAGTTCTACACTTGTATTAAATTCCCAGGCCCCACTATAAAAGATGTGGGCCCTATGTATTTAATACCGGCATAAAACCTTATCATTGGTTCCACTGCTGAACAACTAAATTGTTCATCTAAACTTTATTCCATTCTAACTTGGTATATTATACATTATTTTTATTAATTTATAAACTTTAATTAATTTTATTTTTAAACTGTGAGATTTACGCTTTATAACACATTAAAACTTATGCCTCACCTTTTGGGCCATTACGCCTCAACTACGTCTTTAGCCTTTTAAAACCACTTTGATGTTGTTTTTTCTTGAGAAAATTTAGACCATCGCTTTTTGATGGGCCCACGTAGTTTCCATCCGCACAAATCGTAGCCAATAATTTCCGAGTAAATGGTGGCTGATCAGCTACAACCGCAAGACGTGGGACAATGACATATTTGTTTTATGGGTATAGCTATATAGATAACTAGATTTATCTTTCTTTATGGCTAAATTTTGAAAAATTAAAATTCAGCCGTTGTATTAAAACTGTAGTAAATCTTCAACTTTTTCCCACGGTAATAAAATAACATCTTCTCCCAACAAAACACTTCTAATTCTGTCCCAACTATCCATTTCAGTGGTACATCGAAAACATCTCCTAGACTCCTATGCAAAATTTGCATCAGCGCCCCACAAAGTGCATCCAACACATGCCTCATAGCCAGGCCCAGCCCACTAACGCCTGACAGTGCTAACCACAGTAGGGGAGAAGTCCTATTGCCTTCATATGGAGTCAACCACGGAGCGGTTAGGTGTATCCACCAGGACCTGCCGCCTAACCTTGTACCGCCCTCATATGGTGCGTTCATCTTCACCTACCTCTAACACGCTCAAGTATAAATAAGAGGTAACTCTCACTTGACAGGGGTTCCAGAGCCCAGTATTCTGATACAACTCTCTCATTTACTTTCCGCACTTACCTTGCTTTCTTAGCATTTACTCCTGGGGATCCAGTGCATCCGAGGACTATCACCAAAACCTCATCTACACCTCCTCCTACCTTACACCTCATACTAACTTGAGCATTGGAGTTTCTGCCACAAGTCTCCACCCGGGGCCTCTAACACCCATTGTTATGCAGTACCTCGAGTCTCCAGGAACCTCGTCACTGAGACGACGACCTACAGTCCTCGGCATCTACCATACTCAGGAGGGAACACCTCGCCTCGGCTTACCTCTTTCGAGACCTCAAAGCCTTCGGCCTACCTTCGGAACTTGGAGAGTGAATTTACCTTGTTGCCCCCGGCTAATTCGAGTGGCAACAATTGGCGTCATCTATGGGAACCGTTGTTAAGACAACCCCCTTAAAGGATAAAGAACATTTTTACTTCAAGCGCTCATAAGTTCAAAAGCCATGGTGCAGAGAACCAGGAATAATCAGAACCTAGTCACCTATGAGCAGTTTCAGGCTGTCCTCGATCGTTTGGCCTGCCCTACATAACACGTGGAAGAAGTCTGCCCCCGAGCAAGAGGTCCCTCTAGAGGCGACCGTCTCGCTAGGGTGTCAGAGGATCAGGGCCGACGCGAACACATCAAGCTCCCAGCCCTCGGCCAGGGCAACAACTTGCTGGCCGAGCCATCGGAGTCGGGCAATAATTCACCACAAAGGAATATCTGTCCTCCCAGCCAAAGGGAAGAAGTGCTCGCTCGATCCGAAGACAGTCACCAGCCTTCGGAGCAACACCACCGTCGTCGGAGGGAGTCCCCAGGGACGATGATGGGCATATCGACCACCCTGGAGTTCGCTCCCGAGGCGAGAGCCGATGCCACGCCACTCCGCCTTCTGTCTCGGATCTCTAGGACGTTTTGAATGATCGTTACGCCTGCAAAGGAGCACACATCCCGACCTCGAAGTACTCAAGAATTTGAGCTGACACCCACTGAGTCTATGAAGACAGAAGCGGGGCCCATGCCCCCGTTGACATAGGGCTTGCCGAGTTGTGAGTCGAGATTGGGGCTATCGAGGACGAGCTCCACCAAGTTAAGGAAAGTCGAGCCGACGCCTCAACTAATCACGATAACTCCGCTGGCTGCATGGATGCATTCACCCTGCAAATCATTTTGGAGCCTCTCCCCCCACACTTTAAGGCTCCTACTTTGGAGTTGAACAACGGCTCCTCGGACCCTGACGACCACCTAGAGAGTTTTCGAGCGCTCATGATACTCTATAGGTATTCTGACGCCTTGACGTGCTGAACTTTCCAGGCCACCTTCAAGGGGGAACGCGTCGTTGGTTCTCCAGCCTCCCCCGAGGTCAATTAGTTCTTGGGAGTAGTTCACCAATATGTTTCTCGCCTGCTTTATTAGCAGCAGGCGATGCCAAAAGAGCGTCTTGCTCATTCCCATTAAACAGAAGCTAGGAAAAAGCTTGTGGTCTTACATCAATCGCTTTAAAAAAAGAAAGAGCTCGAGGTCAGGGTTCTCGACCCCATGGTATCAATGCGCGCCGCCACCAACGGACTCCGAGGACTTCTACACGTTAAAGAACGAGATAGAGTCCCTTATCCGCCACAGACACTTGAAGCAGTACGTTAGAGGTGAAGCTGGCGCTTCGTCCTCCCAGCAACAACAACAACAGCAATAGCAACACCAACAAGTCATCGGAGTCATCAATGTCATCATATGGGGCTCGGCCTTAGGTGAAACCTCGGCTTTGGCCTGCAAGGCCTACGCCAAGCAGTTGAACATCCGAGGGCCAGCCCCCAAGAGGCCCAAGCAGCATGAGGACCTTTCCTTCACAGATGAGGACCTTAATGGGATTACAGTCCCCCATGATGATGTGTTG
This sequence comes from Nelumbo nucifera, assembly GCF_055504915.1. NCBI lineage: Eukaryota > Viridiplantae > Streptophyta > Magnoliopsida > Proteales > Nelumbonaceae > Nelumbo > Nelumbo nucifera. Next base: position 90,513,455 of record NC_142649.1, read on the forward strand.
GTAATTTCGGCCGTAGTGGTAAACTTCCTAGTCAAGAGGATTCTCGTCGATAGTGGCTCCTTGGCAGATATCCTCTTCTATGAAGCTTTCGAAAAGATGAAGATAGAGCTAGAACGCCTTCAGCTTTCCGACGTCCCACTTGTCGGCTTCTCCAACAATGTTGTTAGGTCAGAAGGAAAGATCATCCTGCCAATCACGGTAGGAATCGAGCCTCGGCAAGTGACGAAGATGACAGAGTTCCTCGTCATGAGGATCGGCTCCCCCTACAATGCAATCATGGGGAGACTGACCCTTCACACACTGCGAGACACCATGTCCTCCTACCACCTCGCCCTCAAATTCCCAACCGAGCATGCCGTCAGAGTTGTTCGGGGGGATCAATATGTCGCCCACCAGTGCTATTTGGCGGCGCTGAAAGGCAAGAACAAGGAAGCCTTGCCACTTGAGGGCCTTGACCTCAGGGAGGAGCCGGCGAGCCGAGGCCAACCGGTCGAGGACCTCATCTCGGTTCCCCTAGACGAAGACGAGCCCGAGAAGACTGTCCGTGTCGGGTCCAACCTTCCCCCAGAGAGTCTATCCGAACTGGTAAGTTTCCTCAAAACTAATGCTGACGTCTTTGCTTGGTCCACCGATGACATGCCCGGAATTTACCCTTCAGTCATTACTCACAGGCTGGGTGTGGACCCGAGCTTTAAGCCGATTGAGTAAAAGAAGAGGAACTTTGCACCGGAGCGATGGAGGGCCATAGAAGAGGAGGTTGACAAGCTACTCGACGCCAGATTCATTTGAGTGGTATACTATCCTAATTGGTTGTTGAATGTGGTTTTGGTTAAGAAAGCTAATGGGAAATGGCGAATCTGTATTGAGTTCATAAACCTTAACCGAGCCTGTCCCAAGGACAGTTCTCCCTTTCCATGAATAGACCACCTTGTTGATGCCATTGCGGGATATGAACTGCTTAGCTTTATGGATGCCTTCTCCGGATACAATTAGATAAAGATGTACCCTGAAGACGAAAAGAAGACCTCGTTCATCACCGAACATGGCACATACTGCTATAAGGTGATGCCCTTTGGGCTTAAAAACGTAAGAGATACCTACCACCGTCTTGTTAACAAAGTGTTCAAGGATCCAATGGGGAGGAACGTTGAGGCCTATGTAGATGATAGGGTGGTGAAGAGACTAAAAGCCAAGGCCCACACCTCAGACCTGGCTGAGACCTTCGACACTTTGCAAAAGTTTAATATGAAGTTAAACCCCAACAAGTATGCCTTTGGCGTCACTTCATGAAAGTTTTTAGGCTTCATCATCACTCAACGAGGTATCGAGGCCAACCCTAAGAAGATACAGACCATATTGGACATGCCACCTCCTTGGTCGGTGAAGGAAACCTAGAAGCTCACTGGCCATGTGGCGGTGCTCGACCGCTTCATGTCAAAGTTAGTCGACCATTGTCTTCCCTTCTTCCGAGCCATCAAGAAACTAAAAGACTTCCAGTGGACGGGGGAATGTCAGCGAGCTTTTGACGAACTCAAGGAATACCTTACCTCGCCTCCCCTCCTAGCCTACCCGCTCCTTGGAGAAAGTATATACATTTACCTGCCATCTTGGGATGAAGTAGTCTGCTCAGTCCTGATTAAAGAAGATAGAGCACAAAAATTGATATACTATGTCAGCAAAGTACTGTGCGACGCCGAAACCAGATATCCCGAAGTGGAGAAGCTGGCCTTCTCTCTCGTGGTTTCAGCCTGAAAGCTTAGGCTGTACTTCCAAGCTCACACCATTACGGTGTTAACAAATCAGCCCCTCAGAGCTGTCCTTGCCAAGCCTGAGACCTCAGAGCGCCTAATCAAATGGGCCATCGAGCTTTCCAAATTTGACATATGGTACCAGCCGAGGCCCGCCATCAAAGCACAAGCCCTTGCAGATTTTATGACAGAGTAAACCTTCAACAAGCTCTCCCCTAGGCCCCAGAAGATGAATCAGGAAATGGGCGCCCCGCTGGAGACGCTCCTCCTGCTTGGAAGCTTTTTGTGGATGGGTCGTCCAATGCCAAAGGAAGCGGCGCTGGCCTTATCCTTCTCACCCTAGATAACTCAACCATCGAATATGCGCTGAGGTTTGATTTCCCAACATCCAACATTGAAGCCAAGTACAAGGCCCTCCACACCGGACTGCAACTAGCCAAGGACCTTGGGTCATCATATATTAAAGTCTTCAATGACTCTCAGCTAGTGTTCAACCAGGTGAATGGTGAGTACGAAGCCAGAGAGCAAAACATGTCTAAGCACCTCACGAAAGTCTAAGAACTAGCCTGCCATGTCTAGCACTTTACCCTACAGCAAGTCCCACGAGCCAAAAATGCGAGGGCCGATGCCCTATCCAAGTTGGAAAGCACCTTGGACATGATCCTTGGCTGTACTGTTTGCGTGGAGAAGCTACCTCAGCCGACCATTGAAGAAACTCAAGTACTACCAATAGGAGCCGAGACATCATGGATGGACCCTATCATCAACTTCCTCCTTATAGAACAACTGCCCAATGACAAGAAAGAGGCTAGACGTCTCCGACGTCAAGCAGCCCACTATACGTTGCTCGAAGGCAAGTTGTATAGAAGATCCTTCACCCTACCCTATCTCCGATGCCTTCGGCCCGAGGAAGGGGAGTACATTCTTAGGGAAATGGACCTCTTCGTCCCTTTCCCACAAGCGACCGGAGGGGGGGGAGGCTGGAAGTACCTCATCGCCGCCGTGGAGTACTTCACGAAGTGGGTCGAAGCCGAGCCCTTATTCACTATCACGACTCGAGCAATCCAGAACTTCTTCTAGGAAAACATCATCTGTTGCTTTAGCCTCCCCCACATTCTAGTCACTGACAACGAGAAACAGTTCGATGACGCCAAATTTTGAGAATGGTGTGCCTCCCTCAGCATCAAGTAGCAGTACACCTCGGTGGGCTACCCCTAGACAAATGGCCTAGCCGAGGTCACCAACAGAACCATCCTAGACGGACTAAAAACAAGGCTAGAGCGAGCTAAAGGACTGTGGGCCAACAAATTGAACAACGTACTCTGGGCATACTGAACCACACCCCGGACGGCCATGAGAGAAACTCCCTTTGGCCTGACCAGTGGTACCAAAGCGGTAATACCAGCAAAGATTGACCAACCAACGCTCTGAGTTGAAGCCTACAATGAAGTAGAGAACAACGAATCCGTCAGAGCCAACTTGGATCTGCTAGAGGAAGCCCGGGAGCAGGCATAAATCAGGATAGCTGCCTACCAGCAATGTGTGACCCGCTACTACAACTCGAAAGTAAAGGAAAGACGCTTTCGAGAAGGGGACCTCGTCCGTCATGGTCCCCTAACCCGGAGTAGGAAAGTTGGGCCCTAACTGGAAAGGCCCCTACAGAATCAAGTGAGTCCTCGGCCCCGACACTTTCACTTGGAACATTTGGATGGAAGACACATCCCCCGGACTAGGAACTCGGAGAACCTCCAAATGTATTTTCAATGAATGTAGTTGCCTATGGCTAAGTGATGAATGAATGAAGCAAAAAGTTCCTTTTCGCCTCAGATGTTGAATAAATGCATCCTAAGTCCCCAAAAACCCGCAGCCTCGAGACTTATCGACGAGCGAAGCCCTCCTTCGAGGGATGAGCCCATTTCATGGGCCGATGTGGAAAACAATGACGACCCTAGGACAAGCACCTCACCAAGAGCATACACGCCAAGGCGAGAGAGACCTTTTACGCCTACCTCTTCGACGGACGGTGGCCCCCTCAGCACGCCAAGGCGAAAGAGGCCCCTACACGCCTTGTCACCTTTGAGTATGGTGACCCCCTTGGCTACCTATACTTAGCGCAATGGAAATACTGAGATCGAGCCCCCAGCTTCGCCGGTCGGACACCTCGGCCTCCCCTAAGGAAACACTTGGTGAGAAACAAGCCAAGTGAACTGCACCCCGATGGTGCTACTCCACCTTAGCTCCTCGTCTTCCCAAGTACCTTGACGACATATCTCAGCCAATGACCTTGGCCATTGTGCCCGGTCACCTCGGCCTTGCCTAAGTTGACACTTAAGGAATTCTAGAGCCATGTGAGCCCTACGTCGGACATGTGGCCTTGCCTCATCTCCCAATACCCCAATTACTTGAAGTGAGCATGCAAACAAACTATGTACACTATGAGCAAACCATGCGTGCTTTGTGTGTTGTGGTCCCATTGTTCGGAGGGGCAAGGACCTCTCAAAGAAGAAGAAAAAAAGAAGAAAGAAGAAAATAAGAAAGACAACATACACAAAGCACAATGAATACAAAAAATGGCTTCATTCATTGTTTAATCTTTTATATTGCCTTTACAAACAGTTTGTCAAGGCCTCATAGGCCAAGCATATGTACATTCACAAAAAAGAACAAAAAACAACAACTGAACAAAAAGGGGGAGGAATCTATGCTTGAGCCTTTCCATTGGCAAGAGGAGGAACAGAGTCATCGGTAGGTTGGGCTTTGTTGGGAGCATCAGGGATCACCTACAGCCCCTCGACATTAAAATCTGGCATCACTAGTAGGAGCGCCTTCTTCGTGTTTTTAATACAGTCGAGGTAGGAGGACGAAGCGTACTCCGTGAGCTCATCCAGGTAATCAGAGGACTTTTTGTACGCCTCCACCGCCTCAGCCACTGCTTTCCTTGATTGCTCCGCTAACGCCATGGCCTCGACAGCCTTCTTCTCTGCCTCAGCAGCCTTCTTTTTAGCCTTGGTTGTCCGTCTCTCCGCTTCGGAGATAATGCTCTCCAGCTGAACCCTCTCCACCTGTTCCTTGGAGAGTCCTTGCCGCGCCTCCTTCAACTGAATCTCAAGGCGCTCCCGAACTGACTACTTGTCCAAGAATGCATTTCTGAATTTCTCTTATTCCTCCTCGGCAGCGACAGTTGTCTTCTAGAACTTCTTTCATTCCTTCTGGAGTTTTTGCTCGGAAGATTTCTTCTCCTTCTCCGCCTTGTCATTGCGAGACATGGCCAGCCTCATTCGGTTCCCCAAACCGATGAAATGTATGCAGGCCTGCAATAAAACCAATTAGTAAATGAAAAAGTAGGGAGAGAAAGAAATACAAAACCAAAGAGCATCTTACCTTGGCCAGGAGGTATTGGCCCTCTTCGTAGATGGCCTTGGGGTCGCTCTGCCATAGACAGTAGTGGTCCCTCGGCAAGATGGCCCCGCTCACCAACTCCTGGCTGACCCCCTCGTCCTGGATGGAGTCCCCTTCTCGGAGCTGCCACTACGGGTAAAAGATCTTCCCGACCCCCTCGGCTCTCTCGGGGAGCCCCTGTACTGATGGAGGAGCTGATGAAGGCCTGGATGGGCGCTCCCCGGGCATGGACCTCCGCGCCACCTCCTCTGCCTGGCGCTCCATGTTGGCCACCTTCCACGGCAGCTCCTCCCTTGGTGTATCTACAGCGGACCTCTTCCAACCCGCCTTAGCCTTGTCCGTGGACCTCTTCAGCGCCTTGGCCCCGTTAGTTGGCTTCTTCGGTGCCTCCGTTAACTTCTTGGCCCCCTCCGAGGGTCTCTTCACCCCACCGGTAACCTCCTGGGGTGCCACCATTAGTTGTTTCCCCTTGGCGGGGACCTGCGGATTTCCCCCCTTCACGGGGACTGGGGGCAACCTCATCGCCGGGATGCTTCGGCGTCTGTCTTCCGGCCCTCTTCCCAGCCTGCTTCGCCCAGGCCTTCTCGAGCAAGCACTGCTTGGCATCCATGGGAACTTCTATGAAACAATAAAAGAAAGTGGTCAGTACACTAAAGCGAAAATGTGGAAGACGTGCTAAGTAAGTACAAAAACCTCTCCTACCAAGGGGGGTAGGGCTAATCCCAGCGAAGACTAGGGGGACCTCCTTCTCCACCAACGGCTTCGCCTGGAATGTTCCCATCACTAGCAGATGAGCTATGGCTGTAGCCTCTTCATCTCAAAGCGGAGGGGGATATCTTTTGATGATTACGCAGGCCTCCCCCCAATCAGACCCGAACCTTTAGCCCTCGGTTAAAGAGACGTAAAAGAATTTGTCCTTCCACCCATGGACGAGCGAGGGGTTATGCATTGGCTTCCCCCTCCGAGGGTGGAAGTAATACATGTTGGCCTCGGAAGCGTGCTTCCTCGGCGCGAACATGGCATGGAACATCCTTAACGCTAGCTCCACACCCCAAAGCCGAGCCCATACTATCATTGCTACAATGGTCCTAAGGGCGTTGGGTACGAGTTGACTGATAGTGATACCGTACCACTCCAACAACTCAGAGATTAAAGAAGGGAGGGGAAACCTAAGGCCAGACTCAAAAAAATGTTGGTAGGCATAGATTTCCTCCTCCTCGGGGGTCCGCGGCCGATCACCTACATCAGGGACTCTAAGGTCATAAGACTTATATGGAACCTCTTCGCCAGGGATTTGACTTGGCCCACATCCAAGGAGTTGTCCTACTCTGAACGCGGAACACCAACGTCAGCCACCCTTCGGGCAACAGTCCCTCCCGCCGCTTCGGCAACAACCTCTATGACATCCTTCTCAGAGAGAGGAGACCCTTCGGGCTCCCTCGGCGACACCGACGCAACACTTTCAAGGGGAGAGTTATTACCCTAGTGGCAGCCCTCAGCACCCCTCGAGGCTAACCTTTCTCTTAATATGACCACCTCCTGCCGAAAGGGGGGCTACGGCTAAAGAACCTAGGGAAGATAGAGGAGAAGGGGTTTCAGGGGAGCTCCCTCCTGAGGTGTTCGGGAGTTCATGGCATTCAGGGCCCCTCGAGGCTAACCTTTCTCTTAATACGACCACCTCCCGCCGAAAGGGGGGCTACGACTAAAGAACCTAAGGAAGATAGAGGAGAAGGGGTTTTAGGGGAGCTCCCTCCTGAGGTGTTCGGGAGTTCATGGCATTCAGGGCCAGAGTCCAAGAACAACATAGTCGACTACCTAAGTAGGAGGTGAAGACGAGATGTCCTGAAGAATGGAGAACCTGGGAAAGTCCTGAAGGATCGAGAGTTAGGGAGTTGAGTTCATTTGATAGCAAGGGTGTCTAAGTTCAAATGAAGGGGAAAGTCACCACCAAGGCCCCTATTTAAAGGAGAATGGGGGCCCAGATCTCGCTGAATCCAACGGTTGAGGCACCTCCGCTTCCACCATCCAACTACAATGCGCCACCTGGCGCTCATCCTCGGAATGCGAAACAATGCCCAAGCAACGACTCAGATCACCATGGATCCAACAGTCACGGGAACCCTCCACTTTTGCAAACCAGTTCTACTGCACCTTTTAGCGCATGCCCTTGGAAGACAAAATGATGCCAGGTGAACCGCGAGGCTCGCTTGCCGTAGCATGCTGGGCGAATTGCAGGGCCTGCCCATCGCGAACCACCGGGCAGACCGCTCAACACGGCAAACGCGCACCTATCGAAGTGACCATCTTCCGCATGGTAGGCCCTGACATGACATAACTGTGTGTGATACGAAACATTTCAGCTAATCCAAGGCATCCGCACCACACATGTCTCCGAACCGACGAGGGACGTTGCACACAAAGTGAAAGCGATGCCACTGTAGGACACCCCTCGACTGACGAATCTAAAGGCATAGTGACTGCTATTCCCGATGATCAAAGTGGAGGCCTTACCCCGACTATCACCTTCATTACCAGCCGAAGCCAAGGCCTTGCCTCGGCTTTGGGAGTGGGGGGCAAATGATGTGGGCTAGCCGGGCCCAGCCCATTACGGGCTGGGAGGCCCAGCCCATTAACTCCTGACAACACTAGCCACAGTAGGGGGGAAGCCCTGTTTCCTTCGTATGGAGCCAACCCGGAGCTATTAGGCATACCCACCAGGAATTGCCGCCTAACCTCGTATGGCCCTCATCTAGTGCATTCATCTTCACCTACCTCTAGCACGCTCAAGTATAAATAAGAGGTAACTCTCCCTTGACAAGGGATCCAAAGCCCATGATTATAATACAACTTTCTCATTTACTTCCTGCACCTACCTTGCTTCCTTAGCATTTACTCCTGGGGTCCCAGTGCATCCGAGGACTATCATCAAGATCTTGTCTGCACCTCCTCCTACCTTACACCTCATACTAATTTGAGCGTCAGAGTTTCTCGGATCTCCACCCGGGGCCTCTAACACCTCTTGTTTTACAGTACCTCGGGTCTCCAAGAACCTCATCACCGAGACGACGACCTATAGTCCTCGGATTCTACCGTACTCAGGAGGGAACACCTCGCCTCGGCCTATAGTCTTTGGCCTCGGCTTACCTCTTCCGAGACCTCAAAGCGTTCGGCCTACCTTCGGAACTTGGAAAGTGAATTTACCTTGTTGCCCCCGGCTAATTCGAGCGGCAACAATGGGTATAGCTGTATAGATAACTAGATTACTCTTTCTTTTGAAAGAATTGTAGGGTCCATCTAATGGACACCATAAACGTTGCGGAATGGGTGGGCGAATTTCAAAAATTTTCCTACATTCTCCCAACTAGGAATCACATTCCCTAAATTTAGAATACAATATTCAAGGATCCTACTTGAACCATAATCGAACCAGATCTGAACCAAAAGCCAAAGGGAGGAATATACCTGATCCGGAGAAGCAGTATCTCCCAAAGTTGGTGTTCACACCCAAAGAAGAAACCAAGATCCGCTCTTGCTGAAGATGACACAGCTGTGGGTGGAACGGAACCAGCAGAGTGCGTCCTACACACTGGATCCTTCACAATAATCCTCTGGAAACTCTGAACACCAAATCCTCTTCAGTCTTTTCTGTAAGACTGATGTCAAGAACTGGTTTCTTGACTTCTTTCCTCTACAAAGATCGAGTCTTGTGAGAAGCAATGGCGGCAGCGGCTGGAGGAGAACTCCAAGGATGAAGACAGAATAATTGGTTCTCTTCTCTCTGGAGTATGAATGAGAGCTAATCTCTATTCGCAGGAAGCTTTCTTGCCCCTCTAAACCCTTGGTTCGAAATCTGATTTGAATTTGGTCTCCCAGAGTGCAGAAGGTTAAATGCCCAATCCTTTTACTAACATTAATCTTAGATTCGCCCCATAGATGGGTGATCATATCAGCCCAGCTCGAAATGGGCTTTTGGCCCATTTAGTGTTCAGTGTTTAACTAGTTTCCAATCTGCTGCCCAGTTGGGCTTCTTTGTATGGCGTGGGACCCAAGCATTGATCTACACACCAGCCACATGGGTTCGGCCCAACCTTGATTACAAGGCCTAGCCGAATTCACTGAAAAACTCAATGAACCCTTGAGCCCATCACATGGACCCTATGGGCCCAACACTTACATTAAGTGGTCCCTGGGCCAAGCCATCTTATAAAAACCCAGGGACTGTGAGCAGGGGCAAGATTAGCCCATCAGGTACTATCCTAAATGGTCTTACACTTAACCTCTCAGCCCTTAATGATCAAGCACTGCCCAACAAGAGAGGACCTCTCCCTCGGCTGCAAGGAACAGTGTTGCACTCTCTACTCACATGGATCCCGGGAATTAAAACCATTTGCAAACATTTCAAAACCGTACATATACATATATATATATATATATTAATTTTGCAAAACAAAATTCCAATGATTGAAATCAACTGCCGACAGTTTGGTTTCCATCAGAGAGAGTGCCTTTCCCGATCATTACCCTTGTCCGACAAAGGGGCTGATCCTGTCACTATGATCACCCACTCAGATGAATTCTCGGACTGTCCCAACATACCTAGGTTTTGATCCCCGCTAAGGATCTCACTGATTGGCATATCAAAGATAGCCCGATCCGACACCTAGTGAAGTGTCATAATCGAGTCTAGGGGTCAGGTGTAATTTTTCAGTTTTGCCCATCTGTCTCCAAGGTCCAGGGCAATACTGGAAATCTGGTCCGGTTCAATGATTCAAGTAATCCCATACTACATGTGCCTTGGGTCTTACCCTGGTGGCCGAGACAAGCCATCCCAACACTTGGTGGTACACCAGTATCAGCCTTGGCAGGATAAAACTAACACGAGTCTCTATAAGTGTCCAGTTTTAGGGTCTTACACAGAATTATACCAAACAACATGAATCAAACATGCACTTTAATTATTTCCACTAAATAACAAAAGTACATCAAATTAGATTGAAGCTAAGGGCATACAAAACTGTCTAACATCTTTATGGCTAAATTTTGAAAAATTAAAATTCAGTCGTTGTATTAAAACTGTAGTAAATCTTCAACTTTTTCCCACAGTAATAAAATAATATCTTCTCCCAACGAAACACTTCTAATTTTGTCCCAACTATCCATTACAGGTGGTACATCGAAAACATCTCCTAGACTCCTATGCAAAATTTGCATCAGTGACAATCTAAACTCCCCTATGAGAGGTAATGGGATATTGGAACATTGTTGGGAGCATTTTGTTGATAGAAGAACTTTATTCATATTATAGGGATGGCAATTTAACCTGTTCCCATGGGCCCCGATTAGGGCAAGTGTTTTTACCATTGATCGGGGTTCGGGACTGGTTTCAAGGAAACTTGAAACTCTAGGGTGGGGATGGTATTTGTCCACTTCACCTCGACTCTAGCCCCGAAGGCGCCTATATATATAGGTTCATATATATTATATTATTTACATAATATAATATAGTTCTATATAAGTTTCAAAAGATAAAAGGAATTAATATATATGAGCCTATAATAAATATAGGTTCATATATATTATATTATTTACATAATATAATATAGTTCTATATTGCAATTAAAAGTGAATGGAGTGGAATGATGCAAATTCGAGGATCCCCATTCCCTGTGAAAACGGGGATGGGGTTGAAATTTCTAGCCCCGATGGAATTCGGGGCGGAGACAGGACATGCAAAACTAGGAATGGCAACGGGGCAGGGTGGGGACAAGGACAAGGTTATCCCTATCCTCGTCCCCACGGGGATTCCCATTCCTCATAATTTTTTATAATGTTAATCATTTTATTTTTGTTTTTTATTTTATTTTAAAAAATAAAAATAAAATAATTAAAATTTACAATCCGATTAGAAAAGAATTAAACATATTTTTAAAATATTAATATATAGATGTATGTGTACATATATACAAATATATTAGTGGGGATCCCATGGGGCAGGGAGTGCTCTCCCTGTCCCCGGTAATGGGGACGAAAATTTCTCCATCTCTGTCCCCACGGGGGAAAAATCATCCCCATCCTTGCCCCATTCGGGGCGGATCCCCATGGGGATAAGGGAAAAGGGGAAATTGCCATCCCTATGCAAAACCCGGCATGCCCCACCACATTTCCATTCCTACCTATTGAAATTCACACCCAACATGCACACAAAATAAAAAATAGAAAATATCACAAGTTAGAATTTAAAAAAAGAAGGTCGAATTTAATTGGAATCTGTTGCTCTCAAAACGCACCTCACACCTATCTTACAGCCACATCCCACCTTGTATTGAGACCAATAAACTGGAACCATAAACCTGATAGAAAAATACGTAACCGTTTTTGGTCACGTATCATTTTTTTGTGATGTGTGAATTTTTTTTGGCTGAGTACCTCGTCATCTCGTCTACTCCCAAGTGGCTTGTGACTCAGAGGCTCAAGTGGAGCTCTCTGGTGGAGAGCTTCCTAGTGGCGAGCTACCTAGTGGCGAACTGCTTGGTGCCGAGCTGCCTGGTGGCGAACTGCCTGGTGGTGAGCTACCTGGTGGCGAACTGCCTGGTGGTGAACAACCTTGATGAGCTGCTTGGAGGTGAGCTACCTTGATGAGCTGCCTGGTGGGGAGCTACCTTGATGAGCTTTGTTGTTCTTTTAGAGGCCTGCAAGGAACCAAATGTCAGAGGACCTGGGGTGGCTAACCCGGCGAGGTCACTCCGATGCCTAAGTTAGCACTTAGTGGAGAGCTAAGAATGATATTAGAGAATGAGAGAGCTAGAAAGCAGAGGTTACCCATCCTTTTTTCGCATCCCTTGGCCCTTGGGGGGTGAGGTCTTTATATACTGAAGTCCTCGTGGGTTAGGTGGAGTAGTTCCTGGATTCCCGCTGTGAAGGGACCTGCTTTCGTGTTAGGTGGGGATAAAGCCACCAACTTGTAAGGTTGCCTATTTCCGCCTGACTCGGGGAGTGGGTGAGCTAATATAGCCATTACAAGTCACAATTCCGTAAAATGCGGGGTACGGAGGTGTGTTCCTTGATGTTGTTAGGTTGGCGCCTGTGTCAGGCCGTGAAGTCGGTGCCTGAGCCAGGTTGGTAGCTCGTGCCAGGGCCAAGTTGGCAGCTCGTGCCAGGGCCAAGCTGGCAGCTCGTGCCAGGGCCAGGTCACGCCAGGGCCTAGTTGTTCTCAGGTGCCAGGCTACAAGATGGCGAGCTGCCTAGTGGTGAGCTGCCTGTGAAGTGCCGAGTTGTCTAAGTTGCCAGGCTATAAGAGGGTGAGCTGCTTGTGGCGAGCTACCTGTGGCGAACTGCCTGTGGTGAGCTGCCTGTGGCGAGCTGCCTATGGCGAGTTGCATGATGACAAGCTGCCTAGTGGTGAACTGCCTGAGGCGAGCTCGAGCTGTCTAGCTGCCAAGAGGCTGCACTTGGTTGGCATGATGTGCCAGGTGTCACAATGTCATTGGAGGGCCAAATCCGCCCTCATCATTTGCCCCTCACTCCCGAGCTGAAAGTAACTCGATGAAGGGAGTAGATTTCTCCTTTTGGCCCATAATTCGACGAGCTCGTAGGTGCTGATTCAGTTTCTTAGGCTCTGGGAGCTGCTTGGAAGCGAGCTGCCCGTGAGGCGCCAAGGCTTCTGCCAGTTCGGTACTTTAGTCCTTAGATTCTGGGAGTGACTTGTAGTCCATTCTCCTTGACTTTGCCCATGCCGAAGAGGCGAATGGGTCTTATGCAGGTGCCGAGGTGAATTGTTAGCTTGGCCTTTGGTCTTCTGGGGGTGAGGAAGTCTTTTATTAGTCCATCAGTTCGCCTGGGCCAGGCCGCCAGGTTGGCGCCCATGCTAGGTCATGCCAGGCCGGCGCATGTGCCAGGCTGGCAAGCCGCGCGTGGGCTGCGCCAGGCCGTCAGGTGGGCGCCTTAGAGCTATGAAGCGAGAGCTTCAATTTCTAAAAAGGTGAGGACTTAGCTTTCTGAGAGAAGAGGACTTAGCTTTTTTATAAGATAAGAACTTAGCTTTTTGTAGCGTTTTCCCACAGACGATGCCAAATGACATAACCGTTTCTGGTCACGTATCATTTTTTCGTGTTGTGCCAATTTTTTTTTGCTGAGTACCTCGTCATCTCGTATGCTCCAAGTGGCCTGTGACTTAGAGGCTGAAGTGGAGCTCCCTGGTGGCGAGCTACCTAGTGGCGAACTGACTGGTGCCGAGCTGCCTGGTGGTGAGCTACCTGGTGGCGAACTGCCTGGTGGTGAACTACCTTGATGAGCCGCTTGGAGGTGAGCTACCTTGATGAGCTGCCTGGTGGTGAGCTGCCTTGATCAGCTTTGTTGCTCTTTTAGAGCCTTGCAAGGAACCAAATGTCAGAGGACCCGGGGTAGCTAACCCGGCGAGTTCACTTCGATGCCTAAGTTAGCACTTAGTGGAGAGCTGAGAATGATATTAGAGAATGAGAGAGCTAGAGAGCAGAGGTTACCCATCCTTTTTTCGCATCCCTTCGCCCCTAGGGGGTGTGGTCTTTATATACTTGAGTCCTCGTGGGTTAGGTGGAGTAGTTCCTGGATTCCCGTTGTGATGGGACCTGCTTTCGTGTTAGGTGTGGATAAAGCCACCAACTGGTAAGGTTGCCCATTTCTACCTGACTCGGGGAGTGGGTGAGCTAATATAGCCGTTACAAGTCACAATCTCGTAAAATGCGGGGTACGGAGGTGTGTTCCTCAATGTTGTCAGGTTGGCGCCTATGTCAGACCGCCAGGTCGGTGCCTAGGCCAGGCCGGCAGCTCGTGCCAAGGTCAGGTCGCGCCAGGGCCAAGCTGCCAGCTCGTGCTAGGGCCAGGTCGCGCCAGGGCTAGGTCACCAAGTCGCGCCTGTGCCAGGCCACGCCTGTGCCAGGCTACGCCTAGTGAGACACCATCAACTTAACAAAGGCAAGTTGTTGCCAAAGTGGTCTCGGGTGTCACCTAGTTGTTCTTAGGTGCCAGGCTACAAGATGGTGAGATGCCTAGTGGCGAGCCGCCTGTGTGTTGCATGGTGGCGAGCTACCTGTGATTGCTGCATGGTGGCGAGCTGCTTGTGAAGTGTCGAGTTGTCTAAGTTGCCAGGCTATAAGAGGGTGAGCTGCCTGTGGCGAGCTGCTTATGGCGAACTACATGTGGCGAACTACCTGTGGCGAGCTACTTGTGGCGAGCTGCCTGTGGCGAGCTGCCTGTGGCGAACTGCCTGTGGCGAGTTGCATGATGGTGAGTTGCCTAGTGGCGAACTACCTGAGACGAGCTCGAGCTGTCTAGCTGTCAAGAGATTGCACTTAATTGGCATGATGTGCCAAGTGTCACAATTTCATTGGAGGGCCAAATCCGCCCTCATAAAAACCAGGTGTTATTTATTAAAATTCATAGGTTGATTTTGATTGGTCAAAACTTTTTTCATATCATATCTTTTCCTTATTATAGATTTTCTCTATAATAAATACAAGTAATAGAGATATTTTCGGTGTGCGGCCAGGACATGATGTGAGGCGCGCTACGTGAGTAGCAAATCCGGACTACGAAGTTAGAGGGAGATGGAGAGAGACTGGAGAGAGACAGAGAGGGTCAGAGAGGGGGCTGGGTAGAGGAAATCTGCTGTGACCGATGTCGCAAGCAACTCCAATAAATGGCGACCACATCAGCTTTTTTTTTTTTTTAATTTTTATCAAAAAAGAAAATTTAAGCCATCACAATCAGTTGATATTTCAAACACGAGAGTAAAAGTAATCGTTCGGAAAAAAAAAAATGTATGTAATCGTCATTTATGAATGCGACCACGGTCACAGCAGATTTTTCCCTTGGGAGGTGTACACACGTTCGCCTATAAAAGGAAGCTATGGCGAGGTTTCCGCTCCTCTTTGCTTCCCTCCACAGGATCGAACGCGGGAGGAGCGAGCTTCGTTTCAGCGAATTTACCGCTTCTGCAAGCCCTGGCTTCTTGAAGTTCGTTTACGTTTGTTTCAACCTTCGCATTTTTCCTGGATCTGTAATCTCTCAGACATTGATTTTCTACAACAATTCTTACAAAAATATTTAATTTTGATTTGTAATTTTTCATGATCTTTTCTTTTTTTCGATTAATTCACTCTGTTTTCTTAGAGATAATTCGATCTTTTTTTAACTAGTTTTTTATAAGATTTGTTATGAACGAATTTCGTCTTTGATTTGTAGTAATACTTGTTCAATCTACTGATTTTAGCTGTCTTTCGTTTCAGATTGAGGCATTTTTCTGCATTGGAGCTGTTCTTGGAAGCGTTGATTGTGGAAGATTTGCATTTTGAGAGCTTGAGGAGGCAGTGAAGGATTAGATCTAGAGACTCAAATAAGTTACTTCTGTTTGTTTTTTAGGCTGAGCAATCATGGTTGGGAGTGTTGAAGTTGATGTGCTCCCAGGTGAATTGAATGGAAAGGTTGAGCCGTTACCCGAGGAAATTGATGCAACTACTGTGATTTCGGAGCCATTGTCTCCGGTAAATGAAGAGATCGTCAGTGATGAAACTAAGAAAAGCGATGTGGAGCAAAAAAGAGAGATTGTATTGGGAAGGAATGTTCATACAATGTGCCTTGCTGTTACAGAGCCTGATGCAGACGATGAGGTAACGGGAGAAAGGGAAGCTTATATGGCCAGTGTATTGGCAAGGTACCGGAAGTCTTTGATTGAAAGGACGAAGCATCACTTAGGTATACAAAACACTTCTTCCTCTTCCTTTCAGTTAATTCCTTTTTATTTAAAGGAATATTTATTCAATGTTATGAAACAAAGTTTGGTCCTTTCTTCGGTCCTATTTGATTCATCTGTTAGCTTTTATTGAAATGTCGTGACGGGGATTCTTATGTCATCTACCATTTTGAATAATGCAACGTCAATCTCAATGCTTATAGGGAAAACTAAAAATGTGAACCCGTTTGTTATCATGGCTTGTTTTCGTGGATTTCATTAATCGATTTTGTGTTGCTTGGTGTGGTTTTAAATGTTCAAGTAATGGTTGTTAGTATAGAGATTTGCATGCCAAAACATTGATCAATGCATCTTGATAGTGCTTTTTTTACCAGATATAGGAGTAGGACTCTTGTGTGTGTAGTCTCCACCTATACGGGTCCGAACCATTCCTGGTGGTTGTTGATGCCATGTTTCCTGGTCCCAGACTATCTCTAAGAGGCATTTCTTAGATATGAGACATTTCATAGACTTATGAACAAGGTAACTGTTGCGCAAAACCCAGAAACACAAATTCAAATGACATAAGAAAATGAAGTAAATTAGAGATAAAGAGAAGCAAACAACAGAGCACACACAGATTTATGTGGTTCGGCTTGTAACCTATGTCCATGGTGAAGGAGGGCAAAAAACCACTATAGAATCAACAATGGAGATTTCAGAGTTGTGCACAACCTTTTTGACAGAAACCCTAAACCCCAAAACACCCAAAACCTCTATACTTCTCTCCAAAGCCAAAAAAATGTATTCAATAGAAAACTCCCAAACTACATAACTCTTCATGTTTGGGTTGGATCCATAAGCTGAATATGGATCAGGTCCAAACCACTGCGGGGGCTTCGCTCCCCACATCCCTAGTGGTGGGCTACCTATGCTTCCACTACAAACTGCTAAGAAAATTTGCCTTAAGTTTTTTCTCAACTTAATTCAAAGTGGGTTGTGTTGCTGCCAGATATGGGGCTGAGGGCAACAAGGTAATTTCCTTAGCGTCTGAAGCCGACTGGTCCGATTTGTAAATAAGAGAAGAGCACACGTCAGAGGCCCCAGGTGTTATCCCAGGGGCGGAGACTTCGACGATCAAGTTAGTTGAGTACTTAGAGAGTGGTTGGACTAGGCAAGAGACGAGAGCTTAGAGCTTAGTGCTTAATGGCCAAGAATGGTAATCTGAATCTTTCCCTTGAAGTGAGTGCCCCCTTTTATAGCTAACCTCCCCTTAAGAGTGACTGGAAGCAGTTGGTGATGTGCAGCCAGGATTTGATCTGGTTGACGCACGTGGTGCGATCACTTGCCCCCCACTCTTGAGGCCGTAGTGGTCCAGGTCGGATGATGTGTTATGTGGAGACCTCGACTTTGGCTGAAGAGTACCATGGAGTTGTGTGGAGGCGTTGGCCTCGGCTTTAGAGGACTCTTCTTGGCGGTTATGTGGCGACTACTTCTCTGTTCACTCTCCGTCTCGATGGAGGATTTTTATGTGCCAAGAACGCATACTGTGGCCTGTACGGGTGTGGGATGTCTGTGTTCGTCGGTTGTGCCCTGTACCGGTGTCGACGTCATCTGGTGCAGATCTGTACACTGGACAGGCATGGTGTTGATCGGTCGGGACTGCATGAAATGGCGTAGAGGGGCGTCCGGTTTGGTCCGTTCTTGACCTAGAGATAACAGGCGAACCGGCCCATTCCTTCGGCGTCGTTTCGTCTTCTCGAGGTTGATGCCACGTGGAGCCTGTTGGTTCGGGCTATCAGATCGGCTAGTTCGCGACCGTTGGATTAGAGGGATATGAGCCGTACGTTTTCCTTTAAATAGGGAGGTTGGTAGAGCGAGTCTTCACCATTTGCTCGAACCTTGAGTCTTCACCTGCGATCAGAGACCTCGGCTACCAACAACTGGTTCCCCAAGTCTTCTTTGAATGAACACTAGGTAAAGGACTCCCGTCTTCAATATGTTGGCCTCATACTCTAGACTTGAGTGTTATGCCTTTCCTGATTGGAGTGACCTTAGCAGTTCTCCTTCCACCTCGACTAGTAGTGGGAGTGATAGTAGTGACTCTGAGAGCTCCCCTCGGTCGCCTAGCATCCAAGTGCTGAGGGAGAGGACCGCCCCATGGGGAGCTGAGCGAGACCAAAGGGGTGTAGACTCTCTCGATGAAAGTACTAGCTCTATGAGGCCGAGGGCTGACAGCATGGGGAATGCCCCTAAGCTTCTCTAAGTGGTGGAGCTGGAGGAGGCTGAGGAACCTACACCCAAGAAGCGGGTCGAGGCCGAACGCCGAGGCATGACGTTGATGCGTTACCCCCGTTTTGACTTCGATAGTGAGCTCGACAAAGAGCAAGTGAGAGCTCTATCCAAAATGTACCATATCATTGGGGACTATTGAAGGAAGGGGAAATCCATTATATGGATGGTCAAACCATGCAGGGTGGCTGGGTGAAATTTCAAAAATTTCTTCTCCCTTCCGAGAATCATATTCCCAGTTTTAGAAAAAACTGCATTTATCAAGGATTGTTCTTGAACCAACCCGGACCAGATTTGAAACCAAAAGAAAGGGAGAGCAATACATGATATAGAATCCACATGTGTAGCTCCCAAAGTAGGTGTTCATGCCCAAAGAGGGTACCAAAATCTGCTTCCACTAAAGATGGCGCAGCTTGAGACGAAGCAGGTTCAACAATGCAGTCTTTTTAGCAAGAACTACAATCCAACAGCTTGGATCAAGCAAGGGAGGTGAGCACGAATTAGATCTAATATTTTCTTGCAAAAATCAGAATCAGAACTGATCTCTATCAGTTCAAGAATGGAGGTTGAATTAGGGTTAGGGCGGTAAGAGCAGAAGGAGAGAGAGAACTAAAAGCAGTCTGTAAACTTGGAGTAGTTCGCCCTCTTCTATTTATATAGATCTTAAAGAGCTAATCTCCTAATCTAATTAGGAGTTTCCTAATCCAAATCTTTATTTGGATTTGGACTCTTTAAGTAGATAAGACTTATCCTCTTATCCTTATCTACTGATTCAAACCCATATCCATACTCAAATTCACCCATGCTAATTAATCCAATTAATCTTTGTGCTTTAGGCCCATTAAGCAAGTGGCTCATGCCCCTTTATTAATTGCTGGCTAACTTGGCTCTCTTTGTATGGTGTGGGACCCTAACATTGATCTCACAAAAGCCATATGGGTTTAGCCTAGCTTCTGTGACAAAGCCTGGCCGAATTCACTGCTAAACACAGTGAACCCCTGAGTCCATCAGAATGGGTTCTTAAATGGGCCCAACATTTACACTAAATGGTCATTGAGTCCAACCATCTTACGAAGGCCCAAGGACAATGGTCTTAAGTGAGATTAGCCCATCAGGTATAATAGCCCTAAATGGTCTTCCACTTAACCTCTCAGCCCTTAATGATCAAACACTGCCCGACAAGAGAGGACCTCTCCCTCGGCTGCAAGGTATAGTGTTGCACTCTCTGCTCGAATGGATCTTGGGAATTAAAACCTTTTGCAAACCTTTTTCATAAAACATAATATATATATATATATATATATATATATTTTCATATAAATATATTTTGCAAAACAAATATCAAACACGGTTGAAATCGATTGCCAGCAGTTTTGGTTTCCATAAGAGAGAGTGCAGTCCTTGACCGTTCACTTTGTCTGACAAAGGGGCTGATTTTGTCACTATGATCACCCACTTGAGTGAATTCTCAAACTTCCCTAACATACCCAAGTTTTGACCCCCTCTATGGATCTCACTGATTGGCATATCAAAGACAGTCCAATCCGACACCTAGTGCAGTACTGTAATCGAGTCTAAGGGTTAGGTGTAACTTTCCAATTTTGCCCACCAGTCTCCAAGGTCCAGGGCATAACTGGAAAATGGTCTGGTTCAGTGTTTCAAATAAACACACACTACATGTGCTTCTAGTCTCACCCTAGCAGCTGAGATAGGCCACTGCAACCGACTTGGCAGCACATTAGTGTCAGTCTTGGCAGGATAAACCTCCCTAGGTCTATCCAACGGCTGAGAATATTTTAAACTAACACGAGTCTCATAAGTGTCCAGTTTAAGGGTAATTACACAGAAATACACCAAATATAGCATGAATCAATTATGTACTTTTATTCATTTACAATAAATGTATCAGTACATCAATCTGATTAGAGCTAAGGGCATACACTATCTAACAACTACAGGGTTAGAGTTCCCTGTGTCAATGATCGACCGTGGCAGCCCTTGTGTCCACGAGCACTACCTCTACTTTGGCCTTCGTTTCCCTTTTCCTCCCCTCGTTCTAGACATCCTTAATTACTTTAACCTTTCCCTTAGCCAGCTTGCTTCGAATGCCATTAGGACCATAGTGGTCGTGTTGATGATGGCCTGCCTCCGAGATGTGACCGTGACCCTAAACATCTTCCGGGGTTTATTCGCATTGAGGAAGCATCTTGATGGGGAAGGTTTGTGGTACTTCCAAAGTCGACGGGGTAGGGTAGTGGACAACCCGTTGTCTGTCCACAACTGGAAGTTCTTTATTAGCTGTCCACAAGGTTGGTCCTTTTGGACTGAGTGGGGAATGCCAGACTCGCTAGCTGAGAGGATCAAGCTGTACAATAGCAAGGAGGAGTCGGCCGTGATGAATTGGCTTCGGTAGATTGGGACGATCCATGCCGGTCCCTTAGTGGAGGAAGAGGCCTTGGTGTTGGATGGTCTCAGTCCTGCCCCCATTGGTCACTCCTGTTGTTGGCTAGTTGTCATTTGTTCAACATTTATCATTGTTCTTCTAATGTCAACTCTTCTTCTTGCTTGTAGAGATGGACGGTGGCTTGAAGGAGAGGCTACTGCAAGTTGTGGTGGCCAAGTCGAGGAAGGGTTCGGCCGAGGGGACATCACGGAAGCCAGAGGGAGGGATCTGCCTTGGCCGAAGGAGAATACCGAGGCTGAGAAGAGGAAGGTGGCCAGGCCAAAGTGGCCGGTTGAGGTCCCCCTGGATACAAGGACAAAGAAGGTCGCAGTGAGGGATTTCCGAGCTGAAGGTGTTGTTGGGGGGTCTCGGTAGTCGGGGCCTTACTCCTCAGACCTGTGGGAGGATATTCTATTGGCGGCGCGCTGGGTGTTCCGCCCGAGCTGGAGCGTCAGTGAGGGGACACCTTGAGCAATGTAGGCGTTAGTCGCGTGTTAATCACTGACATGCTTCCTGTTGGGGACCGTCAATCGTGGAACCAGGTCTCCCCACAAGTTGTCTGAGACACATTGCTCGACAAGCTGGTTGAGGTAAAGCTTGACCTTTACTTGCTTTATGACACTGCTTTCTACCTTAGACTTTTCTAATTGACGTGAGTTCCTTGTATCTTTGCAGATGTCTTGTTGGTTTGTCGGCCTCTGCGACAAGATGGAGGTGATGATACAGAAGTTGCGGACATTGCAAGAGGAGATTGAGCAGTTGAAGTGCTAGCTGGCCGAGGAGCGGGCCAGCCGAGAAGCCACTACTGAGACGGCTCGTGAGGAATACGAACGCCGCAAGAAGCTCGAGGCTGATGTGGCCGCCAAGAGGAACCAGTTGAGGGTCGCCATGGCTTCGTTGGACGAGGCGGAGTAGAAGCTTTAGGAGGCGCCCACTCAGGCCGTGGAGGAGTACAAGGCCTCGGAGACACATAGGGAGGAATTGGCCGAGTTCGGTGCCACCTCTTATCTGGAGGGGATTGAGGACACCAAAGCTCAAGTGTTGGCGTTCTTCCCTAACTTCGACGTCAACCAGCTGGGTCCTCGTCTTTCGAGTCAGCAAGCAACCGAGGGCCAGGATGACGCTCAACAGCTCACGCAGCAGGAGGTGGCGGCCGATGAAAATGTTAATATTGAGGCCGAGTGAGGATGCTTGTCTATGGCCGAGGCTCCCTTCTTTAAAGGCTTTTGAACATACTTTTTGTTTCTTTTTCTTTTTGATATACTTTTTGTAAGGGGCTTGGCCTCCCCCATCAGAGGCCTCTTTTTGTAAAGGAAATTGAATAAATATACATTGAACTTTTTTTGCCATATTGAGTTTCTTGTTAAAAATATGCCTTTCTTTCTTTTTCTCATTTTTCTTTTCTCTCACGCAAGGGGCCGATGCCTCCCCCAAAGGGGCAAATTTTGTAAAGAAACTTGTAACTCTTAATTTAGCCACTCGCGAAGGCGTTTCACCTTAAGTCTCTTAAGCTGAGGCCAACCCTTGTTGCCGAGGTCTCGGAACCCTCTCCCTT
The DNA here is from genome assembly GCF_055504915.1 of Nelumbo nucifera. Taxonomy (NCBI): domain Eukaryota; kingdom Viridiplantae; phylum Streptophyta; class Magnoliopsida; order Proteales; family Nelumbonaceae; genus Nelumbo; species Nelumbo nucifera. The sequence continues at coordinate 90,535,597 of NC_142649.1, forward strand.
AGCAAAAAGGAGGGAAGGTGGTTTTCTTAGCCCACATGGCTTGTTCTTCCTTAGGGACTTAGAAATCAAACTTGCGCACGGCCGAGGCCCAGCGAATGGTACGCGATCGAGGTGGCGGAGTGCCTTTGCCTTGATGGGGTGGTATTATTTGCTTAGTGTGTTCATCGTATTTTGTGTTAAGTAATGGGCCGATGCCGGCTCTTTGGCCTTCACAAAGACTCACTTCTTTTGAGGGTCTTTGAGGCTGAGGCTAGTGTTTGTGGTCCGTTCATTAACAAAGGCCGAAGTCCCAAAAGTCCTTGCCTTAGTTGAAAAGGCGACTAAGGCATATGACTCTCAAAGAGTCGTATGCCTTGGGCCGACGTCCAGTCCGAGGGTGAATCAAGCCGAGGGGTCTTGGTGATTGGATAAACAAGAACATTTACAGTAGGGTGAATCAAGCCGAGGTGAGAGGAACTTGCACACTTTATTCACAAAAATTTTCACTAGCCATGTTTACATCAATGATAATACATCCGGAGGTTCTCAAAGTTCCAGGTACGGGGTACTTGTCTTCCACTCATGTACTCTATCCGAAAGGTGCTGGGGCCGACCACCTACTTGATCCTGTAGGGCCCTTTCCAGTTAGGGCCAAGCTTTCCGACATCGGGCTCGGGAACCATAACCTTCTTGAGGATGAGGTCACCTTCCTTGAAGTGACGCTCTCTGACTCGAGAGTTGTAATATCTGACAACTCTTTGTTGATAGGTCGCGACCCTGATTTGAGCTTGCTCTTAGACGCCATCCAACAGATCAAGGTTGTTCCTTAACTTTTTATCGTTCTCAGCTTCTTGGTACGCCTCAGTTCGAAGCGTTGGCTGGCCGATCTTTGCTAGGACGACAAATCCTTTCCATATGTCAAGTTGCAGGGAGTTTCACCCGTGGCGGTCCGAGGTGACGTTCGGTAGGCCCGCAAAATTCTGTATAAGATTCAATCTATAAATTTGTTGAGCACTATTAGGATCTTTTTATGTTCTTCAGCATTTTCTCTTATAGAATATTTATACATGTATTTCAGTTTTGTTCAGTATTAAATACATGAGATATTCATACCATGCTTTTGTTATTTTTATTTGGAACAAAAGATAGGGGCCATTACTTGGTGTAATGGTAAAATCTTGGGCTGGCAAGCGTGAGATTGTGGGTTCAAGTCTGGGGGTAGCCACTTTGTGTGGAAAAAATGCCAAAGGTTACGACTGTACCCAGTCTAACCTTCTCAAGACCCAAGATAACTGGGACCATCATTGTTTACTGGCTTTTTCTTTCTTTCTTTCTTTTATTATTTTTTTTGGAACAAAAGGAGCAATGCAATGCTGCTGGCCCACTTATCTCGGATAAGGAAGATGATATTTGAGATGTGAGATATGAGGAAAGATCTATACAAGAATCAAATTATTCTACAATAAGCAAACAAAGGCTTCATAACATCTCTTTCTCTCTCTCACATAAAAAATATGTTACACTGTTCTGTTCTCTTAATATTGTTTCTTGTTATTGCTCTTTCCAGTGGTATAAAGGTCTATTAAGGTTAAAAATGTAATTGTAGAGATGTTATTTGTTTCTGTAGCAAATTTCTTGCGTTCTTGCATTTGGATATTATATTCTTCATGTTCAAGAAAACAAGATTAATGCTGTGCCAATCCCATGCATGTGAGGATAAAGCAGATTACCATTGTGATGATGATATTTGGAATAAGAATACCAAGGGAGAAGAACTAAAACATTCTACAAAACTAAATTAATGAAAGCAAACGAAGGATTAGAAAAGGATTTTCCTCTTGCTCTCCCTCAATATGTTGCATATTTCTCTTAATATATTTTCTAGTTCTTTGCGTCTTGTGTAACTCCAAGAACTTCATCTATTTCATATTAGCTTGTTTATTCTTATGTTTGCCACTTGGGTATTATTTTCTTTACAGGTTATCCATATAACTTAGACTTTGATTATGGTGCTCTGGCTCAGCTGCAACATTTTTCCATCAACAACCTTGGTGATCCCTTTATTGAGAGCAACTATGGGGTTCACTCCAGACAATTTGAGGTTGGTGTTTTAGACTGGTTTGCCCATCTATGGGAATTAGAGAAGGATGAATATTGGGGATATATTACAAACTGTGGAACAGAAGGCAACCTTCATGGTATTTTGGTCGGGTTAGTGATATACAACTTATGTGGTTTGGTGACTTATTTATGATATGATAAATAACTGGTATTTTATTCTCTATTGGGATCTTTGTAGAACATGATTTGGTTGTTGTGCAGGAGAGAAGTTTTCCCAGATGGAATTTTATATGCATCAAGAGAGTCACATTATTCAGTCTTTAAAGCTGCACGGATGTACAGAATGGAATGCATTAAGATCGAAACTATGGCTTCTGGTGAGATTGATTGCGATGATTTCAAAGCCAAACTTCTTCCAAACAAGGACAAACCAGCTATCATCAATGTTAATATAGGTATGCCTTATTTTATAATTTTTCTGACTTCTCTTTGTCTACTCAACTAAAAACTCAATCAATTTTTTATCATCCCTAAAATCTACAGGGACAACAGTTAAAGGAGCTGTTGATGATCTTGACCTGGTCATAAAAACCCTTGAAGATACTGGCTTTACACATGACCAGTTCTACATCCATTGTGATGGTGCTTTGTTTGGACTTATGATGCCATTTGTCAAACGTGTAAGTCCACTTTTTTTGTTTTTGGTATCATACCAAGCTTAAAATGAGGATAATTGCGTTAGAGTGAGCTGCTTACACCACATTCTTCATGTACATATTATGGTTTCTGGATCCACCAATGACATGTTTGCATAGGAAACATACTAGGCCATATTGATTCACCAATTTTACAGTTGCTTGGGACTCCTTTCCTAACCATCCAAAAGAGTGTCATGTTGGATTTGGCTGCAAGTTGGGTGACCCGATTTGAAGAATTTCCAATTACACCAGGCTTGGGTAAGAGTCCCCATTCAAAATTAACAAATTCCCAACCCCTTTCATGTGTGTAATTTTTATTGTACATGTTTGGATGTTGCTTCATTGCAAATTAAATCATGTTATCCTACGAATAAGACTAATATGTAATAGCTTTAACTCCCCAGTCACCGAGAAGAAACCTCCTTTTCTCATTTTATTATATTATTTATTTACTTTACCATCCATATATAACTCATTGTATTTTGATCACTTGTCATTCCTGGCGAAAACAGGCGCCAAAGGTCACGTTTAAGAAGCCCATTGGGAGTGTTAGTGTTTCTGGACACAAGTTTGTAGGGTGCCCAATGCCTTGTGGAGTTCAGATAACAAGATTGGAGCACATTAATACCCTCTCGAGGAATGTCGAGTACCTTGCATCCCGGGATGCCACCATTATGGGTAGCCGTAATGGCCATGCTCCAATTTTCCTCTGGTACACACTCAACCGCAAAGGATACAGAGGGTTCCAGAAAGAAGTCCAGAAATGTCTTAGGAATGCTCATTACTTGAAGGACCGCCTCCGAGCTGCAGGGATTGGTGCCATGCTTAATGAACTCAGTAGCACTGTTGTGTTTGAGCGGCCACAAGATGAGGAGTTTGTTCGCCGCTGGCAGCTTGCTTGTCAGGGGAACATTGCTCATGTTGTGGTGATGCCCAACATCACAATTGAGAAGCTAGACAATTTCTTGAACGAACTAATCCAAAAACGTTTGACCTGGTTCCAGGATGGAAAGTCTCAACCTCCTTGTATTGCGGCAGATGTAGGGAAGGAAAACTGTGCTTGTGTTCTGCATAAGTGATGTAATAGCTCCATGACTGTCTTGCTTTTGTTGTTGATTGTCTGTAGCCAAACATTTTGGGTTTAATAGTAAAATTTAGAGAAGATAAATCTATTAGAAACCTTTTCTGTTCTCAATCCTCTATATTTCTTTTCTTTACAAATTTGTATATTTGCTACATCTTTCTTTTTGAGATTCTTTCAGGAAAAGTTCGCCTACAATTCCCTATTTAATGCGCATTACCTTTTCAATTACTTCCCAAATCCCAACTTCTCAACTCTTTTCTAAATAATTAGCGAGGGGCGCCCGTGCTAAGCACGGGAGAATAATACTGAATAATTGGGAGAGTAAAATGAAGAAAATTGATAGCAATTACATTGGCAGTCCCAGTTCTTGATTCATCATAATAGAAACAATATAGAATAAAGAAAAATAGTTTATATATAAAGAGGTGTTCGTTTAATAAGATGAATACAATTTTTTGAAGGATAAAGAAGATTATTTATTGGAAAAAGAAAGAACTGCAGCCTAATATTTCCATTTGTGTAGGTCTCATCCTCACCCCTATGACATTGAAACAACTGCAGTCTAATATTTCCATAAAAGAAGATATTAACAATATAAACTTGCAAAAAATCCAAATTGGTTCTCGAAGAGGTTAAAGAACACAGCAAGATTTTCAATCAATAACTAAACCCCTCTATAAAAACTAAGCACCGCCACTTGGGATACACATTATAATTTGGCACCGACTTTTCATAGCCCTTGAAGAAGAGATAAACTTTGCTAATACCGACCAGACAGTGAGGGGCTCTAAAAACCAGAACCTCAATTATAATGTATGCTGATGCCAACCAGTCCAAAATAGCAAACCAGTATCTCCCTTTAATTGCTTCTAACGAATAAAAACCCCTCCATTCCATAAAAACCAAAATTGCAAAGCATGCGTACTTCAAAATTAGTTTCATCAAGGAAGCAATCTTTGCATTGGATGGGGAAGATCGGGAAACAATAACTTAGCATCAAATCAGCATAAATTCCATCTTTATCCCATCAAGGTTAAACCCCATAGACTACCATGATTGAAATTAGATTTGGGTTCAATTAGGGCACAAAACCAGAATTCCATTTATAGTTGGAAAATAAAATAAAGTCAAAGGCATCTCTCTACCCAAAAAACAGTTCAGGGCATCTCCCAGATACGGTGTTGTTAACGAAGCAGACACAAAGACCAGAAAGCTCACAAAATCAGGTTGACCAATATTGTAATTGTCAGCCTGTCAAAAGACTCAAAACCACCCAAATTCAGGAATCAGAAGGCTCAATTTCTCACTGGTTCAACTGTCCAATCTGGTCCAGGTCTGACAATACTGGTCAGACCATAAAACTTCTCCCTATCAAGATCTCCCCAAAATCTACCTCCATTTCACCAGACAATAACATATATGATTAATTGGGGGCAAATAGCACCAGAATTGGCCTTTCAGGGGCAGAAAGAACAACGCATACCATATTCATCAAAAAAAGAACAACGCATACCATACAAAGGGGATATATGAGAATGACTGAAGTTGCTAAACTGAATGACTTATTGCTTTGCCAATAAATAATAATAAAATATTCAAGGGTATAGAAAGCTACCCAACTTCAGCTTCAGCCACCAAGGAGCACACAACCTCCTTAAAAACTTATTCACTAAAAGACAAAGCAATAAGCTTTTCAGTTCAGCCACTTCAGCTGTCCCAAGAAAGTCCAGAGTCCCAAATGCCAACTATATCCCATGCTTTCTCCCAATCCCAAACTCTAGTGATCTCCAAGAACCACCATAGCCACTTTCCTAAGAAAACATACACTAGCAAATGCTAAATGAGAGGGTGACCCTTGGAATGCAATTTTCTTTTTATATGTTAAGTGTATAATCATTATAATTCTGATACAACCTACTGAATACTAAAGTCAAACCATACAGGAGATCCCTCAATGTTTTTAGCAATTCTACTTTCTACAAAGGTTTTACAAAAACTAAAAAGAAAAGGGGGGGGGGGGGGGGGGGGAATAAAAAGACTGAAGGAAAGTAACATTAATATACTTGCTTCATTTTCCTTCCATAACAAAAATGCCAAGTCCATCAATCACCAGAAGATCATGCTTACCAAAATCCCAGCAATCACTAACCGACATAAATGATTCATGGAAAATGCCAATATTATAAAGTCGAAAAATGCAGATAAATAGAAAAAGTGCTCAAGTTTCTACATAATATTTTAGTGTATACATACATGGTGACGCCATCCAGAGACACTTGACAGCTGACATCAACATCAAGACAGTATGAGTCGGGTGCCTATATCACCTTGATGAATTTTAAAAACAAAGTCCGCAGAACAGCTCTCATGTTGCCACCATAAAGAGGCTAAATCATCGTACAATATAAAGAGATCAAGTATTTAGACACAGAGTTTTAGCCAATAGAGTTTGGAGTCTTTCCTTCTAGAAGTCCAGAGAAGCATGTATGATACATACTTCACCTAAATTGATGTTCAATAAGTGGTTCTGCACAAGGCCCTGCTCAACCAAGTCATCTAGTTGACAGTATACTCATCTATCAATCAACCACAAAGCCAATTTAGTATAAACTTCATTTTAAACAAAGTGCCAAGACCTTTAGGTTTTATTGTTCTACATTCAGGCAATAAGATTTTATTTTATTTTATTGACCTTGTTAAATGGGGCACTATTGTTTTACCAGCAACAGTACATAAATTCATATAAGATGACATATAAATTAATGCCACTGAAAGCTTTAAGAAGCCATTGTGATAAACAACAAGATGGTTTCATATCCACCCAGTTAAGAACTCCTACAAAAAAATTAAATCAAATTCCCATACAAGGGAAGGCAAATATTACCAGAAAATCTAGCAGCAAGGTCTGCACAAAGTTGCACATCAACAGAATAGCTCAGGAAATCCTCATTTTTCCAGTTTTCAGCTGCCAGTTTTCAGGAAATTCCTATCCACTCTCTTATGCTTTCTCCTTTCCATGTATTTGGATTTGTGCTTCTTATTTTCCTCAAAATCAGAACCATAAGCACCAGTTCGGCTTTTCCTACCAACCTTTTTCCCTGATTTATGAACTTCTATTTTGTAAACTCGGTCACTTCCCTCAATATTTCTCAAATGAGAATGCTTCTTTTCATCAGCTTTTCGACCTTCTCTGAGACATCGTCTCTGTAACTCTTCATATAAAGAAGAATCTCTTTCATGTTCATACACAGATGGTTTTTTGTCCTGGGCATGCTCGATTATATAGCCTTCTCCCCTTAGCCTCCCTGGCCCATATTCAACTTCTTCCAACATTGGTGATGTGCGCTGAATAGGGCTTTCAGGATGATCGGTCCCGATTGAAGCTTTCTCACTGCAGAGGAGTTTGATGTCATATGTCTACAGAATTTGTACATATAGGTTTTCCACAAATATTAGTAAATAAATGAAGGGAGCAAAAAAACCGAAATGACTATACCTTTTTCTGTCATCGTCTTTTTTCCTTGGCAGCATGTCATCTGGACGATTCCAACCTTCAACAGAACCACAGCTAGCTAATCTTTCAAGGGAATATTCTTCTTGCTTAAGAACCTTTGTAAGAGTTTTTTTCAGACCATCACTTATGGATGAATGCCTTGTTCTTTTTCGTGAGGAACCAAAAATGTTATTTCCATGATCCCTAAAATATTAGAAATCCATAAGAAAGAATAAAACAAAATTAATATAACTAAGAAGTCAAAATTGACAGAACAGTCAATGTCAATCCTACCTGTAGAAATAAGTTCCTCCTCACTTGCTCCTGAATTGTCATGATGAATAATATGATCTCTTAGTTGCTTGACAGGACTTGGCTTGTCATGGTGGTGTAATTGTTCTCTTGTTTGCCTAAAATGTTAGCATATCAAAGTCAGTAAAGAAGAGCATAAACATTATGACATTTTAATGCAATACCATGCTACAGAGTACAGACCTATCTTCGCTGGGATTCATTCTCCGTGGATTTGGTGAAGTTTCTGATGGACTTCGAGACATTTCTGGTGATCGTGACAATGCAGACATTTTCTGATGGGCCTTCCTTTGATAAATTGAATGCCCATTGCATGCCTGATCAGACTGATCAACCTCATCTCTCTCAGGGCTATGATGAACAGGAGACATTTTCTCACGGGTCCTATATGGAGGACTACATGAAACGACAAAGTATGACTTAGGCAAACCATGTTCCAAAACAACACCATGGGCTCAAAGAAAGAAAGAAAAAAACTACCTTTGAGATGCAGAATCCTCATGTATTTTCTGTTATCCACTCCATTAATGGAGAGGTCACGATCCCTACTCAAGCTCCTTCGGCTTCTGTCTGCAGGATTGTAACTTCTATAAGGACTATGACTCCTGTAAATAGATTAGTAGATTAAAAACCAATATTTTTATTATAAAATGAAAAGTATAGAGCAAATTAAAAGTCAAATACCGATTTCCTTGTCCAGAGGATCGTTTTCTGTCTTGGGGACCTGGGAAGAGGTGACCTCCTTATCAGTGGTGGAGACCGATACCGAGGTGATGAGACCTTCCCATGCCGCAAACCCTACAGATCGTCACCAAAAAACAAACCATAGAGAATAGGAAGAGACCAGCAAAAGAAGAAGAAGAAGAAGAAGAAGAAGAAGAAGAGAGAGGGAGGGAGGGAGGGAGAGTAATGGGAGGCCGGTGGTTTCCGCATTGCTCGAGTTCTTCGGCGCAATGAGATAACCGATGGTGAGGTAGTGAATCCGCGTTGCTCAAGTTTTTCCGGCGAGAAGGAGAGGATGAAGAAACGTTGAGAAATTTGCAGAAGTCGTCGCTGGCCAGAATCGTCGGGTTTTGTCGTCGTTCCTTCTGACATTGGAAAATGTTGTTGACGGTCCAGAGAGCCTTCAAAGACGGAGAAAGAAGAGGGGATACGTGTAAATCATGCAAAGAAAAAATCAGAAAGGTATCTTTAATGAATATACGTACCGCACATGCATTTCAAACCAGGGAGAACGTGGGAATTTACAGTAAGATTCCGTTTTGCAAAAGGGAAAAGCACCGAATTCGGATCTCCTGTTAACAAGAACCCTATGCACATCTACCCACAAATTGGGAACTCCCGTGTAGAGGATGAGATGTTCTATATATATAAGTATATATATAAGATGTGTATTAATGTATTAAGAATTTATTTAATGCATCCCAAGGATTAAAGTATTGGTATCGGGTATTGTATCAGATAATTTCGATATAAATATGTTTGTGAAACGTACGAATACGGACGAAAAATATGAAAATGCTTGGATACGTTAAGGAAATACATATAAATTTAATAATTATATTAATAACTTCAAATTTAGTGTAAAAATAATATATAAATACATAATAATTGTATATTTTAATCGTATATTTGAAGAAATATATTATTATTGATATAACGGGATGTATAGATATTATACAATTTTATTAATAATGCATCAATTTTTATATTTATTAAAATCCAAGGCACAAAAAATATGCAACCATTACATTTGAATTATTATATCAATTCTTTTATTTTACTATTTCAATTTTTAACATCAACAAAAGAATCAACTAAAAATTAATTTGCAAATGTTTAGTAAATAATATTTTCGCTTTTGTAAACAATAAATATATTTATATAAAATGTAAATGAAATTTTGAAGATGCATATCATATGAAAATTCATAAATTTTAATTACAAAAATAATTATTCATTATTAATATTTTTATTTTATAAAATTTTTAAAATAAAAATTTAATTTTTATTTAAATATAGATTAGTGGATTTGATAGATTCAATTTATATTATATTCTCAAATATTTTGTAAACAATATTTTATCTTTGTAATAATAAATACATTGTTATTTAATGAAAATTGAAATATTAATTAATAATTTATAAAATAATTATTATAATTTATCAAGTCTACATAAATAATTTTAAGTATTAAAATCATTATTCTATTAATAATGTTTTTATTTTTATAAATATATTGAAATTAAAAATCATTTATATATATGGATTTGATAAATTATCTATTTTATTAGTTTATAAAATAATAATTTTGAATATTATTCTTGTTAATTTGTACATGGAATTATTGGATATACTATTTGTTTAGATGAAATGCAATAATTAATTTAATAAAAGATAATTTATTTCATTCGTTATTATGAAGTGGAAGATGGTTTGATGGTTAATACACTTGCGCACTTGGTTGGTGCGCAATTCAGGTTTTGGGGATAGAATCACGCTAAAAGCATTTTTTCTCGTGAAGGCTATGAAGCACTTGTACGATATGCGGGTTTGATACATCTCTGTATCGATACGTATCAACCAATACATTGCGATACATGCCGATACAATGTTGTATCAGACTGATATGCACGACTAATATGATACAATATCAGTCATGGCGTATCTTGTATTTTAACCCTTGATGCACCCTATCAATATTTATGTGGTGAAGGAATCTATAAAAACCCCAAATATCCATTATTCTCTTAAGCCTACATACATCCTATTTGCTATATTTGTGTTGCTCTCGCATGACAAATGTAAATCTCACCATTACACTACACTACAACTTAGTATTAAAGTAGAATAGGTTTAACTTTAATTTTATAAGCTATAAAATTACTACTTTAAGTATCAATCTTTGTTTTGTAAGGTGTAAGTTTCTGTTGTAACTCTTGATTAAACATATCCCAGTAGCTAAAATTTCACAAACTATTAAAATTGTTTCTTTCCTATGTGTTTATATCAATACATAAGCGTTGTATAAATTTCACTGATGTATGCATATCTATTATCATTCCACCATGTGATCCAAAGAATTTGAACTCGTCCAATCAATAAATCATTAATACAATAATGGTAAAAGGGTTTATTGGTCAGATTGTTTAGTTTCTATGAATGACCCTTGAACCTTTTTCATAGCAACTTACTAGTCGATTTGGTTCTGGGCCCAAAATTAGGGTCTGGATCGAGACTGGGACAGTGCATTTTCTTGTCAAATGGAAACGGTTCTGTCCAGTCCCGATCCAAACCCAATCCGTTGACAGTCCTACCCACGATTAACCCATAGCCAATCTCAACTAATCATTCATCTCTATACCAGTCAGTTGAGATCTCTTTGCAACATTGCTCGTATATAAATGTGACTCTGGATCTGCTGCAAGGAAGAAATGTACAATGGGCTATGAGACCCAATCAACTAATCAAGTCTAAACGCCTGTTTTGTAGAAGCCAGTTCTACACGCCTTGTTTTGTAGCAGATCTGGATAGGCCATTCTATACTCTTCAAATTCACATCAACCTTATATCTATCTATTTGCTGCTACTTGTCACACTTGATGTTTGCCATCCAAAGCTTCAAAATTTTAACTCAAGAAACACATGCAGAAAAAGAAAAAGGCTTTGGCTGCATTTGGCATAATGACTTATCTCTTTTGTGTTGTTAAAAACTCAGTATTAAAAAGGCATTTTAACTACAAAAAGGAGACAAATCCTTAAAATAAGGAATGCCAAATGCAGCCTTAGTATGAAGGTACAGCAAAGGGAATAACTGGTGGAGAGTTCCCTCTGGGATAAATAATGATGCAGAGGGGCGAATATCCCCAACCATGTAGCCATATGGAAGATTCTTAGAAGGCATTTTAGACCTGATGGAGGACGGTTTGACCCAACTTATGAAACAATGACGTGTGGACATTGACTCAGCACGAGCAACAGCTCAACATTATAGCCTAGTGATGGGCCCATAAGGCAGCTCGCTGTATCGTAGCCCAACATAGGAGAAGCTCGCCACGACGCGAGCTCCGGGTTCCCCGAGCTCCCTTCAAAGGAGTACCTCGAGGTAACTTTAGCTCGCCGGGACCTGCCTGGCTTGCACCACCACCCCAGGGGGCTAAGGCACCCCAAGCTACCTCCGAGCTCGGGGTCCCCTGACCTTTCCTAATACCCGAGCTCCCCCCAGCGGATCCCGGGTCACTCCCAGACAGGAACACACCAACCCGCCTATAGACACCCCGAGGAGAAGGCACCTCGGGCCGGATAGCTCGGCTTAGCTTGCCCTAGGCAGCTCGCCGCTTATAAGATAGCCCGGCACAGGGTACCTCGCGGAAGGGTGGTTCGGAATACCACAGGAAGACCTCTTGCTCGACCACCGTACCCGACAAATCTAGAGGCGGCAGCCATATCCCTCGTCAGACAGCGTCGTGCCCGCAATCTTCAAAAGGTGCTTTACACCTGACAGGCACGTACCCTGCAACGACGGCCCCGCGCGTGCCACCTCAACCCTGCCAGTAACGACTGTGGCAGGTTGGCAGTGGCGGTTATACCTGCCCTATCAGAGGCCAGTGGGCCGGATGTAACAGATTTCTGCTACAAGGAGTTTAATATCAAGGAGGACAGGTATGTTCAGGATTATCATCTTCTACACTCGCGCTATCTGCACTCTTAGCCTTTGTCTTCTCATTGCTTCTCCTACAGAATACTAACTTAAGCATCGGAGTGTTCCCGCCGGGTAACCCCCCCCGGGAATTCTTCTTCTTCTCCACCTCAGGTATTTTCCAGGAGCCACGTGAATGCCAGATAGGAGTGACCGGATCACGCTACATCAAGATCTTTTCCTTGATTGATTTCAAAAGTCTTGTACTATAAACCTAACTTCCATGTGGGGAAAGCTTTTTTTAATTATTTTTAGAAAAGTTTGAAATTACAATCCATAGTGTTCCCTATATGATGGACAAAGCTGAATTAAAAGCATCATCCCTTCATATGGCTGGAGTATGAGTAGAGGTGTAAATCGGGCCATCTGGATTGAACCTGGATTGAACTAAACCTAAGACTGAGTTTGGAAATAATGCAAATGGAGTGTAAATCCTGGTTCAGGGTAAATTTGCACTCTGGTTCACTTTTTCCTGTGTTTAGCAACATTACAGCTAAAAAGGAATTAAATTGATAATAAGATGTAAAAGTACATCAATAAAAAGGAATTAAATTTGCATTCAAGTGGGCTTTTGATAAAAAAAATTCTTTATTGGAATTTATGTTTGAATCCATTACAGCTAAAAATCCTTTTGATAAAAAGATAAATTTGTCAGTACAAAATTAACCCAATTTTACATTTTATATCAACCATTTTACACTCTACATGTTTACATTCACACTTGTTTACATCGCTTCCAAACGCAACCTAACAGTCAACCATATATGATTAACAGCCAATTTGGCTCTTTGGATTTTCACGAAACATAGTTTATGGGCTGTTTGTTCGTGTGGGCCCCACACACAGATAGTCAGAAGCCGCTGCACTTCCGCGTTCTCAAATGGGCACTTAGAATTAAGGAAACCAATACTCATGAACTCTTTTTTTACAATTTATTTGTTTTTTTTTTTCTGTTATATTAGTTATAAACGGAAATAACATAAGTAAATTAAGCTTGTCTTTGGTTGCACACAAAATGAAAATGAAAGGAAATGAATGAATTCCTTGAAAAATTATAATCCATACTAAATGAATCATATTCTTAATTTTCCTGGCGTTTTGCCTAATTTAGAAAATAAAGCTTAAGTAGTGGAGAAATTTACTAAATTTGCAAGATATGAATGGTGAAGATCAACTTGGGGTTAATCACTGCTGGAAAACCACAAGGAAAGTTTGTACTCATTTTTTTTTGGAAAATATTTGTTTTCCAAACAATTTTAAATGCAACCGAACACCTTAAAACAGCAATTTTCATGAAATAGTTTGTTTTCTTTGAGATTATGTGCAATAAAACATACCCTAGGTGTATTTTGATTAATACATAGGTTTTACAAAGTATTAAAATAAAAAAGAAAAAAAAAGACTTCAGTGTTTCTATAATCTATATTATATTCCAAAATGCAAATCATATTTCTTCTTAATCCTTTTAGAAATTTATGATTTTTTTTTATTTTTTAAAAAACAAAATTAAATATGTGAGTATTTAAGCTCACCAACTTGGGCATCTTTTGACACCAACCCATGCATGGCACAGGTGTCTTCTAGTTCTTTCTATTTACGAGTACGATTATCTTTTCAAGTTATAGTTCCAAATGGGCCTTAATTTAGTTGAGACAGAAGAGAATGAAAATACCCTTGACAGGGGATGAACATGGGCAGCCCAGAAATGGTTGTCTTTGGGCCAAAAGGCCCACAACCTTGAGCCCATGGATCAGTTTGTCACTCGTGATCGATTAAGTAATGGGCTGGTTTAGACCTTGTTCGACATCTGAACTACTGTTGACACTCTAGTCATATATACTAAAGAAGATGCCAACCAAAACTATAAATAAATAGATCAAGACACAACCAACTTCTCTTGAATTTGATTTGTATTTGCTGCATTCAGTCCATGAGACGCAGACTTTGTACAGAGCATATTCGGTTGTAAAGTATATGCCTCCTATTCTATATATCTTCTTTGATTGTATTATTGCACTTTTTAATTGACTGCATTTTGATAGTTTATTAAACTCTACGATTCGGTTATCTCAATCGAACTTAATGGGATGACATTTTTGGCCTTTGCTTCTCTCCTACCACTGTCATCCAACCCTCTCTTGATTTTATATTTAAACCCTAAATTCTAAACCGTAAAATGCATTTGGTCATACTTATGTTCTCTGATAAGGTATAAACCAAATATTCTGCCTAGGGTTGAAGTTAGGGCTGCAAGTTGGGCGGGCTTGGGTTGAGGTTTTATTAAAATTTGAATGGGCCTGGACCAAAAACTCGGGCCCGATGCAGTGTAAAATCTTAAAATCGGATACCCAATTTACACCCCTAGTTGAAGTTCTGACTCTCTTCTATGTATGTATGTATATATATATGGGTTGGAACGAGATTGAGGTTCACCCAAAACAAATGGTATCCGTAATTTTTGGGTCATGCACATACACAAATCATACACTCTGAATTATGCTGCAGTGGGGCATATGCTGGATATGGATACATAGTGGTTTAGTCTTCAATGGGAATCTCTTTTTTTCCCTGTTAAGATACATGATTCTAAAGCAAACTAAAGTTTTAGAGCCATGCCCATATAAAGGAAGTGATGTTAATGGTACATTGCCCATGATTGATAGACCAAACTGGCCCACGTACCATGATCGGTCCTAATCAATCACTCTTTATTCAAGTTTTGATTTAATCAGGATTCAGGATACGACAAGACATATTGTTGTTTGTTGGCCTTTGATTTGCCCAATTTTCGAATGATCCACCTCACCCATTTCAATTTGCTACGTCTCCCATGGAATTCCACTGCTCCCTTAAAACAGTACAAAATTCCAAAAGCTCCATTTATCAAACACTTTGAGATCATCATCCACTTGGGCTTTACAAAGCACCTAAATGGATGGTCCATCCACTAGCTCTATTGCAAAGAAGTGGGCCTTATCTGAGATGTGTCCTGCTCATATCCTGATTTGAGAGGGTTTTGAACAGTTGAACTGAACCACATATTTAGTTGGATCGGATAGTACAATCTATTGGATTAGAGATGATTTAGATCCGGTAAGGGGTTTGCAAATTTTGGGTCTGAAATGAAAACCAAATAACTATGTTATATTCCCTAGTCTTACCGACCCGACCCACCAACCCCCATTTGGTTTGTGCTGGTATGTCCCAACCTGGTCTGGTTCAATTCAAGTAATCATATGGATATATATCCAGTCATTTAATGGATAGCCCGGATTGTGATGTTCAGACTCCAAAGACCCAGAACGAACAAGGTTAGGTTGTAAGAGGGAGTTCCTATTCCTATTTCATATACAAATGTATCTTGGGTCGGGCTCAACCCAAACCCTAAATTGCCCAAACTGAACTTAATTTTATGTATCCTTTGTCAATAGCAGAGTTGATCAAGAAGAATATAAATGATAAACCCAATTTGGATCTGTATGAGCTTTTGGGGAATCTGACCGTACTCAAACCGTATAAAAATGGTTGTACTTGTACATTTTTATGCAATTAATTGTAAACATAATAATAAAGTGAAACAGGATTATCTCCTTATTAAATTCCTGTTTTCTAAAGAACAAAAAGGGTTAAAGGAACAAACGGCTAAGGAAAAAAGCAGGTGAATATCCACTAAAATTGCCCACATTCAGTCATTAGGCTTTATTGAAGAAAGAATGCAAGACAAGATAAGACGTAGGGTTGCCTTTGAATTGCTCAATTTTCACCTTATCTATAGCCTATAGCACCTTAGCTTGTTTCCCATGCAATGAATCCCATTGCACCCTTAAAAAGAGAAAAGTATAATCATGGGCCTCACCTCTCCGGCTTTGCTCAATTGACCCATAAATAGCAAAACAGAACTTTGAACTTCATTGATCAGATAATGCTTAGGATGATCTTGGTGTTGGTGTCTTTAGTAAAGAGCGTTCATGGATGGCCCCATCCAATGATCCAATAGACAATCTAATTATTTTAATCTGGTTGACCCAGCTGGTTGGATTGGTGACTTGCTCACAATCCCGATTTGGGTCAACCTATAATCCATTTGGTTGATGACCCATCAACCTGGATGGTTGAACCATTGACCCAATTGACCCATTCATTGGATTAACCAGCCCATTGACCTAGATGATTAAACTGTTAACCCGTTGGTCTGGAAGCCGGGTTTTAATATCCGGTCTGTGCAACCTGACCCGATTAAACCAAGACCTGAAAAAAGTGACTCTTGGGATTGCCAAGAGTCCCCCCTTGAGCTCCATCCTGCTTCCTGGAATGAGAATGAGATCCAGCTCAGTTTCAAATAAAAGCAGAGAAAAATATGCGTTGGTGGGTTTCATGTGGAATCCAAACTCCTCCCCATTTACTGAAGTTGATCTCCTTCATATTCACAATCTTCTTTGTCTCTAAATCTCAAGTGGTTTCCCATTCAGTATTCCATCTTTCAGTAATAATTTAATATGTCTAATATAATTGCTATGACTTAGTAACCACTTATCGCTTATAATTGTAATTGCATATGTTGTTGCTGCTTATAATGCGCTCTCTCTCTCCCTTTCTCTCTCTCTCGTCAAGAAAAGATGCTAGAAAGACAGAGAGATGATACTTATCATACCTTTATTTGTTATGTCTATTTATGTGCAACAATATATTAGGTGGGTCATTTTATGTCTTTTATTTGTTGTAAGCCATGGAGACTTGTAATTAAAGTTTAAAATTTCGTTTCGTATCGATTGATACTTATCATACCTTTGAGGTTTTGACATGGGGAGTGGTATCAAATTCTTAGTACCATTCCTTTTCGTCATGTCGGAAGCATATTGTGCCTGTATTGGTAACGTTTTGGTGAATATCGGCCTATTTTGGTGCTGTATTGGCTGATACAGTGTGATTTTACTATTGCGGAAAACGAAAAAACACTTCATTCTAAAGAGGGCTTCTAAACCCATTTAAGAAGCCCTCTTTCTTCCCCAAACCCTCTAGAAACCTTCATACCATTTATAGAGATTGAAATCTAGCCAAAATCCACCAAAACATCCACAAATTTGCAAGATCTAACAAGTATTTCAAGATTGTTAAAAAATGAGCGAAAATATATATGTTTTTTTTATTTTTTTACAATCTCGGCCAATGCTTTTGTGTTTTTTTTTTTTTTTAGTTTGGATGCTTAAAAACATCTTTGTGTATGTTGATATGCTATTCTTGTGCAAAAATTCCTGCTTATTTTGTTCCTATATGTAGATTTTTGTGAATATTTGAAAAAATTCCAAAATATAAAAAAATCTGAAAGAAATGAAAATTTTAGGTTTTTCTTGTGATCTACCTCTACCATGTCCATAGATCAATTGAAATTTCTTCTAAATAATTGATTTTTTAATTTTTGAAATAATATATAATATATAGATAATTTCTTCAATTTTATGTGATCTAATCCTATAGGTTGAGTATGTTGTAGAGCTAAGACTGACATCAATATTTTGAAATATCATGTGAAAAATTTAATTTGTTTTTTATTTTTTATTTTTAGATTATAAATATTTATTTGTTTCTCTAATTTTCTATTATGTCCATAAACCCATTCAATTTTTCCGTTACATATTTACTTTTTAAATTTTAGAATAAAACATGCAAAATAATTATTTGAATAAAAACAAATAATTGTTTAGTTTTTAGAATGAAACATGCAAAATAAGTATTTCATCAATTATGTCCAGAAATCCATTTAATTTTTTTGTTACATATTTACTTTTTTTTTAATTTAATTTTTAGAATAAAATATGCAAAATAATTATTTGAATAAAAATAAATAATTATTTAGTTTTTAGAATGAAACATGGAAAATAATTATTGATTTTATAATAAAAATAATAGATGTCCATGAATCCATTAAAAAAAGTATTTGTTTAATTTAAAAAAACATGCAAAATAATTATTTGAATAAAATAAATAATTATTTAAAAAATACAGAAAAATGTTTTATTCAATAATTACAAATTTTACATAATTATTTGATTCAACAATTTTTAATTGTTTAATTGGATTAGATAACACTTGGCAAAATGTTTAAAACAATTAAAAAGAATTTTTAATAATATTTAAAAATGTTAAAAAAATACAAAATAAAAGGCATTGATATATTTCACATGATAATCTATAATTTGAATGTGAATATAATTGTGGCCTAAAAAATATGAAAACAATTATTATTTGTTTTATTGCATATTTGTATTAGATAATAATTGAAAAAAAATATTTATTTTTTTTACATTTCATAATAATTGAAAATTAGTTTACTAACACATTAGCACTTAAAATTGGATAATTTATATGACAATTGAATTTTTATGTGATTCATGTAAAGTTGTAAACATCATATTGGCATTCAAGTGTTGAATTTTTAAATTATAATAAATTTAAAATTTGATTTTGGAACTTGGAAGATTGGAACTGAATTAAGTACTTTATTAGATAGTATGTTTTTGTTTTTGTTCGTTGATTATAATATATTTTTTCATAAAACCCATTAAAACACGTGATTTTTATGTATAAGTAGCTCATTTAAGTCTTACATTTAGTGATATTGATGTTTATTTATGACTAGTAAGCATGTATGTGCTATGCATATGTCAATTATAGATAATAGTAATGATAATAATAATATATCCAAAATTTTCTATAAACTTTTATGTATTATTTTTGTTTTTATATTTTATATTTTATAGTATTAATTATATGTAGATTGCAAAATCCAAATCTGATAACACAAACACCTCATCCAAATATGTAATAATCAGATTGAGTTGTGAATTTTTAGGTATCATTGACAAGCCTACATACTTGGTAGGAATGCAAACTGATTGGATCAAATTCGAATCAGGGTATATCCAAATTTGATCCAATACTATTAACAATAGATCCAATCACATCTTATAAACATGGATTTGAATATGAATATGAAGTTAGATATTTGGATATGATCATTCCAATTTAATTTAAAAAATAATCAAATATTAAAAGGACATTTAAATATAAAAATTTAAATAAAGAAAAACAAAAAATACAAGTATTAAATACAAAAATGTAATATAAATAATATTTTATAAATAACATACACATATATCAAAATTCGATCTATTTGATCAGATTACATTATCCGACTTGACCTGGCCCAATCCATTTGCACCCCTATTTCTTGGCTAGATTCTTCATTTTGTAATGTTTTATTTTTTTGGTGTATCTTTTTTTTGTTTATTTATCAAAAAAAATGTAAGATTTAATTAGAATGAATTGAATGTGGTGAAAAGTAGTAATTCAATTTACAATTTAAACCTCATAATTAAATATGGACTAAATTAAAAAATGAGTATCTAAGTCAAAAAAAAAATTCAACAATCTTATTCATATTTTTAATAGTAGTGTAAATATAGAATTATAGATGTGTTCAATTTTTACTATAGTTTTTTTTTTGTATTTTTGTGTGTAAAACTAATTCTGATATTTTACACTTACTTTTTGTCTCATATGATAAATATATGATATTATAAATGTGTCTGATTTTTATTTTTTGTAAAATGTATGTATTTTTGTATTTTTATATTATATTAATTTTTATTATTTATTTCTGACGTTAAAGTTTAATACATTTAATCCAAAAGTTGAACTATTTATTATTAATTTTTATATTTCATTTTTAGCCAGTTCTAAACTATGTATTTCATTGTCATTATCAATAAAAATAATTTGATTACATAAATGTGTCTAATTTTTCTACATTTTCTATAATTTTCTTTATTTATTTTTATTTTAAAAATTTTATTATTTAACTATGATTTCATAGTTGATCAATTTGATTCGGATGGTTGAATTGCTTAACCACCACTTGGATAAAGAATGATTTTATTCTTAAGTCAATTTTAAAATATATGGATTTATACTGTTAAAAATATTGACAAAGATCTTATTAGTAGCATTTATTAGTGAAAAATAACTTAATATATATAATTTAATAAGAGAATTTGGGATTTAATACCTTAAGTATAAGACTTAATTTGATGAGATTAAATGGGGTGAAAAATAATAATTGAAGTTACATTTGAACCTTTACAATTAGAGATGAATTAAATACACAAATATGGGCACTTTATTAGCCATTAAAACTAACATTAAAACTATAATAAAATGACTTTTATACCCTTTCTCAAACAAAGAAATAGAAGGTAATTTTAGTCTAAAAAACTTTAAATTAGTTTAAGTTTGAGGCATTAGACAACTTTGACATGTATTCATATTTGCATTCATAAATAGGCAATATTTATAAATATGTACCTGTGAATTAATAACTGTTAATTTAGGGGAAATATTTTTTTTTTCGTTTTCTTAAAGGAAAACATTTCTTTTTTTTTTGGTACTGAGACAAGTACAGTACTCCACCTAGCTAGGCCTTAATTGACTAATCCTAAATCTAAGAAATGAAAGCATTTTTTATGAAAGAAAGAAAAGAAGTGAAGATATCCGCCCAACCCAACCTGATGTGATTGGGTTGGAGGTTCAACAATTTCGGTTGGGTGAGGGTGTATTCACCGAAAAATAGTTAGTTTAGGGATGACCTCAACGTGACCTAACCCAATCCAATTTGCAATATTCCTGGCTCAGAAGATAGAAAAAAAAGAAAGTCCTATGAACACTTAACCCGACCTGACCTAACCCGGCCTAACCTGGCCCAACCTGGCTCAGAAGATAAAAAAAAAGTGTTATATTTTCAAAAATCAACATTTAACCTGACCTAACCCGGCTCAACTTGCATCCCTTGCTGCAAACATGCACAGTAAACACCATTGGTCACTTTTGAGATTGCTTGAGTATAGCGTTTCTTCTAATAGAGGAGGATTTTAAGTTTAACCCCAACTTTAGCCTTCATTGTTCAGTTGATGAAATTAACAATGAAACTCAATTAAGTAAAGTCTTTGGGGTAATTCAAATATTAATTATAAAAAGGGAAAATTTTCAATTAGTGCCCTGCATTTTGGGCCTAGTGTCATATTGATTCCCAAACTTTAAAATGCGATGATTCAGTATCTGAACTTTCAAAACATGACAATCCAGTACCTGTCATTAATTAGCTGTTAACCAGCTGTTAAGTGACATTTGAAAAAGACACAAATGCCCTTTGAATGTTATTTAATTTTCTTTATCAACTATTCAAACATTGACAAAAAATTAAGTCTCAAATCCTTACCTCTTCTATTCAAGAAAGTTGGCGTCACCAGAATGCCCAATCAAACGTGACCCCAACTTTCTTGAATGGAAAAGGCAAGGATTTGAAACTGTTAATTTTTTGTCAGCATTTAAATGGTTGATAAAGAAAATTAAATAACACTTGAAGAAACGCATTTGTATTTTTTTCAAATACCACTTATGACTGGTTAACAGGTAGTTAACGATAGGTATTAGATTGTTACGTTTTAAAAGTTTGAATACTAAATTATGACATTTTAAAGTTTAAGAACCAAATGGCACTAAAATAAAGGGTACTAATCCAGAATTTTCCTGTATTCGATGATGTTGCCTGAATGTTAGAAAGATGCTCATATGGTGCAGAAACTTTTATGATGTCTGCACAAACGTAGTAAACTTTTTACGATGTTTCAAAAATATTTTGTGATGTTTATCAAATGTTACAACCCGTGTTATAAAAATATCAAATTATACATGTTTTACCGACGTTTTCTCTTTTTTTTTTTTTTAAGGCAATTTGCATATTTATCAAATTATACATATTTTATCTTTTATCGACTTTCAAATTATACATGTTTTTATCTTTTATCGACTTTCAGAAAGCAATTTGCATATTTATTTCTCATGGACAAAAATGAAATTTCAAAGCAATCGTATTGAAGTTCTCTGTTAGGACATTTAACAGAAGGCCTATATATTTACTTGAAACATGAACGGAAGTTTTTTTTTTTTATACTGTTTACCCAAAAAAAAGTACAAGATAGGTTTAAGTAATTGGCCTAAAACTGCTGGAATAGAGTGAATTCCAATGGGTTCTACACAGCCAATTTAGTGTTGCTTTCAGGAGATCTCATCTCATCAAATGCCGTTCGTTGGATCTCAAATTTTGACTAATTAAAATAAGAGCTATTACAATTGTTGACAATAGAGTATCAACTATATTGTTAATAGAGATCTGATCAAGCTGAGTTTGTTGTCTGAAATATAGGTGATAGATTATAGGGTTATCATCTTAAACTTCTCTAACCTTTTAACATTCTCTTAAAACTTACCCTAACTTTTCAATACCTCTCCCCTCTATCAGTCGCTTTTATTTGTAAGATATATCTTCCACCATGTCAACGCTAGTGACCATAACAGTAGTCCACATGCTCTATTAATTTTATGCAAAACTAACCATAACCAACCACTCTACCTTATTGATTAATAGTGTTATCAGTGAACTCCTAAAGTTTGATGTTCAATTGATTCTAAATCCGATTATTTTGGATTTGGATGTTAGAACTTGTATTCAATAAATAATTAGATTGGATGCATATTTAATCTTATCTAATCTGATTAAAATTTAAATTCAATGAAATATTATTATATTATATATGTAGTACAATTATATAAATTTTATCATTGACAAATTTAATATTATATATATATATATACATTTTTAAGTTAGAAATGATTAATTTTTTGTATTTAGATCTCAATGTTTGGTAATCAGATCTGGGGGTGAGCAAATGGGTAGGTTCTACTTGGAACCAAATGGAATTGGCCTTGAATCAGCCAGGTATTTTAGAACTGGCCTCAATGGGGGTTCTAGGATTTAGGGTTTACTCTACCCAAAAGAACTGGCCTTGGTTGGCCTAGGTGGAATTGAACTACCTTAAAATAAATATCAAAATACTTTGAGGATGCAAAGGTTTAAATCCAAGCAGTCATGATTACAAAGACCATGGTCTCATTGACTTGACCATTAAGCCACTTAAGTCAATTAATGATTTTTCTTCAATTTAATATTTGAATGTTTATAATAAATAATGGAAAAGCTAATATTACAAAATTTAAATCATAATGATAAATTTTAGACTATATATTAATATATTATGGTAATCTATAGATTAATTTAATCAATAAATGTATTATAAATTTTGAACTATATATTATCATTATTGAAATTCAAGTTTAAATATTTTATGATTGCAATAACAGGTTCCATGGATAGAATGTAGAAGCGACCTTGAAACCAAACTGAACCAACCCATGTTCACCCTTAATTGGATTAGATGCGGATGTAATAGTGTCTAATTTATTTACAGCCCATGTTTTTTTATGGCAAAAATGCACTTGGATTATTTTTTTTTCTCCCCTATTTCATTTTCATTAATTCATCTCACAACCCACCAATGGTTCATTTTCATTCATCTCACAACCCACCAATGGTTCAATTGAAACGTATGAATGTAATTATTGGTTCAAAAGGACAGAATTGAATTGAATATAATTTTGCAAACACCGTTACACCAATTTGATTTTTGGAATCTTTGGAGACATGGGTGACGTGGCTCTTCTATCCACCGTCCAAAGCAGGGAAAAAGTGAACTCGCATTTTTCCTTTTCTGCAGGGTTTCTAACTTTGCTTGCGAGTTCCGAAAAATAAAAAAAATAATAATAAGAAAAGGCTTTGGTTGATGTAGCCAAAGTTTAAGTATATTATTTATTGCCATAATCAATGCTTTATTAGGGATCTTTTCCTTGTATTTTGATATTTTTCTCTTGTTTACAGAAAAGTAGAAAGGTTAAGAATTAGATTTATTAAAACAAGTACTATACAACTAAGCTAAGGATATCTAAATAGAAATATACATAGCCTAACGGAATTTATTAAATGTCCACAGGCATTTCTTTTCATTTGTGCCCATACTATTGCACTACAGTGCATTTGCCTCCATAAATACCTTGGTTGAGGGGGTGTGGCATCCACACTTCTCCATCTCTTCTTCCTCTTCCTTTCTATCAGCTTCTATTTCTGATCTGTTTTCTAGTTTCCTAGCTTCATGGCTGTCCTTGAAAATCATGATCAAGCAATGGCTCTTCCTCATCATCATGATGTTGAGCAGCAGAGGCAGAGCAGCTGCCAGGAGAAGGAGAAGTCATTAGATTACTCCCAAAGAGCACAGTGGCTTCGAGCTGCAGTTCTTGGAGCCAACGATGGGTTGGTGTCCACAGCATCACTGATGATGGGAATAGGAGCTGTGAGACAAGACATCAAGGCCATGATACTTACTGGGTTTGCTGGGTTGGTTGCCGGAGCTTGCAGCATGGCCATAGGCGAGTTTGTTTCAGTTTACTCTCAGCTGGACATAGAGAGAGCTCAGATGAAGAGAGTGAAGGCAACAGGCGATGATCGAGAGAGCAAGGAGGACGGTGAGACCGAGCGCTTGCCGAGCCCGATCCAGGCGGCAGCAGCATCGGCGCTTGCATTTTCAGTTGGAGCAGTGGTGCCGCTACTAGCAGCATCGTTTATCAAGCAGCATAAGGTGAGGCTGGGGGTGGTGGCTGCAGTTGCTAGCTTGGCATTATTGGTGTTTGGTGGGGTAGGGGCTAGGTTGGGGAGGGCACCAATGGTGAGGTCTTGCTTGAGAGTATTAGTTGGTGGGTGGCTGGCTATGGCAATAACCTTTGGATTAACCAAGTTAATTGGATCTAGTGGCCTCTAAGAGAGGCTATCAGTTAATTGATTTCCTTTCATACATAAGAGGAAGGAGGAGGTAGTTGCTGATAATGAATAACATGGAGGGAGCTAGTGTGGGTCATGCCTTTTCTTTCTTAATTTCCTTCTTGTTTCTAGATCTATATATATATATAGAGAGAGAGAGAGAGCAGCCTTACTTTGGTTGTTTATATATTTCAATTTAATGTGTAAGTGAAGCTTCAAAGCTTTGTAAATCTCCCCCTCAAAATCCAATATGATGAAATCTAAGCTCACTGAAATTTTAATGTTGGAGTTGGTATGGATTTATTATATGTTGTTGATTCAATATCAGCTACCACACTTTATATTGGCTGGTCCTCTTCAAACCTGACAAATCTTTTTGCTAATCTTAGTATAAATCTACATTCAATCCGGGCCCAAGTGTCTTTTATTCAAATGGGTTGGATTGGTAAGGGAAAAGTTCTGGTATCCTACCTTTCCATTCCGGAATGTGAAAGAATATCAGTTGATTGGCTCTGCATCTCCTGTCCACAAGACACTACTGGGAATATCTATCCATGCATGATAATATATAAGTACAGGAGCTTCACGATGTGTGGCTGTGATGTTATATGAATAGGTGTGATAGGTGTGGGTAGGGTTCTTGTAGGTAAGAAATCCAAGTGCCAGTTGATTGGTTAGCAATTGGGTGATGTTTATTAATTTTTTTTAGGTATGATACTTGCATTCTTTATCAGAACTTTTCCCAATCATATTATCAGAAAAATGTTTTAAATATTTAAACATGGAGAAATGAGGAAATTAGTAAAAGAGTTTATGCAACTATTATATTCTTCACATGGGACCCATGAAAAGATGTTTTATATGTCTGGATCCCACTAAAGATTTACACAAATTCATTGTTTATTTGCTTTCCTAAAGAAATTTAATTTAGGGCATACAGTCAAGCCCTACATTAGAAAGAAATGTATGCTAATTGACAGTAGCAAAAGACTGGTCAACTAGGTCCCGTTTGGGAGGGCTTTCATTCCGTTGCTTTTGGCTTTGTGAGGTGGGGCTTACCTGCAAAGCACCCTACAGCTGATTTGGGCTCTCCCAATTTTTCTTGAAAAGCCAGAAATCATCCCAAACAGGTACTAAACCATTTACATGTTTTTCATTGAAATTTCATGACTGTCCATAAATCCGGACGGGGGCTGTCAAAAAAAAAAAAAAGGTGAATGAACTCTGATTGCCACTCCTCTACATGTCAGCCCTCAATTTTCAATTAATATGATTTACAAAGCTGCTGCTCCAAGGTCAAGCTTTAATTGAGTTCTGCCTAGACTAAATTAGCCTATACATTACTTCGATCTATTGTAAATTCTTGCACAGAGAACCGATTTGCTAATGTGCTAGCAAATCATAGAATAATGGTTTCCTATTGATGATTGGCTTCTATGCAAATGTGTGGCAAGCATTTGGCTATAGGGTGTCTTTTAGGGCAAACGTAGCACCCCATAAAGTGGTTCTATTAAAGAACAGATAGAGCTGAATCTAATATCCAAAGCAACAACGAGAAAAGGGATAAGAGCACTTGTGCAAAGGGGAGACTATCTTATCTAAGATTAGATATAAAGTTTATGCAAATCATAAGCCTACAATAATTGATCAATTTTAAGCTCTTCTTTCTTTTTTTTTCCTTTTTTTTTATTTAAAGAGTAGGGTGATGGAGGGGAAGAGATGAATACAAGGTATTTTAAGTTCTTTGTACATCATGTTGGAAGAATGGGAGGTAGGGGTCGTGGTAGGTGGTGGTGCAAATGGGTTGGGTTTCTTTTAACATTTGTTAAATTTTGAATAGACCTGAACCCTGACCATAGCTCAATTATGTAGTTGAGGCTTTTCTATGCAGGCGACCTCACTTTCTCCATCTTAAATGGTACACTTAGGCTATGTTTGGTTTGAAGGAAAAGGTAGGGAAAGGAAGGGAAAGGAAGGGAAAGCCAAGGAAATCAATAGAAGGTTTGTAAAGGTTTCCCTACCTTTTTCTTCCTTTCCCTACATTTTCCTTCAAACCAAATATAGCCTTAGAGAAGATCGGATTAATTGAATGCAATGGCTGTTTAGTAGGCTATAACACCAATGATAACAGTCCACACCAGCCATGAAATACATGGGATCAACATCATTCAATCTCCCACTTGTTTGCCCCATGTATTTTATGACGCATGGGGTGTTATCATTGGTTTCATAGCTTGCTAAACAACCATTGCATTCAACTAACTCAAGTTACACCAATCTGAATTTGTTCCTCATAGAGCACTCACACCAATTTCCCAGCACTTACAGTTGCACATCAGGAACACCTCCCACACTTGTATGGTGTCACTCATGGGGAGATGTTCCAAATGCACAGCTGCAATATGCTGTGAGGAGCAAATCCAAATTCCTCCCTTAACTTCCTGAGGTTTGTTTTATTTTTAGATTAAATTTGTAAAAATTCTTCTTCTTGAGTTAAGAGTTAAGACCTCTTTATATCTACAAACCCTCATGCCCAAGCTTGGCAAGCAACCTCATTGAGAGAAGTTCTGTAAGCCACATAACATCAAACCTAAAAGTTATGCTTCCAAGCACAACCAGACCGTGATTAGAATCTTAGAAGGCGCGGTCACAAATTCAGCTCCCAGGAAAATCCTCCAAGAATCTGATCAATATGCCCAAAGAGAGTGGATATACAGTAGGTTCTCTTTAAACTTTGAATCATTGTGGAAACAGATTTTATTATTTGTTTGTGTATGTATGTATCTATGTACTTATGTATGTGTGTATGTGTATAATCTATTCTTTTATCATATAGTCTATTTTTTTAAGTGATTGAGGCATGGCTGTATAGACTAATGTTGTGTGGAGACCAATTGATGCTGGCTCATTTGGTAAAATCTCTGTATACCTACCTGTTCATAGACCAGGCTTTGGGCTCGGCCGATGAACATTTTACACTGCTTTGGGCTTTGGCTTCAAACCGAGCCCATTCAAATTCTAGCAAAAGCTGAGACTGAGTCTGGCCCATGAACAGATCTAATTCTCTGACAGGTTATAGCTAGGGAGTGCAACTGGGATTGGCCCAGGTTAGCATTTTACATTGCTTCCAGTTGGAACTTCAGGCTGGGCCAATTCAAATTTTGACAAAAGACCAACCTGAACCCGATCAAATTCCATCCCTAGTTATATCAGAGACTTGGGATCACATTCCACAGTCACAAGAGTAGCTGAGCATTGGCTGTGTCTGGTTTGATGGAAAATAAGAACAGAAAGTTGAGGGTAAAACTTGGTTCATGTTGAGCATTCTTAAAATTTGAATGGGGTTGTCTCAATGTGTTGTGTGTAAAATTTTCAAATCAGGTGCTCATCTTCCACTCTTATTTCTCTTTTCCAATAATTTTTTTTTTCAGAAACCAAGCGCACCCTAAGTTAGAAAGTTCTACAAATAATGCTAAAATCAGGTGGTATAATCTGATTTATGTTATAACCATAACTTAGTTGGGACCCTTTCGATAATGGTAGTCCTGATTCCTGGAAAAAATAAGACAGGTGGCAAGTTATGGGTCCGCTGGACCCTGGATCCTGGACCCAAACTCAAAAAACTCGATTCGACTCAAAAGCTGGTCGAGTCAGTTGGGTTGAGTATATTTAGTGGTTCAGCAGTCGGTCTATATACATATTGCCATAGAGTCCATTAATAAGTTCAATTCCTGTATGTACATGAAAGCATACATCAATACAAGTTTATGAATTAAGAGTTAAAAAATCACAAAAGCACTTAAGAAAATTATATATATCTCAAAATCCATTTGAGGAGGAATCATCCTGAATTGATTCGATTAGTTTTAGAACTACGGTTCATAGGGTGACTAGGCTGTCAGGTTTCTGGTTTTATTACACATGGGTTAGTGATCAAACCAAATGGGTTTGTAAACCTGTCCCTGCTTTTTTCCAGGTTAGACATATCAGGCAGGCCAGTTGGATTCATATAGCTATTGGTTAATGTTTGGGTGAAGAGTCTGAATTTGGCTCGACCCAATCAATTGCAGAAGGTATTTCTCCGCCCATATTTTTCCATGTAACAAACGAGTATCGAAGTTCTTTATTAGTACATGTTTGACTAGTTTCCAATAACATCTCCAAAGGGTGTTCTAAATCCAGTCATTTGCAACAAGAACATGGCTATGAATTAAGTAGAAATTCCTTTTATCCTTCTCTGAGAGAGAGAGAGAGAGAGGTTTAATGATATAAGCAAGAAATCTAGAACATGACTGATCTTTCTCGAGTATATAAGAACCAATCAGAAAGGAACATAAGCAACATGAAAACTTCGTTCATTTGTTCAAAGTACATGAAATCACAAGTCAACCTTACTTATTTGTGCCATAAATGTTACCTAATTGCCCGCTCCATGGTTAAATGATGGTCAGGTCTTAAACCTTTAGCTTGTTGCCCCCATTATTGTGCAAACAGAGCATAACATTGCAAAAATTAAACATTGTGAAGAGCAAAACAGGTCATGGCTGGATGCACCCATAATTCAATTTTCCGTCTATATACAATTATATATGAACCATCAAGTATGAGAAGTGCTTTATACATAATTACATAGGAAGTAATTAAGAACATGGTGAAACCATACGTGAGTTCTATTATAAGCATGGCTATACATTTTCTATATATGTGAAGAAAGGCTCCATAAGAGGGCTGCTGAACAAACCCCATCTGTGCCTGCAAGACCACTTCAAATAGAAAGATGCACATATGTACAGGTTTCCTATGGCAAGAAAAGCTCAAAATCACTTTGTGTCTCCACTTACAGATTGTGCTACATGGGCATCATTGGCTACTGTCTGGGACCTACTACTTTGCCTGAGCAACAATTCTTTAATCTCTCTGTAGCCCTGGAGCTCTTCCAATGCATCAGCAGTTGTCTTAGACATAAGAAGTCTAGATGACGTGAAACTTGAACAAGATGCAGTATTCTGAACCTCTTTCACTTCCAAGTCAGAGGTCTCCTCAGCTTCTTTGGTGCTCTTGCTCCTGTTTTCAGGCTCAGACGCACGTGACAACTTGAAGGAGTTGGAGTCATGATGGAGAGGTGGGGCTGTCTTTAGCATGCGTACAAGAGAACCAACAGCAGCATCTTGGGATTTTCTTATTGGAAATAGTCCACCGGGCTCAAGTGGCTCACTGAGAAGTCTTTTTCCATCAAAAGATTCAGGCCTGGAAAAAATATACAGAAGCACAGTTGATCATTTAGAAAAGAGGATTCCATATTGTACAGAAACTTCCATCACAGAGAGCATAATATGTTTCTCGATGAGTAAGTACTAAGAAAGACTTTTTTTGTGGTGAAGTAGATAAGAGTATAGATTTGTATTAATGAAACTAATTAGAGATAATTGCACAAGCCCTATGTACACTAGGGAACTGTACAATGGGGAATATACAAAAAATTCTATATCGTGTTCACCCCTTTGATCATATAAAATGATTTCCTGTATCAAAATAAGAATTGTATGGTTTTCTCCTAAACGGTTTATGAACACCCAACCAGGAGTATAACATTGCCTGGTACCTTCTTGTTCACAATTTCTTCCAACTCTTGCTTGTTGTCAAAGAAGAAGAAGAAGAGGGTACCTTCCAATCTGTAGCCCTCTTTACTATTTATGTCATTTTTCTAATAATATTTGCATTTTTCTTTCTATTTTTATTTGGACAGGATGTAGTGGAGAAACATTGTCCAAGTTCTATGTTTTCTATAGAATGAAACCAATTAGGAAAATTCATCAGAAAAAAGCTCCAATATCTAGTTAGGACACCTGGGATTCATTAGGAAAGTCAAAGAATGGTGGTTAGAGAGCAATCCAATAGTGGAATGGAGTGGAATGCGGTTTCACAAAAAGCACCAATATCTAAAAGTTAGAATCAAGGATTGGAATTTCTCAAAGTTTGGGAGACTGGAGGAAAGGAAGCCAATTGTGACTGCACAAATTGAGGTCTTGGATAACAAAGAAGGGAGGGGTTGTCTTATAGAAGAGGTTAAGGAGCAAAGATGGAAATTGTGCAAATAGTTAGAGGACTATCTTTTTCAAGAGGAAATAAGTTAGAGACAAAAGTCAAGGTGTAAGTGGATGAAAGAGGAGGATAGGAATACCAAGTTTTTTCATGCTGTGGAAAGTGGAAGAAAGAGAAGGAATTATATCTCAAGTCTAGAGATTGAAGGGCCAACAATTTCCAATCAAAGAGAAATTGCAGGGGCCTTTGTGGATCATTTTAGGACTATTTTTAGAAGACCCCTAAACAATAGGTGTGGCTTGAGGGGTTGGAATGGCCAACATTGCAACTAGAGGATAGGGAATGGTTGGAAAGGAAATTCGACTTGGAAGAGATAAAGAAGGCAGTGTTCTCTATGGATAGATCAAAGGCACCAGGCCCAAATGATTTTATGATGGCTTTTTATCAAGATTGTTGGGAGATATTAAAAGAGGACCTAAGGCTGGTTTTTGATGAATTCCATTCTAGATGAGTGATTAACCCTAGGCTAAATTCCACATTCATTGCCTTGGTTCCCATGAAAAGAAATGCAAATCACTTGAGGGACTATAGGCCGATCAGCCTAGTTAATAGCCTTTAGAAGATCATCACTAAGGTGTTGTCCATTAGAATTAAGAAGGTGCTCCTAGCAATCATAGCAAATAACCAAGGAGCTTTTGTGAAAGGGAGGCAGATAACAAATCAGATACTTATAGAAAATGAGAGTTTGGAGGATTTCAAGAG
This sequence comes from Nelumbo nucifera, assembly GCF_055504915.1. Classification (NCBI taxonomy): domain Eukaryota; kingdom Viridiplantae; phylum Streptophyta; class Magnoliopsida; order Proteales; family Nelumbonaceae; genus Nelumbo; species Nelumbo nucifera. The sequence goes on from NC_142649.1 coordinate 90,567,487, forward strand.
ATCCAAGAAAAAAGGTGTGGTTTGAAAATTGGATTTGGAAAAGGCTTATGACATGGTTAATTGGTCTTTCCTGCTAGAGGTGATGATCAACTTTAGGTTTGGAGACAATTGGTGCAAGTGGGTAATGGGCTGCATTAGGAACTGCCATTACTCCATATTGGGGAATGGAACAGTGGTAGACTTCTTTCCAGCTTTGAGAGGGATTAGACAAGGAGATCCCCTTTCCCCTTTCTTATTTACATTTGTTGCAGGAGTTTTGGGGAGATTAATTTCTAGAGTAGATTCCAGGGATTTAATAAGAGGTTGGAGAGTTGGAAGGGAGAATGTACCATTCACACACTTGCAATTTGTAGATGACACAATACCTTTTTGTGAAAGAGGGGATCTCAATAGGATTAGAAACCTGAAGCTCATTATACAACTCTTTGAGCAAATGCCAAACCTTAAAGTGAATTTTGAAAAGAGTTGTATAGTTGGAATTAATATGGGGGAGGGGGAGGTGTTTGAGTGTGTAGACATTTTGGAGTGTGCAATATCTAATTGGCCCTTAAGCTACCTTGGTTTGCCATTGGGAGATGATCCTTAGAAAGGTGAGTTTTGGGTTCTAGTTATGGAGAGGTTTGAAAAGAGACATGCAACTTGGAAGAATAATTATTTGTCTCTTGGAGGGAGAATTACTCTAATTAGGTCTACATTAGCTAATCTTCCTATCTACTCTAATTATTTGTCTCTTGGGAGACTGTTTTAAGCCGTAGAGAGACTTCCGTAGCTTGCACACCTTGTTTTCACTTCCCTTGGCAGAGAATCCAGGAGGTTGAACCATGCATACCTCTTCTTCCAAGTCACCATTTAGGAAGGCATTCTTTATGTCCAGTTGATGCAATTCCCAGTCAAAGTTAGCAGTTAAGGATAGGAGAACCCTAATCGAGTTCATCTTAACCACTGGAGCAAAAGTCTGGCTACTAGTCTTGCTTTGTACCTTTCAAATGTTCCATCTGCCTTGTGCTTAACTGTGAACACCCATTTGCACCCCACGGGTTCTTTCCCCTCTGGAGGATCCACCAATTCCCAAGTCTGATTTTTGTGGAGGGCATCGATCTCCTCCTTCATGGCATCTATCCATTCAGGGTATTTTAAGGCTTCTGCAACATTCTTGGGAACAGGGATGCAGTCAACTGCCGATAAGAAGGCTCGGTACGAGGGAGAGATGTGGTCATAGGAAACAAAGTGGGTAATGGGGTGTTTGGTAGTGCAAGACCTGACTCCCTTTCGTTGAGCAATAGGGATGTCTAGGTCGTCCACAGTGGGAGTAGGGTTAGGGGTTGGACTTACCTCCTGGATTCTGATGATGTTAGTTGCTCAGTGTTTGGCTACTCCACATTTCTATCACATTGCTGATCTCTCCGACGAGTACGTTGGAAGACACGGAAGGGAGTGAGGTCCGGAATAGAAGGAAGAGACACCTAAACTTGCTTCTCCTCTTCCACACTACGGCTCTCCCCCTGAGGAGAAGGAGGGAAGAATGGCTCAAACTCAAAGAAGGACACATCCATAGACACAAAATATTTACGACTAACTGGGTCAAAACACTGATACCCCTTTTGAGAGGATGGGTACCCCAGGAAGACACAAGGAATGGACCGAGGGTCTAACTTACCTTTGGATGGAGACAAATCATGGACAAAGGTCCAACAACCAAAGACTCATGGGGATGGAAAATAAAGGTGATTGAGGGTACAATAACTGATGAGGGGCCATGTAATTCAATACTCTGGAGGGCATGCGGTTGATGACATACGCAGTTGTAAGTATAGCATCCACCCAAAACCTTTTTGGGACATTCATGTGTAACATCATCCTGTGGGCTACCTCAAGGAGGTGTCTATTTTTTCTTTCTGCAACCCCATTTTGCTGTGGTGTTCTGGCACATGAGCTTCTATGAATAGACCCATGGGAGGCGAAGAACTCATTTAGCTCCCCATGGAAGTATTCCTTCGCATTATCGGATTGGAAGATCTGTATTTCAACATGGAACTATGTAAACACCATCCTCTGGAAGTCTTTCACTATCTTTGGAACCTCGTCTCTGCTACGCATAGGGATTACCCATGTATAACGAGAGTAATCATCAATCAATGTAATAAAATACTTATATCCACCCTCAAAGATTACATTTGTAGGCCCCCATACATCAGAATACACAACATGAAAAGGAACATTGGATCTTTTATTGCTTGAATGAAAGATTGTTTTACATTGTTTACTCAACTGACACATGAACTCTGACACTGAACACGACTTAAATAAAAGTGGGAACAAACATTTTATTACTTCGAAAGAAACATGACCTAAACGACTGTGCCACAACAAAATTTGACTCTTATTTGACTGACTATGTGACTTTGAGGATGACACGAAGAGACCAGCTTTGTTGTCGAGAATGTAGAGACCGCCCACCAGGCTTCCTCTACCAATCGTCCTCCCAGAAGTTAGGTCCTGAAAAACACACGAGTCGGCAAAAAATGTTACACTACAGTTTAAATAACTTGTAATGCTACTAATTCAAAGCAAATTTATGGGAAGTTGAGGGACATGCAATATACAATTCAGGTTAAGGCCATGGGGAAGGGATATCGATCCTTGACCTGCAATGGAAGAAAATGAATCATCTACAAGTCTCACTCTATCCCTTCCTGACAAAAGGCTATAAGAATGGAATAGGTTAGGCTTACCGGTCATGTGATTTGAGGCCCCTGAGTCAATAATCCAAGGGGAATCTGTGGGAGTGACATGGAATGCAGAAGCCACATTACCTGAAGTAGATGCAAACGAGGTAAAGGGAGTACCAGTGACTGAGCAGTCCAATTGCCGCAATGCCCTACCATAAGATTCCAGATGCTCTCTGAATGAATTCATTATATCCTCCTTGGGGTCAGGCTAATTAGGAGGGTCCCGGGTACTACCGGAAACCTGAGTGTCTTGGATTGCCACATGTGCTGCACTCGTTCTTTTCAAGTGACCTTTACCCTGTTCTTGATTCTTTGCTGCCCACTTGGGTTTCCCGTGGATGTCCCAACAGGTGTCACGTGTATGTCGTGACCTTCTACAGTGGGTACAGAAGAGTTTATCTTTATCATCTGCCTTCTTAGGATCACTTTTCTTCCCTGTTGAGTTGTTATTCACCGCAGCCAAGGCAACTTGTTGCTCCCCCTCAACTGTAACCATCATACTTCGCCTGCTTTCTTCAGATTGGACAAGGGAGTATACTTCATGTACTATAGGCAATTCTTTGCTTCCTAAGATCTACACCATTAATGGTTCATATACAAGGTTCAGCCCTAACAAGAAAGCAAACACTCGTTGCTAAGAGATCAGCTTCCTGTAGGCCTTAGCATCATCGCCGTGCTTCCACTCTATGGCCTGATAATGGTCCAACTCCTTCCATATGGAGGTAAGAGCTGAATAATATGAGGACAAGCTACGGTTTCCCTGTTTACATGTTGAGGACTCAGGTTGTAGTTGGTAAATCTTGGCATAATGCCTTTGCTCAGAATAGGTAATTCTGGCATGTTCCCAGATCTCACTGGCGGTGTCTGCCCACATAAAATTCTTTTTCACATCAGGTTCCATGGCTGCGAGGAGCCAAGACATCACCATACTGTTTTCTTGGGTTCTTTCACCCTTCCATTGATGTAACCGGCCTTACCCCTTGTCGTTACATAGAGTTCTACACTCTTATTCCACTCCAGGTAGTTCAGATTGTTCAAGGGGGTAATTGGCATGGAAAAAACCATGGTTTCACCTCCCATACCTGCTGTGTTGCGGGTTGGGGTGTTCCCCGGTGAGGTCAGTTCATGACTTGCCATTGAATATTACAACCAACCAATCCAAATGCCACCTAACAGCACAACCACCACAACTGGAATGTGGCAACTTAGGGTTTACTCCTAGAATGTGAGCAACAAACTATTGAATATTGCTGAGAGCACAAGAACTACTGCTGAGAATAAGAGATCAGTCACTACAACATCCAAACAGAACAATAAATAGTCCGGTCATCGGTTCAGCACCACCATCAGTCACTACAACATCCAAACAGAACAATAAATAGTCCAGTCATCGGTTCAGCACCACCAATACAGACATTACTGCCAGTTTGAATGTGGTTCCCCCACTCTAACCATCCAATTATTCAAACTAGTAATCATATAATCAAGGGATAAGCCCTACGCACCATTGGATAAAGAATACTGAGATAAACTGAAACAAAACCACACCTGTTCAGCACTAGATCAGAACCTGCTAGGGTTTCATTGCACCATCAACACCCTCCTTCAATTAGGGTTTCAGTAGACCAGCACCATCCCATGGCCAGACATAGCTAGGGTTTTTCAGTAACTGTCGCTTGGGGCCACTAGGGTTTCAGCAGAAGTACAGCTGCAAGACTTACTAGGGTTTCTGCAAGCACGGCCGCCAGAGAAGATTGAAAACACAAGCCGCTGCTAGGGTTTCTGTAAGTGCAGCCGCCAGAGAGAACTGAGACCAACCGCCGCTAGGGTTTTTTTTTTTGATAGAAAAGTAGCCACGTCCAATCCTCTTTAGAAAGGCTGATGCTAGGATCGTAGGTCTTCTCCAGCCCAGAAATTCCGCTCTGATACCATGTTGTTGCTTGTGATGATTGAGAGAGAGAGAGAGAGAGAGGTACGAATGATAGAAAGAAAAGCAAACTCAGTACTAGCAGCCACCAGTCTTCTATTTATATTAATCTTTATAAAAAAGACAAAATTACAAGTATGCCCCTGGCGGCATATCCTAAGATAAGAACAATAAGAAAAAAAAAGAAAGAAAGGACTAGTAGCTGAAACTGTCCCACTAACATCAGTTACAAGGAACACTTAAGCCTTACAACAACTCCAATCAGAATGATGTACCTTATGACATTTAATGTAAATGAATAAAGTACATATTTGATTCATGTTATTGTGGTGTGCTTCTGTGTAATACCCTTAAACTAGACACATATGAGACTCGTGTTAGTTTAGAATCTTCACAGCCGTTGGATAGATCTGGAGAGATTTATCCTGCCAAGGCTGACAATGATGTGCTGCCAAGTTGGTTGGGGTGGCTTGTCTCAACTATTAGGGTGAGACCTGAGGTACATGTAGTGTGGGTTTTCTTGAAACCCTGAACCGGACCAGAATTCCAGCATTGCCCTAGACCTTGAAGATTGATGGGCAAAACTGAAATGTTACACCTGACCCCTAGACTCGATTATAATACTGCACTAGGTGTCGGATTGGGCTATCTTTGATATGCCAATCAGTGAGATCCTTAGAGGGGGTCAAAACTTGGGTATGTTGGGACAATCTGAGAATTCATGTGAGTGGGTGATCATAGTGACAGGATCAGCCCCTTTGTCGGACAAAGTGAATGATCAGGGATGCACTCTCTCTGATGGAAACCTAAACTACCGGCAGTTGATTTCAATCGTTGAAATTTGTTTTGTATGGTTCCAAAATGTTTGCAAAAGGTTTTAATTCCCGGGATCCATGTGAGTAGAGTGCAGCACTGTACCTTGCAGTCGAGGGAGAGGTCATCTCTTGTCGGGCAGTGTTTGATCATTATGGGCTGAGAGGTTAAGTGTAAGACCATTGAGAGTAATACCTGATGGGCTAATCTTGCATCTGCCCACAGTCCTTGGGTTTTTATAAGGTGGCTTGACAAAGGACCATTTAGTGTAAATGTTGGGCCCATGAAGAGCCCATGGTGATGGACTCAGGGGTTCACCGTCTCCTACAGTGAATTCGGCCAAGCCTTGTAACAGAGGTTGGGCTGAACCCATGTGGTTGATGTGTAGATCAATGTTTGGGTCCCACGCCATATAAGGATGCAGCAGTTTGGAGGATAAGTGAGCGCATGAACTTAATGGGCCTAAAGCCCAATTCGAACTGGTCTAATTTGATTAATTAAAGAGGGGCGGTTCTAGGATTTAGATCAGCAGATAGGATAAGGAGTTATCCCTATCCACTTAGAGAGTCCAGATCCAAATAAAGATTTGGATTAGGAAACTCCTAATAAGATTAGGAGGGCTGATCTTTATTTGCAGATAAGATAAGGGATTATCCTTATCTCTTAAAGAGAGTCCAAATCCAAATACAAGATTTGGATTAGGAAACTCCTAATGGGATTAGGAGAACCTCTCTTTAAGGCTACAAATAGAGGAGGAGGGCGAACCCCAGTTCATCCTCAGTCTTACAGATACAAGAGAGAAGACAACTCCAGTTAGACTAACGTCATCTTCTGCTCTTGCCTCCTCTTGTTGCTGCCGCCATAGCCAGATTAATCTCCACCTGTAGGAGTGATCAAGAAGCGTTCTTGATATCAGTTTTTGGTGAAAAACTGATCTGAAGTCGTGCTCACTCACCCTCCATCGAATTCTTGCTGAAGAGTTCGGTTCTTACTAAAGAACCACCTGCTGATTCTGCTCCACCCTATGCTGTGTCATCTTCAGTGGGAGCAGTCTTTGGCGTTTTCCTTGGGCGTGAACACCTTTGTTGGGAGTTACTGCTACTCTGTATCAGGAATATCCCTCTCCTACCTTTTGGTTTCAGATCTGGTCCGATTTAGGTTCAAGATTGATCCTTGAAAATGCAGTTTTCTAAAACAGGGAATATGATTCCCACATGGGAGAGAGAAATTTTTTAAATTTCGCCCTACCTACCTGCAGGGTTCGGCTATCTATATGATGGATCTCTCATCCCTTCAACTATAGAATCGATGGAGGAGCTAATAGGAAGATTTTTTGTGTCCTTAAAGGTTAGGAATGTGGGGGATGGCTTCACTTAGGTTTTAACCAATGTTTATGGGCCAAACTCGTATAGAGAGAGGAATGAGATGTGGGAAGAGTCGAATGCCATACGAGGTCCGTGGGAGGGTCCTTGGTGTTTTGGGGAGGGACTTTAATGTAATTAGGTTTTGTACCGAATCTAATAACCCCCAAAGGACAATTACAACCAGCATGAGGAAGTTCAATGATTTCATTAATAACTGTGGTTTAAAGGAGTTACCCCTCTTACAAGCCAATTTTACACGGTCAAATTTCCAAGAAAACCCCCTTTGCTCGAAATTAGACTGATTCCTCTTTACTGAAGAGTGGGAGAACCATTGGACGAACTTGATGGCTAGAGCCTTACCCAGAGTCACCTCTGATCACTGCCCTATCCAGCTAAGTCCTGTGTAGAGAACATTGATGTGGGCCCCATAGCTGTGGTCCCACTCTGTCCGTAGGGTAGAATGTATCTAGTCATAGCTGATGGTCAATTTATTATTTTGTTATTCTAGTTGTCATTTACTTTTTAGTTTTATATTGTTATGTGTTATGATGTAAACACCAAGGGCAGATGTGTCCTTTCATGTAACTAGCATAACATATAAATATTAAATTGAAGTGGCGGTGGCAGAAGATTGAGATTCTGTTCTTCTACTCAAAACATGTGTTCTACTGCTCTCTCACCACTCTTTCTCCTCTTTCTTCTTCACTTTCTCTTCTCTTCGAACTTGAAGTTTCTTAGTGATCAAGATTGATAGCAGTCTTGAACACCTACATGGTATCAGAGCCAAGTTAGGGTTTCTCATGTGAGCCTAATACCAGCCGACCACATGAGAATCTCCTAGGACTAAAAGCTGAAAAGGAGGAGTTCGCAGACTGATTCTTGAAGATCACCAGAAGTGCTAGCAGCTATTGGAAGCTTGTTAGGGTTGTAGAGTGTTGGTGGTCAGGAAGGATCAGAGAAGACTAGGGTTCGGGTAACCCTAGAAGGCAGCAGACATTTTTTCCTTGTAAGTTATTTACTTTCTAAGAGAAGTTCTATCAGAGAAGATAGGTTGGACCTATCTAGAGGGGGAGGCCGAACCACTCTAGGGTTTTCTCTCTTCGATTCACTAGGGTTTTACAACAAACCCTAGGCCGAACTGTCTCAACTTTGTTTCTCTTTGCTCTAGGGTTTGAAAGTGATCTTGTGGCAAGCCCTAGTGTTAGACTGAACCTTGTGATCTACCTAGAGCTGCCCTCAAGTTTATTGTTAGCATTGATCAGATTCTAGGGTTTCTTATTAACCCTACTGCAAGTCTATCTATACAGTACTGATTGGATTGTGCAATTGAATTGTTCACTTTAAGGACTGTTTAAAACCCTAACTCTGCCAAGCATATCAGACCTATTTTTAAGCTGTTTTTCAGAGTCCTAAGGGGTTAGAGCTCTACGGACAGCTACTGTTGTGTTGGCTAGTTGGTTTCAGATCAGAATTATCCCAGTTTTGTGCACATACACTGTGAATACAGATCAGGCCTATACTGTTTTTGATTGTGATTGGTAGTCTAAGTGTTGTTTTGAGACTTGACAGAAATGGAGTTTAAAAATCAAGCAAAAGGCAGCCTTGGGAACATCAGTTATGGTAGTGTTTCTGAGATGGGTGGTCAGATTACAACCGTAAAGTTTGATGGATCAAACTATTTGGAATGGGCCCAATCAGCCATGATGGATATTGGTGGAAGAGGTAAATTAGGGTACCTCTTGGGAGACATGAAAGAACCTCCCAAGGGAGACCCGACATATACCAAGTGGATCCAAGAAAACTACTTGGTTATGACATGACTGTGTAATTCTATGCAGCCTCATATTAGCCGGAATTATTTGTGGGCAAAGACAGCTAAGGAGATATGGGATGTTATGAAAGAAACTTATTCCCAACCCCTTAATGTTGCCAGAGCATATGAATTGAAATGTGAAGTGAAAAATTTTAAACAAGGAGAGAGACCGGTTTCAGTATATTTCTCTACCTTGCAGTCCCTGTGGCGTGAGATTGATCACTTAGAGACTCTTGAGTGGGAAAGTCCCAAAGATGCACAGATATATAGAAAGCAGGTTGAGACAAATCGGGTATTTGAGTTTCTAGCAGGCCTAAATTCAGAGTATGATATTGTACGGCAACAGATTTTGACTAGAGACAGTGTGACTCTTTCTCAGGCATACTCATTTTTACACAGTGAAGAGACCAGAAAGAAAGTTATGATGCAACCTCAGCCCCCCACACCAGCCTTTGTAGCGGTCACACCCAAATCAGGGGGTGATTCAAAGAAGGACAGGAGGAAGGAAGACAAGAAGGATGTGGTATGTAAACATTGTAAGAAACCCAAACATACAAAAGAAACATGTTGGAAACTGCATCCTCACTTGGTTCCTGTGAAGTTGAGAAGCAAAAAGGGCACTGCTCATGTAGCCGTGAACACTGATTTAGCATCCTCATCTGGCACAAAATGAACATCTTTAGAGACCTTAGCTGCAGTTCGGGCTGCCCTGATACAGTTAGAAAAGGAAGTTGGAAATTCAGCTCAGCCACCGCAGTCACCATCAGCCCCTGCCACATCTGCCTTCGCACATTTAGGTACTCGAGCTTCAGCCTATCATGCCTCAGCTCCAGGTACTACTGAACCTTGTTGGGTAATAGATTCAGGTGCATCCATCACATGATTAGCTTGCCTTCACTGTTTACTACTTACCATTTGTCTTCTGGTAGGGATAAAGTATCTATTGTTGATGGCTCCCTGGTTCCTATTTCTGGGAAGGGTGACATCAAGTTATCTAATACTATCTCCCTGTCATCTGTCTTGCATGTTCCTAAGCTTGATACTAACCTTCTTTTAGTCAGTAGTATTACCAAGCATATGAACTGCTCAGTAACCTTCTTCCCTGACCGATGTGTTTTTCAGGACTTGGAGACGAAGAAGATGATTGGGACTGGCCGTGAGACGAATGGGATCTATCTGCTCGAGGAGAGGTTCCGTCAGGAAGAGTCAATAGAGAAGATGTCTTTTGTTTCTCAGAGTGTGAGTCCGGTTATTCTCTGGCATAACCGATTAGGTCATTTGTCTTTTTGGTCTTTAAAGAGTCTGTTTCCAGCTTTATTTGAGTCTATTGAGTTGTCTCAGTTACAGTGTGAAAGTTGTAAGTTTGCTAAGCATTGTAGAAAGCCTTATTTATTGAGTAATAAAATGAGTGATAATTCTTTTGATATTGTGCATACTGACGTTTGGGGGCTTTATCATATCCCTTCCATGGGTGAGTACAGATATTTCTTGTTATTTGTTGATGACCATACCCGTTTTTCTTGGGTTTATCTCATGCGTTCACGAGATGAGGTACCTTCCTTGACCCAAAACTTTCACCAAATGATCCTAACCCAGTTTGATGCCAAGATCAAAGTCCTCAGATCTGATAACGCAAAGGAATACTTTGCTAACTCATTGACATCTTATCTTCTTCATCATGGGGTTATCCACCAGAGCTCTTGCCCTCATACACCTCAGCAGAATGGAGTTGCCGAAAGGAAGAATAGGCACATTTTGGAAGTGGCTAGAAGTCTCATGTTTACTTCCAATGTTCCTACCCGCTTCTGGGGTGATGCTATCCTCACGGCGGTATACCTTATTAATCGGTTTCCTTCCAGGGTCCTTGATATGAGATCTCCTTTTTCCCTTCTACACCCACGTAAGGACTTGTTTTCTATTCCTCTTAAGACATTCGGTTGTACCTACTTTGTTCAGCTTCTCGGACCCCATCACTCCAAGTTCGAACCCAAAGCCTCTAAATGCATCTTCCTTGGTTATGCACAGACTCAAAAGGGTTATTGCTGCTATGATCCTGTCTCAAGGAGGAAGTTTGTCTCCATGGATGTCACTTTCTTTGAGGGGACACCCTATTATCCTCGGGTTTCCCCTCAGGGGGAGAGTAGTGAGAGTGGGGGTTTGAGTCCTTGTCTTCAGGGGGAGAGCAGTGAGAGTGGGGCAGTTCCTTTACCTATTTCATTGGGTGATGAGAGCTGCAATGGTGAGGGTGGTCAGAGGGATCAGGAGTTAAGGGTCTATCACAAGTGGTGCAGGTAGGTTGATCCTGATCATCAGCAGTCCAGGCTAGCTCCAAACTCATCTGCAGCTCCAGGTCCAGGTACTACAGTCCCAGGGCCCACAAAGACTTCCTCTATTGTTGCCATTTCACCTCCTACAGATGATCTTGACCTTCCGATTGCAGTTCGTAAAGGGAAACGACATTGTACCATATCTACAGCCCACTGTATTTCCCATTTTGTATCCTATGATCACCTATTTCCTACCTACAGGTCCTACCTCAGTTCCATTTCCAATGTCCCTATTCCAAGAACAGTGCAAGAAGCCCTATCCGTCCCGGAATGGAAAGATGCAATGCAAGTTGAGATGGATGCCCTGTTAAAAAACAACACCTGGGAGGTAGTTGATCTGCCCAAAGGAAAGAAACCAGTTGGATACAGATGGGTATTTACGATGAAGCATAATGCAGATGGATCTATTGAGAGGTATAAAACTCGGTTAGTTGCAAGAGGGTTCACACAGACTTATGGCATAGATTACTTGGAGACCTTTGCCCCGGTAGCCCAGATGACCACTATTCGAGTCCTATTATCCCTTGCAGCAAGTCACACTTGGCCTTTATACCAAATGGACGTGAAAAATGCTTTTCTGAATGGAGATCTGTAGGAAGAAGTTTACATGCGTTTGCCTCCTGGATTCTATGATGCAGAAACAGGTAAGAAGGTCTACCGGCTCAACAAGGTTTTGTATGGTTTGAAACAATCACCTAGGGCTTGGTTCGATAGATTCAGACTAGCCCTTGTGAAGTTTGGTTATGTACAGGCCCAGTCAGATCATACTCTATTCATCAAGAGGGTGGAGTCCTCCTTGACACTACTGGCAGTATATGTTGATGATATTGTGGTCACAGGGAATGATAGCCATGAGATTGAGTCCCTTAAACAGCTCCATCAAGAATTTGAGGTGAAAGACCTTGGTGTACTCCGGTATTTTTTGGGTATTGAGGTTGCTAGATCCAAACAGGGGATCTTTATCTCTCAGAGGAAATATGTCCTAGACCTGTTGGCAGAAACTGGAAAGTTAGGTGTCAAGCCTGCAGATACACTGATTGAACAGAACCACAGAATTAGTGCAGAGAGTGGGGAGCTTCTTGAAGACAAAGTTATGTTCCAAAAATTGGTAGGAAAGCTCCTATATCTCTGCCTCACTCGGCCAGATATTACTTATGCTGTTAGTGTTGTCAGCTAGTACATGCATTCTCCTAGAACCACACATCTTCTTGCGGCAGAAAGAATCTTAGCCTACTTGAAGAGATGCCCGGGTAGGGGTATACTGTTCAACAACAACAACCACATGAAGGTGGAGGTCTATACGGATGCTGATTGGGTTGGGAGTGTTGATGACAGAAGGTCTACCTCAGGATATTGTGCTCTTGTGGGAGGAAACCTTGTCTCATGGAGAAGTAAGAAACAAAGTGTTGTCTCCTGATCAAGTGCTGAAACAGAATATAGGTCCATGGCCAATGGAGTGGCTGAAATCCTATGGCTAAGATCTCTACTTGAAGAGTTGGGTATTGAGTATGAGAAGCCCCTGATGCTGTATTGTGATAATCAAGCAGCCATTAATATAGCACATAATCCAGTGCAGCATGACAGAACCAAACACATTGAAGTTGACCGTCATTTTGTACGAGAGAGAGTCTCATCTCAAGAAGTATGCCTCCCTTACATCACATCCAGTATGCAACTAGCAGACATCCTCACTAAAGTCGTATCAAGAAAGAAGCTAGAAGCGGATCTATCCAAGTTGGGAATGATGAACATTTACTCCCAACTTGAGGGGGAGTGTAGAGAACATTGATGTGGGCCCCACAGCTGTGGTCCCACTCTGTCCGTAGGGTAGAATGTATCTAGTCATAGCTGATGGTCAATTTATTATTTGGTTATTCTAGTTGTCATTTACTTTTCAGTTTTATATTGTTATGTGTTATGATGTAAACACCAAGGGTAAATGTGTCCTTTCATGTAACTAGCATAACATATAAATATTAAATTGAAGTGGCGGCGGCAGAAGATTGAGATTCTGTTCTTCTACTCAAAACCTGTGTTCTACTGCTCTCTCACCACTCTTTCTCCTCTTTCTTCTTCACTTTCTCTTCTCTTCGAACTTGAAGTTTCTTAGTGATCAAGATTGATAGCAGTCTTGAACACCTACATCCTGAAACCTTAACTTCTGGTCCTCGGCCTTTTAGATTTGAGAATGTGGTTAACTCATCCAGATTTTGTGCACTTGATTGGGGAATGGTGGAGAGAAGAATTAAGAGGAGTGAATTGGAAGGGAGTAAGATTCCACAAAAAATTGAAAAGGTTGAGATCCAAAATTAAGGAGTGGAATAGGGAACACTTTGGAAGGATAGAGGAGCAAAAAATTGACTTGATGTCCAAGATTGAGGAACTTGATTCCAAGGAAGCTCAAAGGATGATGAGTGAGCTACCTTCCTAGCCCTAATCCCAAAGAAGGAAGATGCAAAGAACTCTAAGGACTATAGGCCAATCAGTCTAGTGACAAGCATCTATAAAATCCTGGCTAAAGTGTTGCCATTGAGAATCCGAGTAGTACTACCCTCCATCATCAGTCAAGAACAAGGTGCTTTCGTGCAGGGAAGGCAAATAGCGGATCAGATCCTAATAGCAAATGAGTGCGTGGAGGACATCAGAAAGTCAGGAACCCAAGGTTTCATTTGTAAACTAGATTTGGAGAAGGCTTATGATCTTGTGGATTGGAGTTTTTTACTAGAGGTACTAGGGTGTTGTGGGTTTGGAGCTAGATGGTGCAATTGGGTAAAGGGCTGTATTAGTTCCTGCCATTACTCTGTTTTGGTTAATGGGGTGGTGAAAGACTTTTTCCCAGCTTGTAGAGGCCTTAGACAAGGTGACCCTCTCTCCCCTTTTCTTTTTACCCTAGTTGCAGATGTCTTCAGTAGATTAATCTCTAAAGTAGATAGGGAAGAGGAAGTTAGAGGTTGGAGGACTGGAAGGAACAATGTCCGGGTAACCCACCTGCAGTTTGCCGATGATATCATAATTTTTTGTGAAGGGGGTGACAGGCGGGAAGTGAGAAATTTCAAAGCATTGTTACAACACTTTGAGAATGTCTCCAATTTGAAGATAAACCTGGATAAGAGTTGTGTGGTAGGGGTTAATCTGAATGAGAGGACTTTGCAGTCCGTGGCGGATTGTTTAGGCTGTCCCATTTCTTCTTGGCCCTTGCTACTAGGTCTCCTTCTAGGGGATAACCCAAAGGAGAGTAGTTTTTGGACCCCAATTCTGGAAAAGTTTGAGAGAAGATTAGCTTCTTGGAAAAAGAACTACATTTCCATAGGGGGACGAGTGACTTTATTGAGAGCTACCCTAGCAAATTTACCAGTTTATTTTCTCTCTATCTTTAGGATTCCTATTAGGGAAGCTAAGAAGTTAGAGAGGATAATGAGATCTTTTCTGTGGGAGCCCGGGGAGGAAAAGAAAGATAATCTAATCAATTGGGAAATAGTTTGTAGGAGTAAAGAAGAGGGTGGACTGGGAGTAGGAAGGTTAGTTCAAAGGAATAAAGCTCTCTTAGGAAAGTGGTTGTGGAGGTGGCCTAGAGAAAGGGAGAGATTGTGGCATGAAGTGATAGATAGTATACATGGCAGACAGGAAAATGGTTGGGATGCAGGTGTATCACGTCAAGCTATGTTGGCATCTCCTTGGAAAGCAATTCAGAGTGTCTTCCCTCAGTTTCTCAACTTGGTCAGGTATGATGTCAACTCTGGTGACTGTTTTATTTTGGGAAGATACTTGGGTGGCTACCGTTGCCCTTAAGGACAAATTCCCGGCTCTCTATTCTCTTTCCCTTTATAAGGAAAAAAATGTTTCTCATTTTCTTCCTTCTATTACTTCACCCTCTTACTTAAGCTGGGACTTTGGTTTTAGGAGAGGTTTGAGGGATGTTGAACTTAGTAGTGCTTCAGAATTGTTGTCTCTTCTTGGCAGTGTCTTTCTGGATCCTCTTCGCTCGGATGTGAGACTTTGGTCCCCTCATCCAAAAGGTTTTTTCACTTGTGCTTCATTTTTTAAGTCCCTTTGCCCTTCCATGGGACAGTTGGGTTTCCCTGCTAAGGAATTTGGTTCAGACCTGTTCCTCCTAAAATAATAATATTCTGCTGGGAGGTGTTTTAAGAAAGATCAATACTTTGGATTGCTTGCAGAAGAAAAGGCCTTTCATGTGCTTGTCCCCTAACTGGTGTGTACTTTGCAGGGCTAGTGGTGAGGATTGCTCCCACTTATTTGTATCTTGTTCCTTTTCTAGTGCTATTTGGAGTTGGATCTTTTCTTTGTTTGGATGCAGGTGGAATCTGTCCTCAGAATTAAGAAAGATTGCTTGCAGAAGAAAAGGCCTTTCATGTGCTTGTCCCCTAATTAGTGTGTACTTTGCAGGGCTAGTGGTGAGGATTGCTCCCACTTATTTGTTTGGATCTTTTCTTTGTTTGGATGCAGGTGGAATCTGTCCTCAGAATTAAGTCAGTTGTTCGATCCTTCTTGTTTTGTGTGGCCTACAAAAAAAGGAAAAACGATGTGGAGATGTATTAGAGCAGCAGCCTTGTGGACAATTTGGGAAGAAAGGAATGCTAGGATGTTCAAAGAAAAGGAAAGAAGCTTACAAACTGTTGAGGATTGTATATTGACTAGAGCCATTCATTGGCTAAGAATTTTGGACTTCTTTCATACGTTTTCCTTTGATGACATTTGGAGTAACTGGAAGGCGGTAGCCACTAGTCATACGAGGAGGGACAAGGCAGCTGCAGTGTGGAAGCCCCTGCTTGAAGGTTGGGCAAAGCTGAATTTTGATGGTAGTAGCCAAGGAAACCCAGGCCCTTCGGCAATAGGAGGGGTGCTGAGAGATAGAGAGAGAAACATCCTAGCTTTGTTTTCAGGCCCTGTGGGAATAGGAGACTCAAATAGAGCAGAGATCTTAGCGGCTGTACAAGGCATCCAGATTGCTGAACAGTTAGGAGTTCAACACTTGATAGTTGAAGGAGACTCTAAAATTGTTGTGGGATGGCTGACAAAGCCAGCTTCAGCTATGTGGCGATATAGAGATTTATTGAGGAAAGTCAATTGGCTCACAAGAAATATGACAGTTACCTCTCTTTGGGTAGAAAGATCAGCAAAATCCTTAGCAGATGGACTAGCTAAGCAAGGGGTTTCAAGGGATCATTTGTTTTGGGCTGCTATGTAATTATATTTCTGTTTATTTCTGCTTATCCAGTTCTTAAGTGATGTAATACTTTGTTAGAAGAGGTAACAGCTCATGCCTCTTCATGGGTTTCCTGTATTGCCTTATATTCTGATTTAATAAATTATTTTCATTCATCAAAAAAATAAATAAATAAACTTGAACCATTTCCCCCTCAAGGTCAACCAATCAACCCAAGCGGTTGAACTGTTGACCCATCTGACCAGTTCAGCAGGTTAGCAGGCTCTTGTATTTATTTCTAGAAATTTTTTAATAGTAAAATATCTGGATGGAGATTTGACACAAACCAGCATTGTGACCAGGTCACTGGTCCAACCAACCAGATCAACGATGGATTGAAAACACTGGTTCTCCCATGTATTTCATTTATTTCAAATACTAACTAATTTGACACATGTGATCCCATGTTTCTACTCTTGAGTTCTCCCATTACCATTATGATTCTACACTTTTGAGCTCATATTACCCTATACATCAAGCCTCTGCAGACCCACTTATTTAGCTACATCATCAAGAAGTAGAGTTGTTCAAGCAGTCAGGTATTCATGCCACATGCCATAAAGGAAATATTTGTTAAACATTTCTTTTAACTTTAATTCTGTTCTTTCCACAATATTTACAAACATATTTCCAAAAAAAATGTTTCCAAAATTTCCAACTTTCTGAATGCATATCATAGAACAAATACGATCTAATCCCTTACTTATGTCATTACATTCTATCCATTAGGTATTCATTGAGATTCCTTGTTAGGAAAGAAGGAATATCCATTAAGACTCTAAACACTTAGAGATAACTAGGTTTCCAATCAGGAAGTGGTTGTTCAGTACTTGCGACTTGATATGGAACTGCTTGATTGGAAATAGTAGAAAAAGGAAAACCAAAAAGAAATAAAATAAACAGAGAAAGAAAAGAACATTAGACTAAGTCTTTCCATGCATCATTGCTCTTAACTGAAATGCTTCACTGTAATAATAGCTCTTATATCCACTGATTTTAGATACAAGAGATGAAAATTAAATAGGCTAAGACAAGCCAGATACCCCAACAGTGACGTAACTCCCAAATACAATAATAAACCCTTCAATGCCCCCACCCCTAGGCAAGCCCCCAAAAAGGTTCCTCCCCATTAGCTTCTTCTCTGGTAAGTGAAATATCATAGATAGTTAGAAGACCTTGACATCCATCTAACCAAGATATTTAGGCTAGATGGAAAAGACCAGATTTCCCCAAATAGAATGAAGATTCATCCAAGGAACTTACTTGTCCCCCCTCATTCACCCAATCACAACCTGGAAATCCCCTTCAATTTTTATAATATCCCAATGTATTGGCCAGTAGCCAGTCTCTGACAAAGTAGCAGGAATAGTAATTCAGCCAAGAATGAGTTTCTGTTGCTAATGGGACTAACCAAAATAAGTGGAAGATTTTACCATCATGATTCTGGAAAGCTTACAATACCTGAAGCTGCAGGCTTTCCAAAACTTCAGCCATTAATGTTCATATGTTGTGTTGTCCATCTGGGAAGGGTTCAAGAAAGAAGAATTTGCTCTCTAGTTGGAGAAAAAGGCCATAAACTCCTAGACCTTTAATAAATGTCATCCAATTTAAAATCCCAAACTGCCTCTCTTGTTTGGATGCATGAACTATTAGTCTCACTATTATGAATTCTACTCAGGGATGTCATTCAAAGCTTTGTCACAACAAAATATAAAGATTCCAAACATCAAAATGCTTTTGTAAGAAGTTAACAAATTATCTTTGCAATTACTCTGGTTCAAGTCTCAAATTAGTCATTGAAAGTAGCTTCTGGAAAACATCTTGCATATATTACAGGAATCTCTTAAGTAGGGATGCAAATAGGGTGCCCGATTTGAAGAATTTCAATTGCATCAGGATTCAGGACCAGATCTCAGGCTTTGTCCTTAACAAAGTTTAACAAATGCTCAATCCAGGCCTGCCAAAGATGCACCCTCTCTCTAAGGAGAAAAGTGATGAAGAAGAGAAAAAGTGAAGAAGAACGATGAACCAGAGAGGGCCTTGTTGCTGTTGCATAAATTATGGTTGGCTTTGATTATCTCTTGGAAAATTTCCATTTTCCCACTGACAAAGGAGAATACAAATGAGGAAGGAACCATAACATAACCACATGAGGAAAGATCATGTTTAACTTTTAAAAAGTATGTGTGCTCAGCGTTGAGGCTAGCCTTGAGGCAATGCTCAAGGACATAGTTTTCACTTTTAAAGACACCAAGGAGAAACTAGGTGACAGGGGGGGTGCCTTGTCGCTTAGGCATCACCTAGGCAATGAGTTTTTTGTGACAAAAAAAAAAAACATAAATCGTAGGGTAATTCCCTAGGTCTCATAGTAAAAGCAGTAGTACTTTTTAATTAATAATTACCCTAGTCCTCATGAAATAAGCATAAACCTCATATCAAAACATGGAAAATCAACATATTTATGAGAAGAGAAAGAAAGAAAGGAAAATATAAGAAATAGAAAAAGAATCATCAAGTTCCTCAGTTCCTCTTGTATCTTGATTGGATAAAATCTTCAAATTTCCCTATATTGGACCCTTTTGAAGTCTTAAAGGGTTCAAGATTACATCACCGACTTGTGTGTCAATTGAACCCAAACAAATAAGAACATAATAAAAGGTGACTAGTATAAGAATAATAAAATATTATAAACCCACAAAATGAATAATTTAGTGTAGTAATATATATTGTAATATTATAATATCATAAAATAAAAGAATGTAAAAATACTATGTGGCAACTTATACAAAAATATGTAGGTGCTTGGGTGAGTTGACCCTCCAAGGGTGCCTTGTTGCTCAGGCATCACCTTGGCAACTATGCTCAAGGAACTCAACCTTGAGGTCCATGCTTGAAGGTACAAGGCAAACTCCCCACAAACTAGCAAGCATTGTGTGTGCATTTGTATATGTATATAGAAATGTAGATATGATGATGATGATGTGCACCAATCAAAAATAGTAT
The DNA here is from genome assembly GCF_055504915.1 of Nelumbo nucifera. Classification (NCBI taxonomy): domain Eukaryota; kingdom Viridiplantae; phylum Streptophyta; class Magnoliopsida; order Proteales; family Nelumbonaceae; genus Nelumbo; species Nelumbo nucifera. The sequence continues at coordinate 90,586,687 of NC_142649.1, forward strand.
ATGTATGTGCTTATATTTATGCTCTTAATTTGAAGCCATTTTTTGAAGTATTATTTAACATTTAATGCTTCCAAACAATCATTAAATAGTCTGTAAGGATGCAATGGCTTTCTCTAAAGCCCCTAATATTCTTAATGTTATCATTTATTCATTGTAAAATCTTTGTTTTTAAGGATTAAGAATTTAAGACCCTAACATGGACTTGTTTGGGCTTGGCACAAAAAGTGGCTCATAAAAAATGCAAAATGTTTAACATCACAATAGTCTTTCTTTATAAGTCATTAAAATAGCCATTTGAAGTAATGCAATTGGGAAAAAGAGTGACTGAACGTTTCACATGCTTGAAAATTTTAAGTTTATATTCTGAATTAATATTATGTTTAATATGTTAACTTTTTGGCATTTTTTGTATATTTGTGCCTTGCTTCAAAAAGGTGCACGCCTTGTGCCTTGAACCTAAGGCACAAGATGCCCCTTGTGCTTTTAAACACTGGACTGGTTCAAGTGAACATCAGAAAAACGCATATTGAATATCTGTTCCCATAAATAAACTATAGGAACAAAAGTTGTCCTGAAAGGAATAAATTGTGAAAATGAGAAGATTTCCAAGGTGCAGCCCATAAGGCACAAGTGTTGTCCACAAAATCAGTCAGCCCTATGAGACTCTTTAGCTATGTTATAAAGCCAAATATAAGTTTTGTTTCATTGTCATTTTGGGTATTAGTTTTCTATCTTGTCAATAAGAAGGTTTCTGGTTTATAATGTCAGATCAGAGGAAGTTACTTGGTTTTAGAACAGGTAATTCAATTGGAATATTGGATGCCAATATCTACCAGTTCCTTTGCAGAGAGCTTAGTTAGAGGAGTCAGAAAAGAGTCTATTCATTGGGGGATGAACCTCCTGAGAAATATGTAGTGTTTACTCAGGCTTATTAGTTGTAAGCACAGTCAGCCTTCTGTTGTTTTTCCCTCCATCTCTGTTTGGAGAGAGGGGTGTGTTCCTTATTTTAGATTGGCAATTGAGGGCTGTACTTTATTTTATACCTATGATTAATAATGTACTCCAGTCTATATAAACTAATGCAGTGCAGTTTTTAATGATGAATTAAATGGTCAAGCAGAGTTTTCTTTTGAAGATTTTTTTAAGAGTTTTTTTAAGAAAAGTAATGAATTGTTTTAATAATTAAAAGCCAAAAAAAATACAACAGGTTGCTGTACACAAGGAATATAAAAATCTGTTCACTATACATTAAAGAATCAGACCCTGGCTGTTTAAATCAAAAAAAAAAAAAAAAACCCGTATTTGTGCTCTTTCCTCTAAACATCCAATGACTCGTTATTCATCAAAAAAAAAAACATCCAATGACTCGCCAGCCAATAGATCATCTTCCCCATAATTCTGCTTATTACTACTTTTTCAGTAGTAACTTCATTTTCAATCACAAGTATGAGAAAATTTAATAAGTTTATAGATGAGAGTGAACTGAAGGAGATCCCACTGTTGCAACACAAGTTCACTTGGTCTAACCTCTAGGAAAACCCTTTGAGTTGAAAATTGGATAGGTTCCTCTTCAACCTAGATTGAGGAAACTATTGGGGTAATTTGGTCCCTAGAGCTCTGCCTAGAGTCACTTCTGACCATTGGCCAATTAAGATAGGTGTAGAATCCTTTAGCAATGGCCCTAGACCCTTCAGATTTGAAAATATGTGGTTAAACACATCCAGAGTTTAAGGCTAAAGTGAAGGAATGGTGATGTGAGGAGCTAAGCGGGGTAAGGTGGAAGGGAGTGAGATTCCATAAGAAGCTGTGAAGGTTAAGATTCAAACTGAAAGAGTGGAATAGGGATCAGTTTGGTAGACCAGAGGAACAAAAGTTGAATACTATCACTCAAGTTGAGGCCTTGGATGAAAAGGAGTCCCTAGGGATTTTGATTGAACAAGATAGAGAGAAGAGAAGATAGTTGAAGGACTTAGAAGATGTTCTGCTTAGGGAAGAGATTTGTTGGCGACAAAAATCAAGGAATCAATGGATTAAGGAAGGAGATGGAAATACCAGATTTTTCCATGATTTGGCAAGTGGACATCAAAGGAGATTTTATAGCCAAATTAGAAGTAGAAGGGGAGGTAATTGCAAACCAAGAGGAAATAGCTAGAACCTTTGTCAATCACTTCAAAAATCCGTATGGAAGACCTTTGGATGAGAGGCTACCCTTAGAAGGATTGGATTGGCCAAGTTTAGGCAATGAAAAAGCTTGCTAGTTGGAAAGAAGCTTTGAAGAAGATGAGATTCGAAGGGTAGTGTTTTTGATGGATAGGTCTAAGGCTCCAAGCCCAAATGGTTTTACAATGGCCTTTTATCAAGATTGCTGGGAGATTTTGAAAGAAGATCTTTGTGAGGTGTTTAGGGAGTTTACAGACAATCATCTAGTAAGCCTAGGAGTCAATGCTACTTTCTTGGCCTTAGTCCCTAAGAAGATTGATGCTATCCTCCCAAAGGATTTTAGACCAAAAAGCCTGGTTACTAGTATCTACAAAAACTTAGCTAAGGTGTTGTCATTGAGGATTAAAGAGGTTCTTCCTTCCCTAATCAGCAAATACCAAGGGGCTTTCGTACAAGAGAGGCAAATTACAGACCAAATCTTAGTAGCTAATGAATGCTTGGGAGAAATGAGAAGATCCAAAAAGAAGGGATTTGTTTGCAAGCTTGATCTGGAAAAGGCCTATGATTTGGTGGATTGGCAATTCCTTTTACAAGTTTTGAGGAAGTGTGGCTTTGGAGAAAGGTGGTGTCAGTGGATTTTTGGCTGTGTGATATCTAGTCACTTCTCTATCTTGATTAATGGAGTGGTAAAGGATTTTTTCCCAGCATGTAGGAGGCTAAGGCAAGGAGGCCCTCTCTCGCCCTTCCTTTTCACCTTGTTAGCTGATGTGCTAAGTAGAATGATCTCAAAGGCTGATAGGGAGAATTTAATAAATGGCTGGAAAGTAGGCAGGTCTGGAGTGTCAGTTACCCATCTTCAATTTATAGGTGATATTTTAGTCTTTGGTGAAGGAGAGGACCTGGAGAAGTTAAGGAATCTAAAGATGTTGGTGCAAAGGTTTGAAAGTATGTCCAATATGAGAGCCAACCTTGAAAAGAGCAGTGTGGCAGGGATAATTTGGATAATAGAGAGGTGGAGGCGATTGCAAGGTGCTTAGAGTGTTTTGTAGCCACTTGGCCCATGACCTACCTAGGACTTCCTTTAGGGGCAAACCCTAGGGAGAGTGGTTCTTGGTGCTCGGTTTTGGAGAAGTTTAAGAAGAGATTAGCTTCTTGGAAAAAGAATTATATCTCTTTGGGGGGTATGATTACCCTAATTAGAGCCGCCCTGTCTAACCTACCAACTTATTTCTTGTCAGTCTTTAGGATTCCTTCTAGAGAAGCTAAAAAGCTAGAAAAGTTGATGAGGGAATGCCTTTGGGAACTGGGGGAAAGTAAGAAGGATCATTTGGTGAAGTGGGAGGTGGTTTGCAGGAGTAAAGAAGAGGGAGGTCTAAGAATAGGGAATCTGATGCAAAAGAACACGGTTTTGTTGGGAAAATTGCTATGCAGATGGCCATTAGAGAGAGAATGATTGTGGGTTGAAGTGATAGGAAGTATTCATTGCCACTCGGAGAGCAGATGGATGTTGGGGTCTCTCGGTGGGCATTTGGCAACACCTTGGAAGGAAATTCACAGTCTCCTCCCTCAACTCAACAATTTTCTCAGGTATAATGTGTGTATTGGTAATTCGATTCTCTTTTGGGAAGACATTTAGGTTGAAGAGGCTCCTTTGAAGGACCTCTTTTCGTCTTTATACACTATCTCCTAGTACAAGAAAGAGCTTGTTTCTTTTTTTTGCTCCCCTTTGGATTCTCCTTTGGCTCCAGTTTAGGACTTTGGGTTCCAACAAGGTCTAAGGGATGAGGAGATTGTGAGTCTTACTTGCCTTTTGAGTACCCTTGAAAAAGTTTGTTTGGACCCCACAGAATCAGATAAAAGGTTTTGGACTCTTGTGCCCTCGGGTAGTTTTTCCTGTGCCTCCTTCTTCAAGGCCCTTTGTCGTCCAGTGTCTGCTCCTCCTTACCCTTTTTAAGGAGGTTTGGTGCAAACCTGTTCCCCCTAAGGTCTTGGCTTTCTGTTGGGAAGTGTTTTATGGGAAAGTAAACACCTTGGGTAATCTACAAAGGAGAAGACCCTATCTTTGCATTTCACCCAATTGGTGTACCCTTTGCAGATCCCATGGTGAGGATTGCAACCATTTGCTAATTTCTTGTACTGTTACAACAGATTTGTGGGATTGGCTCTTCTTGATTTTTGGATGCAGGTCGAATAGGCCAGCAGATGTAAGCTTACTTTTTGGCCCTTCTACCTTTGCTTTGCGCCATCAAAGAAGATGAATAATGTGGAGGGTTGCAAGAGCAGCACTGCTTTGGACAGTGTGGGAAGAAAGGAATGCTAGAATATTCCAAGAGAAGGTGCGAAGCCAACAAGATTTGAAGGACTATATCCTGTATAGGGCTATAGTGTGGCTAAAATCTTCGGAGTTATTTCAGCAGTTTTCTTTTAATGACCTGTGGAGGCATTGGGCAGAAGTGGCAAGCAGTTCCTCATTGAAGACAAACATGCACATGAGCGGGGTACCCCCACCTGAAAGCTTCCTGAAATTAAATTTTGATGGGAGTAGCCTGGGCAACCCAGGCCCTTCTAGGATGGGAAGTGTTATAAGGAATGGAAGTGGTTCTGTGGCAGAACTATTAGCTGCACTACAAGGGGTACAGTTTGTTGTACAGATAGGAGTGGAGCAGCTTCTAATAGAAGGTGATTCTAAGGTGGTCGTGGGGTGGTTACAGAATCCGGAGACTATAGTTTGGTGCTTCAGAAATCAACTTAAAAGATTTAAATGCTTGACGAGATACTTGTATGTTAGAATACAATGGGTAGGGAGATCTGCTAATGCTATGGCTAACTGTTTATCCAAGCAAGGGGCAATGAGGGAACATTTGTATTGGGCTCAGCTGTAATCTTTTTTCTTTAGTGTTTGAAGGGTTGGAGAGGTCGCAGCTCGTGCCTCTCCAAGTGTCTTCTGTAAAGTTGCTTCTAATTTCTTTCTCTAATAAATTCTTCATTTATAAAAAAAAAAAAAAAAAAAAAAAAAAAAAAAAAAAAAACTTTGTTTTCAAAAATCCTTCTTTCTTTCCACAAACACCAAAATACTGCTGCGGGTAACATTCTCCATGCTACTTTCCCTTGCATACTCAACCTTTCCAAGTACCACCCTCTTAATAACTCTGCAATTGAGGCAGGGAAACAACTCCTAACTGTAAAAGGTTTTGTTATTTTTGTCCAAATACTGTAGGAAAACTTGCAATGTAGCAGCAAGTGGTTGACAGTCTCTAGGGTTTTATTGCATAGAGCACAATTTGTGTTGGGATCTGCATACCTCTTTGGACCAGATTTTCTCTAGTCAAGATTCTGTCCAGAGTGGCTGACCAGTCACCAGACAAGAGAAGGCTGCTTAAGATAGCACAGCTGTGCACCATACTCTGTTACTGGAAAACTCACACTCCATCTGTCTGGTTAGCCTACTTTAGAAGGATCTCACGGAGAATTGGCCAGAATTTTCCCAGGCTCAAATTCTCTTATCTTCTCTGTTTATTACCACCTGTGTGTTCTAGAGTTTCTGTAGCAGATCCACCATTGGGGCCACCTCCCAATCATTCAGGTTTCTCCAAAAAATGGGGTCCCATCATCCCATGCTAGCATGCCATTTTGAACTTGGTAACACTCAGCCACACACTTATCAGCAGCTAGTTCAAACAGGGCAGGAAATAGATCCTTTATAGGTCTGTCTTCACACCAACAATCTCTCCAGAACCTGATTTTCTGACCATTTCCCACTTCAAACTTCACACCCTTACTATGGCTGTTTTAAGCTTTGTCCACTTCCTTCAAGACCCCACAGTGATAAGGTCTTCTGACCTCACCTGGATCCCACTCCAAATTTCTACACCCATACTTTGCTGCAAAAGTCCTCCTCCAATGACTGTCCTGTTGCTCATTGAACCTCCAAAACCATTTACCAACATAGTAACATCTACTTCCCTCACCTAATCCCAAGCCTCCATTCCCCTTAGGATTACATGCCTTCCTCCAATTTACTAAATGATATTTCCCTTCATCTTTCCACCCCCTCCATAAAAAATCTCTTTCTTTTCATTTTCATCGGTCATTGATGCTGGGATAGGGAATAGAGACAGGAAGTACACGTGAAGAGAGGAAAGAGCATCCTTCACTAGTGTTACTTTGCCTCCTTTTGAGAGGTATTTGGATTTCCATGATGCCAACCACTTTTCCTTTTGTTCCAAAATTGGTTCCAAATGGCCTTACTTGTACATTTGGCACCAAAAGGCATTCCCAAATATGTGCCTAGCAGCTTTCCTACCTTACAACCAAAGTCTGCAGCATTGAATTAGATTCTCCACAGCCAGATATGGCCCAATTTACCAAAAAAAAAAAAAAAAGAAACAAGAATCCCCCTCACAACCATCACTTCAGTCTTAAATAAATTTAGATGAAGATCTGTCACTATTCTCAAACCTTTTCATTATAGGCATCAAGTTTTCTAGTTTCTCTTTTCCAGCGTTACAAAGAATGCAAAGAAATAGGATATCTGTGGGCATTGTATCCTTTCTTCTCTAAATTTCTTTTCTCTATTTTTTCTTTTTAATTGATACTTTCTTCTGATCTTTTTAAATCTCTCATCTTTTGATTCTATCCACTCTAATAAAGAAAGCTATTGTCTACTTCTTGTTGCCGAAATATCAATTCAGCATCATTAGTATAAGAATATCCAACTTATTTCTTCATCTAGCCCTTCTTCTCTACCTTAAGAGCGCCATCTATAGAGCCTCTATCAACCATCTCAATCTTCACCAAAGTTCTCCTTTCTTGAACTGATTTCTTTATAGCCCTACAGGCCATAAACCAGCTCTTAAATAACCATCCTGTATCCAATTAAGTCCCCCTTTATATTGTTCCCTTTCTTCTTCATATTTACATTATTAGCTAGGTTTTAGATTTCAGTACACAGTCCATCAATTTGGTATCAAACTTCCACACCAACTATCAGTGTTGTGCCACAGATTCATTGTCCTCCATCAAAAAAAGAAAAATTATATCAAAGGATTACTCCAGTCCAACTGGGTAAGACAGGTTAAACATCTTCAACAAGGTACAAGTACAACAATTGCAAGGTGATTCTCTTCCAGTCCTTGGACCCTGCAAATCAAGTGTCATTGCATTCTAGCACACATGGAGACCACGTTACTGAGTCATAGCCTTTTTTTTAATGTTGTCCACCTTTCTTTTGATAAATGAATAATGAAAAGAGCAAGAGGTTAGATCATTACAGGATGCCCATGGAGAGGTGCGAGCTGTTACCTCTCCTAAAAGCAACAAAAAAAAATTGCTAATGTTGTCCACCTTGTCCTTTGAGTCTATTCTCTGTCCCTCTACAAGGAAAAAGCTATCTCTCATTTTCTTTAATGTTGTCCACCTTGTCCTTTGTGTTTTGGGAATTTCTAATGCTATCAGGATGGAGAATTGTTTAGCCAGGCAAGGAATTATCAGTAACCATCATTAGTTTTTTTATCTTTAACACAATCAGAAATATCTTTTACTAATTAACGAAGATATTCCAACTATTAGAATGACTGATATTGGGGATCAGTACTATACAAAAGAAGGCAGCACAATGATTGAATATGCTTGTAAGGTGCAGCTTAGGGAGGAGCTAGTTGTAGAGGGGTGGGGAATTATTGGCGCATTCTGGTTTTCTAAGGGACCGTTTGGTTCACAGTCAGAACCGGAATCAGAATCAAAATCCTTCAGAATCGAAATTGGAATGGTCTATTCCCATAAGTCTGTTTGGTTCAGATAGGAATCAGAACGAGAATTGGAATCAGGTGGAATGGGATTTCATTCCCAAGGGAGGGGGAGGGAATGGCCATTCCCTCAAATGGGGGAATGCCAATCCACTAGGAATGGGAATGAGATTCTGATTCCTCCCAACCAAACAGTTGGAATTGGAATGGCCCATTCTGATTCCGATTCCAGACCCCTATTCCGACAAATCAAATGGGCCCTAAATCGTGCTCAAGGGTGATTATATTGGGTGTTTATCATTGAGGCATGTTTGCTTTTGTATGAAAAGGACAACACAATTGTAGAAAATTCCCTACGCCACAATTACTGTGCCATCAATTTGACAGCATAATCCCAGAGACCAATACAAGATCATACCTACCTACCCCTTCTCTTGCAAGTGCATCTGCTAGTGCAATCGCTATTGGTGGAATTTCTATTCTTTTACCTTTGCATTTAACTTTTGTTTCATTAATGAATTCGTATTGGTGTGGTTGTTAATAAAGGTCTATGGAACATAAAAGAAATAAGTGATGTTGTAAGGGAAACCAATCAGTAATTATTCAATGCTTTACCTGGTATGAAGATCCATTAGATCATCATCATCGACAGCAAATGGGCAGGCAAAATCAGAACCATCAAACTCATCCTGGAAAGACAACCTGCTAGAGCTCCTTGAAAATGAAATCCTTGGTGAACTATTAGATGATATCTTTGCTCCAGAAAGATTTCCAACCTCATCCCTCCCAGCATAGAGTATCTAGAAAAAGAACAAATCAATGTACAAACTGGTGCCTTGCAGATGCAATGGAAGAATGATATGACAAGTGCAACAAGACAAATTACCAATATAGTACCTTCTGAGCTGTTATGCAGGTCTGAACATCTGCTGGCCTCGCTGGAGCTCTAACATTATCAATCTGCAAACCAGGTCGTGTGCCTTTTAGGGAAGGCGATGGAGGCAGCATATGAGTGGTGGGTAATCCTGGGCTTCCACCAAGCTTAGCTGCAGATATGCTGACTGGAGCACTTTCAGAACGTAAAAGAGCCTTCGACAGATGATCACCAGGTACATGGGTTGGCGGAGATGGGGAAGGAGAGGGAGAGAATGTAGGTGATGGCCAATACTCATCAAAACTTGTATTTTTGTTATGAGCCAAAGATGTATTGCTTGAGAGTGGAGTTTCAGGGGGGTGATGGGGTGAGCTTGTAGGCGGGAGGCGATTGGAAGTCATATTAGAAGGGAAACCACGGGAATCTGAGTATGTTGGTGAGGGTGAAGGAGATGCTGAAGGTGCAGAGGCTCCATAAAGGTCATAACTCCAGCTGTGTCGCCTACAAAATGGGGCAGAAGAAGGTGAAACATGAGTTGTCACAGGAAGAGAAGGAAATCTTTTAAGAGGATCTGTCATCGGGCTCCCCACATAATCTGGTATGAGCTGTGTGGATATTGGGGTTGAAGATTCCAAGTTCACATCTGACAGTTTTGGATGGTACAACACAGAAAGGGAAAGCCTGCCCCCATTAGTATCGATGGGCATGAACCCAAATTGCTGCATCTCTGCCTCCTCTCTACGAGTGAAAGGCTCAACAAAGGAACAGACTCTATGATCAAGGTTAAATGTGTGAATTTGCCCCGACGAATTGAGGTCTCTGAAGAGCTTGTATGCAGGTAATAGCCTCACAGTCACATACAAAGACCTTAACAATATAATGGATTTCTTATACAATGAGTGGGAACTAGTACTGCCCGTCCTCTTGCCCCCTGAACTTGAGTCCCTACTCTTCCGGCTCTCATACTGCACAATCCACCTCTCTATAATCTTTTCTCTTTTCACTTCCGAAGGATATTCTTCCTGCCCAGGATTCCAACAATTCCTAAACCTCTCTTTCAAAGAGTAGTTCCTCGCAAGGCCTCTCCTCGGAGAACACCGAACAGGATCCAAGTCCGTCGGTCTCTGGATGAGAATCACATCAACCACCATCGGTTCCTGATTGCTCTGACGCCAGAGGTCAATGTTCTCTAAAGCAGATGGACAGACCCGAAGTGCTAAGTTGAACCATTTATCTCTAGGCTTGACACTCGAAGACGAAGACGAGGACGATGATGGAGACGAAAGAATCTGCTCTCCACTGTAATTCCGCGAGGAAACACATGGAGACCTGGACTCTAGTATTATGTGCAAACTCTTTGTAAAAAACTCAGTAATTATCTGCTCAATTTTTGCTGATTCGGAGTGAATATTGCTCTGAGAAGAAGCCATAACTCTCACCCTCTCTCCCTCTCTAAACAAACAATTTCATCGATGTTAACTCAATGTTCAATACTCTTTCCAGAGGGAGAGAAATCGAAAATTTCAAAATCCAATTTAAAATTGATTCTTCCAGCAATAAAGCATTCAAAACCTCTTCAGAGAATAACCCTAGAGATTAAAAAACAAAAAAAAAATCACAAATTTCGAACAACAGAATCAAAGATAGAAGGATTCGAACTGCAGAGAGAATCAGAACATGCGAAGCTTAAGGGATCGATACTAAATTTTCAGTGATCAACAGATGAGAAGATCACAAATTAATCAAAAATCGGAAAGAGATTGAAATTCGAAAAAGCAACACTCACTGTTCTGCTGTTGTTGCTATAGTTGGAATTAGGAAGGAAACCCGTTTTTAACAGGAGGATTTTCAGTTGTTTTTTTTCTCGTTGAAACTTTAAGGACCCTGGTTTCTGGGTGGGTCTGGGTCTGAGGCTCTGTGAGCAGATGAAACAGGACTGAAGCACTGAGGATACGGATTTATGTCCCGAACTCTGCGTAACTTCCCCGTCAACCGCAGGGAGAGAGAGAGAGAGGACAAATCATTGAACGAGGTAGAGCCGTAGAGTGGACATCTGCCACAGAAGTGGAGACACCAGATTGCTTCCCGTTGAAGCTGAACATAAGGGCCGTTATGGGCTTTTAGTACGAGGCCCAACCTAGGCCCAGAAACTAGGATGGTGTTCATCATTAGGAAATAGCAACAGAATCTCTTTCCAATATTTTCTGAATGGAATCTAAAGTATTTATTAAAAAAATTGTTACAATTAGAATTTAACAACTAAGAAAAACTTCTCTTTTTATTTTTTAATATTATTATATGTTTATAGTTTGATAATTTGCATTATGGGCTCTATATTTGGCTTTTATGGGCCTAATTTCAAAATATTGAGTTAAATCAGCCCATCCAAACCAAAGGAAAATCAAGAAGCTTCTTACAAACAAACCGGTTCTCTCTGATCTTACTTATGGACCTTGATTTATCAAGTTAAATATAGAACTTAAAAAGGTACAAGGTGAAAGAGAAGATTGCAGCAACCAAATAAATCCAACCCATGGGCTTTGGGCTCAATCCATTATTGCAGAAAATGAACGAGGGTTCACGTTTTTTTATTAAACCTGATTAACCCATCTCTGACATCTAATCTAAATATCTAATAGTTAAATTAGGCCAAGTCCAACCCATATTATTTCCTGCTCAAATACGAACTCAAATTAGGCCAGACCCATGGGCCATGCCGTTGGGCCGGGTTGAACTTTGTCCAATCCAAGTGCCTTTTCTTCTCGACCAGACGATCCATCTCTCTCTCTCTCATGATCTTCTGTTTTGTTCTTTTATTCTTTATCCTCTCTCCCTAACTTTAACACACAGCTTTTTTCCTGACAAACTATAGACTATTGATCAATAGTAGCAAGGCATCCTTCAATTAAGGAAAAGCAAATAGTTAAAACAAACTAGCAGAGTAAAATAAAGGTAAAAAGAAAACAGCTTGCAACTTTTTCCCCTTCATCGCCTCATGTAAGGTAATGAATGTTTTTAAAATTTTAACATTTTGAGCATTTTCTCGGCCAAGACCTTACGGGCAAGCTAGCCACCCGGTTTTACCACATTTACATTCATTTGGGATTTCCTACTCACTCTCTACCTGTAGAAACTGGGTAGGAAAAGTGAGTAGGGAATCCAGAGTGAATGACAATTGAAATATTCCCAATGTCCTACTGTAGCGTCTGTGTGTAGCAGATCCCTACTGATGCCTCATTTAATTGTCATTTATGTAGAAATGTTCCCCACGTGTGGCTGTAATGTCTTGTGGGTACCTGTAGGGATGTTCCCAATGTGGCTGTAATATATTGTGGTTACCTGTGAGTAGCATCTTTCTGGGGTAGAAGATTCAAGCTCTAGCTCTTGTGTCCTATATATCTCATCACCAAAAGTTAGGAAAACCATTTGCCTTTCATTCCCAAGATTACCAACATCACCCAAATTACCTAGTGATTTGGTACCATAAGCTTTTCAGCCAGGGGCATTTATACTAGAAATAAGTGAGAGAGAGAGAGAGAGAGACTGATGGGTGCTATATAGAACAAGTGAGCATAACATTTTGACATTTGTTTGAATATCCCCTTTGGAATTCGCATGGGCGCCTCAGAACATGACTCACAGCACATCCCAACCATGTATTGGGAATATCACCCATTGACAAGTATGGGAGATGTTTCTAATGCATGCTGAGATATAGGGGTGTCAATTGGATTGGATTTGGTCCAATCCGGTCAAGTCCAAAGTGAGTCCATTACAAATAGACCTGGTCTAATCCAGTCCAATGAATGTTTTGGATTACTTTGGACTGGTCCAGATACTGCCCAATCTGTTCAAATTCCTGTTAATTTAGATTAGTTTCAACTCAAACCTGGTCCATTGACACCTATGTTCTTATCTTCTATCAATGGACCAAATATTGGCTCAATTACGGACGGACTACGTCCAATCCAATATGCCATATTGATTCGTCCAATCCATCTAAATTCAATATGTCTTATTGGTCCGTCCAATTCATCCAAATGAGTTTTGATTTGGACGGAGTCTAACCCAAAACCGGTCTATTGACACCCCTACTGAGATATGCATGTGGAGCGCCTAAAGAGTGTGCTCTGTGACCCAATGAGGGCTGGCTCATTAGTGTGTTAGCTGATTTGTTCCAACCAGCACTTTGGGAAAAAAGGGGTAAGGGAGAAGTTACCCCCCCCCATAAAAGTTGAATCAACTAAGAAAAAGAAAAGAAAAGAAAAGAAACAACACCAATGTTTGGCATAGCCTTAGGGTATGTACCACATTTGCGCTACATCAGAATTTAGACCTCAACTGTTAAAAAAAACATGTTTGGCATGACCTGTTTATGGTGGAAGCTGCAACACAACACTACACCTCATGTTATGTGAATGTGCCAATTTTTTTAGCTTCCTTTAAGCAGCCATGCATTTGAGAAGCTATGTAACAGCATGGTTTCAGCGGAAATAATGTGAATGTGTCGATTCTACTTTTAAAATGCACCACTTTGGTTTCAGCGAAAATAATGCAAAAACTGCATAGTCAAGCGCAGTTTTTATCAAGGTTTTTAAAACTGATCTGGACAATGAACTGGTAAGGGGTTCAGTTCCCAGGTCAAATGGTATGACCATTCGAATTGGACAGATGGCCCATTTTGACAAAAAAAAAAGTTAAAAAATAACGGTTCAACAGTTTACTGACTAAATCAACAGTTTTGGTGGAAATAACGGTTCTAGGGTAAAATGGTTCTTGGGGTGTTTGGTACAATAAAGTTGCATTGCATTTTGGATCAATACAAATTTATGAGAAATATGTATTATGACATTATATATGAGTGTCATTTCAACTAAAAAATACATGTATGAGAATCATCAAATTTGACATTTTAGGTAGAATAACAATTTGTATCGAACAATTCAACATTTTCAAATAAAAAAAATCTCTCTCAAAAAATTGTATTGATTAACCCAAAACGCAACAGTAATACAACACCACTGTGCCAAACACCTCCTTAAAGACATCCTCTCCTAGAATTGCCACTCGAACTAGCCCGCATTAGCCTTATCAAAGACAACATGGCACAAACAAAATTGAAAACGACATGTTGGCAAGCCATGTATGCCCATAAATTGACAACATTAGGCAAATAGGTAACCCTCTACTACATTGGACTAGACAGTCAACCTCCACCCTAGAGTAGAGATAGCCATAGAATATACTATTAGTGGGTAGTGGGCACAAGAGAGAGTTGATCATCAATAGGACCTAAAGGGTTATCTAATGGAACAATGACGACCTTGGTTTGGACAATTCAGGACAAAAAGCATTGAGCCCACTATTTTAAGGATGATATCTGCAGAGCAGAACAGAAATTAGGTTAGTTACAATGGACTACAGTTCAATAGTATGGCATGTGCATCATATGCATATAATGTACTTTAAAAAGTAAATTTGATAATACATGTATCTATTAGAAAAGGCAAATCCATATCGTTTTTACAAACTTTTATGATTTCCCCTCAGGATAGGACCCTTTAGAAGATTGCCCAAATCATGTATATGGGTTTTACTTATTGAAATGATCAACTTATCGTTTTACTTATTGCCCAAATCATGTATATGGGTTTTACTTATAGTATGGCATGTGCATCATATGCATATAATGCATATAATCTACTTGTGTATCAAGCCAACACTCCCATCGACATCTGATTAAAAGTGTCATAAAGATGTAAATTAGAGCTCAGAAAATCTATTTCTAATTTTGGGTAATTGGTAGAAATAATGTTTAAAATATTGATAGGATAACTGTTTTCTTTTCTTTTTTTTTCTTTTTACAGCCTGAGTTTTTCATAATAAACATTTTAGGAGGGCTTCTAATGTTTAAAGATAAAGACTCCCTCTAAATCCATGTATTTGACGTTTTAATGAATTCAAAAATCAATGGGGCTATGATAGGCACTAATACATTGCAATAATTTGAACCTTGATTAATTGGCCATGAATTGTGTCTTTAATCCATCTCTAATGGTAAGGTTGAAAATATAACTTCAATTATTATTTCACACTTCATTTAATTTCCTCTCATTAAGTCTGATACTTGAATTATTAACTCTCATTTTCTCTTATTGAATTAGATTTGTGTCAATATTTTTAACAATATAAACCCATATATTTTAAAATCGACTCAAAAACAAAATAATGCTTATTCCAACTGGTGGTTAAGCAATTCAACCATCCGAATCACTTTCATCAACTTACGAAGTCATAGTTAGTTAATAAATTTTTAAAAGAGAAATAAATATAAAAACTTACAAAAATATAGGAACAATTAGACACACTTATGGTATTTTACTAATCAAATTAAAAAAATAAGTATAATAAACAAGAATTATTTTTATTAGTAATGAAAATGAAATACATAATTTTGAACTAACCAAAAATGAAATATTTTACTATTTGGCAAAGATCAATAGTACAAATTTTGGGTCAAACAAGTTAACCTTTAATGTCATAAATAAATAATAAAAGTTAATAAAAAATAAAAATACATAAATTTTGAAAAAAAAAACATTTAGGCACATTATAATATCATATATTTATCATATTAAACAAAAAGTAAGTGTGACATATTAGAATTATTTTTACACACAAAAATACAAAAAAAAAATTATAGAAAAAATTAAACACATCTATAATTCTATATTTACACCACTATTAAAAATATGAATAAGATTGTGAAACTTTCTTTTGACTAAATACTCATTTTTAAATTTAGTCTCTATTTAATTATGAGGTTTAAATTGTAAATTGAACTACTACTTTTCATCCTCATTCAATTCCCTCTATTTAAATCTTGCAATTTTTGATAAATGAACAAAAAAAAGATACCCCAAAAAGATTAAATATTACAAAAAGAAGAATCAAGCCAAGAAAGTATGCCTATCAATGATACTTGAAACTTCAAAACTCGATCCGATTGTCACATATTTGGATGAGGTGTATATGTAATCAAATTTGGATTTTCAATCCGCATCCAATTAATAAAAGAAAGCAAAAAAATATAAAAACAAAAAATAAAAAATACATCAAGTTTATAAAAAATTAGATACATTATTACTATCATTATCATCATCTAGAATTACTATGTGCAAAGCATGTGCACGCTTAATAGTATATATTAAAAGAAGAAAGTGAAGAAATTTTCTCTTTTAATTTTTTTTATTTTTTAATTCCGCATTTTTTGGTCTCTATGAATGGAATTCCTTTTATTTGATAATTCTTGGCCACATCAATGGCTTTCCAAGAGCCATGTTTAATCACAATTCTAAGAGGTTTATCACTACTGAAACCTCTCCTAGAATGTGTCCAACTAAAACACTTTTAGTTTTAAAGTTACTCTATTTTTTCTTCTTCATGTCAAGCTTTCCTAATGGAAATTGTCTGAAATCACTCATTTTTTCTTCTTCACATCAAAGACCCCAACTGTTTTTATTCATTCTTTGTTGTGAAGCTCTTAAAATTATTGTTTTCTGTCTATACATCATAGAGTGGTGAAGTTAATATGTTTTAGGTAGAAAAAACATGGGTGAGAAGATGTTATTTTGGACAACAAATAGGGACGTAAGTACATCAAGTATGAACAATCGATTTTGCTCTGGAATTCAGGTAAAAAATATATTTTTTTTCTCCATGTGTTTTGAATTGAATGTACGGTACAAACACTATAGGTGTGGTTAGGAAGTAAAAACATTAAAAAGAAACCCAAAATGAGAATTTTTCTGCAATAAAAAACCTGTTTTATACTAACTAGCGAAGAAAGATGAATGAAAACGGGTTAGGATCGACCTGTTTTTGATACTTGTGTAACGAGTCGATATCGACCCATTTCCAACCCAATTATTTTATTTATGGTGTTATACACGGTTGTTAATGTACCATGCATGTTATACATGTTTACATAATAATAATTTTAGTTATTATTATTATTATTTGTTTAATAATTATTACATAATAATAATTTTAATTGATGTAAAAATAATAATAATGTTAATTACAATTATAGCGATTAATACTATTTTCAATAATATTATTATTTATTAATATTTGATAATTATTAATATCAATTTTAATAATGGTATTCATAATATTTTAATAACAATTGATTATTAAATAATATTATTAATAATAAATTTAAATAAATATCATTTTTAAAAATTAAATAATGATTACAATTACAAATACATGTGATATGTTAAATCATTATTATTTTGAATTAACAGTAATATTTAAATTATATATATAAATCAAAGTCTAGAAATTTTCTCTTTTTTTAAATTTTCAATTTTCTAAAAGCCACGTTAATGTAAAATTAACGAATCAAATTTCTCTGTTGTTGGCCATGTCCAGTGACTAGAGCCATGCTGCATCACGATTGTAGGAAACCAGCTATATCACGTCCCTTGCTTCTCCTAATCATGTTCAAGTAGGAAGCCATGTTGCTTTGGAATTCTTTTTTTCTCTCTCTCACTATTCTAAAGATAAGAGACCACCAGGCTGAAGGTTTCTCTCATTCATTGGATGAAAATGGAACCCAATTTTATTCTATCAGTTTTTCTCTCTGTTATAAACCCAATTTTAATTATTGTTTTAGACAAAAAGCAAGGATGGAAGACATTGTATTGAACAAGAAACAAAGTCAAAAGGACATCACTTTTGAACATGTTTCTACCATTGATTGGGTGGAAAATCACTATAAAGCAAGGGGCCAAAGTTTCTTCTTCCCTCACTTTCTCTCTCTTGGATTATTCTGAAAGGTACGTATTCTAACCATCGGCTTATTTTCAAGTATTTATAACATATTTTTCAATGATTAGAATGGCTAGCGCTATAAACAGCTTAAGATGACCAAATGGATCGCTTCTACTATAACGAATTGTCGGTGGCATTTGCTTTCCTTTGTATGTATTGTTCTTGCTTTCCTTCCAGCAATACACTGTGGGTTTTGTGAACCCATTTCGTCAAGGGGGCAAAGAAGACAATCAAAGTGATTCAAATGTAACCCATTTTAATTTCAATCAGCCGGGTTAGGTCAATTATGATGTGGGTTCTCAGGTTGAGTTTTAAAACTTACTTGGATTTACACTAATAACTGAGACGATGACATTGTTCTTCTTGAGACTGAGAGAGACATAAAGAGACATTTGTAATTTGTTTTCTCAATGTACCGTGCATTGAATGGTAAGCATACCCTTCTCATCATGTCCATATTTTATTTATTTATTTATTATTTTATTTATTTATTTTTGTTTTTCAATTATAACATTGCACGTTATTGAATTTGAATAGGGAAAATCAACAATTAGATTCGAATCAAAAGACAAATAAAAGAGAAGATAAAACTTTCCAAATCAGGTTATTGATGTGAGCTACTTTTTTTTGTGAAGCTTGAAAGATAAATTTCAGATATTATAGTTTTTCATTTTATCTTTTCTTTTTGACTAGTAAATGTGGACGTGCATTGCACATTAAAATTTTAAATTACAATGAAAATTATTGTCATCACAATTATTATTATTATTATTATTATTATTATTATTATTATTATTATTATTATTATTATTATTATTGTTGTTGTTGTTGTTGTTGTTGTTGTTGTTGTTGTTGTTGTTGTTATTTAATTTTGTATTCCATTTTCATAATAAAAATAATTTTTATTTTAACAATTTTTTATTTAATATGATGAATATATATAACATTAGAAATGTCCCCAAATGTTTTTAACAAAATTGTATACTTTTTATTTTTTGTGTTCTATCTTTTTTAAATATTTATTATTCAATTATGACATCATCATGAGTTTATTTGAAAAGTTTGATCATTGATAGGAAAATAGCCTTACTTTCAGATCAATTTTAAATTATATATTTCATCTACATTATATAAATAATGTTTGTTTATCATAATTAATTTTTATTTGATATAATTAATATATAATAATAGATATGTATCCAATTTTTTTTATAATTTTGATAATTTTTATTCTTTGTACTTTTTTATTTTTTAAAAATTTGTTATAGTAAATCGTTGATTAATCCATTTGACCCAAATCACTAACCCACCACCCAAACCATTTATTATTGCATTTCCATCATTGATAAAATTATGTATAATACTTATTTTTGTTCAATATAATGAATGCATAATATTATATGTGAACCCAATATTTTATATTTTATAAATATATAACATCAAATATGCGCCCAAAATGTCCTCTATTTTTTCTTTACTTTTGTGATTTTTTATAATTTTATTTTAAAAATTTTATTATTTAACTATGAAATCATTTATTTTAATTTCAAAGTTTATTTTAGATTTATAATTCCATTTTCATCGTTAATAAAAATGCTTCTTACATTTCATACTTAATTTTATTTAATATAATGAATATATAATATTAGAGATATGCTAAATTCTTTTTTATATTTTTATATATTATTTATTTTATTTTTATTATTTAATTATGGCATTATTGGTTAATCCATTTAACCCAAATGGTTGAATTGCTTACCCGTCACCAGGAGGGAAGAAAATGGTTTTCTTTTCAAATTATTTTTTAAAATATTTATTTTTATACTATTAAAATCAATATTATGGATTTAATTAATATAATTTAACAATGAAAAATATATCTTAAATATAGGATTTAATGAGAGAATATACCTTAGATATGAGATTTAATGAGAGAGAATAAGAAAATAATTTTATTTCCAAATGGTTTTAAATTTTATATTTCATTTCCATCATTAATAAAAGTATTTCTTATTTATCATACTTATTCTTGTCTAATATGATGAATATATGATATTAAAGATGTTCCCAAATTTTTCTTTAATTTCCATTTTTTGCATTTTATCAAGTTTTAATTTTTTATAATTTAATTGTAGCAACAACACAACATGAATTGGCCCATTTGACCCAAAATTGTTTAATTTCTTACCACCACCTAGATAAAAATACTACTTTTCCAAGTTATTTTCAAAAGCACAAGTTTTTATGTTATTAGAATTATTTATGTATGGATTTAATTAGTAGAATTTAGTAATTAAAAGAAACAAAAATGCCTTAAATATATGGTTAAATGAAGGTGAATGAGGGTTAATACTTTAAATGGGATTTAATGAGAGGGAATTAAATGCAACAAATAATAGTATTCAAATTGCATTTTCTGCCCTCATAATAGATAGAAATCCTATTTCAAAAAAGGGGTATTTTAGTCCAAAAATATATACAAATCCTATTAACTCTGATATAGAATTAACGAACCACAAGGAGTCAATGTACGTGCGTTGCACGTGGCAATATCAAATGATGATGATGATAATAGTTAGCAATCAAATGACCTTATTGGTTGAACCATTAACCTATTTAACCAGGAAAATGGACTATGATTAAGACATTAATTCATTTTTGTTTTCTTTGTATTTTAACCATTTACATTTTTACTAACAACAATTTCAAATGTATTTTTGTTTAATATGAAGAATATATAATATTAATGCATGTTCAAATTTTTCTATAAAATTTAAATATATATATTTATTGTTTAATTTATGAGATAATAAAAATTACTTATTTACCAAGAGGAAATGCAATTCCAATATATTATTTGAATATTTGTTTTTAATATTGTGGTTAAATCAATTATATATATCATTTATATATAATATATAATTTATGTTATTTATTATTTATTTATAAATATGTTATTTATATTGCATTTTTGTAAACTTCGTATATGATGAAAATAGTTGAAAAAATACTTATATTTTTTGTTTTTCTTTATTTCAACTATTATATTTTTTCCTTTTAATAATTTATTATTATTTTTTAAATTAAATTGGATCGTATCAAATTTGGATATTCAACAACTTGATCAGATTCAGATTCAAATCAATATTTATGAGATCTGATTAGATCTTCAGATCGAATCGAATTCGAATATACCTTGATTCAAATTCGACCCGATCTGTTTGCATCCCTACCAAACCACTTGCCTACGATGACCTTGCTAATTAAATCATTGAGCCATTTGACATGGTTAGTGGGGTCATGTGTTAGACATTAATGCTCTTTATTTTTTATCATAATTTTTATCCCATTTCTATCATTAATGAAAATAGTTTTCATTACTCACACTTTTTTTTATATGATGAATATATAATAATATAAAATGCACCCAAAATTATCTACAAATTTTTACATTTTCTAGAATTTTATATATTTTATTATTTAATAATAACATCATGTGTAGATCCATTTGACATGGATAATTGAACCACTAACCCCAACACTTGGGTGGAAAAACTATTTTTCTTTTTCGATTAATTTTAAATCATGTATTACATTTTCATCATCAATAAAAGTAATTCTTATTTTCACATTTATTTTTGCATGTGTTAGTATCAAATCATGATGATGATAATAATTGGTAACCAAAGGACCTTACTAGTTGAACCGTTAACCAATTTAACCAGGAAAATGGACAATGATTAAGACATTAATTCATTTTTTTTCTTTGTATTTTAGCCATTTTTATATTTACTAACAATAATTCTCATTTTTTCAAACATATTTTTGTTTAGTATGAAGAATATATAATATTAATGTATGTTCAAATTTTCTTACAAAATTTATAAAAAATTCTATATTTTATTTTTTATTATTTAATTTATGAGATAAAAAATTGCTTATTTACCAAGAGGAAATGCAATTCCAATATATTGTTTGAATATTGGTTTTTAATATTGTGGTCAAATCAATTATGTATAGTATATATATATACATATATATATATAATATTTATATATAATATATGTAATTTATTATTTATTTATAAATATGTTATTTATATTGCACTTTTGCAAACTTTTTATATGATGAAAATAGTTGAAAAAATACTTATATTTTTTTTGTTTTTTATTTCAACTATTATAATTTTCTTTTTCTTTTAATAATTTATTACTTTTTTAAAAAAATTAAATCGGATCATATCAGATTTGAATATTTGACATCTTGATCGGATTGAGATTCGAATCAATATTTATGAGATCCGGTCAAATCTTTGGATCAGATCAAATTTGAATATACCCTAATTCAAATTTGATCTAATCTGTTTGCATCCCAACCAAACCACTTGCTTATGATGACCTAGCTAATTAAATTATTGAACCATTTGACATGGTTAGTCAGGTCATGTTTTAGACATTAATTCTCTTTATTTTTTATCCTAACTTTTATCCCATGTTTATCATTAAAGAAAATAATTCTCATTAATCACACTTTTTTATATGATAAATATATAATATTATAGAATGTAGCCAAAATTATCGACAAATTTCTACATTTTCTAAAATTTTATGTATTTTATTATTCAATAATAACATCCATTTGACATGAATAGTTTAACCACTAACCCACCACTTGGAATGAAAAAACATTTTGCTATATATATATGTGTGTGTGTGTGTGTGTGTGTGTGTATGTATGTATGTATGTATTTAATATTTGTTACCTAGTTATAGGAAGATTGTTTAACTTCCAATTGGTTTCAAGTTGTATATTTGATATAAAACTATGTCTATTTTATCATAGTTATTTTTTAATATGACAAACATATAATAATAATAATAATAGAAACGTGTCGAATTTTTTTTCAAAATTTCTTTTTTCTTATATAATTTTTATATTTTTATATTTCTAAATTTGTATTATTTATTTATGACATCATGAAATTATCCATTTGACCCAAATGGTTGAAATATTTACCCACGACCTAGATGGAAAATATGATTTCATTTCTAGGTTTATGTTAAAAATATAAAATTTCATTCTATTAATAATTAGTGTATGGATTTATTAGTGGAATTTAATGATGATAAACAAAAGTATTTTTATATATATAAATTTGTATTATTTATTTATGACATCATGAAATTATCCATTTTACCCAAATGGTTGAACTACTTACCCATGACCTAGATGAAAAATATGATTTCATTTCTATGTTTATTTTAAAAATATAAAATTTCATTCTATTAATAATTAGTGTGTATGGATTTATTAATGGAATTTAATGATGATAAATAAAAGTATAGATGTTGGATTCAATGAGAGACAACGTGACTTATTTTATGACTTAAATGTGAGACTTAATGAGAGGTAATTGAATGTACTTAATGGTATTCTTTTAATTACATTTTCTTCCCTTTCAATGGAGATGAACTAAATTCAAGATGATGGGTATTTCAGTAAAGAAAAATTCCAAAAGCCAATACCTCCTCATTCGCACTTTTGTAATTAATAATATAGATATTCTTTACTACACATTAGGAATTAGGAGTGGAGCTAGACTGGGAACAAGTGAGGAACCATAATAAATATTAAATCAAACAAAACTAATTAGACTAATTAAACACGTTAAGTTGTATTAACATGGTATTATAATTTAAATTTCCATCTAATTATAACTCACAATTTATTTAGAATGTTTCCTTTATAAAATTTTAAAGTTAATTATTAAATATTTTTAATTTTTAAGTAATTTTGTAAAATTAAATTAATAAGATAATTTTTTACTTAATAAAATAAATTATAAATTTAATTAATATGGTTATTAATCAAATGAAAATTTAAATTTAATTTCTAATTCACTAATAAAATATTATTTATTAATTAAAAATTATCATTAACAAAATCAAACTTAAAATTCCATTCACTAAATTGTTTTAGTATAGCTATAGTTCTTTTAATTATTTTAAAATATTAATGAACTTCAAAACTTATATATGCATTAATTTAAATTTCATTTTAAATTTATTATTTAATCTTTAATCAATTAAACTTAAAATTTTTAATGTAATTTTTTTGAATAAAATTTAATCAATAAAATTTGAAATGTCATAGGCAACTTTTACATTGATTTGACTTAACAAAGCCCATGCATCACAGAAGTCCCCACTAGTTATTATTATATGATAATAATGGAGAAAAGGCCACTAATAAGCCCTCCCCCCCCACACACACACTTTTTAGTTTGGAGCAACATTAGACATATAATATAATATCCATCTGTACTCTCAAAATTTTATCTTTCTAGATTTGGGTTCCTCATTTCATGGTTTTGGAGGAATAGATGTTTATGGAGTAGATAGCTTCACTCAATCAAATCACCCTTGATAACCCTCTTCACACACTTTGTTTTCATTCTTTGCAACTAAGACTGATCACTCTCTCTCTCTCTCTCTCAGATATTTTTGTTTTTTATTTAGATCTTGTTAGGGCCCGCCCTAATTAAGATCCCAATGTAATAGCAAAGATTTGTGGAGAAGAAAATCTGAGGTGAAGAAAAATTTGGCTATTGTGGGGTGTAGTTGAGATTGTGGTATAAAATATTTAGGCTGAAAATAATTATACGAAATCTGATGTAGGGGCATATGGTAGGGTTCCGGATGGCGCCATGTGGCATTGGCTAGATGATATCCTGGCTGTCCACCTCTAACTACCTCCAACCACTCCATTTGGTCTACTCTTGCTCTCTAGCTTTCCTTCTCTTGAGTGACCTCATTTGAGACCTCATCTTAAGCATGGTTTGACCCCTCTCAAGCACCTGACTAACTTGACCGTCGGAGTCTCCGCCCCTAGGATAACACCCGAGGCCTCTGACGTGTACTCTCTTATTCTTGCTCTTAAGTTGGACACATTGGCCTCGACCAGAAGTGAAGTTACCTTGTTGCCCTCGACCCCATCCTAGGCAACAACATTTGGTGTCGTTTGTGAGAACGTTCTTAACACTTCCCCTAATAAAACATTTTAACTCAAAACAACTAAGCTTTCGAAAATGGCTGACAAAAAAGATAACAATCAAAACATGGTCACCATGGACCAATTCAAACTGGTCCTCGACAGATTGGTCAACATAACTCAAAGACTGGACAAGGTGGGGCACCTGACAGGAGGCCGCCCACAAGGTGGCTGCCCTATTGGAAGCCAAGGGTAGTATAGTGGGCGCTCCACTCACGCGCCACTGGTCCAGCACACCCTCGACCCATGCAAGGTCGACTCCTCAATGCCCTATATCAGTAGCTAACGGGTGAGCAAGCCTCCGTCAAAGACATCCTGCCTCCCTAGCCAAAGGGGAGATGATCCAATTGGGTCCTATGACAATTGCCGGGACCGCGACCACTACCATCGTGTAAAGAGCCACCAGGACGAAGGCCGGCACTCTGGTCACTACAGTCCTTCTCTGAGGGTTGGGGGCCGACACTACGCCTCTCCCCAACTAGTATCGGACCTCTGTGATCTCCTCAATGACTACCGAGCCCAAAAATCCCAAGACGTACCGGCATCTGAGAATTCGGGGAATCGGGTCGACCCGTTCTATGTTAGAGAAAACCAGGACAAGGCCCAAGCCCCCATCGACTGACGTCTTGGTGACCTGCAGGTGCAGATTGGTGCCATTCAAGACGAAATCCGATAGGTGAAGGAGGGCCAAGGTGATGCCTCCACTAGTCAGAACCCCTTGTCCACCAGGATGGACCCCTTTACTGACTCCATCACCTCGGAGCTACTCCCACTTTGGAGACATACGATGGAACCATCGACCTGAACGACCACTTAGAGAGCTTCCGAGCATTCATGCTTCTCTACGGGTACTTCAACGCCTTGATGTGCCAAGATTTCCAAGCAACTTTCAAGGAAGTGGCACACGGATGGTTCTCTATGCTCCCCCCCGGTCCATCAACTCGTGGGAGCAATTTGCCAGGTTCTTTCTTTCCCACTTCATCAGCAGCCGACGGTGCCAGAAGATCATTGTCTCACTCATGTTGATCAAGCAGAAGCATAGAGAAAGCCTCTAAGCTTACATCCACCGTTTCAAGAAGGAAGAGCTTGAAGTCTGAGACCCCGACCCCTCAGTCTCCATGCATGTTGCAATCAATGGCCTCTGGCCTTTCAAGGAAGTGGCACACGGATGGTTCTCTATGCTCCCCCCCCGGTCCATCAACTCGTGGGAGCAATTTGCCAGGTTCTTTCTTTCCCACTTCATCAGCAGCCGATGGTGCCAGAAGATCATTGTCTCACTCATGTTGATCAAGCAGAAGCATAGAGAAAGCCTCTGAGCTTACATCCACCATTTCAAGAAGGAAGAGCTTGAAGTCTGAGACCCCGACCCCTCAGTCTCCATGCATGTTGCAATCAACGGCCTCTGGCCTGGACCTCTCAAATGGTCCATATCTAAGACACCGCCTAAGAATAAGGTGGAATTCCTAAAAAAGGCGCAAAAGTACATTGCCGCCAAAGAGGCCGAGGCTAGTGAGCACCTCCATGAACCTGAGGCCAACCCCAATCGAGGGGCATCTGAGAAGAAGAGGAAGGAAAGAGATGGCCATGGCCGCGACCACAACAACAAGTAGGGAAGGAGGAATACATGAAGTGGACAACCAATATGAAGAGGAACCCCAAGAGGGGTAATCCGAAGAAATATTGCAAGTACCACCGTGGCACCGGCCACGACACTGAGGACTGCTACGAGCTCAAGAATGAGATCGAGTCCCTCATTCGCCACGGTCACTTGAAAGAGTACGTGGGGGGCAACGCCGGCGCCTCGTCCTCACAATAACAACAGCAACACACCTTGGCAGGAGTCATTGACGTCATCGTAGGGGTCATGGCCTTGGGTGGAGCATCGGCCTCGGTCTAGAAGGCGTATGCCGGGGAACTTAGCATCCAGGGCCCAACACCCAAGATGCCGAAGCCAAACGGTGTCATCTCCTTCTTGGATGATGACCTGAAAGGGGTCTTGGTGCCCCACAACGACACGTTGGTGGTGTCCATGACCATCGCCAACTATATGGTGAAGAGGATACTTGTGGATAGCGGCTCTTCAACAAACATCCTCTTCTACGACACTTTCAAGAAGATGAAGCTGACACCAGATCGGCTGCAGTCGGTCGATGTGCCACTATTCGGCTTCTTTGGAGCCATCATCATGCTAGAAGGAAGAATCACTCTACTAGTCACAGTAGGGACAGAGCCTTGACAAGTGACTAGGATGACCGAACTCTTGGTCATGAAGATAGGTTCCCCGTACAACACCATCATTGGGAGGCCGACCCTTCATGCACTCAAGGCGTCCATTTCATCTTATCACCTCGCCATGAAGTTCCTTACCGAGCATGGCATCGGAGTTGTTAGGGGAAACCAGTAGACAGGCAGACAATGCTATGTGGCAGCACTAAAAGGCAAAAATAAAGAAGCTTTGCTGTTGGAAGGGCCCGACCTCAAGGATGAACTAGCGAGCTGAGGGCCTTGCCTCGGTTCCCCTAAACGAGGCCGAACTTGAGAAGATGGTGTGTGTCAAGTTCCACCTTCCTCCAGACACACTTTTTGAACTAGTAAGCTTCCTCAAAACCAATGTCGACGTCTTTTCTTGGTCTACCATTGGCATGCTAGGAATTGACCCCTCGATTATTACTTACAGGCTAAGCATTGACCTGAGCTATAAGCCAGTTTAGTAGAAAAAGAGGAACTTTGCACTGGAGCATTGGTAAGCCATCGGAGAGGAGGTAGAGAACCTATTCGATGTCGGCTTCATCCGGGAGGTACATTACCTTAAATGGTTGTCTAACATGGTCATGGTTAAGAAGGCTAATGGGAAATGGCAAATCTGTTTTGATTTCACAGACCTCAATAGAGCCTGCCCCAAAGACAACTTTCCTTTGCCGAGGATTGACCACCTCATCGATGCCACCATAGGGTATGATCTGTTAAGCTTCAAGGGTGCCTTCTCCGAATACAATCGGATCAAAATGCACCCCAAGGACGAGGAGAATACCTCATTCAGTATCGAGCATGACACCTACTACTACAAGGTCATGCCCTTCAAATTAAAGAATGCTAGAGCCACCTACCAGCGGTTGGTGAACAAAGTCTTCAAGGACCAGATGGGAAGGAATGTTGAGGCCTATGTGGACGACATGGTGGTGAAGAGCCTGAAAGCTGACCAACACACCTTAGACCTTGGTGAAACCTTTGTAGTACTGAGAAAGTACACCATGAAGCTGAACCCTAGCAAGTGTGCTTTTAGCGTCACCTTGGGCAAGTTCTTGGGATTTGGGGTCACTCAACAGGGCATGGAGGCCAAGCCAAAGGAAATTCAGGCTATACTTGACATGGAGCCACCTCGGTCCATCAAGGAGACACAAATGTTGACCGGTCGAGTCGCTACCCTCAACCGATTCATGTCGAAGTCGGCCAACCACTACATACCCTTCTTCTGAGCCATCAATAAGCTGAAGAACTCTAGTGGACCAAAGAATGCCAAAAAGCCTTTGATGAATTGAAGTCCTACCTCGCCTCGCCCCCTTTACTCACACGGCCCCTCACAAGAGAAACCCTACTCTTGTACCTCTCGGCCAGGGACAAGACCATCATCTTTGGTCTGGTACGAGAAGATGAAGGAGTGTAGAGGCCGATCTACTATGTTAGTAACATCCTCTGCGATTCCGATACCAGATAACCTGAGGTGGAGAAGCTAGCCTTTGCATTGGTGGTCACAGCCAGGAAACGCAGGCCCTACTTCCAAGCTCACAACATCACAGTATTGACCAGCCAACCCCTCAAGTTTGTACTCTCCAAGCCAAAGACCTTGGGTCGACTAACCAAGTGGGCCATCAAGTTATCTGTATTCGACCTGCACTACTAGCTGAGGCATGTTAGCAAAGCACAAGCCCCAACAGATTTCTTGGTCGAGTAAACATTTAGCAAAGACCTCGGCCAGGCTCCCATAAAGGATAAGGGACCTCAGCTGACCTGGAGACTATTTATGGATGGGTCTTCTAATGCCAAGGGAAGCGGAGCAGGCCTCATACTTCTCACCTCGGATGACAACGGGGTGGAATACACACTACAGTTCAGTTTCCCTGCCTCTAACAACGAAGCCAAGTACGAGGCCCTCCTAGTAGGACTACAACTTGCCAAAGACCTCAGAGCCAAGCATATTGATGTCTTCAGTGACTCTTAGTTGGTGGTGAACTAAGTAAACAGGGAGTATGAAGCCAAAGAACCCAATATGGCTAAGTACTTGGAAAAATTCTAAGAACTAGCCAAGTAGTTCCAACACCTCACCTTGCAGTAGGTTCCTCAGGCTGAGAACATGAGAGTTGACACTTTATCCAAATTAGCATGTAGCTCAGGGTCAGCCCTTGATCAAACTATACATGTTTAGAAGCTTGTGCAGCCTAGCATTGAAGAGCAACAGGTGTGTCCAATCCAAGGCGAGTCCTGTTGGATGGACCCCATCCTCGCCTATCTGCATCACGAGTAACTCCCCTCCAAGAAGAATGAAGTGAGTAAAGTCCGATGGTAGGCGACTAACTACGCTCTACCCGAAGGAAAGTTGTACACAAGATCTTTCACCTTGCCCTACCTCTGATGCCTCCGTCAAGAGTAGGGCGAGTATGTGCTCTAAGAAATCCACGAAGGCAACTATGACAACTACCTTGGAGGTAGAGCCTTAGCATAAAAGGCACGAAGGCAATGATACTTTTGGCCGACCATACAGAAGAACACCACCGAGTTAGTGCAGAAATGTGACCGATGCCAAAGACACTCCAATATCTCCCATCGACCAACCACAACCCTCTCGGCCCTCAGTAGTCCATGGCCCTTTGCCAAGTAGGGAATGGATCTCCTTGGACCCATCCCTTAAGACACTAGGAACAAGAAGTACCTTGTCGTCGTGGTAGAATACTTCACCAAGTGGGTCTAGGCTGAGCCCTTGGTGACCATCACGACCAAAATGATCCAAAACTTCGTTTGGAAGAATGTCCTTGACCACTCCAGCATCCCCCACATGCTCGTCATTGACAACGGAAAATAGTTCGACGATGCAAGGTGCAAAGAATGGTGTGCAAGCCTTGGAATAAAGCAGCAGTACACCTCGGTCGGCTACCCCCAAACTAACGGCCTAGTCGTGGTCACCAACAAAACCATCTTAGAGGGATTGAAGACAAGGTTGGATAAAGCCAACGGTCTATGGGCCGATGAGGTATACAACATCCTTTGGGCCTACTGGATGACACCTTAGACCGCCACATGTGAGACTTGACGTAAAGGATCGAGGCTGTCATCGTAATAGAGATCGGCTAGCCGATGCTTCGGACTGAGGCGTACAATGA
The DNA here is from genome assembly GCF_055504915.1 of Nelumbo nucifera. NCBI lineage: Eukaryota > Viridiplantae > Streptophyta > Magnoliopsida > Proteales > Nelumbonaceae > Nelumbo > Nelumbo nucifera. Next base: position 90,616,728 of record NC_142649.1, read on the forward strand.
GGCTGAGAATGATAATGAGTTAAGAAACAATCTGTATTTGTTGGAAGGCATCTGAGAGCAAACTTATGCCAGGGTTGTGACCTATCGGCAAAGGGTTGCTAGATACTACAACTCCCGGGTGAGAGAGCACCACTTCCAAGAAGGCAACCTCGTCCACAAAAATGTCATGGTGCCTGAGCTCAGCATTGGAAAGCTTGGCCCTAACTGGGAAGGGCCTTATAGAATCAAGCAGATGGTCAGCCCTAGCAAATTTCGATTGGAGTACCTGAGTGGAAGACCGGTACCTCATACTTGGAACTCCGAGAACCTCCAAATGTACTACCAATGATGTAATCTCAAATATGAAAAGCTTATCAATGAAAAGTGAAAAGTTCCTCTCATCTCGGCTCAAATTTTAGTGTAGATGTTCTTGCTCCATTTCATTGCCTAGACCCCTCAACCATACGACTATCCGTAGCACACAATCTACCAAGGTTATACGCTCGGATTGGACGATGACCAAGGCACACAACTCTCAAAGAGTCATATGGCTAATTGCCTTTTAGCTAAGGAAAAGAACTGCTGGGACCTCTGCCACGGTGTTGGCTCACGACGTCAGCCCACTAGCGAATACGAACTAAGGCAAACAAACACACTAAATCAGGCAACACTACTTTGCCAAGGCAAAGGCACTCTGTGACCTCGGTTGGGCACCACTTGCTAGGCCTCGTCTTCATGCGAGTCAATTCGTTAAATCCCTAAGGAAGGCTAAGCCAAGCAAGCAAAGGTATTTGCCTCTCTTTCCTTCTCTCTAAGGAAAGGGGCCTTGAGTCCTTGGTGGCAGAGCTCGGCCTCGGCCTAATTACCTTGACGGGGAAGAAGAATAAGTCAAGTGAGCTAAGGCAATCGCCTCCCTATCCCTTTCGCTAAGGAAAGGGGCCCCGATTCCTCGGTAGCAAAGCTCAGTCTCAACCTAACTTCCTTAACTTAAATTCCTAAGCAAGTGCCTAAGTAAGAGATTGTGAGTTTTTTTACTACTTGTGACCTATCGAAGGGGGCATCAGTCCCTAGCACAAGAAAGAAAAATAAAAAAAAAGTAGGAACAAGATAGGCAAAAACTCAATCTATTTTTCATTCATTTCCTTTGCACTGTATGCCACTGTAAACTTTACAAAACTTGACCTCAGTTGGGGGAGAATAGACAAAAAAGAAACTCCTTGGAGAAGACCCTGGCCCCGCGTGAAGCATCTTTAGCCCTCGATGTCCATGTGCTCATCGGCTGCTTCAGGTTGTGCAGGCTACTCATCACTGACTTGGCCCTCGAATGGCTGCACCCCTCGGATGGGCACATTGCCTCAGTCGCCGGATTGTTCTCGTGTTGGACCCAGCAGGTTGATGTTGAAATCCAGTTGGAGTGCCAACACTTGGGCCTTCGTGTCTTTGATGTCCTCCAAGTACGAAGTGACACCGAATTGGGTCATCTCCTCTTTGTAGGCCTTGATGGTCTTCCACTCCTCGACAGCCTTAGTCGAGGCTTCTTGAGCCTTCTTCTCTGCCTCTTGTAGCTTCTCCTCGGCCTCCTTCAAAGAGGCCAGGGCAGCCCTCAATTTCTCCCTCTTGGCCAAGACCTCGGCCTCAATCTCCTTCCAGTGATCACGCTCCTCATGTGCTGTTGCAACTGATGCCTCTTGACCTGTCTACGCCTCGGCCAGCTGATGGTTCGGTTGGTTGATCTCTTCCTAGGAGGTCCTTATTTGCTGAAGAAGGACCTCCACCTTGTCGCACAGGCCAACGGCGGTGGAAGACGTCTGTAAGGCACAAGCGATCAGCAATTGAGAAAGCAAAGTAAAGAAGAAATTTGGCCAAGTATAAAGAAAAGAAGCCTCACTTCGGCCAACCGATCTAGCAAAGTGTCCCAAACCCCTTGGAGGGACACTTGGGACCAGGATTGCCCAGGGTGCTCAGAGTGTCGCCCTCCTGGACGCTCCATCTAGGGTGGAAGATTCTTCTTGCCACCAATAGCATTTCGTCATAGCGATCAAAAGAGTGGGGCCCCGACTGCCGCAAGCCCCTAGCGGTGCCCTTGGTTGGGCACTCTTTCATTACCAATCTCTTCCCCCTCAAAGGTTGGGGGGCCTCGGTGGGTCTCTTGGGTATGGGCACCTTTCTCCTCTCGGCCTCAATGGGCGCCTTCACCCGAGGCGATTGTCTCCTTCAGGGTAAGCCTCTTTGATGGCCCCTCGCCCGAGCCCCTCTTGGTGGACTTGGCCATCTACATGATGCGCTCTTTGATTCCGCCATCCATCTTTGCAATACACAAAGGGAAATGTTAGTATGGAGGCAAAGAAAAGAAGGAAGACGACATAGATAGTCGACAACAGGAGTGCCCATATTGAGGCAGGCGAGGCTGAGACCAACCTACACCAAGGCTTCCTCCGCTACCAAGGACTCGGCACGAATTGTCCCCATCAGCCAAATTCGTGTCACCACGTCAGATTCCTCGTCATTATTATATGGCCTTATCTTCTCGGCCAAGATATTTGACCTCCCCTAGTCAAATCTGAAGGGCCATCCCTCTGGATAGGACATAAAGAAATATTTCTTCCAATTGTGGATGGACAACGAGTTGTCCACTACTCTACCTGTCGGTCTGGAAGTAAAATAAGTCGGCCCTAGCTAGATGCTTCCTTAAGGCGAACAAACATCAGAAGATGTTCACGGTGATGTACAGACCTTGGAGGCGAGCAATCACCAGCACCGCTATGATCATCCTAATGGCGTTAGGAGCTAACTGACTAAGGGAGATGTTGTAGTAATTGAGGATCTCGGAAACGAGCTAAGGAATGGGGAATCGAAGGCCGAAGTGGAGGTAGTGCTTGTGCACACACACCTCCCCCTCGATTGGCTGCCACAGTTTGTCGTCGACGCTAGGGACTTTAATCCTATAGCCCCCAGGAGTGTGGTACATTTCAGCAATAACCCTCACTTGCTCCTTGCTGAGTTCACTGTCTAGGTCGGAGTGCGGATAGTGCATTAGCATTACACCTCGGCCTTCAGCCTCGGCTAGCTCCTCAAGGGTTGGATCCTCGACCTCCTCCTACTCCACCACTTTGGGATGTGCTAAGGCATTCCCTACGACGTCTCCCCTCGACCTTGTAGAGTCAGTACTTTCATAAGGAGATTCCCTACCCTGTCGGTTGCACTCGGTGCCTCTAGGGGAGGTCTTCTCCCTCAATACCTGGACTCCAGCTGCCCGAGGGAAGCTCTCAGATTCAGTGACAATGTCCTAATTGTTGGACGAGGTGGAGCATGGAGTGCTAGTGTTAGAGCGGTCAGGAAGGTCATAGCATTCGGGACCGGAGTCTGAGTATGACATGGTTACAGGAGTAGTCCTTTACCTAACAAGATGAGTTTGAGGAAGAAACTAAGGATTTGGTTGGTTGGTTGGTGGCTGAGGTCTATGGAAGCACAAGTAGAAGCGAGAAAATGGTAGGAAGCTACCTCAACTAGCGACTCTATTTAAAGGAAAATGTATGGTTCAGATCGCTTCAATCCAATGGCCGCGGAGTCGCTGACCTAGCAGCCCGAACCAACATGTGCCATGTGGCATTGACCTCGGGAATGCAAAACGATGTTGAAGACATTAGCCAGTCCGACCAACGAACCCAAGTCAAAAGCAACCTAAGCTGGGCGACCCATCGCCCATCTCGCTCACAGTCATGACCGATTGATGTCGACGCCCATCTTGTGTATGAATCCACAACGACGCTCGTATAGAGCACGACCGACGAACGTGGACGCCTCACACCCATGTCAAATATGGCCCCGTTCTCTCAGCTCACTACGATCCTCCAAAGAGGCGAGAAGTCAACAAGGAAGCAGTAACCACTAGATGACCAAGTAGATCTCTCGACAGCCGAGGTCGATGCTTCCGTGCCATTGTATTATGGTCTCTTCAACCAAGCCAAGGCCCTCACCTGATGCGCCATTCAATGCCTCCAGGAAGCATCATACTACTCTCTTTGGCCGAAGCTGAGGTCTCCATTCAACACACCGCTCGACCTCGACCACTACAACCTTGAGAGTGGGGGGAAAGTGATGTAGGGGCATATGGCAAAGTTCCAGATGGCGCCACATGGCATCGGCCAGATGAGATCTTGGTTGTTCACCTCTAACTGCCTCCAACCACTCCATGGCAAGGTCAAGTATAAAAGGGGGTGCCCTGTTTCAAGGTAAGGCCATCTAGTCTACTCTTACTCTCTAGCTTTCCTTCTCTTGAATGACATCATTTGAGCCATCGTCTCAAGCCTGGTCCAATCCCTCTCAAGCATTTGACTAACTTCATCGTTGGAATCTCCACCTTTGAGATAACACCTGAGGCCTCTCATATATACTCTCTTCTTTTTGGTCTTAGGTTGGACACATCAAGCTTCGGCCAGAAGCAAAGTTACCAGCATGTTGCCCTCGGCCCCATCCTAAGCAGCAACAAAATCAAATAAATAAATAAATGGATTTTAATATATTGGTAAGACAAGAAGATAAGACAAATGAATAGATGATAAGAATTGTGATTAAATAAACGAGTTCAATTCAACACATTGCCAATAGGCCATTGGTGTTATGTGCAAGATTGTGGCGTACAGGTCGGCAAACCTTCCACTTAAGTGGAGCCGTCGAGGCATGTGGAAATCGGAATCTTTGAAAGTGATCAGTGACTCAGTGTTACCTTCGTAGCAGCGACTCAGTGTGACTCGCTATGATTGGAAACGTCACTCGGCTCCCATGGAACGGGAACTGAGCCAAGTCAAACTTACCATTTTGCATTTTTCAAATAAATAAAGCTCAACAGTTTCTTGGTTGCTTGCTTTTCTTTCTAAAGTTAAATCTTTGGCTTCACAGAAACCAGCTGATTTGAGTTATGATTTCACATGAGGTGAGTCAATTTCGAGCCATGAGTTGACTGGCATAGTGGCATTTACTACTAATAAGGCAAAGTTTTATGAACAGGTTTTTTATGCATTCTCAGATCACCCAGTTAGAGCCTGTTTGGTTTGCAAGAATAGAGGTTTAAAATTGGAATCGGCCATTCCGATTTTAATTGTTTGGTTGACGGAATTGAAATTCTATTTCCATTGCTAGTGGTTGCCCCAACCTGTAGGAATTAAATCCCATTCCAACTAATTTTAATTTCCATTCCAATTCTTATCGGAATCAAACAGACTGTGAAAATACACCATTTTAATTTCAATTCTGAAAATTTTTAATTTTGATTCCAATTCCGACTATAAACCAAACGGACTCTTAATTGGTTGGAGTTCTAACTTCTAAATGAGTTGAGCTGAGTCTGAAGATGAAAAAACTTTAATGTGTCTTCTTAACTCAGTTGCAAACAAATAGTAAAAAACTATGTACAGCGGATAACTTCTCCACGGCAACTAGACAATGTGGGGCCTGAATAGCAATTAGAGACATGACTACTTACAGAGATGTGGCCACGTGGCATTGTCTCTTATGTAGAAAGTGGCATGGGCCCATCTTGATTGGAAGGGCCATAGAAATTAGATGGGCCATGGGCATAGTGGAGGCTCCAAATTATGGGAAAATTATTAGTTAATAGAATTGAATTAAATCATAACCCTAATAAGCCAAGAAAATTTTAATTTTGAAGAATCTCTTAATGCGTTGAATATTCTCAACCCTCAACGATTCCTGCTTAATTATTAAAATACTAAGCTGAAAAAGATGATCGAATCAGCCTTTCCCTCTATATATCACCCCACACAACCATCCACAAGGAATTCCATTTCCATTTCCATCAAGTGATCTCAAGGCAAACTCTTGAGTCCCCAACATGTTTCCTTCTTCCTCCTCAGCTGATCCTTCACAATTGATCCAAATTGTTCCAAGATATGTTCACTCAAGAAGATTGCTTCTACACAATTCCCATTACCAGTCACCGGGCAAGGCGCCGCCGCCGGCTGGCACGGCAAACGTCCTTGACTCATCAGACTCATCAGACCCCTACACCACCGGAAGTAGCTTGGATGCCAATGTAATAATGATCCTTTCAGTTCTTTTGTGTGCCTTGATTTGTGCACTGGGGCTAAATTCCATCATTAGGTGTGCATTGAGGTGGTCAAGCCGAGTCACCTCCAACACAACGAGCCAGAAGTTGGCCAACACAGGAGTCAAGAGGAAAGCCCTCAAGGCTTTCCCCACTCTAACATACTCAGCTGGGTTAGAGCTACCTGGCTTGGACTCGGCATGTGCTATATGCCTATCAGAGTTCTGTCCAGGGGAACGAGTCAGGATCCTACCCAAATGCAAGCATGGGTTTCACATCCGATGTATTGATAAATGGCTGAGTTCACACTCGTCATGCCCAACCTGTAGGCACTGCCTGATTGAAACGTGTCAGAAAATTGTTGGTTGCAACAGCCAAGTTAGCTCATCTGAGACGACGATGACAACGTCGCCGGAACCGGCATTCGCCGGAGGGATTGTCCCATTAGAACGTGAAGATTTTATACGTGGTCATCAGGGTATTTGTTAGTTGGTGCACTTTCAACAGTAGACCCATTCCTTGGAAGCTTTGCCTTAGTTTTTTTAAGACCTTCTGAATTTTGGGGCTACAAGGTGGGGACCCCAGTATCTTAGTCACCAGAGAAAAAGAGTGTGTACTAGTTGTAACTTGTACAATCTGAGAATGTGTGATTCCTTATGTCTGCTTCTTTCTTCCTTACTATATTACTCTTCAACAAATGGGGTTGGAGCAGGAAAAGAATCAACCAAGTAGGCAAAAAGGAAGAAATATGGTTTTTTTTTCCTTATCCAATGAAGGAAAAAATGAATGGAAGATGAGAGGGAAACCACTCAGAGCTTCAAATCAGTTGTACTAAAAAGTGGTATTTGTTACCTAGTAGTCACGTTTTAAAAAGTGGTATTTGTTACCTAGTAGTCACGTTGAGATTACTTTGAGCTGGTTGCTTCTGACTTAAAGTGGGAGCCAGAAATTATTTTCAGTGTGATAATTTAGTCTTAATTTGGTATTTTCAAATATATGTTTTACAGCCAAAAAGAAGGGTTGGCAATTTGATGTATGATATAATATGATGGATCAGAAATGACCATTGTTTATAATGGTAAAATCTTAGGCTGACAAGCGTTGTAATGGTGGGATTTTTATGATATCATGGATCAATAGAAACCAAAGTTCTCTATGCATTCCCTTTTTGGTTTATACATGGTTCAAAGTATCAGTACCATTGTTTTCAAAATCGGACCGGATTGGACGGTCGGACCAAAAAAACCAGGTTTGACCGGTTCCGTTTTTCTTCAAAATTGCTTTTTCTTTTAAAATCGTTGATTTTGGTTAATAAACCATTGAACCGGATGGTAAATTGTTCGAACCGTTTTGACCGTTTTTCAATTTTTTAATTTATTTTAATTTTTTTAATTTTTTTATTTTTTTGTCAGAACGGACTGGTCGTTCGGGTCGAACTGTCAGACCGTTCAAACCGGTAATCGAACCCCTGATCAATTCGGTCACCGGTTCGTTTTTAAAAACCATAATCAGTACACCCTGATATGCTGGATTGGGTGTATAAGTTATTTTGGTCGCACTCTTTACTTCTTTAGTTAGTTTTTTTTTTCAAAAATTGGTCATGGGGTGGTCTTAAGGCTTGCCTAACCCCTGAAATGGTGGGTCAAAAACCCAAAAACCCATAGTTAACGTATCAATGACCTAACCATATAATATGTATCAGTCGATACATTGCGAAATTTTGATCTTTAGAATCATGTAAGAATTATTCTCACATATCCAAACTTAAAAGTGGACCTTAGAAGCATTAAATTCATCACAATCAAATCTATATAAACATTGGTGATGCAGCGCGATCCGGACACTCCTATCTGGCGAAAACCTAGCTTCTATCTGGCGACAGACGGTACCTGAGAAGAAGAGGGAGGTGAAGAATTCTCGGGGAGCTCGCCCGGCAGGAACACTCCGATGCTTAAGTTAGAACTCTGAGAGAACTGTAGAGAACGCAAAGAAAGAGCTAAGAGTGCAGATGGCGCAAGTTCAGTACCTTTGCTCCTTGGGGATCGGGGTCATTTTATATTGAAGTTTTGTCAAATCAGGCGTAACCGCCTCCGCCGCAGCCGTTACTGCCAGAGCTGAGGAGGGGTATGGACCTATCAGGCGTGTCACATCTTTCAGAAATGGCAGGCACGACGCCACCTGACGGGGGACGTGGGCGTAGCCTCCAAATTCGGCAGGTACTGTTGTCAGGCAGATCTTTCTTGCAGGTTGCCGAGCTACTTTGCATCGAGCTACCTTACACCAAGGTGTTGGGGGTGCGCCGAGGTGCTTATGCTTGAAGCGGGCCTTAGGCAAGTATGGACATGAGTGTTAATGGCGCGGACCCAAAGTGGAAACACTTCGGGATACTTAGCCGTAGGTCGAGGTGTTCCCTTCTTAGGAAGAGCTTGGGGCTCAATGGGAGGAGCTCGGGTCCCCTTGCTGGGGGGAGGGGGGGGAGCTCGGTTCGCTCCACCCTTGGAGAGAATTCGGGGTGAACTGAATGTTATTTCTCGACGAGTTGCCTCGTTCGCCAAGCTGTCCGGCCGGACTCCAACGAGTTCGTTACGCCAAGTTATGGCCAAGCTATCACGTTGAATTGTCACTTATGCCAGGTCATGTCCACGTGTCTCCATGCTACGAGGTCGGGCCAAGTCAACCTCCATCAATTGACAAACTCAAACTTAGTAATGAAGTGGAATCCATCAAGGGTCTTCCACATGACAAGAAGGTGTAGGCCCAAAAGGGCCCCACATTTTCTTTTCTTCATCCTTTACTTACGTGGCAAATTTCAACCTAAAGCCCCTTGCCACTTGGCCAAACAAGTTATTTTCTGGCACTTGGGTCTTTACTATAAGAGCTGAGCTAGATTTGGACAATTCCAGTTTCTTTACTCTTGAGCTCTTTCTATGAACTCTCATATCCACAAGCTGGATTAATATTTTGACATGGAATTCATGGCTTCAGAAACCTTATCTTACAGGTCCAATTAAATATAGTAGAGAGAAGAACGCGTCTCAGAAGTAGATGACAAGGCAGAGGGATTTAAGGTTAAAAATACATCTCTATGTGCTCACAGCTCATTTAGACCTCCATAGGACTTGACACTTGAGATGGTCATCAGATTACTGTACCCAAGAAACAAAAAGTGTGAAATCTTCTACTAATTCCGTGTACCTTAATAACCCTTTTGAGTATATAATCAGAAAAGCATTACCAACTTCAACAACTCACCAATCCCCTTTCTCTCTTCTCTTGATCAGTGTGCATGATAACTCATAAAAAAAAACACTCAACTCTAGTCAAGTTTCATAGTCAGCAATCCAACAATATCACTACCCTTTCACTTTGCTGGGAGATGAGGTATGGCAATAACAAAACCCTTGGATTCCTCCAATGGTCAAGCCTAATTGTGCTGTAACAAGTTGTAGATTTTGATGTAAGCTCTACCTGACTCAAGTTGAAACGATTCCCACAACAGAGATTGGAGGACTGTAGAGTGGATCATATAATAAGATTGGATAGCAGATTCGTTTGAAAATGATCCAAGCAAGTAACAGAATCCTTGGTAGGAGGATTCTGTCTCATGGGTTTCGTTCGGTCAATGATAATGCATTCGTTCGGTTAAAATGACTATACACTTACTCATGTACCCGGGATTTAAGAACAATAATAATTAAGGTTCAAAGAATCGATACGTATTGGTCCGTATCGATTGATACGTATTGTTTTAAGACCCCACTGATACGCCCCTATAGTGGGTGTATCAGGGGTCTGATCGGTTCAGGAGATGGAGGAGACCTAAATTGGCCCTTTTGAACCGGTTTCAGAAAAAAAAAATATAAAAAAACTAAAAAAAATAGTATCGATTCATCCGATACACCCATATATCGGACGTATCAATATTTTGAACCTTAATACTAATATATTTGGCAACTGGGCTTCATCTCCTATTTAATAAAGGGATAAATTTATGGGCCATGGCCCACCTTGTATTCCCTTCGTCAAGGTCTAAAATGACGTAGATCCAAAGTTGGGAATCAGAGTGGTGGTACTTTGAGGGCTGTTCAGCATTATAAGAGACATTATTTTAGGCTTTTTAGCTTTTCTTTTCTGTGTTTTGTTTGTTTTTAAGGTAAATTATAGATACGCACCTTATACTTTGTGGATATTGACAGATAGGTACTCTGAACTTTCAAATGCAATACTTGATTACTCTAAATTCCCATAAATTGACATCCCAATTCGACTGTTAGTATCCTATCAGTTATGCATGTGAAGTTACATGTGACTCTAAAACATTCCAAAATCCCCCAAACTGCCCTTCTTCCTAAGTGTTTGTGATAAGCCTAATGATTAATAATAATAATAAAACATTAACCCATAACGTTTGATTGTACACCATACCATAACCTGGGTTAACGGTATTGGACCAGGGTATCTATTTTTAGAAATTTGAGGTACTTAAGTGTCACATTTAAAAGTTCAAGGTACCTATCTGTAATTTAACCTTTATTTTTAAAATAAACATGATAAAATTGAAATAAAGGGAAAAAAGTTGATTTCAAGGAGATATTTGATAATTCAATGAGAGATTCTTTTGTTGATAGGCATTTTGATTAATAAAGAGGTGTTGTTATTCCGACTTCTGTTTGATAAAAAATTCAACTCCACAAAATGGTACTTTTTATTAAATTATTTTAATCAAAAGTGTCATTAAACAATATAATTTATTAAATAATAAAAAATAACTAAAATTCTAATATAGATATCATATGACTATAGTTTACATGAACTGGATTTGATTAATGAGAAATATCAAACGAATATTGAACTTTGCTTATTGCAAGTGTATATGTAACTTTATGTCCTCCAATTGAGGGAGAAGAGAAATGCCGCAGTCATGGCTAAAGAGATGAACTCCCTTATTTTGGGCTACTACAAATCAGTCTTTTATTATTTTATTATAGATAGCTCTCTAATGACTAATAAATCAACTCTCAGCTACCTAACAATTATCTAAGTACTAATAAAAACTGAATAAAAAAGCCACAAGCACACTCAAGTTAAAGTTGATTAATCAAATGGTTAAAGTCACAAGTTGCGGCTCTAATCTAATCCATTCATACTTTCCTGGATGATTAAAATAGGCTAGGGTGCTAGACTAAACCATATACACCCATAGATTGGTCTGGCCGCATAACTTGAAACCAGTTTCATCTTTCAAGGGGTAGGACCAGAGGTGGGTCGTACTCCCATCTATGAGATTTGGATCAGATCAGCTTGGACAGATCAATATAGAACTAGATTAACCTGACCTTATTGCATTATAATAGATAAGTACAACTTAGGCTGATTTTTGGGAATGATCCAATGGCAACCCTTGCAACATGGACACGTGGTTAGAAATGGCAACAGGGCAGGGCGGGGACGGGGAGCCTCTCCCCATCCCTGTCCCCGCTAACAGGACAAGGTTATTTCCATCCCTATCCCCACAAGGATCTTCATTCTCCAAGATTTTTTATAATGTTAATTATTTTATTTTTATTTTTATTTCATTTAAAAAAATAAAAATAAAATAATTAAAATTTACAATTCTATCATATATACATTTATAACGTATGCATACATATATATATATATTAGTGGGGATCCCACGGGGTAGGGAGTGCTCTTCCCGTCCCCACCCTGTCCTCGCTAATGGGGATGAAAATTTCCCCATCCCTGTCCCCATGGAAGGAAAATCATCCCCATCTCTGCTCCATTCGAGGCATATCCCCATGGGAATCGGGAAAATGAGGAAAATTGTCATCCATACAACCTACTCATGGTAACCCTACAAATACAAACACTTCCACTAGTGACACCCGCAGCCCAACACGATTTTGAGCCAGCTTGGCCCGATGGTCCATGGGTCATGCCACAGGTTGACACGATTGTATGGGCCAATGGGGTTTCAGGTCAATGGGTCGGGCCAACACAGCCCGCACTATCATGCCATACCGTCTGTGGCCCACGGGCTGGCACGGTTTGACCTGACATGGCCCATATATATTTTATATATTTATATATAATATTATATAATTTATAATTATATAATAATATATAGTATATAATATATTAATAAAATAAATATTTTTTCAAATTTATTATACTATTTTATTTAATTATTATATATATATAAACAATTGTATACATCAAAATTCATATAAAATTAAAATTTTAAGTTTTTTTTTAATTTTGGCATGGTGCATAACTCGACCCATAAACCAGCCCAGCCTGACTTGGGCTCATGCGGGCTCAAGCCATTGGCCATATCAGGCCAAACCCCTAAAATATCCCAAGAGTGAGAGGCACGGCCAAGAACGGCCCGCAGGCCACACGCGGGCCATGCCGTACTGGCCAGCATAGCCCGTTTTACACCTCTAGACTCTAGTCCAGGGGCTTTTTATAAGGAATATGATTTGTGAGGAGGAACTCTTGGATATATCTGCAGACAAAGTGAGACCCAACACCCAAGGACCCAAGTTCAAAATATCACTACTTATTAGTAAGTATCCATTGATACGTATCAATTTTTAAAGCCATCGATACCCTAAATACAGGGAGTTTGGACATCTGGCCACTATTGAAGGACAACATCCTATTTAAAAATTCTGCGCATCGTTCATTTGAATCGTACAACAAACCATATTTGTAACCTTAGTGAAACCCAATGTTTGGGAAGTGTACAATGTACAAATACAAATACGCAGAGTGCAAATACAAGGTTTTGTCCTGTACATAATGTCTGAAAATCACATTTTTGATCTGCCTATCTCAGCAAATGTGCCTCTAACTGTCATCTAAGGGACGGAGGGAACGTTTTCTACCTTGGTTTATACAAGAGAGCTCTCCAATCTCCATTGTGCTTTCCAGCTCAATCAAGATTTCTCTGATTTTAGACCTCTCAGCAAGTTGGAAACCGTAGAGACAATGGGAAGAGCAAACCCCCCAAGCTACCCCAATGGGGGAGTATGAACATGGTTAATGACTTGATGGCAAGCACAGTTGGTTTTGTGATCTGAATCCAAGGCATGCATGTCTCCATGATATAATTCTACAATTAAAGATTGCGTCATAAAGTATAAACAGCCCAATCCCATAATCCCATTGAGCACAGACTCTCTTGAACCACAATGCAATGGCTAATTGCTGTCATGATCACTTGGAACTTTAGCTACTACATTATTTGTTAGCATATCATTAACCCCCCATATTTATAGCTCTCAAGTCTCAACATTAACAAAAAACCAAAGTGAATTAAATCAAATTAGAATCCTCTTTTATTTTGTCCATCTTGGAATCTTCACTGTTCACCCAAAAATAACTTGTGGCTTTCAACATTATCAGAAAACCAACATCAACTAAGTGCACTTCAACCCTCTTTTATTTCTCTAACTTGAAATCTTCACTGTTCAAAAAATGTCATGGTTGATCGGTTGGTGAGGACTAGCACCATACGAGTATGGCTAGTTTTGAGTACAAAAGAAATTAAAATGTTGGGAAGTAATGAAACACTAGATGAGAATAAGGTGCTCATAAAACTCCACTTCTCAGTTACTTGAGTTTCACAAATAGCTTTGATGCAACCTGTTTTTCGAGAAAGCAGTTTTAGAAGAAAAGCCAGACTAGGATATTACTAAACCAACCATGTCAACAACAAAGACTTACACATTTGTCAACACATGACCAATAGTCGAAGTATTGTCCTGTGCAGTGTTTATGACCAGTTTCATCTCCTTGAATCCTCTTAACACATGCCTGTAATAATAGACACAATTTCAGTATGACAACAATTGATGGATACCTCCATTAATAGGACTTTTATTTATATAGAAGTAGGTATACAACCATGAAAAATAGAGATATTTAAAAAAGAAAAAAACATGACAACGTCGCATGCCTATATTATACCATTAATTAATGCTAACAGGTGGCTATGATTAAGACTAAGAAAGACAGAAAGTGGATGTCATAAGTGTTACTAAATGTCTCAGACCATAGATGGTGTGCCCAATATTTTATTTAAGTCATAACTCATGACACTAAAAAATATTGAAATACTACAAGCATTTATTACTATAAAGCAACGAAGTATATATGTTTGGCATCGATGCTGCAGTTGCAGCAGAAGTGTGGCTTGTAGGGTGCCTTTATTTTTGTTTGGAATCGTTGCTGTCAAGTAGGACGTTTACTGGATCAACAGTAACTTTTTCTGTTTGGCACCATTGTTCCAGGAAACGTTTTCAACACTGGTACCCATTATCCAGTGCTGCATCACTGCCCTGTTGGCAGCAACAAGCTGCAGCTCCAGGAAATGCCAATTTTGGCATTGCTAGCTTGGAGCACCATTTTTTATGGAAAATCGGTTCCAAAAAAATTCTCGTTTCCTGGAGCACCATTTTTTCCGACGTGGCGCTGATGTGGCACCATTGCTCCAGCAAACGGCAACGATGCCAAACAGCTCCTAAAGCAAATTAAAGATACGAAGTGGGCCAGGTTCAAGCAAAGTCCAAGTGTCCAACTGATCCAACCCTAATCCGGTCAGTTGACTTGGGTCAAGGTTTTTTGTATCCTAGCCTCCTAGGTCCCAAAGGGCAGCTAGCAACAAGTGATGTGTCCAATTAGTTTTTTCCTTTTGCTTTTGGACAAAATATGCCCTCGAACTCGATTAAGTATATCGAAGATGTAACAGTAAAAGGTAAGAACATTTTTGCCAATTTTGTGCCCTTCATGTCTGATCAAAAATTTGTTCCACTCATATAATATTTGTCCAGTAAATGGCCCAACTTTGGAATTACTAGGATTGCAAGAATACGTGCTACCTTGTCAAATATACATGATCACAGCTCGAAACATCACCAAGCATAAGATGCAAGAAATAGAGATAGGGAAATGCCTTTTTTCAGATCATTCTAACAGGATATTAGCAAGGTGAGATTTTGAGATAGACTGGTAAGACTAGAAATGATAGAAATAGAAACAAATATATTCATTGGAATGAAGGGTAGTTCCAATCTTTGACAATGAAATTAAGCTCAAGTCAGAGCAACACCTCACATCTCACAACACAGTATTTGATCTATCTAGCAGGAGCAAACACCTTTTGGTTGTTAGATTAGTCATTTGTCAAAATTGTTAAAAAAAATCATGTAGCATCCAAGGTCCTGGAATTTGCAAATGTAGGCATGGTATATTAAATTATCAATTCATGTCATATATGATATTAACAAAACCTGTGGCTACTCCACTAGAAAAGTTCATAATACAAATGCTGTATTAATGGAGCTGGAAACCTGAAGACCTTTTGAAATGGTATGCCGTAAGCAATCAATGTATTCCCAAAATTGAATTAGGAGAATCTCAAACTCCGAACATAGGCAACTCATCCAATCATATTATAAAAATAGCGAGCAATTTGGGATGATTGGGAAGAGTTAGGGACAATACAAGCCCCCTGAAAATGGATCAACAGGCCAACCCATACCAGCCCATTTTAAACCCGACTACAACTCAAATTTGCTCCAGCCTAGTTGGTGTGGGCTAGCTCTGCACTTGTGCTCATTTTTTGGCTTCTCAATGTGAGTACAGAGAAAACAAAGCATAATTACAGCTTCAGGTTTGGCTGAGATGGGCCCAGATTGGGTTGGGCTAACCAAGGTCACAGTCCAAGCCCAACCATATCTGGTACCATACCAGACATCAAGGCCCAGGTTCACCCCACAGCCCTAAAACTCCAGCCCAAACCCAAGCACCCTAGGTTTGGCCTGGGCCAGCCCAGGCCATAATTGGAGTCTGTCAGGGTGCACACCCAACTGCACACTCTCGTACACCACACCACATCACACTGCACAACTTCACATATCACTCCACCACATCATTTGCACATGCCGTGGGCCCCATGCCCACCACACCAACATTAACTCATGGTGTTCAACCATGATGGAGTGGACACAATGCAGCTGATCACCTTCTGTATACTTCCCAACCCGTGATAGATATTGAGCCTTGGTGTTCTTGATCATCTCAACCATACACCCTTTTAGTACCTCTTTGGTGGATGACCCTAAACTCATTTCATTTGCGGGTGTGAACCATGGAGGATGCTAAGAAGCAGAAACATTATGGTCCTCATGTTTGGAACATTTGAAGATCAAATGAACTAGAAGTACCTGATATTCAAGTAAAGATTTCACGCACTTTGGCTTGCAAGATTCCTCAAGATACTTTTTCTGATCAATAAGTTCCTCATCTGCCCTGAATTGGAAAAAGAGAAATTAACAACAAATAGTCAGTAAAAGCTTAGGATAAGAAAAAAAAGGTTTAACTGATAAAAACATGATAAATCAAAATGACTAGAATGCAGACAAAGGGAAACCAGATGAAAAAGCAGGAAGTCTACCACCAAAATCACTGTTATCATCATCTGCCTAATTCCACATATAAGGGACAATAATGCATTATTCTGCTCCTCAATTAAATTATGCCTAAGGGAAATATATTCTTATAAAAAAAGAGCCAATAAATATTTCCCCCATACACAAACTCAAGACCATTTTGGTCTCTTCCGTTATCTTTTTAGAACCTTAAGCTTGAATACAAACACTCCTTACAAATAACTTCATTAGCTTCATTTCACAACTAGATACTAGACCATCTAGATATACCCTCTCTTACCTTGTTGCCAAATGATGCTACCCCTATTTCCCATGAATATGCTCATTCCTGATTTAATCCATACCACTCATCCCAGTTTTGTCAAACTAAATCAGATTGAACAGTAAAAACTGGTGAACCAGTGAGAAGTGAGCTCCCCTTGTCCCAGATTTTACAGGCCGAAGGATTGAATGACCAGTTAAACTGTTAAAACCCTCACCAGTGAGCTTTCTGGTTTTATATCCAGTCTGGTACTAACAACATTGATTCATCCATCTGAATACTCTAGTGTTCCCAGATTATGAATGTCTTGTATACCTGATTGCCCAACATTCTGCTCCAAAACATGGCCATTCATATAACTACCCTATAAAATTTTCTTCAGACTGAAAATAGTATGTATCAATTGCATAATATCCACTCAGCTCTAACACCTAGACAACATACACCTCTTCATGGACATTACTCTAAGATATTGGAAATGATTGACTTGAGATATCTCTTAGCACCTCAATCTTAATTATACCTTCTTCACAGTTCATATTCACTAAATTGCACTTCACATATTATTGTCCCAATTAGCATATGCGGAACCTGAGAATCTCAAGCATCTACCCCATGTTGTTGTTGGTGACTTGGTGCATCCTTTTTCCTTGTATTGTACCCAAAACAAAAAAGCATTAGACAGATATAAACAGTAGCACTAGATTGTGGAATTCCTCGGTGGAGAAAAAAATCAACAAATTATATTTCCACAAAACAAGTAGACAGACCAGAAGACAGGAAGAAGGAACAATGTTCATGTATTTCTAAGCATTGCATGTTCTGTTCAGTTCATCCACCATTTGACAGAACCCCTCTTTCAGCTAGCATTATGCATCCTCATTCTTCTTAATAGTTAATACAAGACACCAGCCATCAAAAAGAGAAGAAAAACAAGAACTCCCCCTTCCTCCTCTTCCTCCCCTTCAAGAGGACTATGCCTCCTTGTGCCCGGAAGGCTTATGCCTCTTGCATTCTGAAATCTGAACTATGCCTCGCATCTCCAGGTAAATGGTATGCCTCCCATCATGCCTCCACATTTTAAAACAATGCTTTATGGTGCATACTATTTATGGACCAAAATATGGATTCTATTTTCCATTGATGACTTTCAGTAAGTGAGAAAGAGGATTATCTAACAGAATTGACTCGTGTTTTTTTTTTCGATCAATAGAATTGACTCTTGCGTTGAAGAAGTTCCAATTTTCAAGAAATAATGTTTAAATCAATAGCATAGATATAAATAGCTATTTACTCCAGACAATTAATATAGAAGTTAATAATAAAAAACATAACATAGAGGTTAGGATGCTAACTAGAACTTAGAACAGTAATCATAATAAGTAATTGATGACCCATTATGAGCTAATAAAATGTCAGACAAGAGTCAAAAGACCATGTATATCAAGATAATAAAGATTCATTAATCCCTACCAATTGAAAATTTATTTATTAAATTTGGAGAAGCCTAATTGGGCAACTTATCTCTTAACTCCATGACAAGATGTGATCATTTCTCTAACTGGGCAATAATGAGTTTGGGAATAGGTAGACCACATCATGTCATTTCCTTAATTCTCTGTTAGTTCCTTAAAAGTGTGATGATCCTAAAGCCATGGATTCAAACCCAAACCACAAACTAGTCAACAATGCATATGATTGTAGTGTACCATGAAAGAAGATAACGATAGAACAATGAAATTCTAAATGTCAGAAAATAGCACCATCCCCATCAATTCTGAATTACCAAGAAATAGCTCAGAATTAAGGTAAAGGTGTCGGATAATTCAATGAATATACAACACAATGTACAAATAACAGATATGTGCAGCCAAAGAAAAGTAAAAATTCAGGGATAATGCACATTACAAGCATCTGTGTAAGTAAAGCATTAAAAATTAGAAATAAAACCCAGTTACCCACATGATGAATGATATTAGATGAGCAACAACTCAATGAAACAGGTCTGTCGGTTTTGCCTGCACAAAGAAAGGAAAAGAGATGAAAACTTACACATCAGAAAAGTCAACCATCAGATACATCAAATCCAAAACAAATATTTGCACCCAGGAATATATCTGGTTGTAACCTTTACTGAGTAATCAATATGTTCATTATTACATACTTTGATATAGAAGTATGCATGACATATAAGCAGTCATAACAAAAATGGAAAACAAGACTAGTCTTAAAGTGTTCACAGTTCACTCCTTGTATCCTTAACAGTGTCAAGTCCCAGTGATTTCTGACATGAAGTGGATCAAAACTAAGAAAAAAATGCACAAACAACTCAGTGGAATAGTACCATTGCTCTTGCTTTTTTGTTATTATCACAATGATAATGTATGGAGTCATTTATTTGCTCTGTTTGGGAAAAAATGGGTTGCACCACGGAATATTATGGAATTGTTCTCACAAGACATCTTGGGGTGCTGCACAAAATGAATGAAACTATCATGGCACTGTACATAGTTTTCAAGGCACCAAGGCGAGGCTAGGCGATGGGGGCGCCTTGTCGCCAAGTCACCTAGGCATCTCCTAGGCGCTAGGCGATGGATTTTTTTAAGTAAAAGCATGCATCCTAGGGTAGTTCCCTAGGTTCCATACTCATATTTCCTTAATAAATATCCATAATTTTCATAAGAAAAGTATAATCTTTATGTTAAAGTATAGAAAATCAATATATATATATATATATATATATATTTTGATCAATAATAGAAAATCAATATATTCATGAGAAGAAAAAGAAGAAAGAAAAGAAAATTCAAAAAATATAGGGGCTGAACCCCTATTTCTGTTATAGGAAAAGAAGAAAAGAAAAGGTGGACGAAGAAGAAGAAGAAATTAGTATATACACACACAAAATTAGTAAAGAAAAGAAGAAAATGTGTTGATTGGACAACATTCTAAGTTCTTCCTTACTTATTGGTTCAGGTTTTGAAGTCTTTGAGGGTTCAATACAGCATTTAGCAATGTTTGTGTTGATTAAACCCTAATAAATAAGAAAATAATAAAAAGAAATTAGTAATATAAACACACAAAATGAATATTTTAGTTTAAAAATGTCTATTTTATAATTATAACCTCAAAAAATTAAGAATATAAAAGTTTTTTATAACATGCTATAGAAAACTGCTTGGCGATTAGGCGAGCCTCCAAGGGCACCTTGTCGCCTAGGCATTGCCTTGACAACTATGGCACTGTACAAGGGTTGCAGTAATATGGAACATTTGGGGGAAGATAAATGTAAGGGTGTTTGAAAACAAAGAACAAGATGCGGGAGGCTTAACAGAATTAATCAAAGTAGGGACTTCTCACTGGATTTTAACTTGTGAAAAGTTCCATGGTGTAAAGACGGATGATCTATTAAGAGGCTGGGAGCTTGGGACATCATTGCCAATGTGTCAAGCAGAAAACACGGAGGTTAATTAGTTGGCAGCCCCCTGAGACAGGCAGATTGAAGCTTAATTTTGACAGTTGTTGCTTAGACAATCCTGGTGAGTCTGGTATGGGAGGGGTGGTAAGGGATGATAGAGGGCATCATTATGATAGCTTCCCAAGTGCTGTGGGTTATAAAAACTCTTAGAGAGCAGAGATGAAAACTGTAATTCAAGGTACAAAGTTGTTGGCATAGCAGAGTTGTAGGAATGTTCTAATTGAAGGGGATTGCCAAGTTGTTATCTCTTGGCTTAATGCTGAAGAGAAACCACAATGAATGTTTAGAGCTTTGGTTAGGGAAACCAAATCCATTGAAAGTAATTGAATTGCTCATTCAGATGGATCCCTGGATCAGCTAACACCCAGGCTGATAGCTTAGCTAGAGCAGGACTGCAGGAGTGATGGCACAAGAATGTATGTGGGGAATGCCAAGGCCTGGGGTGCAACTGTAAATTGAAAGTTTTATTTTTATGCATTTGTGTATGGTCAGCTTAAGGCTTAAGCTGTTTATATGTATTACCCCTGATGTCGAGCCTGGACGTGCATGGGTGTTTCTTTTAAGGCAGATAATATAATACCACTGTAAGAAGTTATGACGGTGACAATGGGCTTATAGGCTTATGGTAATGATGGTGATAATGATAATGCCAATAACAATGGCAACGAGAAGCCATATACTTCATTATGAACTGATTCAGAAGGTTCATGATTATGCACAAATGAAAGTTATCATCAAATTATGACGTACTAATGAGTTATTATCGATTTATTATGTGATAATGAGCTACCATCAAAATGCAGACACACAAGCGAGAAATAATCTCAAGTGACTTCAGGACTAACGCTTGATAGGTAATCCGTGTATCCACTGACTCACAATCCATCAATAATACCAACAAAAATAAAGCAAAATAGTTCCTTCTAAAAAGTTCCCACAATCTAATTACTAATTTCTCTAACTATGCTATCCTCTCCTAATCCATATCAAGCTTTGATGGCGTTTTCTTCACTGATGTTGACACGCTAACTCTCCTCCCAGACCCAAAGGTTGCATCATGAATAATCAGATAAGAAATGAAAATCCAAGCAAGAAAATCTAAACGATTTAACAGAGATTGAGCCACAGAAATGGGAAAATAAAAACTATACTGATTTCAAAACCCTTTTTTGCAGATCGAAACAGAAAAGAACAGAGATATTTGGTCGTATGAGCTTTGACCCAATTACAAGAAAAAATTGCAGGGAAGTTTCTGAGTGAATTAATGGAAAAATGGAAAAATGGAAAAATGAAGAAGAAAAACTATCACCTTTTGATCCGAAGCTTGATACCGGCCGTTTGTGGGCTTCAGATTTGCAGGACTCAGACTACTAGAAACGCGAGAGTATTAAGGGTGCGTTTCCTCACCTTGGACGATAATGACGTAGGGTAGTGATGGTTTGGCATACTCCTTAAAAGGGCTGGAACCGTTGGATTGGAACTTTTCAATCAGGAGCTAATTAGAATGCATTTTGACTTCGCCCACAAAAGAGAAAAGACTCCAACTTCCAAGCTTTCAGTCATTCCGTACCAATTCTTTTGAGCCGGAAGGGGACGGTTCATTTTCCTGATTTATCCAGCGGTTCAACCCCTAAATTAGGGATGGGTTTGTAAATTCTAGATCTTACCTTTCTATCTAAGTATCTAGATGTCCCTCCCTCACCCTATCCTCCTTGCATTTGAGGGTGAAGTGGGTTAGGTTAGCAAGTTGAGTTTAGAACCTGCATCTAAGGCTCCGTTTGGTTCATCGGAATAGGGGTTTGGAATTGGAATCGGAATGAGTTATTCCAGTTCCAACTGTTTAGTTGAACGGAATTGGAATCCCATTCCCATTCTTATTAGAATGGATTCCCCCATTTGAGAGAATGGTCATTTCCTGTCCCTCCCTTGGGAATGAAATCTCATTCTGTTGATTCCAATTCCTATTCGCATTTCTATTTAAATCAAACAGACTATGGGAATATACCATTCTGATTCTAGAGGATTTTGATTCTAATTCAGATTCTGGTTATAAACCAAATGACCCTAATTTCCTATTATTTCTTGTTATATATAAGCAATAAACAATTAAGTAATATGAACAAATATAAATATTTTTAATTATTTGATTAAAACAAATGAAACAACACATAAACTATTAATTATTCTTCACATAAAATTCAACACCCTCAACATCTAATAGATGAATTCACATGCCTCAACGGGCGGGGTCGGTTTAACCTAATAGTGTACCTTAACCATACCCATACGACTTGCAAAATCCCAAACTCATACTTGCCTTAAAATTTGTTTTCAAGCAAAAGAACCTGCTGCATTGAGGTGAATAGGGGTGGGTACCTGTCAAGGTAAGTTAGAAATTTACATCCCTACCAAAAATCATCATCCTTCTTACTCGAATTCTCCGTTTTCATTGAGGGTCAGTTTAGAAAGTGTACAAATACAAATATATAGAATGAAAACTTGTAATTTGTATTATGGGAAAATTAGTACCCTTCACTTTATATATATAGCATCTAAACTTCTCTACCAGTTTATAATAGAAGACTGAAAAGCGAAATGTTATAGACCTCGATAGAAGACTGAAGCAGGAGAAGGTGGTGGTGGCACCGGAGCCGACGCCTCGCCGCTACCACCATCATCCACGCCGTGTGTCAGCTCCGACAATAAACTGCCAGATACGGCTGATGCCTCGTCACCTAGCAGCATCGCCACAACCTCCTTCATTGTCGGCCGATGCTGAGGTTTCGGTCTTCCGGATGGCAACAGGCCATCCCAATCCACCATTCTCTCCATGTCCTCTACCGTATACTCACCAACAATCCTTGAATCCCCCGCTTCATGAAGCTTTCCTTCCGTATAGAGGGTCATCCTCCGACCACGTCTTTATCGGCCTTCATCCGCACAGCACCACACGAAAACTGTAAACGTCGCTTGTCGGTGCTACCACATTCGCCTGCTCCGACGCAAGGTACCCCAGCATACCCACCACTCTGGTTGTCTTTGCCTCTTGCCCGTGCTGATACAGCTTCGCCAATCCAAAGTCACTCAGCAGATCTCTCATTTCTGAGTCTAGTGACACGTTGCTGGACTTGATGTCCCTGTGGAGCACCACCCGGTCCCATCCTTGGAGCAGGTAGTTCAAGCCGTCCGCTACGTCCATCAGCACCCTGCGCCGTTCATCCCACCCCGTCACCTGCTTTCGCTTGTCGAAGATCCAATGACTAAGGCTGCCGTTGGGTATGAGCTCGTTGCCTTAATTTCCTGCACCACCCTCTCATTTGGACCAGGTTTTTGTGTTTCTTAAGAAATCTAACAACAGAATCGACGAAACATAGTCCTCGGTGTCTGCACTCCAAGAATAGTTCATCCACCAAACTGAGACTGAACAGGGTACTAATTACAGGATCCAGTCCCAATTTAACCACCTCAAAGACTTCAAACTCAAAGCATTGTTTGGAATGGAGCATCACCAAAGACTACATTTTGCAAATTAAATCTCTGACTTTTCCTCTTTTGTATCCCCCCCTTTCCTCTGGCTTTATTTTGCAGTGTAAATCTAAATCAGATACAAATTTTGCACTTGGATTCAGCTTTGCGTCTATCTGTTTGTGACTATGATTTACAATTCTATTTGGTGCAGAATTTGCATTTTTTCTTTCATTTACATTAATAAGCGGTCTAAATTTTGCATATGAAAAAACTGGTGCAAATTTTTGCACCACCTTCTTCCTTCAACCTTAGTTTTCCATCATATAAAGTGGGGGCCAAGGCATTGTGCCTACTACATTATTCCCCCAAACAAGTAACTTTTCCTTCTTTTTTTTCTCACGCTCCAAAACTAATAACCTTGCTTATTCCATCTTTCACATTAAGTGGAGATTATCATTCACTTCTTAATCTTACTTCTCAAAAAACAAACAAAATAAAGTCAAATCTGAAGCGAGAATTAAACTAGAATTTACCCCGAGTCCATTTGCATTCAGGTGCATTTATATTAGTGCAAAGCCTCTCTCTTTCTTTCGCTTTTCACCCTACTCAAGGGGAGGGGGCATTGCAAGTGGGCCCCATATGAAAAACTCAAAAACTATGTTTGGTGAAAAAACCAGAAAACCAGAATATTCGTTGGTCAAGATAGTAAATCAACTTAACTTTCTGGTAAAATTAGTATTAATTGGTTCTTTAAAGCGGTTCAATTAATGTAGCTTAATCAAAGTTACTCCCAAACGGGTTCTAAGAATTGGTCCCAGCATTTAAATCCCACCAGACCACCAATGACCCCCATTATAAGGCATTAAGTCTAGACCAGTCCTCTGATCTGCATCTGCATGTGGGCATTGTGTCTGCAAGTCTGAAGCTCTCATCCATCTTCTTTTAGGCTGTGTTTGGTTCGAAAGAAAAAGGTAGAGAAAAGAAGAAACGGTAGGGAAAGGAGTCCTTCCCATTTCTTTTTGGCTTCTTCTTTCAAACCAAACATAGCCTTTAAATCAATAGTCTACCTTCCTAGACTAGTCCGATAATTAGTTAGATGAAATAGATCAATGTAAGTGATATGTGTTGAGATGGTTTGCTGTGGGAAGATTAGAAGGAAGAACCCCTCTTAGTATACTACTAATATACATACCACAACTTATAAGGATGTTCATGGAACCCGAAAGTTTTTGACACCTGATTTGAGTTCTGATCGATCCAATTACTTCAGACTCAGTTTAGGAGTACAAATAAAAATATATACAGTATAAATACATATAAAATAATATAAAATACAAAGTTTTTCACTCTACTCCCTCCAAACTGAACTTTTGATTCAAATGATCTGTCTTTCGGATGCAGATTTGAACCTCTCCAATTTAATTGAATTATAAGGCTGATTAAATTTTATAAACTTATTATATAAAGTTTGTAATTGATAATCAGTAATATAAATATAGAATGTTCTCATTCATAGAGAAAAGGGAACAAATGTACTAATTTACTTATAGATGAGGCTAGATATGCAATTCAGGTTGGCCCAAATTAGCATTTTAAAGTTCTAAATGAGACAACTTAGGATAGCAAATTTTGACAAAAACCCAACTCAAATCCATCCAAGTTGCACTCTAAGGAAAGACCCAACTTTTTCTTTTCTGCATTTCAGATAATAGTTGAATTGTTGCATATTTGCAGCTGTTTTGGAAGGAGTGCAAATACAAATATGTACAGCACAAATACATACAAAATAATATAAACTGTGAGATTTTATACTCTACAAATTTGTATTTATACTCCTTCCAAACTGAGCCTTAAGGATAATCATATTAATATTCCCACTCTACACATCCTTGTAATTAATGTTTTTGGGACCGCCCCTCCGCTTCAAGTAAAATTTGGGATTTTAAAAATTGATAAATTCAGTACATAATTTAAAAAGTGTATTTTTAATTTTTAGTCTTTTTTTTTTAATTTTAGAGATGATGAAGTTGAATCCCACCTGAGAATCAAATGTTTGATTCATCCCTCAGAGAGTTAGGGTTCGGGCCTACTAAAAATTTGTTTAAATTCTCAACCCCCACATCTGAATTGCACCCCTAGACAAAATGGCTGGTTATGACTGGCATGGTGTAGAGAGAAATGATGACGAAGACGACAATGATGGTAAAAAGGATAAATGAATGACACAACACAAGGGTCTAAGCCCCAATTTTAGGCTTTATGTTTTGGGGCTTAAAATTATTCTAATTTTAAATTATTATGTAAAAGTAATTCTTACCAAATATTCAAAACACTTTTAACTTATTTTTATTCTCCTCAACCGAAAGTTCAAAAGCAAAAACTCATCCAAACAGAGACCAAATAATATGGTTTTACAATTGGTCCTATGAGATATATGAGTTTATAATTATAATATCCATTTCCCTACTCAAGACAGTGTTACATTACAGATAGGGGTGGATTCGAGCTGAATCGAGCCGAATATTTGGCTATTTAAGCTCGGCTCGCCAAACTAGTATTAGGCCCAAGCTTGATTTGAGGTAGAGACTTGAGGTCAAATTCAACTTGGCTCAAAAACTTGCAAGTTCGAGCTCAGCTCAACTCAAGCTTGACTATGACTCAAGTTTCCTATAAAAAATAAAATTACAAATATAAAATTTATTTTTTATTTTAAATACAAATTTAAGAATTATAAAAATTATTTATTGTCATACATATAAAAATAAAAATATTATATATAATATTTATTATATACATATAATTTTTTTATATTTTACATATATACAAAAAGATAAGAATTATAAAAATTATTTATTATATTTATGTATGTTAGGCTCGATTAAGCTCGCAAACCTCACGAACCGAGCTCCATTGGGCTCAAGCTCGGCTCAATTAACAAATAAACCTATATATTGAACTAAAGCTCGGCTCAATTAACAAATGAATCTTTTTATCGGACTCAAACTCAGTCAAAATTAATTTAAACCGAGTCAAACTTGAATACCTCATAAAAAGCTCGATACATTTCCGCCCCTACCTACAAAGGCCATGAAAAGGACTTAGTGTGGAGCAGTAATGAAAGCAGAGCACTCGAAGTTCTTGAACATAAGTGATTTGAAATGACAGAAGACCCAAAGATGGTCCGAGAATGATGGGAAAAAGAATGTTCTATGCTTGAGGTCTCCTCTCACCAGGGAAATGGACCAAACTGAGGGAGGCGGACCAGGCAGGCCCGTGACACCAACATGCTTTGTCTCAGTGGAAAACAACACCCACCAACTTTTACCAGCCAAGCTAGCTGGCCACGTCCATTGTATCCCCTCACAAATATGCTTTTTCCATTTATTAACCCTCAACCTTATGTTTCTCTCTTATTTTCTATCAATTCAAACACAGCCTTTGAAAGTATTTTCTATATGCGTATGTGTAATACTATGGATTTGTAAAACAACATAAACCCAATTGGCCCAACTTGAATACGTCCGAACTGGATCAATCCAACCTAGGGTAGCAAACCAAATCATTTGACCGGAAGCTAATAGCGAGCCACTTATACTGACTTAAATATTAGAAAATTCTAGAAACATGTTTAATGAAATAAAGCAATATATAAAGGGTATGGGTCTCAAATCGTGGGAACCCAATATACCCGAATGTCCATCATTTCCCCGTTATCATTCTCCCCTCTCCTCTCCCACCACCTTCCCCGGACCTTCGGAAGCTTGATCACCATTCACCACCTCCCCCACCTCGTTTATACATATATATGCATGCGATTAAGGGCGGAGCTGATAGGAGGGCAAATACGAATAAATATAGATTAGGAGGGGTCAAAGTATAAATGAAACATCAATAGGGGTTATGGGGATAAGGGTGCAAATGGAACAGATCAAGATCGAATCCGGTCCTATATTGTCAGGTTTGGATATTTCTGTTTCGGATCGGATAATCAGATTCGATTATAAATTGGATCGGATTTGGAACATCCCCTATCCGATTCAATATGTATGTTATGTATTTATTTATTTATATATAATATATGTATATATGTTATTTATTTATTCATAAATATGTTATTTATATTAAATTTTTATAATTTTGTATATTATTTATTTTTTATAAAAACATGTATATGTATTGAAGAAAATAATTGAAAAAATACTTGTATTTTTTGTTTTTCTTTATTTAAATAGTTATATTTTCTTTTTCTTTTAATAATTTATAATTTAAAAAATAATAATTTGAATTGGATTAGATTCGGATATCCGACATCTTGGTCAAATTTGAATTCGAATTCAAACCGATATTTATGAGATCTGATCAAACCTACAGTGCTTTCGGATCATATTCAAATATATCCTAATTCGAATCTGATTTGATTTGTTTGCATCAAGATTTTGAAAGCAGTAAGGACATGACTCCCCTCCGCCACCCAGGCTTCGCTCCTGCACACACATATATATAAACATGTTGACATAATTGAAAGAATATGGTTGTTGAATCAATTCCACAACCCATATATCTCTGTGTTATTCAGTTCTAGTTACTTCAATGTCTTAACAACTATGAAGTTGTCCCACCCCTAAAAAAATGAAAAGGAAAGAACATTCAGTTGCCATTGAATTGAATCTTTTCATAATAGATGGTGACCTTGCTTACAAGTAGAGCCCTTTTGAGTATACTCACCATAGACTTGCATCACGCCATCACCTAGGTTTAATAACCAGTTCCAAATGGTCTGTCTCCAACTCCACCAAGGTAATAAAAAAAAGGCTAAATTATAGCCCTTGAAGATGCTAAACATTCATTTCCTCATAGGCAAACCTCAAAGCAATGAAATCTTGGGCAATCAACAAATATGAGTGAGCATCACAAAGTAGATGAATTAATATCATAACAAATCTGAAATTTTTTTTCAGCTCAAATATATATTTAAGGGTAAATTTTTTAAATTATCCTTATAGATTAGTTAATTGATTAAGTATACCCAAATCTGAAATTTTTGTTTGAATATTATCTAATGCTACCTCTATTGTTTTGGAAAATTATCATTACCATTAAAATATTAATGGAAGGGCTGAAATTTACATTTTGCCCTTAATTCAAATTTGAAGCTCCTTCGTTCTTTTTCTAGGGTTTCCGATGCTTTACCGGAGTTCGGAGCTCCTCCGTTCTTTTTTAGGGTTTTCGACACTTTATTGGAGTTAGTCTCAGCCACTTGTGTCTGAGAAAGGAGAACCACCGCCTCCGAAAGTTGCAGCGGTGATGGTGATGGTGATTTAGTTTGAACAAAAAAAAAAGTGAATCCTACTTCACCGACAAAATCGGATTCTTCACTGTTCATCATCTTCAACCCATCAAACGACAACAAGAACAAAGGCGGCGGCATACCCCTTTCATCTCCAGCTCTTCTCTCTCTCTCTCTCTCTCCAATCTGAACCCGGTGGCAACCTCTTATCTCCTCAATCTCTCCCCCGGCTATTTCTTTTTTTTTTCTTCCTGCTTTCCCTCCCATGTTTCGTCATTTGCAGCGGTAGTTCGAACGTCCCAGTGTTTCCTCAGTTTAAACGAAATCTACACCGGAAATCTAGCTCGATATCTCCTTCGGTTGCAAGCTTACCATCGCACGTTAGGACAAACAGAAATCTGACTCTCTGCAGTTTTGATCATATTAAGGCCGAAATCCAATCAGGTAGGCTCCACTATTGTTTATTTTGTATTATGTTTTCTTCTTTTTTTGTTAGCCCATCTTTTTTCGTTTTATTCTTCTTCATGATTGGCTATGGGAGAGTTGACATCTGAGTGGCAGAAGTAAACGAAACTGGTGATGAGGCCTCCATTGAACCAGGAGAACTTTTGACACATATCCATCTTGGCATCATTTTTTTTTGGGATTGCTATTGTCATACTGATCTAATTAGCTGCATAGAGAATTGCCCATTGTTGGTCGTTTTTTTCTTCTTCTTCTTTTCTTTATGAATTGGTTTTTCCCTGTTGATTTAGGTAGAGATTTTTCCACTAATTTGGTCCTGTCTTGGATTTCCAATTTATGAATATTATGCCTTGCTTGCTGAATGTTAATCTATTTATTCCATTTTATGATTCTTCTGAGTAGGAGGTGTGTTACAGAGAACGGTAAGTTGCTGGGTTGGAGGTGCATAACTGAGGTAAGGGAAAAATAGAGAATGAGGGAGAGAAAGACGGAGTACATGTGAGAGAGAAAAGGACTCTGGAGAACCAAAACGAAAACGGCATTTTCGAACATAAAAGGGTAATTTTGGTATTTTTGAAAGTTATAATGGTCACGTGATAACACATTTGAATGGTAGTAAGGGAAGTATTAGTGAATTGTTAAAAACAGTAGGGATAATGTTAGTCAAT
Organism: Nelumbo nucifera; assembly: GCF_055504915.1. Taxonomy (NCBI): domain Eukaryota; kingdom Viridiplantae; phylum Streptophyta; class Magnoliopsida; order Proteales; family Nelumbonaceae; genus Nelumbo; species Nelumbo nucifera. Next base: position 90,646,856 of record NC_142649.1, read on the forward strand.
TTTCAAACAGTAAGGATAAGTTTAGTCAATTAACTAAACTAAAAGGATAATTTAAAAAATTTGCCCTATATTTAATACATATTTGCCAAAAGTCCAAGTTAGTATTTACATAGACCCACCTACAAATTCTGGATAGTCAAAGAAACAAATGTTTAATTATTTTCTACAACTTTACGGAGTTAAAATGCTGGCAAGATATTTTCCTAACTGGACCAGGTAAGGAGGTTATAGTGGTAGTTAGCATTCCAACCTATGCAATGTCATGCTTTCTATTGCCAATGTCTATTTGTCATGAGATGGAAAGCTTTAAATAAACTCCTGGTGAGGTAATAGGGAAAGAAAAAAAATCACTCAATCAAGTGAGGGAATAAACAATTCAATAGGTAGCTTCTATTCAACCTACACAATGTCATAGCTTTCTATTGTTAATACAAATCTATAATTATGAGATCGGAAGCTTTAAAGAAACTTTCAATGATGTAATAGGGAGACAAAATTCATTGGATCAATCGGGAGAATATCAGTCAAAACAATTTAGTAGGTGGTTTGGGAGTCTTATATCCTCCTAGCTTCAATTTAGCTTTATTAGCAAATCAAGCATGGAGGCTCACAATAGAATTAGACACTTTTGGGTAAAAGTAATAGTTTTTGAATCGCCGTTAACCTAGACCATTGGATTATTTGGCCTGAGAACCATTCAGGCAACCGGTTCTATTTTACCCTAAATTCAGTTTTTGGCCAAAAACCATTGAATTAGTCAATGACCCGTTGATTCGGGTGATCAAGCCGTCGATCTGTTCAACAGTTTTTGATTGTTTTTTAATTATTTTTTATTTTTTAATTTTTATTGTCAGAATGGATCATCCGTTCAAACTGTCAAACTAGAAACCAATAGCCAAAATGGTCTCGTTTCTAAGTCATTTTTTAAAACCATGGTAAAAATAATAAAGGTCAAACAGTTAAAGACCAAAGTACTTCCTGTATACAACCTTTCTAGGAAAGGATCATGGGGCTAGCATAACATCTTAGAGGGTAGGGAAAATATGTGAAAGAGACATGTTAGATGGTAAATAAACACATGGGAAGACCCATTGGCTTAGATCACTGTAAAACTTCAAAATCATGAATCACCAACAAAATAACTCTCCAACTTAATTGGGTGGTGGATCTAATTAATTAATAAAGGATCTAGAACTCGGAGGAGAAGCACCATAAATGAACTATTTCTCCTTTGTTTGATGGATGAGATTCTCAAAACTGACTTAGGTGGCATTCGATAAATCTGATGTTTGAAGTATAAAATGCAAAAGAAAAAACTTTCGGAAAAGCTCTGAAAACATTCAGTGGAATGTTTACTTTTCTACTCTTGTAGACATCTGAATAAAGGAGTTGCTCGGTAATCTAAATGTTGTAACATATGAAAAGGTTGTTATTTAAATAATATTAAACCAAAATAATTTAAATATTATAATATTATAAAACAATATTTTTGAAATATTAATATAAATCATTATAAAATAACATTGATATAATATAATTGAACAATTATTATAATATTTTATAAAAATATCATAAAATGATATTAATGAAATAAGAGGTTGTCTTCAACCTCTCGACACTTGAAACAAAGGTGCTTAGACATTGATGCTAAGGTTGGTCAAGTACCAAAAGAGATTCTTAGACATTGATGCTAAGGTTGTCTTCAACCAAGACAACGGATTTGGTCGCTGATCAAGTACTAACAAAGGTTCTTAGACAAGGATGCTAAGGTTGGTGGTAGAGAAGATGAAACAAAGCAGAGAGCCATCATTTATGATTTTGGTTGCTAGTCATCGGGCAACAATTCTCAAAAGCCCATCTTCTTCAGTCTAATCTGCGATTTTGGTTGCCAATTGTCGGTTGCCAGTCATCGGAAGCCCATCATCTTCAATCTAATTTACATTTTTGGTTGCAAGTCGTCGGTCCAATTATCGGAAACTCACCGTCTGCAGTCCAATTTGTGTTTTTGATTGCCAATCGTTAGTCGCTAGTCATCGGAAGTTCATCATTTTCAATCTAATTTGCGATTTTGGTTGTCAGTCGTCCGTCGCCAGTCATCGGAAGCCCATCATCTTCAATCTAATTTGCATTTTTGGTTGTCAATTGCTAGTCACCAGTCATCAGAAGCTCATTGTCTCTAGTCTAATATGCAATTTTGGTTACTAGCCGTCGGCCGCTAATCATCGGAAGTTCATCGTCTCTAGTCTAATCTGCAATTTTGGTTCCCGGTCACCGGTCACCAGTCATCAGAAGCTCATTATCACTAGTCTAATATGCGATTTTGGTTACCAGCCACCAGTTGCCATTCGTATTCCTCTAAATTTTTAATGGTTTGAAAATGAAGAAAATGAATAGTTGATTTTTTTTTTTTTTTACGAAGGGCATGGGTGGAAAACCATTTTTGTCTGCTACCTCCGAATGTGCTTGGAGGTAGCTTAGAACAATTCATAGGAAATTTCGATGTCCAGATGATCGGAGGTGCTACCAGAAAGTACCAACCGACCCTGAAGCACCGAAAAGCAAAAATTTCGACGTACAGAGCTCCGTTCAATGCTACGAGCCCAGATTTCCTACTCACCTTTCCTATCCACTCTCTACCCGAAGTGAATTGAAGCCACATTTCTCTCAATTTATAAGAGAGATCCCAAATGCAACGGCTACCGAATACCACCTTATCTAGATAAACTTTGGCCAAATAAACACGTGTATGCCCTATAAAACAACGAGTTGCTGAATTAGCATGGTCAAGAAAATTCTAAAAGAATTAATCCTTCAACCCTTTTTCTTTGGCATCCATTTAAAGGCACCTTTAAATATAGGATAGTCTGAAAAGAGAAATACCATAAACACTTCCATTTGCCCTCCCGCGGGCACAATAAATTACAGACAATTGGCCATGTCTTCTACGATGCACCATGCTAAATAATGTTTTGGTAAATTTCTTAAACTATTTTTATGGTTTAATTAATTGTCTAAGTATATTCTTATTGTTTAAAAATTGATTAACACTATCCCAATTATTTCTAACAATTGACTAATACTTCCCTTATCATTAATGTTCCATTATAAACCATTTAAATGTGTATCAGGTGATTGATAACTTCCAAAAATACCCAATTTACCCTTATTATAACTTCCAACACCAGCACTGGCTCTGACAGAATATCTCATTGTCCCCTTTGGCACCAACTTTGATGCACCAACACTGGCATCTCCAGCACTGGCTCTTAATTGCCTACGACTCAGCAAACAAAGAAAGGCATCCAGAAAAAAGAGTTTAAACAGCATCTCTTGCCCCTTCACCTTAGGTTAGTTGTGTTGAGACGACACAGTATCAGTCATGCACTCTCTCTCTCTCTTGCATGTTCTCTCTCTCTCTCTCTCTCTCTCCCATCTCTCTCGCCTATTCTCTCTCTAGAATGGAAAAGAAACAATAGCAGCAGAGGGAACCAAAGGAATCTGATGGTGGCTTGTTCTCTCTCTTGATTTTGGATTGACCAAAATCGCTCCCGCTGCTACAACTTCTGGCGGTGGCGGTCATCTTCTTCTTCCTCCACCCCCTTCTCTATCTATTTTTCAATCGACAAAATCGTCACCGCTGCTACCTCAACCCTCTTCTCCTCTCCTTTGTGTATTTTTTGATTGACCAAAATCACCTCCAGTAGCGGCGATGATCTTCTTCGTCCGCCCCATTCCCTTCTTCGTTCTACAATATAGAGAGAAGAAAAATGTGTTGGAGGATAAGTTCCTTACCATGGACCCTGCCCGTTCCCAGGTTTTTTTGGATGGTAGGTGTTGGAAAATGGGGTCACTGTAACTTTAGAGGAGAAGCTCTAAGGCGCGTCTGAAGACACTGTCTTTAGAACGTTATTTGCCCCCACTCAGTTTCACTGAGTTTGCTGTTGGGTTACAGGCAAATCCGTTCCCAGGATACAACAGAGCCTTGGGCAAGAATCTGCAACCAGCAAAGTTGAAGAATCTCCGAAGAAACCTTCTGTGAGACTGTAGCAGACCAGACTAAGAGAGAGAGAGAAAGTTGATTTCGAAAATGTGTGTTTTGAAGTCTGATTCATGCTCCTTAAATAGTTTATGAAGATGTATGAAGAAAATGTAGGGTTAGTTCAGAGAAGGCACCTTAAATAGTCACAATTTCAAACATTGTGACTGTTTAATAAGTAGTTAACAGTTAATGACTGTTAACTTTGAATTGTGCCTCTTGATCACATCCGACTGAATCGTGACCGTTGATCTCATCAACAGTGATCAACGGTTAGCATCACACCAAAACCAAAGCTGCCCTTCGCGAGCCTCGTGAAGTGCGAGCAAAGTGCGCATCATTGTGCCTCACAGTGCGCGCACGTTGCACGGTTTCAAACCCCCATACTCTCATTTACTATTTCTAAAGAGTGTAAATCAGCTCCTATTAAAATACTGAAATCAAAGCTTATAATTTTCCAATGTGGGACAAGTTCAAAACTGGGTTTTGTAAGAGAAAAGCTAATTTTTCAATCAAGTGTGCAGGTGCAATTTCTCATGTAATTGACCAATCAAACCCATTGGGTTTAATCTCTTATGAGATTAAAATCCAACAGTAGGTTCAGTTAATCTAGTATTGGCGGATTTAATCTCAATAGAAATGGGACCGCCGCATAGTGCTGGAGTTGGTGGCGCATGGATGGTGGTTTAGGCAGCATCAACAGCAGTAGCCATGGAGGACGTGTTGAAAGCGAACATGGGGCACAGAGTTTGAATGGCTGGACTTGGGATGTGGGTTTCACCTTGCAGATGCATCCAGACCTTGATGAGGTCAAATAGTGGGTGGGTGGAACAACCAACAACAATCGAGGCGATGCCTCCTTCAATGAAACCTTTAAGACCCATCTCGATCTCGGATCACAATCATTGGCGGGAAAGGGAGATGCGCTATAGGATGTAGAGATGAACTATGTGTTTCGCTGCTGGAACTATTCGGAGACGAGCTCCACTACTTCGTCTTTGCATTTTTTGTTTATTTTATTAAATATCATGCTTTCAAAACCGCTTTTGGGTTCATTCAATTAGTAATTGAAGATTTTTGTATATATGGAAGGTGGGGCCAGAGATGGGTAGCAGGTTGTCATAGTAGATTGTCCCCTTTTTCTGTTTTATTTTGAAATTTTGAAGAAGAATAAAGAGTAAAATAGTCTTTTTTTGTCTTTCTGTTAATGGACACTAACGGTAAGGGAAGTATTAGTCAATTGTCAGAAACAGTTGGGATACTGTTAGTCAATTTTCAAACAATAAGGGTACACTTAGTTCAAGAAATTTACCCAAATATTTTAAGAACTAATCCGGAACCAAAACCACTTTGGCCATCAGTTTCTAAGTCAGTAGTTTGATTGCGTCTCGTCCAATTGGATCAATCATGATATTTAAAAGAATAAAAATAATTAAAATAAAAATTAATTATAAACATAAAAATTGTTGTTTGATCAAATGGATCAACGGTTTTGACTGTCAGGGTCAGCAGATTGCTGACCAATTCAACGGTTTTGGAAAAATAACAGTTTGAGTTGAAACGGAACCAACTCTGACTACTTATTGAGAGATGCAAAAAAACAAAAAAACCAGAGATGTTTGGGTTTGTTTGGAAGCAAAAACTTTTGTTTTTAATGCTAAACGTTTGTAAGTTACTTCTAGGCCATATTCGCTTTTCGGTAAGTTACTTACCCGGGTAAATGCAATTACCTAGGTAAGTTTTTCCTGGGAAACATTTACCCAAATAAGTGCATTTACCCATGTTCTTTTATTTCTCAGGTAAATAATGTAATGACCATTTTAGTCATAAAAATCCATTATTAAAAGAGTCATTTTTGTCCCATTCAAGTGTTAGCAACTTTCCTCCTAGGTGGGAAAGTTATTTACCCACCTAGGAGATGGGTATCACTTACCTATACCCAGGAAAATAAACTTTCCGTGGTCCCCACATTAATCTGAAAAATGAACATGTTCCCCCCTCTCAAAATCCAAAAAAAGAATGCCCCCTAGAAATACAAACAATTTACCAAAAAAAATCTAGGCACACAGACAATTTCCCATTTCCCCACAAACATAGAGAAGCTTTGAGGAGTTATACAAACCACCCAAGTCGATCGTGCTATGTAGAAACGAAAGCTTTTTAGAAGGTTTGTTTTCATGTAAGCTTTCATTGAGGTTAAGTTTGGTTTGGTAGTGCTTAAAAATAAGTGTTTATTTGGGCCAGTACCATGCCGATAAAAACTTATTTTGGATTAGGTAGCAATAAGCACTTATTTGTGTTTAGGAACTAAGCTTGAAATAAGTGCTTATTTGAGAAGCCCAAATTTTGAGCTTGTTTTTAAGTGCTTATTTTCTTTCTGGCCTATCTTAGCCCTGCCACATTATTTTGAAAATACTTATACTACCCCTGTTTAAAATAAGTGCTTTTTCAGCAAACACTCATAAGTATTATTAAAATAAGCACTTCCAAACTTAACCTGAGATGATTGAAGTTGTTAAAAGAGGAGGGCAAAAAAATTTATTTATAGAAATACTTTTAGCTTCTTGATATTCTTAAGCTATTAGCTGGCAAATAATAAAAAAGAGCTGCTCAATGTACGAGGAGTTCAAATCAGCCCCCACAACATCCCACAGCACATCTCCTATGATAATATCAGAAATGATGATATCATCATCGGGAAATATTCCTAATATACGACGGAGATGTGCTGTGGGACGTTGTAGGGGTCTGATTCGGTTACGTAAGCAGCCATATCCCTACACATAGGGAGACTTTGTTTTCAAGATTTGAACCTCACGCAGGGAGGCTGTTAGCTGGCAAATAATGCAGATTTTATTTTGTTAAAAGTAAGGCAAAATCATCTAGCACACATTTATTAGACCAAAATGGTTGCTTTACAATTATTGATGTCTTGGGTTCACCGTAGACTTGCTTAAGAAACCCTTTCAAGGGTCATTCAGGATGCCTATTACCTTCTCTTTAACAATATAATCTTTTACCCTTGATTTTGGTATCCCTTAATTAGTTTACTTTTTGGAGTTCTTTTAATTTGTCAACCGTGATCCAAGGTTGTATTTGAATGGTTTCATAGAAAATAAGAAAGGAAGAGAAAGTTGAGATAAAGTTCTTAAGGATTTTTATGGCATGAGGGTTTATTTAACTATCATCATAGTACCTGCAGCTTTCTTTCCATCATTAGGAATCACGATGAGGCGGGTGTAGGGAGGGGACCATACTCCCCATCCCTGACCCCCAACTTTGAAACAAGTCCCTATTCCTAACCCCAGTCTCCATGGGGATAAAAGTTACCTTCCATCCCTGATCCTCAATTAATTAAGACAAATCCCCTGTTGGAGACCCAAATCCCCAAAATTTTTTAATTAAAAGTTTTTTGATAAACAAATTTACTTTAAATAAAGGAAACTTTAATATATATATATATATATATAATCGGGGTTGGGTGAGATGGGGACTTCACTCCCCATCCCTGTCCCCACCCCTTCCAAGGCAATCTCCATTTCGGACTCAAATGGGAAATTTGAGTCCAGTGGGTAAGTCCACATCCGCCAAGTTATTTTTATTTTATTTTTTGGTATTGTTAATGGTTTAAATTGGTTTTTATGAGACTTAAGCCCATGATATTGGAAAATTAGGGGGGTTTACCAACGTTTTACTGATGCTGTGGTTGTTTATGCTTTCAAAAACAAAACTAACCATATTGTTAAATATCCCCTTAATTTATGATTCTATGCCATTGCTTACTCCAAAATACTAAGCATGGCCAATGGACATGCCTATATGGTACCTAATACAAATTAGACTTGATAAAAGTTTCTAGCTGCCAACCTGACATAACCCTCCTTTATTTAGACTTGGGATTGGATGATATAAGACAAACACACATTGATGATCTTGTGACAAAAGTTAGATGATAATGATGACTGATGAGATGAAGAAAATTCACCTAGATGAAACATATAAAGAACCAAATTTAAGCTATAAAAGTAACCTTAGGGCAAGAGTTGATCATCTGGACTTTTAGGCTCTCCATAATTTTCACCAAACATTGTTTTTCAGCCTTCCATTAAATTCAAATACCATCCATCATGTGGTTAATTAATACTTGCACACGTGCATACCTTGTGCTCTTACACTAGTTTATAAAAAGTCAAAAAGCATTAGTGGGCTAAGTCTTCTTCACCAAGAGTTAACTGAATTTGGCACAAATGTTATGACATAGAAATTATGGTGACAGGTGAATTGGTTTAGGTATCATGCATGGAAATACAACTTTAAATTTTATTTAGTTCTAGTTATTTTCCTCTCTCAACTAGCAATCAGCTTATTTTTGTACTAGAGGGGGCATGTGTGATGCATGAGATTTGTCAAGGGAAAGTGAAACGATATAAGGAAGGAATGCAATGTTTAATATAATTAAGCTTTATTTTAGTGATTTGATATAAAAATAATTTAGTAATTTGGATTAATAATTTTAATAAAAATAATAAATTATTGCTAATTACTTAATAAAATAATTATTTTCCATATTATCTATTAGTGTTCTATTTAATTTTACTTTATTAATGTTAAATGTTACAATTTTTGTAAATATTACTTAAATATTTGTAATATATAAAATTAGGTTATAGTCATAATTAAATTAGTTTAAGCTCAAGATTGTGGTTTAAAACTTTAGGTTGGGCTTTGGTTGATCGATCCTTAACCTGATCGGTCCAAGTCCAACTCCCCAAGTTACACCTCTAAGACCAATGTGACATTCGTAATTAGACTAAACCAAACTGAGTACAACCCATGCATGCATTATTTTTGGATTTTTAACTATTTTTAGATGAAAATTATTAATATTTAAGCTAAAGGATCTATAGATGATGGGCTACCTCCAGGGGCCGCCATGAGCTGAGCTTTTTCACGAGCTGTCAAGTTCAGTTCGGTCTAAACCGAGCTTCAAGCTGAATTTGAGCCTAATATATAGATTTGTTTGCTAATCGAGCTGAGCTCAAGCCTAGTAATGCTTAGATCATGAGGCTCACGAGCCTAATTGAGCTTTTAGTACATAGGGTGTCACATCAGCTGCTGAGGAAGACCTCACCTTGGCACCTCGGTTGCTAAGGGAGACCTCGGTAGTTGAGAGAGACCTTGGCTTGGCACCTCGAGAATTGAAGGATAATTACAATCAAAGGCAAGCTCAAGTCTCTAGCTTGAGCCTGATAGTTTATTAGCAAACCGAGCTCAAATAGCTAGATATTCGGCTTGGCTTAACACAAGTCCACCCCTAGCTACCTCATTGTGTATCCTAATTAACAAAAATAAATAAATAAAAGATGTCAAACCAGATTTTGATAATGCATTAATAGATTTTAAGGTTGCCTAGCTTAGCTTGGCCCACACCCTAAGCATAATAATATTTGTTTGGGCCTGGGATAGAGATAAGCTTCTTTGTGTTAATTATAATATGATTTTCTTTACATAATAATTTTTATTTAATTTTAACTTTTAGGTCAAGCTTAGGGGGGGTTGCTTAGCTTGGGCCCTACTTGCTAAAGCTATCAATGGATTCCAAAAGTCCAATATTCAATTTGACTCTGAATCTAATTATCCGGGATTTGGATGTTAGAACTTGCATTTGATTAATAATTGGATCAAATACGGATTTAACCTCATCCAATCCAACTAAAATCCAATTCTAATAAAAATTATTATTTTATGTACACATGCAGTATAATTATGTATACATATGAATATTATGTATAATATATAAAGTTAATAATTGATAAATTTAATATTTTATATTTATTATACATATATACTTTAAAAGTAATTAATTTTTTAAAACATTTTTAATTTTTTAGCCATTTTAAATACAATAAGATGAATGTGGATTAAATCGAAATCTGATCCAAAATTTGACATAATAATCAGATGCAAATGTAGATCTAGAGACTTCATAATCGAATGCAAATGCGGATGCACTTGGATCCAATATGAATCTGATCCATTTATAGTTTTACTACTCGCATTATGTGTGGACTTCGTGCATATCTAAGATAGAACTATCTCATAAGAAAATAGTTGCTTAAGCCTATAAAGTTGTAGGCCTATAAAAATGGTAGTGAAGTAGGTTTGAGGTAGGGACCATACTCCCTATCCCCGACCTCAATCCCCGTTGGGGATAAGAATGACCCTTGATCCCCAATCCTGGATGAGGATGGGCTCCCCCGTCAGGGACCCAAATCTCTGAAACTTTTGATTTAATAATATTTTTAGAAGATAGATTTAGTTAAAATAAGTTTTTTTAAATAAAAAATATTTTAAATATATTTTGATATATAATAAATAATATTATATATTTAATATAATCAGGGTTGGGGCGAGGTAGAGAATTCACTCCCCATCCTCGTGTTTATACCCAGTCAGGTATCACTATCAATCCCCACCCCCACTACAAGAAAAGTGATTTTTAGTGGCATTTAAAAGTGCCAATAAAGATAGGTAAAAACGCCACTAAAGGCTATTGCGGCGTTTACAAATTACACCACTGATATCGGAGTCAGTAAAAGTTTTAGTGGCATTTATCCCATTTTTAGTGGCACTTAAATAAATGCCAATAAAACTTACTTTCAGTGACGTTTATCTAAATTTTAGTGGCACTTATATAAATGTCGATAAAAACCATTTTTAGTGGCACTTTATTCATCATTTAGTGGCAGTTTCAAATGCCATTTTAAATTTAATAATGGCATTTATTGGCACATTTAGTGGCAATTCGTAATGCCACTAAATAGCAACCGCTATAGTGGCAATTATAGGCACCACTATAAGGGTATCATAAAAGCGACATTTTTAAATATTTATCTGTATAGTGGCATTTATAAATGCCACTAAAAAGTCTTAATCATTTTATTCATTTAGGTTTTAGTGGCATTTACAAGTGCCATTAAATGTCTAAACGTATTCACATGCATGCTAAAAAATAATAAAAATGAAGCAACAAAAAATGTTGCTTATTATATAATGGTAATTGGACTTGTATCAATAAATATTAATTTCATCATGCCCTTTAAATCAAATGCATATTATATATTTAATTAAAAAAATCAAATAATTATAAAATTTAACCAAATAAACCATTTTCATATAAAACAAATTTATCATAAAATGTTTATATATACAACTGTCACTTTCAAATCATAGAACCACAATGGATAAGTCCAAAAACCAACAAAAAATCATTTCGCTCTATGATGTCCAAAATCTTCATCAAAATCCAAAGTATGCATCTTCAATACCCTCTATGTTAACAATTTCCCAAAAAAACAAATACATCTTGTTAATAAAAACTAGATATAATATTATATCTTTGGATCTAATAATAAATGGCTTAGAGATAGATAGATAAATAGAGAGAGATCTTACATAACAGCTATTAAAAACTAAAAACCAAACACAACCTAAGACATCATCAATCACAATAAAAACTAAAAGGGTTCAACTATGATATAGAAAAGATATGATATCTGAAAATTTTCTTCCAGTCAATTGGAATCATAAACGTGGTAGCTAATTAGGTGTCATTTATCAAAATTTATGGGTGGGTTTTGATTGGCCAAAACTCTTCCCATACCATATTTCCACATCATAGATTTTCCCAAACTAAAAACTTTTCAATTCGATGGCTATCTATTCAAACTTTCAAACTAAAAACCTAGGCCACACATAAAGAAGGCTAAATCTATTCAAACTTTCAAAGTTCTATGGACAATCAACAATAGAACCTTCATAAGTTATTGGGTATATTTGGAACCATGGTTGTTTCTCAGACAATGTTTATACCTCAGTTTTGTCTTGGAAATCATAAAAGTAGGTATTGTTGTGCACAAAACCTCCCAATTGAAAATATCTAACAAGTTAAATAAATTAGAAATCTAATGGATTAAAAGAGATTAATTTTTTTTTTTGTAGAATGTGGTCATAGTTTTCTATAGCTTGTCCTCTGCATGGACTGGATATGGAAAATGGTGGAGCATTGTGTACGGAAAGTAGAGTAGGTAAAGAATAGAACAGGGTAATTTTAAACAGTAGTGGCTACATAGAAATCATACATGGATGGAGAGGTAAATACCCAAGTGGGCTTTACCTTTGACAGCTAACTCTGGTACCACCTACCTGACAAGTCAAAGGGCCAAAGCAGCTTGTGAAAAAGGGTTATGGCTTTTCAAATTGAAGTTTTAATGGCTTTGTTGATTGAGATTCATAGTAGATATAAGATGAAGCAAATTTTAACAGTGGTTATTTTGAAACAAGGTTCCTAATGGACTCATGTAAACAGTCATCCTATTTCTGCCTTGTCAAGTGATCATCCCAGCCATCTAGACTGTAGAAATTAGTCTCCTTGCAGAAGGTGAAAAAGATAAAGCATGTTTGGCCCCAACCCTGTCAACAAGCAACCTCTTTAGTAAAATAATTGTTTTCAATTTCAACATTTGAAGATGAAAGAGGACAAAATGGTTGGCTGATTCATTGTCACTCTAATCCATTTTTTTCATTTAGAATAATATAAGGGCTCATGAGGCATAAGCCTCTCCACCTTATATCTGGAATTCTTGGTGTCTTGACCTAAAAAATGGTTGGCTGCCATATTTGAATGCTGAATATGAAAATGATAACACTGAGGTACAACCAAAGTTAATACTATGCAGAAGAGAACTTAATAGGTTCCCATAAAGGTTTAACATGTACACATATATGTTTCACAGTTTATTCAAAAAAGTTCATGTATTAATAAACATCCAATTAGGTATTAATGACTTGAACAACTATGTCCAATATCCTAATGGTAACTCTGAGGATTCACAGGGCATGGATGATTTACATGGAGTCATTTACCTTCTTGTAGAGTTCCTGAAAGTAAGATGTTGGCAGTTTCATGTTTTCAACAAAATAGTATTAAAACAGAGGAAATGATTTGAGAGTTCTTTAAGGGACAAAACCATTCCGTATGCACTATATAGCCATCAACATATATGAAGAACAATCAGAAATCACAATACATGCAACAATGAGTAGTTGTGTCATGTGTGCATGCACAATTCCTCAAAACTGTTGCAAAATAATGGAACCTACAAGTTGCACACTATTCAATCACAAGACATCAGAAATCGTTGAATCATGCCATTTGAGTTGCAACTTGCAAAGATCCAATTTTAGCTTAAACAATCTTCAAATGGATTGTCAAAAGAAAATAACGAACTCTATGGTGGATGGAAAAACTACCATAGACTAATTAATATGTTTGAATTCACATTAGTTGGTGTCACAGACTAATTAACCACTCATAAAGGAGAAACACAAAAATCATAAATATATACTTCTGCTTATGCAACGCAAACTCCAATCAAGAATTGTGAATAAGGAAAGTGACCATTTTGGATAAAGAATTAAAGATGTTGATAAATGAAGAAATGGAAGCTTAATATTGAAAAACTGTTGTTAAACAAATCCTAAAAGTAAAAACAAGCTACTAATATACAATATACATAGATTAAGATATGATGTGCTTAGAAAAATACAGTCGGGATCTGCTTCAAACACTGGCATGTAAAATGGGCTATGTAACCAATCACAAGTGAACACACCAGTGTTTCATACACATGAGACCCACATGTGGTATGGGCTCTTGTGGGTCTCATGTTTACTAAACACTAGCATGTTCACTAGTGATTGGTCACATAGCCCGTTTTAGACATTAGTGTTTGTAGTAGGTCTGGAGTTGGAAAATGCTTAAAACTGGGTGTGAGACAGATGGAGATCCTACATGTTTCTAGCGTATAGTACTATATAATAACATGTCTAGTGCTAGCGACATAATCTAACCTAGAGTGCAATATGTGGTGAATAGACAAATTAGATCTTCAATAGTTTCAAAATATGAGATTATATAGGTCTCATGTTAATGGCAATTGCTTGGTGCAATGGTAAAATCTCATATTGATAACTGTGAAAGAATATGGATTTTAGTCTAAGAGTAGCCACTTTGGGTAATGGAAAATGAAGACATAAAGAAAAAAAAATCCAATGTTTAGTTCCATGTTCATTCTACCTGTCTCTAGACCCAAGAGAGCCAGGACAATCATTGGGTAATGGTCCTTTTAGATTATATAGGTCTCAAGGTTGAAATGGGATCTTTCTCAGTTATTTGGGAGCTTATTGTTAACGATAATGGCCCTTTTAAATTATATAGGTCTCAAGGTTGAAATGGGATCTTTCTCAGTTATTTGGGAGCTTATTGTTAATCCCTTTTTATCAGTAATCAGATCAGACTTTATTAATAAACCAACAAGGTGTAATTCAAATTACACAATAATTTGAAACAATTTTCACCACTTGGCTAGTCAACAAGCTCCCCATTACACACAACTGCATTCCCTAGATAGTAGGACTACAATGCATCTTTCCCCATTATGCCATCTTTGGCCAATTCACCTTCCACTAAGTTAACATATTTTTGAAGCTACCTGAAAAAGAAATTTGATATGGACATAAAGGACCTCAACTCTTCTCTAATGTAATATTATAATATCTAAGGAACTAAGGTCCCCTCTTTGTTCATTCATCCATCCTATTACCAATTTGGAATCTCCCTCCAAATCATTAGAGAATGCACGCCAAAGATCTACCAAATTGTAAACCTAGTAGTAAAGGAAGAATCTCTGCCTGACTAAAGTTCAATACCCATGGGCCCTAAGTAGACCAGTGGTTCCTTCATGATTTTTAAAAGCATTCCCCTACCTTGGACAAGTCTTAATTGCCTAAAAATAACTATTTGAAGTTTAGTTTCAATAGTCCTATATGAGGTCAAAGCCAATGTAGGTTCTTTCTCAATCTCAAAGTATTTGCATCCACAAAATCAATGAAATTAATTTAATCTTACTAACATCATTCCACCACAAAAACAAGTTTGCAAACAACCAACCAATTTTGTAGTAAGAGAAAAGTAAAGCTTAAATATAATTTTTGTCTTGGTAAAGGTTGAATGAAATTTGTCCTACTTGCAAACCAAGCTTCGCTAATAATCCTTGCAAAACAAACTTTGGTAAAATTAGGAGTTTTTTTTTTTCTCAATCTCAAAGTTGTTTCCATCCATAAAACCACTCAACTCACAAAAATATGACTAACACGGTGATTTAAAAAGTAGCCACCTACACTAGTTGGTTCCCTAGCTTGTGGTGGAATTAATAAGAAGCTTTGATTTGGGGGGGAATACCTTTTGCGTCAGAGGAAGGCTGTACAATTGTAATTCAACTCTATAAAAGGATAAAGGAGAAGAATTGGGCTGACTATATGAACACGTATAGTAATTATACTTGCTTTATGTCATCATTGTATATATTTTACCATCAAAAAGCACCACCATTTATCAATAAAAAGTTATTCAAGAACTTGTTGGTCTTAGAATATTATTAAAGATGATCTATTTCACTTGTTCTTCATGATGTCTTAGGGAAAAACCTGTTGTTGTTTTATTTTTTTACTGTACAGAGGCTACGGAGCTGTTAGCTAATGGCTATTGATTGTAATTCTACATTGGAACTAGCAGCCCAAAAGGACTCCACGTGTTGCTAATTGTTAGCCCTTCAATAACCCTTTTCTTCTTCTTGGGTTTCCTTTTTCATTAACAAACATGAGGCCGAAAGTCTCCAAAAATGGGATTGGCTTACTAATTAATGAGTTCAAACTTCAATGGTGGACAGTACCATCCCTCCACATGGCTAAACTCCAAGTGGAAGGTTGATTTAGTCAAATCCAAAACATCCATCTAGTTGGGATTCCTTAAGGTTGATAGCACCAAATTCAAATGGGTAGACTTGCTTGAAATCCAACAAGGTATGTTCTGAATCTAGTGGAAAGTCCAGAGAATAGGTACTGTTTTTTTTTTTTCTAGTAGCAAAGAACTGCAACCTACAAAAATCCAGGTAATAGAAACTTACTTTGTTGTTGAAGCAAAAAATTTTCCTAGTGCATATTTGTCCAAAGATCACATGTCTACAACCTACAAAAGGAAAATAAAAATCAGTAAATCAAAGGTTCTAAAAAGGCAAGAAAACTAAACTTCAATGAAAAAAAAAACTTACCAATGAAGTCAGTCAAGCAACACTTGAACCATTGCATATATTATGATTTGCATGTGATGTAGTGATACGATTCGGTAATCTTTCAACGTTACAGGTCTCAGAAAATTGAGGACCCAGTAGAAGGGGAGGAAGCCCCGGTGGCAAAGTTCAAGAAACTACATGAGAGATCCTAAATAAGTATAGAAATCCATTGAATGTTCCTTTCAATGTTCAGGAAACTACATGTGAGATCCTAAATAAGTTCAAAAAACTACATGAAAGATTCAGTAATCTTCAAGTGATCTGTTCTTTCTGATCACATCTATTAGTTAGTATTCTTGTTTCATAATCTTCAAGTCTGTCAAATATGAAATACAAATACCTACTTAATAGAAATTACCATTCTTATTGTGAGAATGTAGTTAAAGGACTTTCATTTGGGAATAATGTGTATTGGATTTAGAAATTACCAGATCCCATGCAAAACTTACTAATTAGAATAAAATAAGACCATGAAAGTTCAAAGAACAATTTGCATAAATAAAAAGGAAAGATCATTCTTTCATAACCTTTTTTAGTTGTCTATAATAATAAATATATTCTAAAATTATTTGTGGGGATAATGTTCTTGAATAGTGTCACATATCAGAAGAGGTCAAGAAGGGTAAACCTAAAATGAAAATCTAGAGCATCCACTCTTGAAAAGAAGATCCCTCAGAGCTTTCTTTGCATCTGCACATTTTTTACATGTTGCATATCTCACATAGTTCTGATTCCAGGTATGTTGCATTAGAGAATCTCAAAGAAACATATATGCAAACGTTAAATGGAGGCAACAAAATAAACTGGTGCAATGCTGACCTGAATTGGGCAATCCTTCTGTGCTAGATTGGGCAATGCTAACCTGGCAGAAATGATCAAACCTTAAATGGAGGTAGCAAAATAAACTGATGCAAAGAAAGAGGTAACATCAGTAGGCCAACATATATGCAAACGCATGTTTCACAAGTTGCACTTTTAAGACATTAGACTACTAAGAAAGACTAGGAAAAAATAAAGAAAAGATCATCAATTTTTTATTGGAACACAACAAATAAGGGAATATAATTCTTGAGAATTGTAAAATCAGATGGACTCTGGCTCAGGTTGAAAGAGGTTCTTGGTCATACTGAATAGGCTTTGCATACATACAAGTGATTCAGGTAAAACCTAGTACAATCTTTCCTAGTAATTGGATGCAAATTCAAACAAGTCCTTTAGATCAATTATTTTAAAACAAGGAGGAAAGATGCAAGATGTTCTACCATCCTAAGGCATGAGGTGTAAGCCTCCCAGGCATGGAATTTTTAATTAATAGATAATTAAAAATAAGATCAAATAAATAAAAAAGTAAATATCCAAAGAATAGGAAAATTTATAAGAAATTAGAAAGTTTCATATTTGCTATTTCTAATAATAAAACCATCACATCTAAATATAAAATTGAAGCATTCGTATGCAGCTAACTTTTTCCCACATCAAGTAGTCTAGCCTTCTCTTCCAACATCTTTTTCCGCCAAGAAATAAAATCCCCATTATTTTGAGGGGGACTTAAAACCATATCTACACACAAAATGGCAATAGGGAGAGATTAATCTGAACACCCCTATTAACTAAGTTCAATTTTGTAGGTAATTTATCTAAAATCAAAAACCAAAGATATACTTTTATATTTTCTAGACATCATAAGCTCCAGGGTTTCTTTAGTTGTTTTATTAGATCACCATTTTGCACTACTTAGCAGTACAAATAATATTTATACTGAAATTTCTAATCAGGAGCAAGTGGGTGGCTCCTAAAAAAAAAAGAAAAACAGAAGCTTGTGTTTGGGGGCTTAAGCAACGAGAGAAGATAAAAAATAGAAAAACAAGTTCTTCAAGAACTGTTACAAGAAGAATGCCCAAATGTGAGACAGATTTGATTTGGCAATGACAAAAATAGGTTCTTCTCTAGAACCCAAAGAAGCAAAATGATACCCAACAGAGAAAGAAGATAAAAAAAATACCTAAACTGAGAATGCCCAAATGTGAAGGATTCAATTTTGAGAGGAGATTAATAGTTGAATCAGCAACAAGAAGCTTCTTCGATGGAGATTGTTCACCAGAGAGAGTTCGACTGAGTCCTTCCTTGAGAGAGTTGAATCGGCAGACTGAGTTCTTCCTTGAGAGAGTTGAATCAGTGTGGTGGTAGACTTCAACTTTGAGAGAGTTGAATCGGCAGAGAGAAGTTAAGGTGCGACTGAGTTCTTCTTGTTCGTTCTAGAATGAAAATGAGCGGGGTAGAGAGAAAATGCATGCAGGAGGAAGAAAATTGCATCCCTGCCTTTTTTCTTTCCTCTCATTATTAGATTTTTCATTTGCATTCTCAACCATTGATTTTAATTCAAATCAATGGTTCAAAAAAAATGATATATCTTAAAAGTCTAAAATTACATTAGTGTCGCTTTAAAAGTGTTTTTAATGGCAAGTTCATAGAATCCACTTAAAACAAAGATATAGCAGCATTTTATACATGCATTTTATGGCAATTTAAAATCAGCCGCTAAAAAATATATCTAGTGGCGACTTTTCTGCATATATAATGGCAATTCCTAAAATCGCCACTAAAACTAACATTTAGTGGCACTTAAATAAATGCTACTATAGAAAACGCCTCTAAATAATGATTTTCTTGTAGTGCCCGTCCCAATCCCTACCAAGGCATCCTAGACCCCATTAGGTTGAGGAAGCCAGGTACCTAGTAAGGATGGAAAAACTATTATCCCTGTAAGTCAAGTCGAGTCGGAATAAGCTATAAATGATCATCCCCAAGTAGGAGTCTTATGACATTCTAATTGGGCCCTTATTAGTTTTATTATTTTAATTAAATTTTTAATGTTTATATGGAACACAAATGGTTTATTTTATTATTTATTATTTTTAATATTTTTTACTTTTTTATTAATTTTAGTTATCCTAATAATATTAATTATTTTTAAATATAATTCAGATGTATTTTAATTTTTAATTTAGGAAATACTAATTTTTATTAATTTATTAATTTTTAATGGTTGCTAGATAAAAAATTACTAAAATTTAATATTTTTATTAACTTTATTAATTTGATTTATCAACTTTCAAATTATACTTTTCTGACAATTAACCAATTAAATAGAATTTAAATATGAAATAAATAAATGCAATGGATGAGAGAACAATTCTCTCTTTGAAACACAATATGCTAATAATGGAAGAGACCTATAGCTATAGAAATATGCTAAAATAGGTTAATGATGGAAGGGGTGGGACCTATGCCTTAGAGTTCTCTCTCTCTCTCTCTCTCATTAATTTTAGGTGATTTAACTATTTATGATATTTTTATTGCCAGTTTTTTAAACTATTTTTTGTCTATTGACAGGGTTGGGCCCACACTAGCCTTGAAATTAGTGGGCTTGATGTGGACCCGGGCTCGGGTATGATATTTTTATTAACAAATTTTTAAACTATTTTTATGGGTTGGGCTAGGCCCATGTTGGCCTTGAAATTTGTGGGCCTGATGTGGACTCGAGCCCTGGCTAGATTGAAATGATCACCCCTAAGCAAATAGCTCATTTTTTATTAAATTAATGAGGAGAGGAGAGAGAATAAAAACGAAAGAAATAAAAAGGGAAAAAGAGTAAATGATTCGTAAGCAATTTTTTGGAGTAATTAAGAGGAGAAAGAATCAATGGAGTGGGTTATTGGAAGAGAGAGTTAATGGAATGATTAATGAGGAGAGATAATCAAAAGAGTTAATGAGAACGAGTATAGAGAGTTAATGGGGAGAGATTAAAGTCTTAAAGACTTAAAGTTGATTGGCTACTTGAGTAATTTTGTTTAGTTTTAAAAATAAAAATTCAAGAAAACTACAAATTAGATAAATGGTAAGGGAGAAAGGAGAGCCATGTTGATGTGGCATGTCTTGCTTTATTATAGATAATAGATTTAATAAATAATATTTTTACTTTTTATTATTTAATTTATTAATATTTTATTATAATACAATTATTTTATTATTAATTTCATAATATTTTATTATTTAATTATTAGTGTTTTATTATTATTTCATGAATTCTTTTGTAATATTGTATTGTTATTTTATTATTAATTTAATTGTATTATATTAATATTTTATTTATAGATTATTATTATATTTAATAATTAATATCTTTGTTTGTTGTTATTTATTTATTAATATTTTATTATAATACTATTATTTTATTACTATTTTACTAATATTTGGTTAATAGTTTTTATTACTTCACTATCTTATTATTAATTTAATAATATTTTATTATTTTACTATTTTATTAAAATTAGGATTAGGGTTTGGGGGCCTTTTTTGTCATGAGTTCATTATTCCCTCCTCTCTCTCTCTCTCTCTCTCTCTTAAATATCTTTCTTAAATGTATAATAACATGCATTGAGATAATATGCCTTGGAAAACCCATCTCTCTCTCTCTCTAATAATATACACTCTATCTTAATTGTCTCTCTTTAATAATCTCTTTATAATAGTGCAAAACTTTATTGATGACATGATATGGTTTGTTTAATCAAAATTGACATGATTTTTTTTTTATATTTTAAAACAAAAAAATGCAAAAATGCAAAACATTAGGCTTATTTTTCACATGGTTTCATACTAATCTCTATTAGCTTTCTTTTTGTCTTTTTTTTTTTGCTTATATCATAAGTAAATAATGATTTTCATGTAGGAAGTGGATAATATGCTAAGGTTGAATTTCCTAGAATCTAACATCCCCCATGACCCAAATCCCACTAAAATCCAAATTAAGAGAAAGAAGGTTTCAACATCAAACAGAGATTGGTCTAGAGTAGTCCATGATCAATTGGGGTTAGTGGAATGCAGTAACTTAGGTGATTCCCAAAGAAGCTTGTTTGTTTGGCAATTGTGTTGATTTCACTTATGTTGCAGCTGCATTGCACACTTTTTTTTTATTTATTTCTTTTGCAATAGCCCAATGAAACATACACATGATTTCTGTTTGTTTTAAATTCAAAATACGTGGTGATTTGCCTTTTATTTGGATAGTTCATTCATCATGCATGTATGAGTGGGTTGCAAGAATTTGTATTTGTACTCCTTCCAAATGGAACCTAAGGCTGTGTTTGGTTGCAATGAAAATAAATTTGGACTGATGCAAAACCATGGCAATTCAAATGATTTGAATCTAAATTCCGACTTATTTGTTGTTTCAAATTTTAGCTTATTTTGCTTGATTGCAGTTCAAATGAAGTAAATTAAGACATGAAGAAAAATAAAATAAAATTAAACAATAATTTATATTTTTTACATGTGCACTCCCATGCATTTGTACTAGTGCAAATAAAATTGCACTGCAACCAAACAAAGTCTAAGGTTCAGTTTTAAAAGAGTACAAATACAAATATGTAGAGTGTAAAACCTTGTATTTTGTATTTTTTTTGTATGTATTTGTACTCTTCTAATAATGAGCCTACGTAACATTTTTTGGAAGCCAACCCTAAGTAACATTTACTACACTTGCATATGCTAATTATAATAGTGATTTCATTTTTGGTATTCCATGGTACAAACATATGCTATGTAAATTTAATAATAATAGGAGTGAAAATCAAGATAAATTTAAGATTGTAGACCAAGATATAGTTCAAAATGACCTTTTTAATTATTCATAGAATTAGAACAAGATGGGCAAAATGGAGGGATGCATATGGGGTTTTATGTGATAAGCAAATGCCATTTAAGTTAAAAGGAAAATTATATAAAATGGAAAGCATAGTCTTGGGTAATCATGATACAACATGTACAAAAACGATTGTGCTAGAAATGTGTAATTAAGATGAATAAGTGGACAAACTAGAAAAGATAAGATAAAAAATGAAGTTATTTTAAGGAATCCAGGAGTAGTTCCAATAGGTGATAAAATGAGAAAAGGTAGAGTGAGACGGTTTGCTCATGTACATAGAAGACCATCAACAATATTGGTAAGAATACATGATTTATTGCAAGTTAAATGGGGCTAAAAGAATTGGAGCCTTGGAGGCTGACTAAAAAGGACATGGGTAGAAGTAGTGAGAAATAATTTAAGTGCAAAAAAATCAATAATGTATATAACATTAAACATAATGAAATGATGAAAAAAGATTCATATCCATATAGTTGGGTTAAGGCTTGACTGATGATGATAATGATAATACAAATTGCAGAGGACTTGGGTGTGATGATAGAGAAGGGTGCATATGAGGTCCATTGTCCATAGAGATGGCCAATTCCACAAGTTTGATTGTCTCCTTCCTTTTTTGGAGGGATATTAAGTGCCCATCTCATGAACCAAAGTCTCATTGGCATAACATTAGATGAATGCTTGGGGCTGAAACCAATGAAAAATTTTATTAATTTCCTTCCTCTAGGCTCAAGGAAGGAGTATAAATACAAATATGTAGAGTGCAAAACCTTGTATATTTTGTACTATTTTATAAGTATTTGCACTCTACATATTTGTATTTATACTCCTTCCAAACTGAGTTCTAGCACCAAATTGTGTAAGTAAACAATAAGAAACTAATATTTTTTACACATTGACTGCGGTAGCTAGCTTGGAGAAGTTCCAAACCATATAAAATCTATTAGAAAATCAAAATTCTCTTTAGACCACATAATATGCTACGGATTACATTCACAATTGGAAAAAAAATCAAATATATATATATATATATATATATATATATATATATATATATATATATATATATATATATATAATTTTAGTCTCTATCTAACATTTCAAAAGGGTATTTTCTTGGTATTCTAAATAGAATTGTATCTGATGGTTTAGTGGGTTAAGGTAGGGGGATGTACATGGGCCCATTGCTTCACACAATGTATAAAGATTTGAAATTGCACCACTCAAATGGGGGAAAGACATCAATCGACAACCAAAACTGAAAGATCATTGGCAAGACTGCCCTCTTTGACAAAGGTTGCTTACTAAGACAAATTACACGCAACAAAGCATATCTCATGAGACCCATTATTGATGGCACCATTACTGCTTCCTCTTTTTAGAGAGACACCAAATCCCAAGTGACCATCTCATGAAATGCTTCAAGCTGAAAACATATGAAAAAATTTATTAATTACGTACACTCCTCTCTTACCAAACAACGTAGGTAAGTTGACTCATTTTCTTAGGTAAATAATAACTATTATTTTAAAAAATTAAGGTTCATTTGATTTGCAGTCAGAATTGAAATTAGAATGGGATTTGAAATCAAAAGAAATGAGATTTCATTGTCAAGGGAATGCATTCCCTCAAATGGAGGGAATGCCATTCCAACAGGAATGAGAATGAGATTCTGATTCTGTTCAACCAAACAGTTGGAGTCGAAATAGCCAGATCCCTATTCCTGCAAACCAAATGAGGCTTAAGTTTTTTTTAGACATTTATTGATATAGCTAGCTTGGAGAAGTTCTTGACAATATAAACTATATTAGAAAAAATTCTCCTTAGAAAAATGTATTTTCAAAAATTGAAGCACCACCTATGATTTCTTCTAAGCAAAGGGCATTTTCTTGTCCTAAATAGGATTGTAACGGGTGGTTTAGTGGGTTAAGGGAAGGGGTCTAGATCTGATGGGCCCATTGCCCCACACAATGTATAAACTATAAAGATTTAAAATTGCACCACTCAATTGGGAAAAATATCAATTGACAATCCAAACTAGAAGACATTGGTAACACTGCCACACTTAGGCAGAGGTTGCTTACTAAGACAAACTATATACAACAAATGTATCTTGTGAAACCCATTATTGATGGGGTACCATTGCCACAATCATGACCACCACGTTTACTACGTATAAAGGAAGTAAGGATTCATCTTCTCTTGCTGAATCCAGATTTTCTCGTCTTCACGGAACGCTCTTTGCACCAATCTTACACTACATCACAGTTGTGCATTGGAAACATCTATGTTATAATGTTATAATTCATGGGGAGATGTTCGCGTTACACAACTGCAATGTATTGTAAAATTGGTGTGAGGAGCATATCTCAATATCCAAGGCTCCAGGGATGAAATCATAATCCACAAGCACTATGTATGGCATATTATAAGGTGCCAGCTAGTTTGCTAGTAAAGTCTCTTGGTGGTTGTATTGGAGATTTGGGGTTGAGTCTAAGCCTCTACCAGGGTGGGAATAAGGTTAAAAGTTTCTTGATACTATGCAAGGATATATGATACTTTGAACCGAGTTGGAATCTCCTGCCAACAAAAACACATTCCAACTGCTATCAATTTGATCTAACAATGCAGTGAGACTGGACCCTCTATAAAAATAGGACCTGCCATTGTATGAGATGTGCGGTATTAGATCATGTTGATAGGTTGTTGTAATGTATTTTTTAACAGGTGATCCAAATTTATTTGAGCCTTGTGGCCATCCATTTTTTATTTTTATTTTTATTTTTTTAAATCATGGGTAGGTATTAGGCCTGTCTTAAAATAGGCCAAAACCCCAAAACACATGTATCTGATGTATTGATAACCCACCGATAAAATACGTAAATACGTATAAGGGCCGATACTGCTGCACATCACACCATGTATTGGAAACATCTTTCATATGAATAATAAGACATAAATATGGGAAATGTTTTCGATACACATAAATGTTTTCAGTACTCGGTGTGAGGGGGCAGATCCGGAGTTCCGGACTCGAAATTTTGAACGTTGGTTGAGAAGGGTTACCCAATAAACCATATGATCGAGCCGATTTGAACCGAGCGGAGCTGAAGAGAAGCGCAGGGTTTTTTTCTTCAGTAACCGGCTAACCGGATAAATCGGCGACTAGTGGCTGGCATTTGGCAAGTTAACCGGGCGCACGCCGACCCGCACGTCCCGTTATGGCCGCCCACTGACGTGGCGAGGGTCAGTCGAGAGCTAAAGCCAGATCGGTCGGTGAGGATTCTGTGCATCACGACAATCGGACGGTTCTGGTTCGAACAAAGGCTGTCAGCCAGGTCATCCTATCTTTTCTCGTGGTCGAAATGATTCCTCGACTTTAATTAATTTTGGTTTCATTTCATTTGCATTTCACTCCGATTTGGCCGGCCCAGTATATATCGTTCCTTTTGCCTCCTCGTTCACCATTTTCGGTGTTTTGCCGAGGAGGAATCAAGAAAGTGAGCGAGCAAGCTCCGTCCTTTCTGGTTTTTCTTTTCTTCCATCCTGAAAACCAAGGAAGAAGGCGTGTTTGCCCGATCTCCTCTACCTTCTTCCCTCTGTCATCTCTTCGATCAAAGGTAAGAAGAGACACTCATCTCATCACGATTCGATTGTTCTCTTTTAGACATTTTGCTACTGGTTTCGGATTCCGAGGTTTCGATTTGTTGAGGTGTTTGTGTGTTTTCTTCGTATGTTTTGTTGCAAATTTTTGCTTGGAGATTGTAATGGTTCATTTTGTAGTTTATCATCTTGTTGCATTAGGACAAAATAGCTTTCTTTTGGTGTCATTACTTAATCCTTAGACGAAAGTATGGTTTGATGGGGTTATGGGAGGTTTTTAGGGATGATTTAATGCCGGTCTGTGATTTTATCTCCTTTATTGCTTGGATCATGCGTTTGGAGCTGGGATGCATACACGTATCGCCGAAAATTTTCTCTAGATCTTTACGATCTTCAGGTTGTCTTCCCATTGTTCGCTTTTCGAATGTTTGGTCTCATTTTTTCTCTGCCTGTGTAGTGAATCGCCACTTGTTATGCTTGGCCTTTAGGAGATCTTGATATTCAGGTTCTTTGGAAAAATGCTGATCTGATTCCCTTATTGTGTTAACTATTTTCAATTTGTGCATCTAGTTTGAGATCGTTGTTGAGATGTTAATCCGTTACTTGTATGATTTCCGATCTGTCGATCTCATGCTTTTTACCTCTTTGGTGTTGGTTAATCTGTTTAGATCTACTGATCTAGTAGCTCTACTTTTTTTTTTTTTTAATATGCAGATAGGTTTTATCTATCAATCTCGGAAACATGATTTTTGGATCTGTTTAGAGTTTGAAGACACAGTGTTACTTTTTCTGGACCAAAGCAAATCATTTTTCTTCTTTCATAATTTGAAATTTGAAATCTGTTTGCTTACATCGAGAAGACTAGTAATTAAAATATCAACAAAAAGCAAACGAAATGTTTGAGAGACGTCAATGGCAGAAATATTACATAAATAAACATAATATTAAGAAAATAAGTAAAATTTGAGACAGATGATCTTGCGACAGTGATCGGGACTGTGATGATTCTTTCTTGTTCTGTTCTGCGAACTTTATCACAGATCTATAGCAAATGGCGGATGCTGAGGATATTCAACCCCTCGTCTGTGACAATGGCACTGGAATGGTCAAGGTTAGCTAATCCTTGATAAGCTTGTACCTTCAACTAACTTGTTTTCTTGAATGCTTTGTAAATTTTAATTATGATGCACAAATTATATTTTCTATCCACAGGCTGGATTTGCTGGTGACGATGCTCCTAGGGCAGTCTTCCCCAGTATTGTTGGAAGACCTCGACACACTGGTGTTATGGTTGGGATGGGACAAAAGGATGCTTATGTAGGAGATGAAGCCCAGTCCAAGAGAGGTATCCTCACCTTGAAATACCCCATTGAGCATGGTATTGTCAGCAATTGGGATGACATGGAGAAGATTTGGCATCATACGTTCTACAATGAACTCCGTGTTGCCCCTGAAGAGCATCCTGTTCTTCTTACTGAGGCTCCCCTTAACCCTAAGGCCAACAGGGAGAAGATGACCCAGATTATGTTTGAAACCTTCAATGTGCCTGCCATGTATGTTGCCATCCAGGCCGTTCTCTCTCTATACGCCAGTGGTAGAACAACCGGTTTGTACACTACATTACCCAAACTTCAAATTTGTTGTTTACTGGTTAACTGTTTCTTGATATGCTGAAATGGGCATTTGTTTTTCACAAGGTATTGTGCTTGACTCTGGAGATGGTGTCAGCCACACTGTCCCAATCTATGAAGGGTATGCTCTCCCCCATGCCATCCTTCGGTTGGACCTTGCTGGTCGTGATCTCACCGATGCCCTGATGAAGATCCTTACTGAGAGAGGGTACTCTTTCACCACCACTGCTGAACGGGAAATTGTCCGTGACATGAAGGAGAAGCTTGCCTATGTGGCTCTTGACTATGAGCAGGAGCTTGAGACTGCCAAGAGCAGTTCATCAGTTGAGAAGAGCTACGAGCTGCCTGATGGGCAAGTGATTACCATTGGTGCTGAGAGGTTCCGGTGCCCTGAGGTTCTATTCCAGCCATCCTTGATCGGAATGGAAGCTGCAGGAATCCATGAGACTACCTACAACTCCATCATGAAGTGTGATGTTGATATCAGGAAGGACCTGTATGGAAACATTGTGCTGAGTGGTGGTTCAACTATGTTCCCTGGTATTGCTGACCGTATGAGCAAGGAGATCACAGCTCTTGCTCCTAGCAGTATGAAAATCAAGGTGGTGGCACCACCTGAAAGAAAATACAGTGTATGGATTGGAGGGTCAATCCTTGCTTCTCTCAGCACCTTCCAGCAGGTGAGTTTTAAGTTGTTCCCGTGGGTAGTTTATTTGTGAATGGTTAGTTATGGTTCTATTGTGTTGACTCTTTCTTATTTGTGTTGATGATACAGATGTGGATCTCTAAGGGAGAGTATGATGAATCTGGCCCCTCAATTGTTCATCGGAAGTGCTTCTGAGTTCAGCAAGGTTGTTGGTGATGAGTCGTTTTATTTTATTCAGTTGGCTTTCTGTCATGTGTCATGTGTCATGTGAACTCAGTATGGTTGAGCAGCAAGATCTGAGAGTTTATGGTTATTTGAGGGAACAGAAGAGGGGTATGCTATAAATTTGCCGCTTCATGGTTTCTCGTAGTAGAACATTATGCATTCATTCTTAGTAGAGCGGGATTGAGGAGCCAAATCTCTATTTGCAATGGTTGGCTTTTTATATGGAGTGCAGATGGTACTCTTGGTTCTCTTTTGCCTCTCCTTTTTTATCTCTAATTCAGCCATTCTAGTAGGAGGGAGAATTTGATGTTTTTAATTCCATTCTCTTTTTCTCTTTCGAGGGTAGAGTTTTTGGGGGCAGTTGTGTTAATATTTATTATATGAGAAATCTGATTTCAATGTCAGTTTGCAGTTATGGAACCATTTATTTCTTAATGATATGATATTATTATTATGGTGCAAGGTTCCCTATTTGTTGTGTTTCTATTGCATCTGTTGAAGCTTTCTTGGGAATGCATTGGAAGCAAATAGTGCAAATGGTAACTTTGATTCAACTCAACCGCCATGGATGATGCTTGATTTGCTCGTCGTGCACCGGACTGGGCGGGCCTACTGCAGCTGTAAAGGTTTTGTTCGGGGTTTGTAAATGAACCAGAAAAGAAATAACGTGTCTTTTCTCAGGGTGCCCTAACGAGATGATTCAGAGAGTGGAAGGTACACCTAACCTTCATAAAGAATCAGCCGAACGTGTCGTTTCTGCTCTTTTTTTTGCTACGGTTCTCACTTTTTCTAAGCTGACATGCTGCTGGTAAGGTGATCAGTGAACCGTGAGATAATGGAATCCAATGACTCAAACCACGAATAGGACGTCCTTTTGAGTTTTGAGTACGTTGCCAGTTTCTTGCGGTCCCCCACCTCACGTTACAACCACAGACAAGCGATATATATATATATATATATATTGTTTTTTTCTTCACTGTCATCTGCCGTTCGCTCATCCTCGACGGGATTGGCTTGGGTTGGCACTGGAGGAGACAGGATATGTTGCCCCAACTCCCAAACCCAAAGTGCCTTATTATTCTTGATTAGATTCACATTCACTTTCTTGCGGTTGCTCTGCCGAAAAAATACCACACAAATCGAAGAGTTTAAGGTAAATCAAGATGAGATCCACATCGAATCTTACCTGGGATTCGGAATGGTGTGGACACTGCAACATCTTCAAATTAATTTGTATTAATGGCCTAGTCCGGACTCCGGACAATTCTTGGACGCATGCGTCATTTTTTAACAAATGGGTGGTGTTCATGTACTTACCCGGATCCTGATTTGCATGGAACAAGCCAAGGAAGTCAAAACCATTAACGAGAGTTTCCCTGATTGTCATCTCCAATACCAATAACAAGCTAACTCTCCTGTTCACTGGGAAACAGAGCTCCCAGGACCAACTTAGGCTTCCCTCCCTTTTTCCTACATGGGGAGTGGTTCTCAATACACGGCTGCAATGTGCTGTGAGATGGGTGTGTGATGAGGAAATCTTGATTCATTTACGATTTACCCCAACCCAACCCAACAAAGAAAGAGAGTTTAGGTGACCGGTGGATCCCTGTTCATTTCATAAATATTTATACTGCGGTCTCCACCGGTAAGGAATTGTTCTTTTTTTCTTGGCCTTAGTTGATTCGGATAATGGGACAGAAAACTCCTGTCTATTACTCTATTTATATATTTTGGATAGTTTTTGGACATGGGTAGAGTGCTATCTTCCCAAATCTCCGCACTATACACCTACCACTCATGCTTTGCGGTTAAGAAAGAAAACACCTCATGTCTCCTCAAATCAGCTGCTGATGGTTCATCAAATTCCTCCCATTCACATCACTTCTTAAATGCATCGTCCCATCAGAGATTCTACTCTCTGCATATTTTATCTCATCCCCATCCATCTTGTGTGTGCACATACGCAGCACCAACAGAGACAAAAAATATTCAAAAAGGAGAATAACCAATTATCCCCATCCCTGTCTAATTGTCTACACATATATTCTATCCCAGTTTCTTCTTTATTCTATCTCATCCCTCCACACTAACTTTTGTTGTTAAAGAATTGAAAAATATGCTCACGACATTTTCATCATTGCCAGTGGGAACTTGGGCAACAGGACCAGAAAAGAATTCTGTAAATCCTCTTTTGTAGTGTTAAACGGGCACATGGGTGGTTTAATTAATAAACCGATGCTGAGTCTGACCACCAAAAACTAATAAATAGGATTAGTTTTAGGTACATGGCATTAAGCTCTTCCTCTTTTCTATTAACACAATAAGTAATATAATAGAGGATTAAATTTCTCTCTGTAGTGATCATGAACATAAAGTGATGGATTCACGTGATCAAAATCCTTTTACAGAAATCGTTAGTGAAATATTAAAATTGACAGGGTGTCAGTTTAATGCCGCCCACATGGTCATGCATTGTTCAATAATTCTGGTGGATGCATGAGTAGAGCTTGAAATTCAATGGCCCAACTGTCTCGAACATTGACGGGATAGTGCTGATTGGTGCCCACTGCCCAGACCCACTTGGGATTGTTCCTGCTTCAATAATCGTCTGTTCTACGTTACGTTACAGAGTTGATTCTTCATTCCAATCTCCGAAAGTTACTTTCAAGAATGGAGAATGCTATTGCTTAACGTTAAGGGCCTTTTGGGACAGTTGAAGCATTGATCCAGAGCTGCTTTGGAGAAGCCATTAAAAGAAACTTCAGCATAAAGGTTTTTTTTTTTTGTGTGTGGCTTTCAGCAGTCATTTTGGACTCTATGGGGTTTTCACTTTTCACCAAACATGGCTCATATTCCGTCTGGGTGAGGCCCACCTTACAAATCTAGAAGGCATGGTGTGAAAGGCTGAAAGCCCTCCCAACCCACTGAGGATCCAGTTAAGGCTAGCCAGCTTAACTGAAGCACGCCGGATAAGTTATTCAAAGAGGCTGAAGTGGTTAGACCCATGGTTTTCAAAACCGACCCGGAGACTGAACTGGTAAGGGGTCCGGTTATCGGTCTGACAGAAAAAATAAAAAAGTTAAAAAAAATAAAAAACGGTAAAAACCGTTTGAATGGTTCGAATGTTCAACCACCTGGTTCAGTGGTTTGCTGACCAAAATCAATGATTTTTTGGGAAAATCCAGTTTTAGGAGAAAACAGACCGGTTCTCTGTTTTTCCAATCCGATCGTCTTGTCTGGTCTGATTTTGAAAACCATGGTTAGACCATCACATGATTAATTGACGGCCAGTTTGGGTTATCCTGACTTTTCATCAAACATTAACCGTAGACTGTCCATGAAGGACCCACCTTTGAAAGCAGAAGCCGCTGAGACCGGATCTGCTCCTCAGGGCGCCTCACATGCATATCCCAACCATGCATTGAGAACATCTCTCTGTACTTATAAGTTATTTTTCATGGGAGATGTTTCCAATGCACGGTAGATGTGTATGTGAAATGCCCAAGTGTGAGAGCATATCCTGTTCTAAAGTCGCTACACTTCTGCCCTTGCAAATAAGCTGCCCACAAAATACCACAACCATGTATTGAGAACATGGTTTTTAAAACCGACCCGGAGATTGAACCGGTCAGGGGTCCGGTTATCGGGTCAAATAGTCTGATTGTTTGAACCGAGTGGTCGGCCCATTTTGACAAAAAAATAAAAAATTTAAAAATATTTAAAAATGATCAAAACCGTTTGAATGATTCGAATAATTAACCACCCGGGTCAGCGGTTGCTGAACAAAATCAACAGTTTTGGGCAAATTTTTGGTTTTGGGGAAAACCGAAACCGATCTCCTGACCAGTTCTCGGTTTTTCTGGTCCGGCCTGGTTTTGAAAACCATGATTGAGAACATCCCCACTAATGACATGGGAAATATTTACAGAGACCAGATCTGCTCCTCACACAGCACCTCACATCGACCTCACAGGAACATCCCACTATGCATTGAAAACATCTCCCATACTTGTGTGTTATTATTTACGGGTGATGTTCTTAAATCCTAATGCATGCGGAAATGTGCCTGTGAAGTCGATGTGAAGAGCCCTGTATAAGGAGCAGATCCCACCTCATATTTGCACTGCACAACTCTAATGTTGTGTAGGCAGGGATGTAGGAACAACTAGTGGATAGCAGATCCGAGCCCATCAGCTATGAGTGCGAATATAAATGTGCGAATTTACATGACTGAGTGGCCAAAGTGAACACACCAGTGTTCTGTAATGGGTTCTATGTGTACACTAACACTGGCATGTCCGCTGGTGATTGATAATTCAACTAGGTCTAGTGGTCTACAGACTTATATTTGCATCACATCTGGATTCCTAAGAGCGGGGCTGGGAAGTGGCCCAGCTTTGCCAAGAGTGACTCAACTACTCAAGCTCAAGAACTAGAGAAATAGAGATTGGGCTCAAGTTGAAGCTTGGTTCCACTTCCATTCAGAAACAAACGTAGATTGTAGATTCATTGTCATTAAAATAACACAAGCATTATAATATAAGATTTATATTTATTATATATATGGTGTGTTTTGTATACTAATTTATATCTATATCTATCTATAGCAGTATTAAAAGTATGAAGGAGAGTGTGAAACTTTTGTTTAACTAAAATATTCTACTTTTTTATTTTGGTTGCTCTCTAATTGGTAAGGACAAAAAAGTAATTTGAACACCCACTTTCCCTAATTTAGTTTTCTATCATTATATCGTGTATTTGTGATATTAATTCTCATTCTTTCATTGAATCTTATATTAATTAATCATATTTAAGGAAATAAGTGTGATAAAGAATAATTGTTTTTATTGATGATAGAAATAAAGTACAAATTTAAAACCAATACAAAAAATGGGATTGTTTTCTTGTTTTGTGGTGAATCAACAATTCAACCCTTTTGGGTCAAATGTGTAAACACTTAATGTAATAATAATAATAATAATATGAAAACACATAAAAGTATACAAAATATCAAAAAAAATTGAAGAAAACATTTGGGCACATCTCTAATACTATATATTCATCATATTAAACAAAATTAAGTGTGTCAAATAAGAATAATTTTTGTAAACATAAAAATATAAAAAATTGTATAAAATTTTGGAAACATATTATTTACTATCATCATCATAAAAAATTGTTACATGCACACTTGCTACTATCTAAAGAATCTATAAATGTCGAAATGGATAAAATTATAATACCAAGCCAACCCAAGCATGGTTTTTAAAACTGAATCGGTGACTAAATAGGTCAGGGGTCCGGTTATTGAGTCGAACGGTCCAACCATTCGAACCGAATGCTCGGCCCGTTCTGACAAAAAATAAAAAAATAAAAAAACCTCAAAAAAATAAAAACGGTCAAAATCGTTTGAACGGTTCGAATGATTAATTGCCCGATTTCTAGTTTTTTCGATTTGACCATCTGTCCGGTCCGATTTTGAAAACTACAAACCCAAGATTTAAGAATCTTTTTTTGTTTTTTTTTTCCTTAAGAAAAAGGTAAGGTATTGCATTAAATTTCTGAAATCTCTCAATATATGTATATGCCCAAAGTAGGCTCAATATGCACCATGCCCCAAGAATGAAACTTGATTAGCTAAATGAGCTTAGATGGGAGCTCGGGGTTGGTTAGGAAGCTTGAAAAGTTGAGCCCATACCAAGGTTTAAAGTATCGACATGTATCGGCCTGTATTGGTCGATACATATCGTTCCGGTACCCCTCTGATACACCCCTATAGTAGGTGTATCGGGAGTCTAACCAGTTCAGGGGATGGAGGAGACCTAAACTGACCCCCTTGAGCTGGTTGCAAAAAAAAAAAAAAACATATAATATGCAGTATCAATTTGCCCAATACAACCTTATCGGCGTATCGAGCTTATCGATATTTTGAACCTTGCGGCTTGACCCATACTCAACTCAAGTAAACAGAGCTTGCCAAATAGCCATTCTAGTTATCTTATTCGGTGTTTTCAACCCATTGTTTCATTTGGATAGTTGAATTTACTACAAGATAAAAGGCCTAAGGCGGCGGTTTGTAGCCGGCGGTCTTTGTGACCGCCGCTATAGGGCTATCTGGGCGAGCTTTTGTAGATCGCCGCCTACATTCGTTTTAAGAGTGACGTGGTGATTATTAATTTACGTTCGGAGGATTTTTATTGTGAACCAAAATTAAACCGGTCTACCTTACAACGGACTGGACTGGCAACCCGCGTGAATTCTTCTTTCTATTCGACAAGACACAATGTTATCTAGTTTCTAACAGAGAACCTTGGAGAGAAATATTGAGGAAGACAAGTTATTATTCACGATGAAGAAAAATTTTGAGGAAGACAAGGTATTCTTCACGAGCAAAAGAAATTTTGAAGAAGACAAGTTGGGAAGAAAATCTAGGGTTGTGCGATTTTTTGGGTGATCTAGAACTAGGGTTGTGCGATTTTCTAGGTGATTTAGAGTTAGGGTTGTGCGATTTTTGAGCGATTTAGAGCTAGGATTGTGCGATTTTCTAGGCGATATCTGTTCAATCGAGCAAACCATAAATTTCCCTAAAACAACTAAGTTGTTTCTGTAAGCTGGTAGGTGTAATATTTGCATTTGTTATCCTTGTCTTTAAGCCTAATAATTTTCGAACCATGGGGTTCAGGGTTATTACTCCATTCTACCATAGTTTTACAGAGCATCAAAATTTATCCACAACGTGACACTTATCTCATCTGCAATAGTTTTTCTTGGTGTTTCTTTTCAAATTTAATTAGTTATCTCACATGATATTTTTTTCTTTAGGAATTAGAACAAGGAGCATCGCCTTGTATGGGGATCAATATGTGCATTTCATTGTCAGCATTCCAACGTAAGCTGTCATTCTTGTTGATCTTAAGAGTTTCCTGCTCGGTATTTGGGATGCTTTTTTTTTCTCAAGTTTGAGAAATGAGTTTCTAAGGCACAAACACTATGCAGGAATTTGACTAAGAGAGCGTATGCTGATTGAAGAGTTTGCCAGGGAGGAGGGAGAATATGATAAAGATGTTGCTGTTGTTGGAGCATCTGGCAGAGTAGAATGACCAATGCCCAGAAGAATATGATAAAGATCCTATTGTTGTTGCATTTATATTGATTTTTGTACTTTGCTATGTTAATTGGATATTGTATTTAAGTAATTTGTTTTGGATATTATAACGATTAATAATTTAATTAAAATTTTTTTATTTAAATTGATTTTTATGCATTATCTAATATGAGATTTGTATTAAATAGGTGCTAAAAAAATGTTGAAATTAAATTGATATAAAAAATAAAAAATAAAAATCAAAGCCAGCGGTCATACAACCGTCGCCTTAAGACATAATAGAGCTCTAAGACGGCGGTACTGACCGCCATCTAAAACGAAAGCAATATATCGATGGACCTAAGGTGGCGGTCCAAAGAGCTCTAAGACGGTGGTCCTGACCGCCACTTAAAACGGAAACAATATATCGACAGACCCAAGGTGGCGGTCCAAAGAGCTCTAAGACAGCGGTCCTGACTGCCACCTAAAAAGTGAAAGTAATATATCGACGAACCTAAGGCAGCGGTCCTGACTGCCACCTTTAGGGTAAAATACGAAAACCTCCCCTGAGTTTTCTAACAATCTTATAAATCTCCCCTGTGTTTTGATATGAACAAAATCCTCCCTTATGGTTTTGGAAAATGGTGCATATACCTCCCTCTTATTAGTTTTTCTGGCCAAAAACCCTAACGTAATACATTAATTTTCTTAAAATACCACATTTACCCTTAAAGTGGTAACCGAAGCAAACTAATCTCCTACCCCTGTTTTTTCCACTTCTCTGTCTCAATTGAGCTAACCAATTGTCACTCATTTTTTTTTATCCTTTTGCTCTATTTTATTTATTTTTCACATTTTCTTAATTTCCCGTCTCTTTTATTCTTCTTCTCTCTTTTTCTTCTTCATTCTATTTCTTTCCTATTTTTTCCTTTTCATTTTCTGTTTTTTTTTTTTTTTTTTCAGGTGATAGGCAAATAGGAACCACAGTCTAGAGACTTCGTGGAGATGCTTGTTAAATGGTTCTAAGCAATTCCTTTTACAATTTAAGTAATTTAACAATCATTTTTTAGAACTATTTAATCTACCCAAAAGGCTTCAACCGTACTGAACTCATCTTTATAATGCATTCATATGCTGTGCATGATAGTACTCCAAGTGTTCAAAGAAATTCCTAACACAATCTCAAATCATAAAACAGAAAAAAAAATTCAAAGTTCTATTAAGTATTAAGCGCCAACCTATTTCTCTCAATCTTACTTGGATTGTTTTATTAAATTTAACATGAACAAAGTCAAAGACATTGCCTTCCACAACTAGAGAAATCTAACATGGAATTTAAATTAAGATTATCAACAGCCTGTTGAAATCTTGCTGAAACCTACGAGAATGTTGCTAGTGAATTTGTGGAGATGTTTTTGTTTCAAAGATAAGCTTGCTCTATTCTTGTTGAACTTGATGTAGAAGTATACATCTCATAAAGAGGAGGATGATACTTGGTAGTATTTAAGGGTATTTTAGTACATTTTTCTTCTAAGTTAACGGAACTTTAATGGAAGGGAGGTATTTATAACTTTTTTCAAAACTATAGGGGAGGATTCTATTAAAATCAAAACATAGGGGAGGTTTACGAGATAGTCAAAAAACTTAGGGGAGGTTTTTATATTTTATCCCCACCTTTATTAACTCTGAGTTGGTGGTCTTGACATACCGCTGGCTTAGGGATGATTGAACCATACCAGACCGGTCCTTAAAGACGATGGTTTTTTTGTCTAAACCGGCGGTCTTGACCCAAGGTGGCAGAGGTTTAGGGGGCAGACTAAAGACCGCCGCCTTAGACCATAGCCGACAGTCTTCAGGCTTGACCAATTTTCCTGTAGTGATTGTGGAAGTTAGAACCATTACCTGGTCACAATTTTTGGGTTTGATTTTTTAAAATTTGGGATTTGACAAAAAAACCTATTGACTAGGTAAAATCTATTTGACCCTAGTTGTCATAACATTGTGTTCAGTTGTTTGATCAGCATGATCTTTATATCGAATTTGGGTAACTTTTCATTATTTACTCTTTCTATGGAGCCAAAGGCGCCTTTCTCCACTATTTTTTGCAAAAAAGAAAAACCATTTTCAGCATCAAATGGAAATTTTTAGCATTATTATAAACAAAAAAATTAAAAAATATTTTTGGATAGACTTTTACTTTAATACTTTTAAAAGTGCCTAAGTATAAAGTATATATAATAATTTTACTTTACTATTTTTACTTTGAAATCTATTTGGATAAATTGTAAAGTGTGCTTTTCATAATAAAACACTATTTATCGTTTGGCAAAAACATGATAGTAAATACATGTAAGTGATCAATGAGATTGCCACATATTAGTGACGCGTGTCAATTTGTGTAGTTATGTGGCATGTGGCAATCTAAATAAGTGACAATAGTCACACACACATACATCTAATAATGGCATGTGGTAGTTACATGGTGACACATGTCAACTTGTATCATTATGTGACATGTGGCAAACATAAAACAATGACACATAATAATGACTTATAGTAGCCATATAGTAGCGATAAATGCCAACTTGTGATGTTATGTGACACGTGTTAATAAAAAAACAAGGGCATGTGTTATGACATGTATACATGTTAAATTGTATATGCCCTCAGCTCCATTTAGATTATGTATTTTGACTTTTGTTATTCAATAAAATCATATCACTATTATTTTTTTTTTGTGTTTGATATATTTCTATGTGTTACCCATTAAATTGGACATTTATGAAATTTATGTTACTTTAGAATGTTTTCAACCATCGGATAAACATGAGGAGTTTATCCTAACAAAGCCAACACTTAATTATTGTTAAATTGGTGGACCAACTTGTTTTAACTGCTAAGTTTGGACCCTAGGTATAATTACTATGCATTTATTAGAAACATTGAACAATGACCAAATTTTAGTTGTGCCTTAAACCTTGAATCGAAAAAATTGAAAAGTTGCACTTAACTCCAAACTTGATAATGATATTTTTTTTTTATGTATGAACTAGTGAGATCCTCCAAGGGTCAAATATGTTGGTATGTTAGAGCAATTTGGAATATCATTTGGATGGGTGATCATTGTGATATGATCAGCGACTTTGCTAGACAAAGAGAATACCCTAGTTTAATGAAAACCTAAAATTGTCAGCGGCTGGATTTCAATATATTTTGAAATTAAGTTGCAAAATGTATTTATATTTATAAATAATTATTTGATGAAGAATGTTTGCAAAATGTTTTATCCCGAAATCCATTTAAGTAAAGGGTGTATCACCAAATTTAATAATTAAAGAAGGAATCTTTCCCAATGAGCAATGTATATATATTTTGGGTTGAGAGAGTTAAGATCAAAAGGTCATTTGGGTTGTAACCTAATGGGCATATTTCTTAAGTTAGTTCATTGTCTTTGAGCTTCATAGGGTGGTTGAAACCAAAGACCACTTCTACTTAAGTGTTGGACCCATACTAAACCCAATTCCATTGGTTTAGTGAACTCATCTCATGTGCTTTACTGCATGGGCCGAACCCATATGGATTGCCATGAAAGCTCAATGGGTCCTATGCCATATAATGTTCATGTCCAATGGACTTGCAACTAATGTGAATAAGAACCACTTGAGTTCACTTCGTGAATTTGACCCATGTGCTTCATTGCATTGGCTGAACCCATAAGGATTGACATTAGAGCTTAGTGGGGCCCATATCATACAATATTCAGGTTTAATGAACTTGCAACTAATGTAAATAAGAACCACTTGAGTTATGGGCATAGTCAATTCTAAAAGCTAACGCTAGTAAGACTAGTCACATGATTAGTTTAAGTTGTCAAGTGTTAGGATGGGTTATTTAGGTCAAATTGCTTATGGGTTTGGGTTTAGGTCTTTTTATTAATAATGTAATTATGAGTTTTACCAAATTAGAGAAC
Organism: Nelumbo nucifera; assembly: GCF_055504915.1. Lineage (NCBI taxonomy): Eukaryota > Viridiplantae > Streptophyta > Magnoliopsida > Proteales > Nelumbonaceae > Nelumbo > Nelumbo nucifera. Next base: position 90,685,946 of record NC_142649.1, read on the forward strand.
TTCTAATTAAGTTAGAACTCAAAATTGGAAACTCCTAATGACATTAGAATTTGCCAATTCTATAAAAGAGAGTGAGAGAGATTCTCTTGCATTGTCATTACATCTAAACCCTGGTTTCACCATGCCATTGTAGGAGACATTTCTCTCTTATTTTCTCTATGTTTTTCTAGCAAAAGCCCAAAAAATCTTAAGTGATTATCAAAGTGCACATAAAATTACAAAGTTAGTTTGCAAACCAAATCAAAAAAGTTGTAGTAGAATTAAGCTCTCTATTGTTGTTGCACCATTTTCAACTTGGAGCTTGATTTAAGCTTGGATTTTGGATGTGAACAACTATTGTGGAAGCTGGGTTTTGTGGATTCCATATTAGATATGGACCCTTTTAGTTTTGGAAATCAAATTGGATCATGTAAGGTTAGATTGATCTGAGGAAAAATTTGTTCAAATAGAATTTTGATTGTCCTATTCATGGATTGTTAAAATGATTTTTTTTTTTTACCATAGAAACTCTAGCAATATTCAACTCAGTCCTTCCAACAATATAATAATGACATGCGGAAGTTACATAACAGTGCTTGTTTAGCCATGCCGTCTAGCAATCACATGTATAATTAGTAACATGTGGCAATTACTAATAGTGACACATGTATAATGCCTTTCCCGTAATAGTCTCATAAATGGCACTTATATGGCATGAAACACACATAGATGCCACATGACAATGGCATGTATAATAGTAACACATAGTAGTCGCATAACAATCACATGTGATATTGTTTCACACAAGAATAAGAGTACATTTAGACCAAAAGCACGGAGCATCAAAAGTTTACTTTGAAATTTTGGTGTTTTTTGTATTTTATAAAAGTAAAAAAACACTTGAAACAAACATAAACTTGTGCTTTTTGTACTTTTGTACTTTAAAAGTCTATCCAAACAATACCTAAAATATACTAATGTGTCACAGTGTAACTTGGACTGTTGAATGACAGAGACTCAAAAATGGTTTAACCTTTGAGTCAGTTTTTAAAACATTTATCTTATTATAATCCTATCTAATAGTTGGGAACAAAATTACTTTTAAGGGTCATTTATTAGAATATCCCCTATTGTTTCATCGACTTACTATAGTTTTTATTTTACTAAAGCACCTCTATAGTTTATAAACTATTTACTTAATTAATTGACCTTTTCACTAAGAATTTTTTGTTTTGCCATTTGAAAATAGTAACATGATCATCTAAACTGAGTGGGAAAGGTTCAATGGCATGGGTCCAAGATGGTTTATGCCAAAAGTAACCCTAACACTTCTTTATACACAAAACGAAATTGACTAAATAGAGCCAAATAGAGTGGTTGCTCATGTTTTACTAGGGGCAAAAAATGATATTTTCATTTTTATTTTCTTTTGATTAAATTTATTCAAATGAACAATTAGGACAAGGAGTTAAATATCGATACATGTATTCATTATTGGCCAATAGCAATTCAAGATACACACCGATACATTGCATCTTTATTCTCTAAATCTTTGTTAAAAAGTGTGGATGGTGATTCAAAGTTAAGCCACCTAATGCATGCCAAACCTTTGTTATAATTCTAAACCACCAAGTCATGCTTCATCTTATGATAATAAGTAAAATAAAATAAATTTTATTTACTTTTGTGACCACATGCAATTTAAACAAAAAACACATGTTTATATTTAACAACTCTAACTAAAAATTCCTAAGAATAGTATTCAAAAATAGTATTTTATAAACTAATAAAATAAATAATCTATCAAATCCACATTTATATATAAAAAGATGGTTTTTTATATCAAGAAATTTATACAAATAAAATGATAATAATAAAATAATTATTCTAATACTTAAAATTTATAAATTTACACATGATATGCATCTAAAAATTTTTATATATTTTTACAAATTATCAACTAATATTTTGATTTACATTAATAAGTAATAGCAACATATTTATTATTTGCAAGAAACAAAAATATCGTTTACAAAATATTGAATAATATAATATCAATTATTAAATCTATCGAATCCACTAATCTACATTTATTTCAAGAAAATGATTTTTTATTTCACAAAATATATAAAATATTAATAATAGAATAATTATTTTAGTAATTAAAAATTATGAATTTGTATATGATATCTATCTTAGAAATTTTGACAAATTTGATATACTTTAAGTTAAGATAGTATATTTTCAGCATAAATAAAGTAAAACTAAAGCAAAATGAAATCAAAATTTTTACACTCATGTATTTGTACAAATGCCAATGAAATTGCATTACAAACAAATGGAAACTTCAATTTTTTTGTCATGTCCGTATATATAATGAAAGTTGTACCATTATTAACAATTAATAAGCAAGTTTAAATTAAAGAATGTTTCTTGTCAAATGTCAAATTATATTGATTTTCTTAAGTTTAAACTAGGTCCAACATTTTAGGCCCCTCTAGGGTAACATATAAAGATGATCATGGGTTATGTCTTCTCTAGGCATTTACAAGGTAGTAAGAGTATTTTGGGTTGTTTGGGCTAGGCGCCTAAGCTTGCCCCACACAAGTTAAAAGTTCTATTTAAAAATTTAAATTTAAACTTAAACTTATATTTAAAATTACGTGTATACATACATATACGGCCTTTTATAAAAACAAAAGGTAAATTATAAATACTCCCCTGGGGTCTATGACAAAGACCCCTTATACTTTGTTTTGTAACAAAGACCCCCCTGTACTATGACTGTGAGACTAAGACCCTATTCAGATTCCTTCACATTTCTCTCTCTCCCACGACGAGTAAAAGGCATGGCCCACTAAACGATTCATCTGGTTGGTTAATTGAAAAATCCCATCGTTCTGGATCTGAGCAACTCCGTTCAAGCTTATGTTGGTGCCAATTCCATAGAATCCACCGTAGAAGATCTCATCGAACTGGGAGAAAACCGGGTTCCACAAGAAGAAAATAAAAAATCATAGACATCCAAGATGCATCGCCATTTAAATTAGAAAAACCTTGGAAGTTGAGATTTGGGGGTATCGACGCCGCAGAGTGAAGAAGATGTGGGCTATGCACATAGAAAGAACTTTAGATTTAGAGGAAGAGCAACAAATCATGACTGAACAAAGAATGGTTTTCTTTGGTTGAAATATCAAGGCAAAAGACAGAAACAGAAGCAAATAGCTCATGGGACTAAGGGAGGGTGGTGTGATTCAGGCACATGCTCTTGCAGGTTTGGGCCGTTTGGCTTGGAACCTTGGATGATGACTGACGAGATCGCAAGTTCGCAACTAATCCAATTTCAATTATCATCAAATTGATCATACTCACTGGAAAAACATGGCTGAAGCTGGAAATGAAAGAGGAATACGTAACCGGACCGGACTATATTACTTTTGCCGCTGCTTCTACGGGCCTGCGGCCGCCGCTTCCACCACCTCCGGTTATATTGCGCACTAGAACCCTCGGCTTGGAGTCGCAGAAGACGCGCGCCAAACCAAGAATAGTGATCAGAAGTACTACCAACAGAATCCCACCTGGAGAGAAACCCCGAAGGATCTGGAACAGAGCTCTTGAATTGAAGAAGAACCGATTTATCCAAATCAACGACATCACCATAAGCAAACGAGAAAATCCAGAATAGAAAGAACACATAAAGGGTCTCACGAAGCCGACGCCATCTCATCTTACCCCAACGCATTATTCTCCACAATCGGAAGAGAACCCAACAAAATCCTAACCCACAAACCTTCAAAAAGAAACCCCTCCCCTCCCACTCTCTCTCTCTCTCTCCAGAGAGAGAAATTCAAGTTGCAGAGCAGCGGAACAAATATTAGTTTTCCGAAACCCAAACCGTAATTAGTGGTTTGTGAGCACAGAAAAAAAAAAAAAGAAGATTTAAAATTCCTCTGAGAAAACACGTTTTCGTCTTCAGTCCACTACTGCTTGTTTCCTCTGAGAAAATGTGTTTTCGTTTCAGAAACACGGCAAGCCATTGCATATTGAGGGCAGCTTAAAGTTGACAAAGATTAAAGAAAAAGAATGGTCACTCGCCACTAACCATTGGCGAGTAGTGGCTACTGTGACTGACCTACATCTTCACCTACCCCATCAAAACAACCATCGCTCATTTTCCTTTTTTTTTTTTTACAACAAAACAGAGCCTAGACAACTTCCCACCTCTCTCTCTCTCTCTCTCGACCTAAAATGTTAAGCGGGACTTCACCTCCGTTCCTCATTTCCACCCTCGGAAGAATTTCTCGACGAACAAATAGACATTTCATGAGAAGGAGCACTCGCACACCGCGACAGAAGAGAAGTCTCTGAATCTGGGGAAGAGAATATCAGAATTGAATTAACAGACTTGAACTATAGATAGAATAGTTGAAACGTGTTCTATGGTTAAGTCTGAAATGAGGAAATTATAGTGAGACCAGATCTACACCTCTGGAAGCATTAAACGACCTCTTGCAGTGAAGGATGGTGCTCTAAATCCCATCCTGCTGCTGCAGAAGTGAATCGTCGCGTCTTCTTGCCTGAAAGGGCTGTACTCGTCTCTTACTCCTCTGGGTGGAAAGAAGAAAGGGGAGAAGAGAGGGGAAGGGGAAGAAGAGAGATCGAGGGAGAGAGAAGGCGAGAGAGAGAAACGTGAAGGAATCCGACGTAGAAGGTACGTGAGGTCGGGGAAGATTAAGAGTGTTTTTCTCTCAAATGTCCGAATAATTATTACAAGGGTAGTATGAGGATTAAAAAATATTGTGAAGGCGAATTTTTATGTATTGTGTAATTTATTCAAAAAAAATTAATAAAGTTTGATTGATTTATAAAATCAGATATGTTTTGAAAAAAATGGAAAAAACAGTTAATACAACAAAAAGTTATCTTTGTTTCACTAACTTGCCCCTTGTTATAGCTTTCGTCTTTTCATCTTTTCTACTTTTCTAGGTCTGGCCGTCGAATTTCTAAAAGACCGACAACAGAGAAAGAAACAAAGAGGATGGACAATTCAGATTAGGGGTGAGAAAAAAATTGAAAAACCGAATCAATCGAAATTGAATTGAAAAATCGATTAACTGAACTGGTTGGTTCAGTTTTTGTTCGGTGTTTTTTATAAAATCGAAAGTATCAGTTTGGTTTTGATTAACTAATATAGAAAACTGGCGGTTAATTGAACTGACCGGTATACATATATTTCTATATATTTTATATACATTTATGTATATTATATATTAATAAATATGCATTATATATAAATATATATAATAAATAATATATTATTTATTATTTAAAATATAATATTTTATATATTTTTTGTAATTTTTATTATATATTATAAAAATTAAAAAATTAAAAATTTGAAAAATCGACGAACTGAACCAATGGTTAACCGAATTGATCAACCAATTAACAGATAAGTTTTGATTACCAGTTTTCCAAAAACCGGTACTACCGATCAATTACAAAATGAGCCCCAAACCGTGGTCGATTACATTGATGCTTTTTATTTTCTCTTCTTGCTGTCAATTATGCAAGACCTACAATTTTGGACAAGGAGTATGCAAGGTGGTTGGAGACTTTAGGATGATCAGAGCCAATTGAACTCATTAAGCGTAGTGATGGGTCGTCCCTTCTCTGTGTTTTCTTCTTCCTTAGACTGGCCTTTTCAAACTTTGGCAGAGCCCGGAACCTGAGACAGGTAAAAAAAAAAGACAGGTTACTTAGAAAGGTTCTCTACTATGATATGGAAAATATATGATATTGGAAAAATAACTGACTAATAAATTAAAATCACAAACAAACGTGATAGCAAATAAGATATTATTTATCAAATTCATGGGTGGATTTTGATTGGTCAAAAAACTCTTTTCTATATTAATTAATAAAACCTTATTAAATTTTTTTTTTTGTAAAAAGCCCTACACACATAGGGGTGATCATTTTCAGTACTGTAAGACAAGAACCCACTATGAGACTCTAATTAATCCATCATGCCTGAGATGTATAACTCTAAATCATGTTGTTGTTGTTGTTGTTGTTATTGTTATTGGGGAGAGTAGCTTTGGATTTGTACGTCAAGTGGATCTGTAGAGCAATGGACCCAATTAGACCTGTTCACGGGATGGGGCTGAGTTGACTTTGCCTCTATATTAATAAAACATGTTTAGGCTTGAGCCCGAGTCTGACTCAACCATCAGGCCTAGATCCTGAGCCCAAGTTTGGACCCAAGCCAAAAACCTGACCAAGAAGTTAAGCAAGAGTTATTTCTTATTTTTTTGAACAATAAAATTGATTTATCTACCTTAAACGACCTCAAAGCCTAAAAATACTAAAAGATCTTAAGAAGAGGAAGCTCAAGCCCAACCTAAGGTGATTTGGACCCGAACATGAGCCCATGGGCCTAAAAACTTGCCCAATCCCGACTGTGAACGGGCTTTGAATGTTTTTCTTGAATCTGGATTGTGGTTTTGGATACATATGTGTTCAATTCCTAAATGTCATATTAACTCAATAACTACTCAAGCGTGTCATCCTATAGTCTCCAATTGGCTGACATTTATATCTTAATAGTGTCATGGATGCATATGGAGAGTTCAGATCTGTGCTCCACAAAGTCTCCCACAGCACGTTTCCGCCGTGTATTGGAAATGGAGATTATCATTTCTAATATATTATGGGGCACAGATGTGAAGTCGCAAATGGGATGATCATTAGGAGGAACTAGTCAAGTAGTCAGCTAGGTGGTGGAGGGGGGCATGGCCCCCACTGTGCATTTAAAATCCCCATTTTCTCATGTTTATTAACTTTTGACTCTTAATCGATGTTTATTAGTTTTTGACCCATTCAAAGAAAAAATCTTGACTCCGCGCCTGATGATTATTCTAATGGAGTTTACTCTTTCTCACATGAAAAGCAACCAGTGTAAGCCAGACATTATTACATTCAATCCATTTAACAGATTCATATGGGAAACGGCAAGCCTTTGACAAGATGGAACAGGTTTTCAAGAGCTTATTAAGCTAAAAGGAGAATCCAACTGTGTCTACATTCAATTCTATGATTGTAAACTATGGAAAATTAAAGCTATGGGATATACACCAAGCCACATCATATACGAGAGAGCCTTATTACTACCTATGGACTTACAAGTTTCATGGGCCTGAGAAATATTTGATGGGATGATGGAAAATAGTAAAAGCATACAAGTTTCAACTGTTAATGGCATGCTTGTTGTTACTGCATGAATGGCTTACCCTTTGAAGCAGATAAGCTGTTTGAGTAGGCATGCAGTCGGTCCGGATTAAGTAGGGATAACGGGGTTCGGATGTAATAGGCACGTTAGGTAAGCATAATGAATGAGCATCTATGTGACACATGTTTCGGTTAATGTATCTTTCATCCAAATTTTTTTTGTTTTGTTAGATAGAAATTATCTATTATTTTATTATTTTTGTCCAAATAATTAAAAACAAAAAACAATGAAAAAAGAAAATGTAAATGAGTCCCAATTCCCAACACGTTAAGGTTTTCCTTTTTATTATTCTGACAAAAGACAATAAAATAATGGATAATTTCTGACTAAGGGAGTAAAAAAGTTTGGATGAAAGACACATTAACTGGACATGTGTCACACAATTATTACGTGCTCACTCATTGTGCTTACCTAACGTGCCTACTACATCCGGACGTTGTAAGTACGTTGAATAAGCACTTAAGAAAATTTTTGGACACCTGTCTCTTAAAATACACCTAGCCCGCATGTAGTAATGGTTTTTTTTTCGGTTCCAAATGGCTCAACATATAAATTTCTCTTAAGCCAATAATTAAGGGCGGCAAATGGGTGGATTAGGTGAGGGTTGAGTATCAACCCACTCACATGCATTGACCCTCTGACCTATTTTCCACCCTATTTATTGGGTCTTAGTGGGTCATAACTAGGCCTGTTCATGGGCCGGGTAGCCTGATGGCCTAGCCTGCATCCCGGTCGGGCTTGGACACGTAATTAGGCCCACGGGCCTGATCTCGGGCCCAAAACACCAAGCTCGATTGTGTGTTGGACCGGGCTCAAGATTTGTCAAAAAAGCCCGACCTGATCCCGGCCCAGCCCAAATCATTTATATAATATAAAATATATAATATTTATTATAATATATATATACATTAATAATTTAATATATACATTTTCTATTTTTTTCTTTATAATTTCTCTCTCTCTCTCTATTTAACCACTTCAGCAACAGCATGAGCTATATATACTTCGAGCTCAGGCCCAGGCCCGAGCTTCGGGTTTTTTATGAGGGCCGGGCCCAGGCCCAAGTTATAGGCTCGATGGTCGGGTCATGCTTGGGCTCGGGCCTTAAAAAAATCAGTTAATGCAGAGTGAAAACCTAACCTAGCCTGATCCATGAACAGGTCAAGTCATGACCCACCCTAACCCACACATATGACTCATAATCTAAGGCAAATGTTAAGAAAATACTGAATATTTTATGCAAACAAAATATAAATATTAAAAAATTATTGAAAACTAGAAAAATTAATAAAAACACAAAAGTTGATATAAATTTAAAGGAAAAAATGAAAATGATAAAATAAAAAATATATAGTGTTTTAAAAGTTGATATTGCATAAAATACCTAAATTGAAAAAAAAATCAAAATAATATATATTTGAACTCAAAACTTGTAGAAACATAAAAAATGATAAAATTCAAATAAGAAAATAAAAAAGTAGAAAAACACAGAAAATTATATAGGAAAATTGCGGGAAATTATAAAATTAAAAACAAAAAATTATATAAGTTGCAAAAAAATACAAAAAAGAAAAAAAAACATAAGTTATACAAAAATACATAAATTGCAGCAAATGTAAAAAAAATACAAAAAGCATATAAATTGCAGAAAAAAACAATAGAAGTTATAAATACAAATATTGAAAATATTTCGGAAAGGCTTGGAAGAACATATATATATATATATATATATATATACATAGATCTAGATTCACACCAAATCTTGAACCCCCGTCACCCGCTATCCCAAGTTCCCAACAACTTGTTGGGTGTGGGTCCAGCCCATATGAGGGGCCCACCCCACCTTTATTTGCTCCCAAAAGGAGTCGTATAATAGAAGCCAAAGGCTCCCACCTTTTTGTTTTTGGGCATCATGTTTCGTAACCACTCGAACTATGAAAAACAAGAGAGAAAAGAAAACACAGAACCGAGGGTTTCTGGGTTTTTTGAGTTTGTGAAGAAGAAAAGAAGAGAGCTGATTTTTCTGCTCCATTCAAGGCCAAGCTCGGAGGTGTTTCAAGCCCGTTCTTGATGATATTAAGTGTTAGAGTTAAGAATCCCACTCTAGTTCAGATTTGGTGATTCTTCCTTTCTCTACTTCTCAATTTAGATTTATAGCAACTTGGTGAGATCTAAACCTCTATTTGTGTTGTATCCACCTTGCATTTGGTGATGTTAATACTGTTCTTGTAAGCTAATGGTTATTTCCTTAATGTTTGTAAGCCTCTAGTTGCAACTAGAGAAGACTATTGTACCCATTAATTTCTAAATTAGTGGAAGACTTTTACGGATCATAAGTCCTGTGGTTTTTCCCCGATTTTGGGGTTTTTCACATAAAAATTCTGATGTGCTATTGTGTGGTGATTGTTATCTGTTTTTTTGTTACTTGGCTGAATTGTTTACTTGTTATCATTGTTGTTGGCATATCCATTTTCACACACAAACTTAGGGGAAAAGTTCTTGTTGTCCTGGGATTGGTTTTACACTCATTTCTGCTACTATAGTGTAACTTCCCCAACACAACTGTACTTAAAAACGAAAATATCCTCTTGTTCTATAATGGCAGAAAGAGCAAAGAGTCTGTGCAAATCCAATCTCAGTCGTCGGCTATCGTTGTAGTGGTACGAAAAAAAATTCTCTGGCCTTGTTCTGCAATGGTGAGATGTTACGTTCACTCTTCTTGTTGCCACATCATCACTAAAATGGTAACGCATGCACAACGAACATTAGGTGCTCCTAACTTGGGTTGGGCTGATGACCTAAAAAGAACTTGAAAGATTCGCCCATTTGGAGGACTTGCAAGTAAACACGTTCCATTTCTATGGAGTAGCCTCAGTTGTTGGGTATCCCATGGATCCTACATACATACTATCAAAATCAGCATCGTTCCATTTCTATGGAGTAGCCTCAGTAGCTGTATCAGTCCTACAGTACTCCTTCCAAATTCGTTCACCAGGAATGTTCCATTTCTCATTAAACAGCCACGCCTTTTAATGGACTACAAAACCAGTATAACTCAATATTTGCTTCAATGTTCAAAAGCGAAAGTGGAAGATGGGACGCACAAATGCATTAAACTAATCTATATGAAGAACATTTCCACTAAAACTGCAAGCTGAAGATAGAGTAGAAAACACAGAGCTGTAGTTGTAGCGGATATGGTCTAATCACAGCGGTTAGCGTACACGTATTTGATCCTCAGAGGGGAAGAGGAGAAAATTGAGCCAGCAATCAATGAATAACGGAGGACACAATACCTTAATTGGAATTCATAAATTTGGTGAACAAAACAAGATGGAGAGTCTCTAGTTTGCTGCTTATCTGAGAATTGATAGTGTGTGTCATTGACACAACAACCCATGAATTAACCATACATGCCTCTCTAGAGTTGAATGAAGCAAGGCATATCACTCCTTTTTTACCTTTACTAATTAAAGAAAAAGAAATGCACGATACAGTAGCAAGAAGCCAAGATATGCAGTAATAATGGCTACTTTATTTCAAAAACTACTTCATCAGACTCCTACAACCATGAGATGAGACCCACTAGCACTCACACAACAAACGTTATTCACAGATATGATCTGTCTTCTTTTTCCCTTCACTTATTTCTAGTTGCAAGGGTTCCAGGTAAGTTGGATTTGCCTTAATTATAACAGAATGAATAGTTGTTGTTGCCACATCATCACTAAAATGGTTACGCATGTGAGTCTCATCTCAATGGGCCGTAAAAGAGAGTGGGTTGGCTTGATGGCCCAAAAAAACTTCCAAGGTTCGTAACAAGACTAAAACACCAAAGATCTACCAAAGTACACAGGTTTTGAAAAAGACTCTCACATCGAATACGGTGAGTGAGGGTTGTATTTATAATAGTAGAATTAGAGTTCAATTACAAAATAAATTGTAGAAATGATAAGAAGGAGAGAGGATATGATGATGTGATAACAAGAGAGAGAGATAGACATGAAATACATAAAATATATCCTAACAACTAAAGTGTACGTGGATTGCTGGAAGAATTATCGTTATCACCCCCCTCAAGGTGGACGTGCTAAGGGGTTTTGTCATTATGTCAGCAAGTTGATCATGCGAGAAGAGAAACTGGACATGAAGTAGCTTTTTGGAGACTTGATCACGAACAAAATGAACATCGATCTCCACAGGCTTGGTACGGGCATGGAGGACTGGTTGGCAGAGAGGTACGTAGCACCAAGGTTGTCACACCAAAGGACCAGGGTGCCGTTGAGGGAATGGCAAGTTCTTTGAGAAGGGATTGAATCCACAACAGTTCGGCGGTGGCAACAGCAACACTTCGGTACTCGGCTTCAGTGCTGGAGCGCGAGACAATATGTTGCTTTTTGGATGACCATGAGATGAGGTTATTGCCAAAGAAAATGCAGTAGCCACCTTGGGATTTGTGATCATCCGGGCAGCCAGCCCTGTCAGCATCTGTAAAAGCATGAAGATGAGGAGAGTGAGACGATGTAATACAAAGACCAAAATGAACGGCATCCTTGAGGTAGCGCAAGATGCGCTTGACGTCTTGCCAATGTTCAATAGTGGGTGCACTCATGAACTGGCAACCTTTGTTAACACAAAAGGCTATATCATATTGAAGAGCACCAATTGTACATATGTACTCAGTAGGATTTGGAAGTGGGTCACCTAAATGTTTGGACAATTTGCAAGAAGCGTTCATGGGAGTAGGGGCGGGCTTCACATCCTCAAGATGGAGATGTTGCAAAAGATCAACAATATAGCGTTGTTGGGAAAGAAATAGTCCTATGGGTAGGCGAATTGCTTCAACACCAAGGAAGAAGTGCAGTGTGCCCATGTCCTTAACAACAAAGGCTGAGCCCATTCTAGTGATGAGAGAGGAGATAGCAGCTGGACTGGAGCCTGTCACTATAATATCATCAACATAAATGAGCAAAAGAAGAGAAAAGTGAGGTGTGTGCTTAATAAACAGTGAAGTATCAACTTTGGAGCAGGAGAAGCCATCATTAAAAAGAAAAGTACTTAATTTTTTATACTAAGCGCGGGGGGCTTGCTTGAGCCCATAAAGTGATTTGCGCAGTAAGCAAACGTGATCGGACTTGGTGGGGTCACGGAACCCCGACGGCTGGGCCATGAAAATGCTCTCAAAGATCTTCCCATGCAAGAAGACAATCCGGATGTCTAGTTGGTGTAAAGACCATCCATGGCAGACAACATGGGACAAAATGAGGCGAATTGTGATGGGCTTAATGCTGGACTGAAGGTCTCAGTGTAGTCTACGCCATCTTGTTGTGTAAATCCCTTTGCAACAAGACGGGCCCTAAACCGGGAGATGCTACCATTAGGATTTTGTTTCACACGAAAAGCCCATTTACACCCGACAATGTTGGAATTGGGGAGTGGGGGTTAGAGAGAGCTTTGGAGAGGCAAGAGGGCTCAGAGTGAGGTCAAGGAGGGGATGACGACTAACAAAGAAGACCTTGGGCTTGAAAATGCCATTTTTGGAACGAGTCACCATGGGATGAGTGGACTGATGAGGAGGTACGAGAATGGGCTGGGAGGGAGCAGGAGAAGGAGAAGGAGAAGTGTGATCAGCGTGAGGTGGGCTCATTGAAGTTATTAAAGTTGAGGTGGTGGGCCCATTAGGAGGAGGCATGTGCAATGCTTGGTTGGATGGGCCCGGTGGGCCCAGTGGAAAAGATATGGGGGCTGGTGTTGTCAGTGGTTCTTGGTTAAGGAATTCGGGCAGGTGGTTGGAAAGGGATGGGCCCGTAGTGGGAAGGGAGCTCACAGCACTTGGATTGAGAGAGGGAGATGGTGGGCCCGACACGATATGAGGAGAGAGAGGATCTAGAGGTAGCACGGGACTGTTAAGAACAGGGGGGGGGGGGGGGGGGGGGGGGGGGGGGGGAGGCCAATAGAAGGTTCGGTGGTATCAGTGCTAGTAGGAGTTGGACAAGAGGGTTGCCTAGAAGAAGGAAAAGCATCTTCATTGAAGACGAGGTGCCGGGAAATAAAAATGCAGCCAGAGGGTGGTATATGAAGGCACTTGTAACCATGGTGGGCTCTACTATACCCCAAAAAGACACATGATTTGGAGCAGACTGAGCAGTAAGAAAACTTGTGATTATTGTAGTCTCGTAGACATGGGAAACATTCACATCCGAAGACTTTCAACCGTGACAAATCAGGTTTGGAGTGAAAGAGGGCTTCCCATGGTGAGCGGTACCCTAACACAGCTGTGGGTAAACGGTTCAAAAGATAGGCAGCGGTGTCAAAGGCATCCCACCAGTAGGTTAAAGGGACAAAAGCGTGGGCTAGAAGTGTGAGGCCCATGTCAACAATGGATCTATGACGGCATTCAACAGTGCCGTTTTGTACAGATGTGTGTGGACAAGTCAACCTATGAACAATTCCATGTTGGAGAAGAAAGGGCTTAAAACTACGGAATTCTCCACCATCATCAGTTTGGAGAACCTTGACGGATGAATTTAAAAGTTTCTCAAATGCATTAGGTTTCATATGCAACGGATAGATCCAAGTGAACTTAGTAAAATCATCAACAAATGAAATGTAATACTTAAAACCATGAGAAGAAATCGAGGTTGGTCCCCATAAGTCCGCAAAAAATAATGAAAGAGGTTTTAGAAGAAGAATGTTTCCTAGAAACAAAAGGCAATTTATGATTCTTGCCCAATTGGCAAGATGAACAAAAGGCTAAGGATTTATTCGAAGAGAGAAGCAACTGATTGGTGGAGATGACATGGCGCACAATACACGGGTTAGGATGCCCAAGCCTGTAGTGCCACATGTCAGCACTGCAACGTTCACCTATGAAAGCAAAATTAGAACTGAGTTGAGGAAGTCCTCCTAGATCTAGCTGATAAAGACCATTCTTATTCCACTCGTGGAGCAAAAGCTTCTTGGACTAGCAATCCTTTACAACAAAAAAGTTTGCATGGAACTTAAAAAATACATCATTATCGTGGCAAAATTGCCCAATTGAAAGTAAATTTTTGGTAATTAAAGGAACATGAAGCACATTTTTCAAAATGAAGGGATGAGTGGGGTTGGGAGTGAGTGTAGAACCAGTGTGGTGGATTGACAAACCTATCCCATTACCCATTTTGATCTGATTAGTACCCGTATATACTCGAAATGTAGCTTTAAGTTGTTCAAATCGGCAGTGAGATGATTTGTAGCTCCGGAGTCCGGATACCACAGAGAATGATCAGCAGAGGAGTTGGAGAATGTTGTATAGGCTGATTTGGGTCATTCTCCTTTCTTCCCATAACAAAAGTAGCAATTTATTGCAGTGTGATTTTTGCACTTGCAAATTTGACATGGGCTTGAAGGTCATTGTGGGCCTGAAGGTTGGCCATTATTAGGACCATTGGTCCCTTTTTTTGAATATTTTTGCTTGACCATGTTCCCGTGGAGGGTTGGGTCATCCATACTAATAGGATTGATTTGGGTCATCCATTGGTCCCTTTTTTTGAATAATTTTATTGTTATTGTTGTTGTTGGGCCCACGAAAGGTTGTATTGGCACTAAATGGACTGGATTCGAATCCAAGTTTAAAATACTCCTTCTGGAGTTCATGATTTAACAACATTCCATTGAGTTCCTTGATGGACAATTCCTCAGAGAGCGAGTGCTTACTGATGTGACAAATGCCTCATAGTCGGGTCCTAGACCCATCAATATTCGAAGATTAATATCGAATTCAGATATAGGAGAACCAACAACAGCAAGGCTGTCAACCAATAATTTGGCTTTCTAGAGATGATCAGCCATAGATAGAGTACCTTTTCTGAGAAGTTGTAACTCAACATGCAGTTGCATCACTCGGACCGGTGATTCGGAGACAAAGTGTTTTTCCAATGATTTCCACATCATTGCTGAAGAGGTGCACCCAATTACTTCTGTTAATGTTGACAAAAGCCAACTTAGTAAGAGGGCATATTGTCTTTCCCATGTGGTAAATGCTGGGTTGTGAATGTTGTTGGAACTGCTCACTGACTCTTCACTATTGGCAGTGACAGTGATATACTTGGGTTGGGCATGGGATTAACCCATCTACATATCTAAGTAATCCAATCCCTTTGAGAGCTTGAAAGATTTGAGAGTGCCACAGTAGATGGTTGTTTCTATCTAGCTTCACTATGACGAGATGAGTGAGGTTTACATTGCATAGCCCTGGATTTTGGTTTTGGGTTTGAAAATTTTGAGTAGTGGTGGCGGTGCTGCTACTTGACATGGTTGGATCAAGGTTTTGCTCTAATACCATACCAAAGTACACAAGTTTTGAAAAAGACTCTCACACCGAATACGATGAATGAGGGTTGTATTTATACTAATAGAATTAGAGTTCAATTACAAAACAAATTGTAGAAATGATAAGAACGAGAGAGGATATGATAATGTGATAACAAGAGAGAGATAGATGGACATGAAATACATAAAGTATATCCTAACAACTAAGGTGTACGTGGACTGCTGGAAGACTTATCGTTATCACTGTCTTACAATAGAGGCGAAGAAGAAAAACGCAGACATCGTCGGCCGCCGCTGAATCTCCCTACTCACTCCTTCCATTGGTGGTAAAGAAGAAAAATGCAACCCTCATCGAACAATTCGAACCTATTTGTTAATCACCAACTATTGTTGCATCTCCCTTCTCACTCCTTCCGTCAGTGGTGGAGAAGAAAAAAAATCAGCCGTCATGGAAATATTCAAACCTCAGTTCTCTAGTCCCTAGCCGCCATTGCATTTCCTTTCTCTCCTCCCATCTTCCATCCTTTGATTATGAAAAGTTGAGAGTTTTTGTTGGGAAACTTTTTGGAAATAATAAACACAACTGATTTGCTTCAAAGAAAGAGACTTAATTCTTGCTTAATTCCCAATAGGTGGGTTCTTTGCAAATCTAATGGGAAACGACTTACCACCTTATAGTTACTTGTCCTGTTACTAAGACTATTTGGGAGTGGGCTTCATCCTTGTTTGGATGCACTTGGAATCCCCCCATGAGTTTGCAAAGCTTGTTCTTTCCTTCGTTCTCAAAATAGCCTAAGAAAAGAGGGAAGATCATGTGGAGAAGCATTAGAGTGGCTGTATGCTAGTCCGTATGGGAAGAGAGGAACTCTAGACTTTTTTCAGACAAGGAAAGATCTATGCAGAATTTAACTAAATTGATATACTTAAGGGTTAGTTACTAGCTCAAATCTTTGGAGCTTTTTTCAGATTTCTCCATGACTGTTCTTTTGAGAAAGTGGAAAGAAATTGCTATATCGGCTCAGTGCAAAAGGACCTCTAGACCTTCTTGGTCCCCCCCTCCTTCAGGATTCATGAAACTTAATTTTGATGGTTGTAGTTTAAGGAATATTGGGCCTTCTGGGATTGGGGGAGTTTTCAGAAATGAGGCTAGGATTATTTTTGCTATGTTCTCTGGCCCTATTGGTGAGGGTGACTTTCTTAGGGTAGAGACTTTAGCAGCTTTGGAAGGAATCAAAAGAACAAGAAAATTAAACATTCAGTGATTGATCATTGAAGGGGACTTGGAGGTGGTAATTAGGTGGTTGAAGGAAGACAACAATGGTTTGTAGAGCTACAAAAATGAAAAGAAAAAATTTAAATGGCTGATTAGGGATATTGAGGTGAAGTACACAACTAGGTGAAGAGAAATGCTAATTCCATGGCTGATGGGTTAGGCAAGCAAGGGGTGCTTAAGGATTCTTTGTTTTGGGCCACTTTTTAGCTTTCTTTCTTGTTTTCTGTCTTGGGGGAGTTAAGATATTTTACCTCCCCTCTCTTGTACTTAAAGTTTCACAATTTTTATAATCTAATAAAGCATTTTGTTATTGATAAAAAAAAAGTTGGAAACCCTAAACCCTTTCCCCTCCCCTTAATTTTATCATTAATGTTGTACCCAATGGGTACCCTTTACCTAACCCCACCCTCACCCTTTTCTCTTTACCCCAGTGGGTTACTTGACTCGAATTGACCCATGTAAGAGATGGTTAGATATGGGTGGGTTTCAATGTAAGTGGGTCAAATGGGTTAGGGTCAAGTTTGCCAACCCTAGCCAACACGAAGGAACTTGCATAAAAATTATTGAAGTATATGGAATGGCCATTTCCTGATTCCCATTCTTGGTGGAATGAAGGGAATGACCATTTTCTCTCCCTTCCTTGGGAATGAGAATCCCATTCCAATAGATTTTGATTTTCATTTGAACAAAATAGGTGAGAAATACACCATGCAAAATAAATACACCCTAAGAAATTGAACTAGAGAATTTAAGAGATACTTCGTGGACTTTTATTAAATTGAACCAGAGAAAACAAATTAGGTGAGGAAACAGACAATTCCAATTATGATTTGGTCTTTGTACAAAACATAAATTGAACTACTACTTTTATTAAATTTATTATAATTCTTTCATTAAGTCCTATATTTAAAATATTAGTCCCCATTCTCTCTTATTCCTATATCTAAAATGCATTAAATAAATGAGCTTTGTGGACATTTTCTTAACAAAAACACCCCTACTTTTGAATATAGCCAATTCGTCTATCTCTAACAGTGAGAGCATAAAATATAATTTAAAGTATTATACTTTTTGATTCATTTAATTCTCTTTCATTAAGGATTAGCTTTCATTTTCTCTTTGGGTCCTTTATTTGAGATATTTTTGTTTTTCACTAAAATGATCTATTAATTAAATTTTTATCCAGTAATTTTATTAATATAAATCTTGTGTATTTAGAACCAACATAAAAGGTAAAAACTAAACTGAACTTTCATATGGGTATTGGGTAAGCAGTTCGACATTTGCCTCTTAAAAATCAACCAATATTCTCATAAATGATCCCATATTTGTCACTTGGCATCTCTCCCAAAACCCATATAACAACAGACAGCTATCCATGGTATGTCCAATGGACCTCACATGCACCTTACTTCGCCCCTCCCCGGCTCATAATTAAATAATAAAAATATAACAAATCTCTTAAAATGTCATTATTTAGAAATAATACTTGATTTTTCTTAAATTAAATAATGCATTTATACATAAAAAATCACATAAAATAATAATCTACATACAAATTTGGTGTAAAAAATTATTAAAATATATAAATAAAAAAATATCAAATATTGTCCCCGTACTTACTAAGGGGGTGATTCTCTTATTTATTAACATTTAATAAGCCTAAAGCCCCGGATCGCGATCCGTGTGCTTCTACACAGACAAATCTAGACCGATCGTTCCGTCTCAAATCCAACACTTAAAATTCCCTCGCGCCACATTCATCAAAATTTCAAAACTTTCCTCCACAGTCTATAAATATACTTTTCCACCGTCGCTGTTAATCCATCAGCCGAAGCAATCCAAATCTTCTTCAGTTTCTTCGTTTCGTTTCCCAATCGCATTTTCACAATCTCTTCTGTTCTGTCTCTCGGATATGGCAAGAACCAAGCAGACCGCTAGAAAGTCGACCGGAGGCAAGGCCCCAAGGAAGCAGCTCGCCACGAAGGCTGCCAGGAAATCGGCTCCGGCCACCGGAGGAGTGAAGAAGCCCCACAGGTTCAGGCCTGGAACCGTGGCTCTCAGGGAAATCAGAAAGTACCAGAAGAGTACCGAGCTCTTGATCCGAAAGCTTCCTTTCCAGAGGCTTGTTCGTGAGATTGCTCAGGACTTCAAGACAGATCTGAGGTTTCAGAGTAGTGCAGTTGCAGCGTTGCAGGAGGCCGCCGAGGCATACTTGGTCGGATTGTTTGAAGATACTAACCTGTGCGCCATTCACGCTAAGAGAGTTACAATCATGCCCAAGGATATTCAGCTTGCGAGGAGAATCAGAGGAGAGAGGGCTTGAATTTTATCGATTTCTCGCTCTTCGATTCTGTTCAGTATCTGTCGCTATACTTTCTGTCCTGTTCAGAAAGTTGTACTAATATCTTTTTCAACGATGATCTGAAATGAAGTAATCAATAGGTTTATTCATTTTACCATGACATCTTTCCTACATGTGTCATAACAGAGTAGGACTCTATCTAGCTTCACATCCATGAATTAATGAATTCCAAACCAATCAGTTTAGTTTATCATATACTTTCTCTGCTTCAATGTAAAATTCAAAGGGTCGACTGAAATAAATTAATCTAGTAAATGGGAAACCATAATGCTTTTGGCCTAATTCTGAAATTTCATTCAAATTATACGAAATCTTATTTGATTGCAGTACATTAACGCAGATACAGTTTTTTTAAGAAAATGTGTCTTATCTTTTGTTTGAAAATGTTTATTTTTTTGGAATAAAAATCTGAAAAGATGTTAAATTTGATATTACTCCAAACCACATCACGTCTTTATTGACAGCAATTGCATTGGTACCAAATGAACACTAAAATCCGTACATTGATAAACTTGTATCAATTGGCACCTTATGATCTGACTGATTTCTTGCGACTAGGGAGACAAATCGGGTATCAGAGAGAATTGCATCGGAGCCGGCCCATTTAAATTTTAACAAATCCTCAAACCAGTCCAATTGCATCCCTACTTGCAATTCCCCAGTAAAACATGGATATACCACTCCAATCAATCCAGCATTTTTGAATGGGGTCATGCTATTGGATCCTTTTAATACTTAAAAATTAAAATACTTTTGACTGGACACGTGTCCTCTAACGGGTAAGAGTTTACCGGGGCAAATGTTTCCCAGGCAAAAAAGTTGCCCAAATAAAGTTGGTACTAGCATTGCATTTGTACTTACCTGCGTATAGCGATACAAATGGATTAGATTGAATTTGAATCAGGATATATCTTAATCTGATCCAATAGCACATATCTGAGATCCAATCAAGTGGTGATCCAAATCCGAATTCATTAAGAATATTAGATATCTAAATTTGATCCGGTCCAATTCAAATTATGATAAAGTTTAATAAATTATTAAAAGATAAAACATAAAAATTTATATAAAGAGGAAACAAAATACGTAAGTATCTTTCAACTATCTTTATCATATATATAGTAATATATATGATGCTGTCCTATTCGAGGTATCTTGAACTAAAGTTGTGATAAGACTATCAATTAGCGAAACTATGAAAGGATGGAGCTGTGCACCAAGAATTGAAACAAAAAGATGGTCAGAGGCTTGAGGAATAGTTCTTTGGGTAGGTACTCCGATACTCAAGTTAGTCAAGAATGGTGGGTGGTTTGGCCAAGCAGTTAAGAGGAAAGTGCTGGTTCGAGTAGAGTAACAGTATGAGTGTTGAAGAGTCAAAAGTCTCTTACTTTGAGCAGGAGTTACCTTTTATGGCCAAAGATCCATGTCTTATTCGGATGAGACTTTCGGAGTTGTCAAGATGAGGTTGTTCGTCAAAGTCTTCAAAATAAAACCTAATCCCCGACGGAACTGTCCTCCTTATCCGTATGAAGTTCTCTTATCTTGGTCGCGCTTATCCATCTTACGTGGTGCTGACATGGCCAAGGTTTTAAGACGGTTGCAGAGGTGACATGTGGCACCCGAGGCTAATTCAATCATAACTCAAACAATATACATGTCTTGTTATAAAAAACTTAAAAAATATACAATTTAAACATATTTATAATTAAATACATTTATACATATATTAATATATATATCTTTTTTATAAATAAATATATTTATAAATATATACATATATTGGTCAGATCGAATCCTTTAGAATCGGATAGGGTCAGCCGAATTCAATGTGATTAAAAATCTGACAGATGCTTATCGAAATCCGACAAAAATGAGATGGGATCGGATCCATTTACACCCGTACCTGACTAAAAAGAGAAGCAGCAGGGGATTAGTGTTATCTACAAGCGGGTAAGCATCATATTCACCCTCCATGAAGGTATAAGTTACCCTGGTAACTGATATTCCTTTCAAAAAATTCGATTATTGCAGAGCCTAATTTAATGGCATAAGAATAGAGGGATCATGGTCAATTCCCTGATTAACAAACTTAACACATGAGATTCCTCAAATGAACGTGGCCTTAGTATTATAGTCCAAGGATTGCAACCTCCAACCTATAGAATTCTTTCTTGTGATGAAATACCCGTTTTTGTCAATTTATGCAATAATTATATAAGTTATTCCTAAAACTGTTAAATTCACCAACAGTTTTAGGAATTCTTAGTTCCATCGTACAAGTAGGATGAATTCTAATCATGGATTGATGTTAAATTCACCAACAGGATGTGGTTTATAGGGAGCTACTAATAAACTATGTGGGCTGTAATTTCAGAATTCTGCAATGGATGTAGTGTATTCCTCGAAAAATCTTATCATATACCAACAATAGCTATGAACTTGAGCCATCTCAAGTATGGATTCTTTTCCGCATTCAACTGGACTGCAGCTGATTGACTAGTTATTAAACACCTCCTGATCCTGAATCAATTAATGTGCCTCCTTTTGCCTGTTTCAAGATAAAAAAAGAATTATTTTGCCCAATTCATTGTGCTTATATTCAATTTTTATGATTTGAGATAAACCAGGAATTCCGTGTTTAACAAAGAATGATGACATCAAAAAACATCTTTTGAAGTTTGAATTAAGGAAGAGGAACGATCAACCTATTGTTCTTAAATAAATCACAAAATCTGACACAGTAAAAAGAAAAAAATAATAATAATTTCATTCGCACGTATTTTCAACCTATATACAGCTTTCAAAGACCAAGTCACTAAGAAATCTTTATCAAAAGAAAACATGCAAAAAATGCACAATAATTTTTTGAAATCAAATAGCCAAGAGGTATTATACTTTGAAAGAGAAATGGTTAATAGGAAAATCTTTTGTGTTTGTGTGTGTTTTACTCAAAAGGAAAGTATTAGAAAAGAGGACTAACATAATAAAGGTCTGATTTGGGCACATGTCTTAATGTTTTTATCTTTTGATCTCAAGTCTTAGTTATGAACAACCAAAGACCTTACCACCTGAGCCAATTGGCACTGTTGCTCCCTCTTAAAAAAATGCAATTTGCCCAAGTTATACAATCACAACCATACATCAGGAATATCTCCCCATGAATGATAACATACAAGTGATGTATAAAATTGGTGTGAGGAGAGCTCTGTGAGGAATATATCTAGATTCTCTTGTATGTATGACTAATTACATATGCCTCATAGTATTGAATGGAAGTTTCAGGCAATAGTGGCTCCACTTGCCACATACGACACTCAAAGTGAAAACAACATTTTAAAGCTTCTTCAATACTTCTATGCACTTCACTCGATGTAAATGGTATAGTATACATACTAGCACTTGATTTTACCCAACCAATCAACACTAAAAAACGACCTCATGGCACCATCCTGGAGTTAAGGCTGTGTTTGTTTTTCAGTGAAAGAACAAATATGCACAGTTCAAAAAAAAAAAAAAATTGACTTGTAATCAGTAGAGACAGATTTCAAGATGAAATCCACTGACCAACTTTGAGCGCAATGTTTGTATCAACTCTTTGGACACAAACTTTACTCTCATGTCTTGAAATCAAACACAGTTATTGGGTTCGGCTCTTATTAAAGTAACGAGTAACGACCCAACTGACTGTATGATGCTATGCGCAGCAGCATTGACTTCTTCCCTTGGTCACTTTACCAGTTTCATAATCTTTCAAAAAAAAAAAAGGATTAATTAAGTAAACAAATCAAAGACTTTCCGTTTATTGAACGTCAAGGTCATTAACACACAAGAAAACGTAATAAGTTTGAAATCTTCAACACTCGTTACAAGACTTCGTCTGCACAAATCCTTATCCCAGCCTTGTCAACTCACTTGTTTACAGTGGGCTTTTGATCCTTAATTTGAAGGCTTGAACCAGTTAATTTGCTTAAAAAATTATTTGAAACTGTAAACAGATGTGAAGCCATGGACTTCAAACTAAAGAACTAATTTAACTACTACAAAAACCAATGATTCCATCAACTCCCCAGTGAAAGAAAAATTAAAAAAAAAAAAAAAGTCTGAAAACTGGGTTCTCAGAGCTTAATTAGTATGTGGTATATGAACCAGAGATACAACTGTGGATAGTGCATGTGTGATTTTTTTTTCTCTTTTTCTAAGTCTTCTTAAGTCATTGACTGATTCAAATGAAACTTATCCATTTCATGCATGGAAATTATAAATAGTAGAAGGTACGTAGAGCCTGTTTTCCATAGAAGAATACAACAGCCTATAGCCTGAGAAGTGAGATACCATATAACTAATAATAAGAGCTGAGCTGAGCTTCAAGAATGGCAGCCATGCAGCAGGCCTACAATCCTCCGGAACGACCTTCAAGCAACTTGTTCAAGTACTTCAGATTTCACATCAACAGAGACTCGCCGAGCGCCACTCGGAATGCGCTGTTGGTGGTGGCAGCACTCATAGCCACCGTGACCTTCCAGGCGGGCGCCAACCCTCCCGGCGGTGTTTGGCAGGATACAAAGTTGGGACACGAACCAGGAACGTCCATCTACTCCAAGAGCCCAGTTCCCTTCACTCTATTCCTGGTTGCCAACACTGTCGGTCTTTCTGCGTCCATCAGCATCATCACTTATCTCACTATCGGCTTCCCTCTGTATGCAGAGGTCATCACCGCTTTATATTCGATGATCCTTACATATGCTTCTTCTGTAATTGCAGTCACACCCAAAGGCTCGGTCAAGTACCGTTATGTCCTCATTGGTGCTTTGCTGCCTTTCCTTCTACGGTTTATAAGGCAGACATACAGATAGTGTAGTCGCAAATATATAGTCCATGAGTTCAAATCAGTGATGTGATTGCAGAGCTGCAGAACAATGGAAGTCGTCCGTCCTGATTTCCAATTCCATTTTGGGTCGTCTGGGGTTGTCATGTGTCGTGTTCTAGCGTTGTAGCTCAAGTTGGTTTGTGGTTTGGATGTTTTAATTTTACTGGGTTGATCTTTGCTTATTGATCTGTTTGAAGCTTTCTAACTTTGAAATTTCATGATTTATTTGGGCAATAAAATCCTTCAGTTGTTGGGGGAAGAGAAATATGTTGGAATGTAATTAATCAGTTTCTGTTATCAAGCAGCACAATAATGAATGAACCAACGTGTAATCACCATGACACTATCATAGATTACTTTCACTGGTTTACTAATATCTCATGTAAACTTTGGAAGAGAAATTAATGTCCAAAACTGTCAATAAGTTGTTCATCCTATGAGCTTAAGTTGGTGAGGTCTCAATAGCAAAATCCTATATGGGCTTTAAGGGATGGACAAGTACAGGCACACACGTACCTTGTGTTGAAATTTAATTAAATAAAGTGGGGGCAAACAGCATCCTAAAAGCTTAAACTGTAAGGTCAGGTGTAGATGGGATTGCATCCAAAGTCTCCACTATAACCAACAAGAGGCCTTACCAACAAGCCCGTATTGACACCTTGCAAGTTGCAACAAACTGTTTGTAAATGAAAATAGGAAACGTTTGTTAAGAGAGTACCGAATCCAAGTGTAGGAATTTCTATCAGTGGAAAATTTTTGAGTTGTGTTTGTGCCTTGAATTCTTTATCAGTCCAATCCATTTTCAACTTATGGGTCCACACTGAATGTGTTATGTTATGCTGTTTGGGGGTTCTCTCTCTCTCATCTTTTTTGCTTGAAGAATTCGACTTTAAGAGATTAGGTGTATTGGGGTTTAGGGTTTCCGTGAATGAGGTTTTACCAATTCTGTAATTTCTATTGCGTTTTCTATAGTGGATTTTAACTCCACCCATGAATATAGGAATCTGTGTATGCTCTGCTTTTTGCTTCTCTTTACTTCTGTTTTACTTTATTTTCATGTCCCATTTGAATCTATGCCCTCTGGTGTGTTTTCGTAACAATGTTTTCCAAATTGTAATTCACTTATGGTGTTCTCACTCCTACAAATCTAATGCTTTGAAGGAAAAGTGACTCCTGAGATCTCATATCAATCATATCTCAACCACCAGTGAGAAAACATCAATTTCAATAATGGGATCCATTTAATGGTGGATACTGAATCTTCTGAAGTTGTTAGTATTTTGGGTACCTTGCAACTTATTTCCAGACCGTTTCAGGAGCCCTCAATCCTCAATCAAACTTTTTTTCTGTTTCATAAATCATGACATCTTTGAGACCTTCACAAGTAATGGAACCAACCATTGAACGATCTTGGATCTCTACCCACAAACACTTCCCACATCCCTACCCATAGGACACTACAGGTATAAATAGATCTGGCAATTGGGTTGGGTGGGTCAAGTTCGGGTTGGATCAAGATACTTCAGGTTGATTTTGGGGCAGGTTAACTTTCAAGTTGGGCCAGCAAATGTTAGACCTTAATCCTAAATGTTCAGGTTATGATTCACTCACGGGTCAATTCAATTCGGGTTATCCCTAATTGGGGCAGGTTAACTATTGAACGATTTTGATTTTCGGGTTGGATTGGGTCAACTTTTTGCCAGCCTATTTTTAGGTAAATTTCTCAACTTCTTGTTTGAACAAATATTCGTCCAAATCTAGACAGTAAAACGGTCCATTTCATGTGTTTGGGGGCCAGGTTGTGAAACATGAGACAGGTGGCAAATTATGGGTGATCAAAACCCACCTGCAGCGGGGTTAATTTTTTCTTGGCTGGATACGTTCTGGGCAGTTCATTTATTCACGCCGACCATGTCTTGATTTTTCGTCAAAATAAATTAAGATGTAATTATTAATTTATCCATTCTCATGATAACGTGGCAATTACAGGAATTCTCTCAAACAGCATATACAGTTTTTCCCTGTGGCGTGTCCTTATCTCGGACCCAGGATTTCCCGTTGGACTTGTAACACTGACTGATTCTCTTGGTCTCTTGAATCTTGATCAGGTATTTGTTATTTCCTTCTTTGTTCTATCATATAATCAATAATGAAGAAGAAGAACTGGTGTTTATATGCCGGTCAAGAATCCAACCTTTATTTACTTATTAGAGACTCAGCGTCTAAGTCTGTTTTTCCCATTTATTACTGTGGGCTCTCTTTTAATATCCTTTATAATTTGAACCAGCTTACACGCGGACGTTAATTCATCAAGACGTCATACATTAAGCAATTGAGATAATTAAATCTTCCAATTAATCCAACGATTCTGTCAGCTCCCCAGGGAAAGACCAGAGAAAAGTTCTAAATACAGGATTCACATTACAGCACCCAGTATAGAAATTAGGAACCAAAGCTGCTGCTGGAAGTGGTAATTGGTGAAGAGTGTGGATATGGAACCTGGGTTTATGTTATTCTTTTGAATGATTCATATCCAACTTACTATATATAAATACTGGAAGGTAGAGCCTTTGCATTCATAGCAACAACCAGCCAGTCTGAGAAGTAGATCAAGCTTAATTTGAGATTTAATGGCTTCTTTGCAGACTTACAACCCTCCAGAAAACCCCTCAAAGAGCTTGTTCAAGTACTTTAGATTTCACCTCGACAGAGATTCGCCGAGCGACACTCGGGATGCGCTCCTGATCGTGGCAGCACTGATCGCTGCCGTGACCTTTCAAGCCGGAATCACCCCTCCCGGAGGCGTTTGGCAGGATGTCGACGAAAATGGCAAAGATCCACACCACGTTGCAGGGAGGTCCATCTACGCTGCTCAGCCCACACCCTTCTTTATATTCTTGATGGCAAACACTCTGGGCCTTTCTGCATCCATCAGTATCATTACTTATCTCACCATCGGATTCCCTCTGTACATGGAGGTTGTCATCGCTTCATATTCGCTGCTCCTCACCTACGCTTCTGCTATAATCGCCATCACACCCGAGGATGTGAGCTTCCGCTACATTCTGATTGCAGCAGCTGTTCCTTATCTAGTAAGGTTTATAATGCAAACGTTCAGAAAGTGGTACCCGAAGCTGGAAGACGCCATCACCAATTCTGTTAAGGGCTGATTGCTGCTGGAGGCTGGAGCTTCAATTCTTCTGTGTTATGTCATATCAGCATGTGTTTTATGTACTCTGTTGCAATAAACTAAGAGTCGATCGTTTATTAGCTTGGCAATGGATTTGATTTATTGAACATTTGAGTTTTTCGAGTTTCTTTCTGTTGTTGTAAGAAATGAGTGTATCTTTCAGAAATTGCCCTGTAATGACCAAAACACTTGCATGCATGGATGAGTCTACTGGTGTTTCATATCTTTCAGAAATTAATGGTCATTGAAATATTTAGAGAATTCTCATCACCTATATTAAAGAAAGCTCATGGTAGTTTAGAAGTTACCAATGGATGGATGCTCTCAATCAAGTTTAACAGTTATTAACGGAGACTCTCAATTTAGTTTAGTTTAGTAGTCACTCAAGATTAGCAGTTACCAATGAAATTTAGAAATAGATGAATTACAAAGAGAAGCAATTAGAAATATTGCCTATTCCCTCCTTCTTTTCCCCAAAAAATGGCAGTTTCACGTTTCTTGTTTAGTCCATGACGTAATTTTGCTTTTTCCATCATTAACCCTACAACTTTTTTTGTTTCTCTTTTCCATGCACACCTATAACCCAGTCCCTTGTTTCATGCTCTCTTTTCTCAAAAATATAATTTTGGTTTTCCAATTTTATCCTTATTTTTCCAAAATGCTATCACATAAGACAAAAGGTAATCATTACAGTTTTAATTATTTACGGCCATGCCACCATTTAAATGAAAAACAATGGATTTTATCTGTCTTTCCACTCCCCTTATTCTTTTCTATTTATTTAATTATTTGGAAATAATTTACTACCAATTATTATTAGCCCAATATTTGGGGCTATCCATGGGTCGGGTCTGGTTTGGGTTTGTCCTTTTACCTCTTTCTCTCTTTCGCCCAATATTTAGGATTATTAATGGGTTGGGTCTGGTTTGGGATAGCTTGTACCATTTTTGTCCTTTTACCTCTTTCTCTCTCTTGCCCAATATTTAGGATTGTTAATGGGTCGGGTTTGGTTTAGAATAATTTGTCCAGTCCCATCCCAACAATCTTTATTTATTTTATTAAATTAAATAAAAATTTATTTATTTAACTTACTAATTATTTATTTATTTAAAGATAATTTACTAACAAATTATTATTAGTCCAATATTTGGAGCTATCATTGGTAGGGCTGTCAACAAATTGGGTTTGGGCAGTTCCAAGTAGAACCAAAATCAACCTGACAAGAATTATCAAGGACTTGAAGCTGAATCAAATTTGATAAGGTCTACAATTTTAGACCCATAACCGAATTGATCAGTTATGGGGACAATCGGGTCTGAGATGATGGACCTGATTACCTGATTATAATAAACCTATTGAAAATATTATATACATAATATTAATTTATTTAATATATATATATATATATATATATATATGAATTGGTTCAGGACTAGGTGGGAACTAGAACCGACCCAATTGGTTTGGGTCCGCCATGTCTGTTGGGTCCAACCCAACCTATTGACAACCCTAATTATTGGGTCGGGGTTGGTTTGGAATAGCTTGTACCAGTTCTACCCCAATAAACTTTTATTTATTTTATTCAATTACATAAATTATTATTTATAAAATTTCTTATTTAGTTTATTAAATTATTTACTTATTTATAAATAATTACTATTTAAGGTCATGCCACCATATAAAACAAAACAATGAAAGTCATCTCTTTCTTTTCTCTCCCCTTATTTTTTTTCCTCAAGAGTTCTCTCTCTTTATCCCCCCCTCGAGCTCAATATTTAGGATTGTCAATGGGTCAGGCCTGGTTTGGGATACTCTATACCAGTCTTGTCCCAATAAACTTAATCTATTCATTTATATATTTTATTAAATTGAATAAATTATTTATAAAATTTTATTTACTTAATTACTAAATTATTTGTTTATTTAGAAATAATTTATTAACAAATTATTATTAGCCCAATATTTAGGGCTATCAATGGGTTGGGTCTGGTTCAAGATAGCATGTGCCAGTCTTGTCCCATCCATGTCCCCACAAGGATCCCTATTCCTTGTGCTTTTTCTATGATGTCAATCATTTTGTTTTTTATTTTTTGTTTTATAAAAATTAAAAGAAAATAGTTAAAATTTACAACCTCCTATTAAAAAAGATGCAAATATATTCAAACATATTCAACCATATTTTAAAAATATTAATATACATACATATGTAGATACATGCATACATATATATACATATATAAGCAAGGATCGGGGGTCAAGGATCTAACAAAGTTATCAGACAAGCTTTCCATGCTTCATCTCCATTTTTGAAAGCTTAAAGATTTATGAGTTTTGGGGCTTTGGAAGATATTTTTTAAGAAAGTCCAACCAAATGCATGTCACCTTATCCCTTTGAAAGTCCACCCTAGGAATGGCAACGGGGCAGGGCAGGGACGGGGAGCCTCTCTCCATCCCCATTCCCGTGAAAATCCCCATCCCCGTCCTTGTCCCTGTCCCCGCTAACGGGGACAAGGTTATCCCCATCCCCTTCCCCACAGGGATTATGTATGCATAAGTTATATATGTATATATGTACACATACATCTATATATTAATATTTTTAAAAATATGATTTAATATGTTTGAATGTTTTCTAATAGGATTGTAAATTTTAATTATTTTATTTTTATTTTTTTAAATAAAATAAAAAACAAAAACAAAATGGTTAACATTATAAAAAATCACGGGGAATGGGGAAAATTGCCATCCCTAGTCCGCCCTAATCATAACTTATTGAACATATCTAGATGCATCTCATTCATGTCACAACCCTTTTTTTGAAATTGAACCGGTACCACAAGTTTTTGAAAAATCATGAACTAAAACCAATCAAAATCAATTAATTTGACTTTGACCAATTTGATTCGTCGGTTTTTTATTTTTTGTATTTACATTGTATATTATAAATAAATATATAATATATTATAAATAATTCATATATATATATATATGGTATGTTAACCGAAATCGAACCAATACCACCAACTTTTCAGTTTAATTTCCTCTGTTTGGTTTTTATGCTTTTTAGTTTTTATTGAGCATCCCTACTCACAATGCATTAACATTTCCTAATTCATCCACATCCATCATACAAGGACTCCTAATACATCCTGTCAGAGTCTGAATCCGATCCTTACGAAGCACTCCTCACACCAATCTCACAACGCCTCTCAGCCGTACATTGAAAATATATCCCATATTTTGTGTTGTTATTCACAGGGAGTTATTATCAACAAGGTTTTTAAAATCGAATCGGACAACGAACCAGTCAAGGGTCTGGTTCTCGAGTCAAACGGTCCGATCATTTGAATTGAACAGATGGCCCGTTTTGACAAAAAATAAAAAACAATAAAAAAACGATCAAAACCGTTGAATAGTTCAACCGCCCGGATCAGTAGTTTGCTGACCAAATCAATGTTTTTTGGCAAAACTCCGGTTTTGGAGAAAAACGGAACCGGTCACCTGACCTGTTCCCGGTTTTTCTGATATAACCATCCAGTCCAGGTCTTAAAAACCATGGTTACCAATACACGGTGGGATAGGGCTGTGAGGTGCAGTCTGTGAGAAGCAAATCCCGATTACCAATGCAAGTTTAAGCAAAATTTTCTCAATCAAATGATCGATTTCTGTTGGAGTCTAATTTCTACAAGTAGAGGGCTATAAAACATCAATATGTAGGGATGCCGTATATGTTGATTGATGTGAATTATTTTGGTAAATATGCATAAAATGATTTGTGGTTAGGATGAAATTTATTTGTACAGTATTCCTTCTTCAGGATCAACAAGTTGTAACTAGTTATCAGACACAACTATGAAATTTTCTTATACAAGTCGAGGCTTTTTCACATATCACTTGATCCTTTATAGGAAAAACAATGTTGACTCTCACCATAAGAAATCTATTCGAGCAATGGCACTACATCCTAAAGAGTGTGCATCTAAGCTCTTGCATGTTCCTTCTTGTAGAAGCAGCTTCTTCTTGATGATAATTTTTTTGAGTGTTCCTTCAGTAGTACTCCTGCCACAGCTAGCATTGGAACCCATTCATATACCAATACATGGCTCTGTAAACAAAATGTTAGGCTTGATACTAAAAAAATAGTAAATGTTCAATTATAAATCAAGTTTGAAATTTGAATTTTGAAATAATAATCACGTTTACCTTGAGATAGAAAGAATGTCCTGTTAGAAAACAACCTAGGAATGTCCCCGTTTCTGAAACCTGAAATTAAGATCATCTCTATAGTTCATCATAGGTGTCTGTAATATACATTTTGAGGTAAGAATAAAGAACAACTTTAATACTACTGAATGAATATATTTCTTTTGAAATAAATTGAATATTCTAGCTTTGGGAAATTGTTGAAGAGTGTCTACAAAATCCTATTAAGAAACAAACCAGTCAGTACTTAATCATTCTAATTTATTTGTGAAATGTTCATAGAAACCATGAACTTGAATTTCAGCCGCTTCATCAGAAACATCAGCATCATTTCCACGCAGTCTTAGCAGTGCAACTTCAAACTCTTTCTTGAGGCCAACCTTTACCTACAAACACAGGCAAGGATATGAAGTCTGTGTCATTATTTACCCCATTTTCCATACAACCTGATCAACATTTTCAAGTATATCTGCTTACCAGCCATCTGGGAGACTCAGGAACAAAGAAGAGACCCAGGAGCAGGAAAAAGCATGGCATAAGTCCTTCAAACAAGACACCCCCCAATCAATTAGTCCCTTGTCAGTGTACCAATTTAATCTTTAGGTGTAAGAACTTACCAGTTAGAGCCAGTGTTCTCCATGGTACAACTGCCCTATTAAGAAGGTAATTAATGATCCAGTGATAATCATGAGCTGCAGAACAGTCAGAGAGCAATGGGTTATTATCATCATTGCCTCAAAATATATGTGCTCCACTTGTTTTCCCTTTTTGTTTACCTGATTCACTGTTGTGAGTTCTCCACGTAGATGCTTGGGAGCTATTTCAGCAATATAGACTGACACCTATCCATCCATATGATCATTAAAACTTTTGAGTGAAGAGAACCAAGAGATGAAGAGATCCACAAAAATTGCTTACCACAAAAGAGAAAACTCCAATTCCATATCCCATGAAAATCCTTCCTACATCTAGCAACAGAGCTCCCTTTGTTTTTGCATAAGACAGATAAACAGCCCAAGTGAGTTCGTGTTAGATGCTAGCAGTTACATGTAGAGAGGTTCAAGATCTTGAAAACAGATTCGAACCTTAGAGCCAGTACACAGGCTTAGTAAGTGGAAGTAACATCTTTTTATTGAATCCTCAGTTGAATTGCTTAGTGGAAGGAGCCTGGATTTGTACGTCTACAAAATGAGGATGAGGTGGTGTAATGAAGTTACTCTAAATATAGGATTTTCTTCATATATTTGTGTGTATGCATGTGCAGCACCTATGATACCCGAATACCTGTACAAGAGTGCTATATCATGTGGGATACTTCAATTTTAAGTGTAAATTTCATTGGAGTGGTTCAGGATTACTGTGGAAAACCCTCAGATTATGATTGGCATCTTACTTTTGGACTGATGGGGGCCATTGTTTGGTGTGATGGTAAAACCTTGTGCTTACAAGCGTGAGAACACAGGTTTGAGTCTGTTACTAGCCACTTTGTGCAAAAA
Organism: Nelumbo nucifera; assembly: GCF_055504915.1. Classification (NCBI taxonomy): domain Eukaryota; kingdom Viridiplantae; phylum Streptophyta; class Magnoliopsida; order Proteales; family Nelumbonaceae; genus Nelumbo; species Nelumbo nucifera. Next base: position 90,718,923 of record NC_142649.1, read on the forward strand.
AAGAAATAAAAAAAAAATAGATGCCAAATGTTAGGTCCATATCCAGTCCATCCGTCTCAAGACCCTAGATAGTTGGGACTAACATTGGATGATGGCCATTTTTTATCTTATTGTTGGCATGGTAAAGGCAACAAAAGATGCAGTGACATTTGAAAATTGGAAAAATTAATCAATATTAGAGACCAAACCTATTGTTTTACAATGCCTATTCAGTTTATCCTTCTTTAATTTTCTCATACAGTGACAATGACCTAAATTATTAGTACTATGCTTAGGCATAAACAATTCATCACACTGCATGAAGCAGAGTTAAAGGCAAAACATCACAGTAAATTGGAAATTTTAATTTCTGACTATATTTCAGATTAGTCAGGGATATATGTTAAATTTGAGAAGAACCAAAACTTTATGAATCTATAGATTCATGTGTTGATGTTGTGTCTAATTGAACCCTTTGTCAAGTTCTCACTGCTCACTGCTCACTACCTTTAATACTGTGATACCATTTTCTGCAACGCATAGTGGAATTCATGCTCTTATTTTCTGTGGAAACAAAATATACAGTATTATTGTTTTTCATGCCCTTTCCTCTTTCAATAAAGAATTTCAGGATGAATTAAACAATTCAGACATGATGGATATGAAGCATAAACAATTAAACAAGGCATTGCAGAACCAATTAAATAATTCATTCTCGTAGGCTGTAAAAAACTCAGATTGGATAGGTTAGCCACCCATTTAGGGATAGAACCATTCAATTTATTTCCAGAAATTTGGAGATCATGTAAACCTTTCAGATTCTAAACAGTAAGATTAATTAAACACAACGAATAAACAAAAGCAAAATGATTTTCTTTTTTAACTTCTTTTTTTCATTCCATTGCCTCCATTATTGACCAGTGGAGGTGTGTATAGAGGACGGTTTTGGTATCGGTTTTGAAAGTTCTGTTTTTTTTTTTTTTGATCGTCCACCTCTTTAACATAGAAAATTTCTGGGTTTTGGTTTTTAGTCATAGAACCTATGGGGTAATATTGGTATTATAAAAACATTTGGAATAAGGTATTAACACCTCTAAACGGTCCATTAACAGTGGTCCTGTATATGTTATGTGGGGCTGTTCAACAAGGTATGTATAACTAAGTTTTGAAAGTTCAGGGTACACTTAAATAATTTCCTAAATGTAACAGGGTATATGTAAGTAATTAACCTTAAAGAAAATTGAAATGCATAATATTAAGTGGCTGTGTTATAGAAACATACACTATTAGGAGTGGATTAAAATGAAAGCTTTAACCCTGTCTTCACCAGAATCCTTAAGGCATTAAAAGGTCAATCAAATAATATTGGCATCACAATTAACCATCAAAATTTAATTTTCAAAAATAATACAAAGGCCATGTCCACGTCTATCCTCTACAATGTGAAAGGATGAATTCCAGACAAGACAAAATCTAGTACATCTAGATGACCCTTTGGCTGTCATATGGTCATTACAACCTACTTCCACCAGATAACAAGTCTGGTCTATGGTGTATGGGCTCAAAAGTTCCATAGGGTGAGGCTTTTCCTTTCTTTCTAAATTCTCAAGAGGTAGCCACCACCATAGAACCTTGGACCTCAAAGTGCCAAGGTCAGATACCAAGGATTACTATATCGGTTGTCAACTCAAGCATCATAATCCCATACCAAAAAGATCTGAACAGGTCAATTCCCACCAATAGAACAGTCTCAAAACAGATTGCAAACATCTTAATAGGTATTCATATATGAGAAGAGAGGATTATTTTCATGTGAAGAGGAACCAAGCAAAGAAACAACCATTCTCAACTCAAGTTGGGAGAACAGGTTGTAGACCTTCTCCTCACCAGAGGAAGAGAGGGGATCCTGAATCCCAAGCTAACCCTCAAGTAGGTTTACCAGCCCCAATATTTCTAATAGTATCAACTCTAACAATACTCACACGACACAAACCATTGTTTGATTTCTCATTCCAAAATTCATGATGGGTCATATTACCATTGTTTGATTTCTCATTCCAAAATTCATGATGGGTCATATTAAGACTTGAGAGAGAGTATGAATATATATAATTTAATTTTCACAAGCTCATTACTCCACAAGAAAGCAAATGGCCAGTGTCAAGCAGAAATGAAGACTGTGAATGGAGATGATATTTGTTGGGCTCTGGGAACACTAGGCTTTGATGATTATGCTGATCCCTTGAAAAGGTATTTGCATAGATTTAGGGAATTGGAAGGAGAGAAAGCCAACCAAAACAAGGGCAGAAACATAGAAAATAAGGAAGCACCATCCTTCTTTGTATGTGATCAAACAAGGAGACCTTTATCTCCTACTCCTTTGGATTTCAATGTGCTTGAGAAGAGTAATAGCTCTATGTCAACGCCATTTTGACATCTTGGGAAGAAATGAAGAAGCATGGCAACATTGAGTCCTATTTATGATGATGTTGATGAAGGTTATTCAATATTATGAGTGCTTTACATTTGTAGGTTAGGAATATTGGGTTCGATTATTGATTTACTAGTTGTTAGCTTGATAAATATGGATAATTCCATTCTAACCATTTTGTTGAGGAAAGGAACTTTGTACAAGGTAATAACCCATCTATTTTATCTTGGCCTGCCTTTGTGAGTTGAACCATGAAGATTTAAGACTTTGATTTATTTAGTTGATCTTGCTAATAAGCTGTAAATATTGCAGAAATTGCTATTATTTTTACTTTGATTTGAATGTCCATCCAAGTTTTGGCAATGGAGGGGATCACTCATTAAATGAAGTCTGTAGGTATGACAAATAGAGATGTCTTAGGGTTACAACCTGCACTCCAGGGCAAAAAAAAATTACTAGCAATGTTTCTAACTTTATGGCAATCCCATGAGTCAATGAACCAATGAAGTAGTACCTAGCTGTTTATTGATTATTGTAATATCTGGAATTCGCTTGTCACTGTCATCATATCCTTCACCATAGAACTCTTTAGAGCTTACATCAATGGTGGGTACCTCCAAAGGAGGCTGTCCACTTACTTTGGAGTAAACCTGGAGAGAACAAGTAGATTATTTTTTATTTAGCAGGAGAGTTGTACAAAACTAATGCACATGAAAATTAGAGAGAGAGAGAGAGAGGAGAAACAGAAATGTAAAATAGCTTCTTTAAGTACCTCTGTCATCAACTCTACAAGTTGCTTCACTGTAATTTCATTGTTAGGGTTAGCCACATTGAAAATTTGACCGTTGGCTAATCAAACTTTCAGATGCCAATTTACGATAGAAATAGCTCTCTCTCAAAAAAAAAAAAGAACAAAAACCAAATGCACACGAGTATAGAGAGATGCTTCTGCATACAGTTAATATGAATTTTGTTGGTGTGCATGTATATAGCCATCTACATATTCATATACCATCATCATCATCTAAGCCTTGTACCAGCTATATATATATATATATATATGTCGTATATGTTTACATGTCTATAATTAATGATAATATGCAAGCTCAGATAAGCTTATAAAGTTATAAACCTTCATTTACCCACTTGTGGAAATGCTGTCAATGGAAACTTTCACATATATGTTTATATGTATACATAACTATAGGCACACTTATATCTTCTTTTCTTCATTTTCCACCATTGTTTTCAATTTGAAATTTCTATGCAAATTTTTTTTCCATTTCCTTATATTTTTTCCATTGACAGTTGACAGAGCCAAAGTTGACAAGGAAGAAGGTATGAATCCTGTTGCTAAATTAATATAATTATTTTTTTAAATCTGCCTTTAGTCTGATACATATTCTTTTTAACAGAGGAAGCAATTCAGAGATCTAAAGCTTTGGAGCAAAATGATATTGAAGCTCTAAGGCTTTGTCATTTTTATCCTTTTGTCTATTTATTCTTGGATATTTATTTAATTGGTCTGTCAGTGTTCTTTATTGAAAATGTTATTAAGATCTTATTGAAAATGTTGTTTACAACATTGCCTTACTCCCTAACATTTATGCTCAATCTCAGGGATGATATTGAGGATGAGCAGTATCTTTTTTATGGTGTTAAGCTGACTGAAGCAGAATATCGTGAACTAAGGTAATTAGGTATGCATCATCTTCTCTGCATGCATTACTTCACAGGGTTAAGAAAACAACTAAGGCATTTGTCTAAGAATGATTGCAATGCCCATGATATGGCTTTGGTAATCCTGCAGATGCACCTCTCTCTTCCTAAAACACACATGCACACACACAAAGATTCAAGCAAAATGTGTTTGATATTGATCCATCGGGTTTGAAGTGAAACTTCTCATATGCAAAAGACAGTTACCTAATCATTTTGGGTGCTGCATTGATAAATTGATTTAAGAAGTGGAAAGAATCATATGGCTGTCATGGTCTTCTCTCATAGTGTAAAATTTTCAGTTGCTATATTATGGAGGAATATCAAGCTGGATTGAGTTATTTAATTTTTAGGGTCTGCAGATACAAGAAACAAATTTATGAGCTTGCAAAGAAGCATTCTGAAGATGTGGATGATATCAGTGAGGTAGTCAATTATTGTTTATATTATATTTGATATAAATAAAAATGTATTTTATTTTCTTTTGACACATTGGCTGGCTGATTTACACCATTAATTAAGAGCTTGCCGATTTTCCTAGTTTATAAAATAGTGAGTGATAACTGGTTAATGCAATCAATGTTGGAATAAGAGTTTTTTTTTTTTTAGTTTGCAAGTGTGAAATTTACTGTTGATTGCCTTTTTTGAAAACCCTGGGTTCCCAGAATTGCTCCAGTACCAAGCTAATGGTTTGTGTGTATGATTTCTTTGAAAACCTTGTTTTCTTTATGTCATTCTGTAATGTGATTCTGATGAAATAATTTATAGGAAAGTCTGTTCTAAGAGACTGAGGCTGAAATCAATCAACAAATAGAACCCCTCTAGAGGTAACTCTTCATACTTTGTCTAAGAGACTGATGTTATTCCACTCTAGATTGGAATTCAGGCCCAAACCAGTTATTGGAACTAAACTAACACGGGAAACATGCCATATGGATCCTTTTCATGGATTAATAGGCCACCTGAAAGCTCATTATGCAGAATGATTTTCTGTTGCTGATATGAGTTCAACAATCATCTACACAACTCAAACTCTTGTATTGTAATTTCAGTGTAGGAACCACTGATATCATTCTCATTCTTTATTTTTTCTTTTTTTTTTTAGTTTGGCAAACTGCACATGGCCATGGACCTTCTTACCTTTAAACAACGAGAAAATAAGGTGTGGCATCTGAATTCAAGGGAATCAACTTCTCTATGAGTTAAGATAACTGCTACCCTATTGTGTTAAAAGTTAAGCTAACAGCCAAGAGTGCTTCCCGTAGACTAATAACCTATACACATGGCTAAATTCTTACTAGGGAATAGGATTCCAATCCTTGAACCTGAACTCTAGTCAAAACCCAATATCAGTAATTCAATACAGACTAGGATGACTTCCTGAAATCTCAAAGAGGTGAAATGGGCCAGTGTGAAGTGGAAGTCTCCCTTATGTGGATTAATCCTGGACTGAGAAGATAAGAACCAAAGTTGAGATCTTAAGAATCAATTAGACAAGTCAGATGGTGTCCTGTAGGCCATGACCTAATAGACTCAATCCAAAGCCTAGCACTACATTAAAAACTTGTTGCTTACCCTTTGACAGGTCTGGCCTCTGTGTCATATCATAACCCAGGTCTAAGGTAAATACCTGAACACAAAATTGTTACACTTGACCATGAACTGAAGCGTTAACTTTGGATCAACCCAGGGTTTTAAAAGACATGAGGCAGAGCCAATCAACATGCAACTGTGAGTCCAAATACAAATGATGGTTTAGATTGAATTAAGGGAAATATAAACATACCCTGTTCTTCTGACTTAAATCAGCAACTAATTAAAAGGAAAAACACAGATCAAAAGCACAAGATGTCCAACTAATTAAATTGGCAACTAATATCTCTTCTATTCATGGAAAGAGGAAGCAACAAGATGCCCAACTGACAACCAATAGTCATAAGTGAGTTAGGCAAGCACCAGCTGCTGCTGATGGCTTTCAACCACAGCCAGTAGGACAACTTCCATTAGAAATGATATTTTTTGTAGTTACAGGATGATTTAGAACCCTTTTCATGCCCTAATAGGTAGTATGTTCTTGTCTTTGAATTTAAGACCATGTGCAAGCTTACTTTGCGTCAGGATTATTTGTGAATAAATCACATGGTCTTATCTTTGAATGATCTTAAATTCTCAGGATTACTCCCAAATTCTCAACCTAGAAGATTATAGATTCTCAAGGATCTTAAAGATATCCTTCACAGAAATCAGGAACTAGGATTTTCAGGATACAAATTGAATGCAGGATCAAATGTTTATACCTGACCTACATATAATAAAGATGCAACTGTAAGATTGGGTGATCAAATTATGCATAAAAGAATGAATGAAGAACTTTTTAATTATGCTACCATTAAATTCTGATACGTCATTTATGAGCCAAGTATGGTTTATTTGTTTGTTGGCTTGAAATTGAAGAGAACGCAATCAAAGTGGTTTTATAAGTTGAGTATTTGTATCCAATCCATTTTTTTTTCAATCTGTTAATCATTGGATTTTTTTTTTTTTTGTTCTTAGAAAGATGATGAAAGGCAATTGGACAGACAGGCCCAATGCAGATTTCTGAATTCCACTGCAGAGCTATAAACGTTCAAAATGTTGAAAACCCCCCACTCTATACTCCAATGCCCGCCCATGAATTGGCATCAATTCCGAGCTGGCACCCACCCAAACTGTATTTTGGGCCTAGAAATTCTGACCCTGGGCTGAACCGTCATTCTCCCTTTTTTTATTGTTTAATTCAATCATAATAGAATATTGAGATTATTTTTCTTTCTTAGACTACTTTTAGAGGGCATATAAAGTTGTCTCAAAAACAATTGAAGGCATTCAAATGCACCTCTAAATTAGACTTTTAGAGACACTTGTAACTACCTCTATACAGGACTTGTAGCGTTGGTGCAATAAAGGCAGTCATATGTGCCTCTAAAAGTCCAATTTAGAGGTAGTCGTATGTGGAATGCCAAGACATGTAATTTTCATTAGTTTTTGGTGTAGGGCAACTGATGGTTAAGTAGTTCATCGGCTTAACCCCGTAAATAATCTGCTTTCTCAAGTGAACAACACCAAGTAAAATGGTTCGCTAATTAGCCAAGTTGCCTGCACAAACAATCAAATCAATGAGGATGCGCCCTACAACTTGCAGGGCATTTTCTGATATGCAATGCATCATAAGTGAATGGAATGGACCATCTTCTTTGAATAGCAACTTGCAACCATCCAAATATGCATGGGCCTAAACATTGTTATAACAACCCGTTTCAAAACCCATTCAAGATAAACAGGGAAGGGGGGCAAATGAAATAACTAAATAACGGTCAGACTTATGTCTGAGTCAGATTACTCATCAATTTGGAACCAGAAAACATTCGCCTTTAACCATAGTGTACTTCGTATCCAAATAACCAACTCAATGAAACTGGCATCAACTTAATTATTATAAACAAAATTGTTACAAGTAATCATTGTTCCAGAGAAACCCCGAAAGAGCAATACTCCTGAAAACCTGAATAAGACCAGCCAAAGCTCACTTAGGCTTATGGAGCAGTTTGAGTGGCAGAAGTAATTTTTTCTTCTGGCAAAAATGGAATTGGCTTGGTTGGGGCAGGCAGGCGCCCTATGCTATCAACCTTGTCCCGCTGCTTTGGTGGAGGCCTGGCTGGTCTTGGCAGTAGACGCCCCTTCTTCTCAAACCACTCAGGCTTCAGTAATGCACGGAAACCCAATTTGTTATAATGAACTCTCCTTACAGATCCACCAGCTTCTTCAACTGCTGCCTTCGCCCTAGCTGTCACCCTTGACACCTGCACCACCCATAGCACCATATGCACATCAGCATGGTTGTACTTAGCATGCAGAAAGTAGTGTGCCTTTATTTTTCCAATCAATTAGTAATAATGGAATAATAATTGTATATTTTCATTTGTCTGTCAAAGAGGGTGAACCTAAATTTGTTATTTTTTTTCCGAAAAATGCTTGGATTAATGGTGCCTTGTGGCCTAACAAGCTTTGCTCAATTGGATGTTCAATGTTGCTAAGGCCATTTTTGGGAGTGCTTATGTTAAAAATAAGTGCTTATTAGATAAGTACTTAAAAACAAGTGCTTATTCAAATAAGCACTTATTTGTTTTCAAGTGCTTATTTTAAAAAATAAGTACTTATTTCATATTGGGCGTTTGGTAGTCTTTTTCTCCAATAATCACTTATATAAGCATTTCTGAGTATTTTGTCCTTCATTTTCTTTCAAATTTTACGAAAGCACTTTTATAAAAGTACTTTTATGAAAGCACTTTTACAAAAGTACTTTTATAAAATTCAATTAGGGATGGTTTTATAAGTGACTTTTTAAAATTCAACTAGGGATAATTTTGGAAGAAAAAATTGAATAAGTGCTTATTGTATAAGCACTTAAAAAAAAAACTGGAAATTTGGGCTTAAAAAATAAGCCCTTATTTTTAAAAAAAGCACTTACTTCGGACTTATTTCACAAACACCAATAAGTGCTTAATGGTGTGGTTCCGGCCCAAATAAACACTTATTTTTGAGCACTCCCAAACATGGCCTAAGTGTTCTTTGCAATCAACTGTATTGACCAATCAGTGTAGAGAAAACATACTACAGGACTAGTTCAGGTTTAATTAAATTTTGAGAATCAAACAATTGATCAAATACTGATAAGAAAAGCAGTTAGAATACGTAGGTCTTTACTAGGATATGCATCAACCTTATTTAACATTAACAATCAAGAAGATTTGTAATGAAAAAATGATAAGATAGGGGAAAAAAGATGTACAAGATGGACACTGACCAAAAAGATCATCAAAACTGTTCAAAAGTTGTTCGAGTGGCATTGGCACAGCTATACAAGTGTTATGGGCCCGGGCGTAGGATCTCATCACAGGTCGGTCCACGGGGAGAACCTCTAGTTTCCCCTTGCCTCTCCCTTTGCGTGCCGACCCTATCGTGGCGACCTAAGGGGTGATTTGTCCAAGAGATCACCCTAATAATAGTGGCTCCTTAAATAGGAGATTACAAGAGTCCTACTCTTAGGGAGACTCCTTGCTGAATAGGGAGACCTCGAACTCTATATTGATAAGATAAGACTGATAAGATAAGTCTTTCTTAATCCTAATCTAATAAGATAAGATAATCTCTCTTAATCCTAATCTAATAAGATAAGATAATCTCTCTTAATCCTAATCTAATAAGATAAGTCTCTCTTAATCCTAATCTAATAAGATAAGATAATCTAATCTACTAACTTAATAAGATAAGAATAACAAGATAATCTAATCTAATCTGTTGAATGGATAAGATTGTTGTTGCCGAATTGGATAGGATGAGAACACTGGATCATTGCTGCTGTTGTTCCCAATACACGTCCACATCATTACTCCCCTCTTGGACTACGAGCTTGTCCTCAAGCTCGAATTCAGGATGGGTGTCGGGAAACACCATCAAAGGAATCCCGGATAGGTGGAATGACTTTGCCCTCCTGGACCGGGTTCCAATGAAGAGGGTTCATCCTCATCTTCCTCTTGTTTCACCAGGAGGCAGAAAAGTTTCTTGCACTTGTGCCCTGCTGAGTAGAGTTCATCGCAATTAAAACATTGTCCCCTTGCCCTACGCTCCCCATACTGGATGCTGATCTGGAATTGTTGCTCGTCTGTGGCTTCCGTTCTTGGCTGGCTGCTGAATATGGAGCCATTCCGAGTGGTTCCAGGGATGCCCATGCTGATGGAGGCCGCCCCATACTGAAGGTTTCGCGGCTGAGTTGTAGTTTGCATTCGAAGGCGCGAGCTATATTCATGGCTGTAACCAGGTTGGGGGGATTCTGCATTTCCACGTCCACCCGCAGGGGTTCTGCTAACCCAGCGGTGAACATGTCTACCTGTTGGTCCGGTCGCACTGAAGATGCCCTCGCGAGGAGGGTCTGAAACTGGCACTGGTATTCTGCCACCGTGCCGGTTTGTTTAAGGTTAATCAGCTCGCCTAAGGGGTTGCTTGTCAGTGGGGGCCCAAATCTAAGAAGGTAGTAGGACTTGAACTGGGTCCAACTGAGCCCAGGTTCTTCCTGTTCTAATCGATAGAACCAGAGTTCTGCTTCCTCTGTTAAGTGAAAGGTGGCTAGGCTTACCTTATCCCGGTCGTCTGTCCGTTGATTTCGAAAAAACTGCTTGCACCGGTACAGCTAGCCCAAGGGATCTCCGTTGTCGTTGTACGACAGGAATTCTAACCTGCTGTACTTGGGGATGACTTTGGCCCCCTGGTTGCCGAATTGCTGTTCGCCGAAAGACTCCGACAGATCTGGTCGGCGGCCGCTAGTGGCTGTCACCCCTTCTGTGTTCCTCTCTTTGCTAGAAAGGAATAACTCCATCAGACGCTGTAGCTCCCTAACTTCGTCCTTGATTTCCCGTACTTCCAAGCTGGTCTCCATGACCCGGTGCTCGAGTTCGTGGACCCTGGACGACAGCTGCTCCAGATCACCCATGACGCCTTGCTCTGATACCAAAATGTTATGGGCCCGGGCGTAGGATCTCGTCACGGGTCGGTCCACGGGGAGAACCTCTAGTTTCCCCTTGCCTCTCCCTTTGCGTGCTGACCCTATCGTGGCGACCTAAGGGGTGATTTGTACAAGAGATCACCCTAACTCTCCTTTACTCTTCTCTTTGACTGAAATTTTGGATGCCTTTATTCAATAATAGTGGCTCCTTAAATAGGAGATTACAAGAGTCCTACTCTTAGGGAGACTCCTTGCTGAATAGGGAGACCTCCAACTCTATCTTGATAAGATAAGACTGATAAGATAAGATAAGTCTCTCTTAATCCTAATCTAATAAGATAAGATAATCTCTCTTAATCCTAATCTAATAAGATAAGTCTCTCTTAATCCTAATCTAATAAGATAATCTAATCTACTAACTTAATAAGACAAGAATAACAAGATAGTCTAATCTAATCTACTGAATGGATAAGACTGTTGCTGCCGAATTGGATAGGATGAGAACACCGGATCATTGCTGCTGCTGTTCCCAATACGCGTCCACATCAACAAGCTTAAGTATTGCAATGACAATGAGGACTTCTTAGAAATTCCATGCCTTGTAATTTGTTGGCCAAACAAGGGGTGACTAGGGGGCACTGGGACAGTTGTATTGGGCTATATTGTAATTAGTTGTACTGTAGAAAGGCAATTGCTTCTACCTCTCCTGGGACCCTATTGTGTACACCTTTTCTGTTTATATTAATGAATTGTTACCTGTTACCTATTAAAAAAATTCCAAGCCTTGTGACCCCTGATTTCACCATGGCAGCAGTGAAGGCATTCAGCTTCCTTCAAGTCTTAGCAAGTACTACAACCTTCAAGGATCTCTCCTAATTCCCTGCCCCATCTAATATGATTAGTGGGAGTATCTTTCAAATTTTCATCATCAGACATGAGGTCCTTTATGAGATATGACCACCTAAGGTTAAAGGATCATATTTATAACCTCTGCATCAATATTCTGAAAATCATGATTGTATTTTAAATCATAGAGAAAGTTGAATTGAATCTAATTGTGAACCATGTCATAGGGCTATTTCAGTTTTTTAGAAATCTATCAGAAAGGTTTAAAAACACGTATACTAAAAACCTAAATAAAGGCCATTTATCCGATGTTGGTCCCAGCTATCTAGGGTCTTGGGAGGGGTAGACTGGATACGGTCCTAACCTTCAGCATTTTTTGCACAAAGTGGTCACTCTCATATTCAAACATGCATTCTCACGCTTGCCAACCCAAGGTTTTACCATTACACCAAGTATTGGCCCCTATAGTCAGGCTGGTCACTTCTTATGTACCTCTTTCTTTTTTATAAAAAACAACCTTTTATTAACCTTTCAAATTAGAAGGAAGTACAAAGGGAGGGGTAAATTCTCTTAACCCTCCCCAAAGAAAATAATTCAATTACAGAATGGCCCAAAACAGTTGTTCCCTTCCCACCCCTTGTTTAGCAAGGGTATCCGCAAAAGAATTAGCACACCTCTTTACCCATTGAATCTGAATCTCCATACCTTGTGCTAGCCGGTTGAACATTCTTTTTTCATTAGCAAACTTCCAAAGGCCTTTCTTTCTTCTTGCAGCCATCCTATAACCAACTTTGAATCCCCTTCAATAATGAGTTTGCTGCAGCCCAGGTCCCTTGCCTTCTTCATTCCTTCCATCACTGCCAGAATCTCAGCTCGTCGAGAATTGCCCACACCAATAGGACCAGAAAATAGAGCAAGGACTTTCCAATCTTCATCCCTAAAAGTTCCTCCAATTCCCAAAGGCCCCAGATTACCTTCACTACTCCCATCAAAGTTCAGCTTAGTAAAGCCAGAGGCCGGGGGAGACCAAATTTGGCTAACCTTGGTTTTAGCAGGTGCTGAGTTGGTCACTTCCAATTCCTTCTTATCATATTTGTGGAGATATTGTCAAACATATCTAGAGATTTCGCCCAATGCACTAATCTAGTAGTAATTGTTTCAACAATGACCTCCTTATTCCTCTCCTTTTCATTAAAGATCCTTGAATTTCTTTCCTCCCACATTGTCCAACACATGGCAACTCAACACATCTCCAAAGAAGTCTACCCCTCTTCTTTGGCCACCTAAAGAAGGAAGAGACAAACAAGCTTTGTACATCTAGCAGGAGTGTCCATCTACAACCAAATAAAGAGAAAAACCATTCCCAAATATATGAGACAAGTGAGAAAGATATTAGTAAGTGATAGCAACTCTCACCATTTGCCTTACAAAGGATACACCAATTAGGAGATAGGCACCAATTAAGTCTTTTTCTATGGAGCAAGTCACAAGTGTTACATCTTCCCAGAAAGGCTTCCCAACAAAAAGCACCAATCCTTGGGGGAATTGGTTTGCCCCAAACTTCCAGAACTGGAAAGTCTACGCTGGAGCTACCTAAGGGTTGTGTTAAGACCTTAAAAAAGGAGGCACAAGAAAACTCTCCATCAGGGGTCAGAGTCCAAAGTCTACTATCCCTTCTCCCTGGGTCCAAGACCACGCCACCCAAGGTCTGAATTAAGGCTGATCCATGGTTGACTTCAGCATCCCTAAGGCCCCTTCTTAGACCCAAATCCCAATCAAAGCTGAGGAAAGAATCTGAGGGTACCATAAAGGTGGGGACAAGCTCACTTTTAAACATAGAGATAGAATACAAGGAGGGGAATTGTTCTTTCAAGGTCACATCTCTGACCCAAGAATGTTCCCACAACTTTACCCGGTTTCCAGAACACATAGGTCATACCTAATGAATGGCAAGAAAGAAGGAAGAATGGCGTGTATAGATTTCCAAGGAGAAGCTTGTGTAGCCCTTGCCAAAACTCCAACATCCCAGCCATCTGCCATTTGCCCATGAATGCTCACAATCACCTTAGCCCATAGTTTATCCCCCTCCCTTGGCAGCCTCCAAGTAGTGCCTCATGAATGCTCACAACTATTTTCCAAGTAGTGCCTCATGAATGCTCACAACTATTTTCCAAGTAGTGCCTCATGAATGCTCACAACTATTTTCCAAGTAGTGCCTCATGAATGCTCACAACTATTTTCCAAGTAGTGCCTCATTGCTCCTTTGAGTATTTCCTACCCCCAAACCACCTGTCTCCTTCTAGTGCTCACCTCCCACCCAACTCTATGATCCCTTTTTTCTTCCCCTGGTTCCCACAAAAAGTCTCTCATCAATTTTTCTAACACCCTACTCACTCCTTCCGGGATCCTAAAAATAGATAAGAAGTAAACTAGCAAGTTGGTCAATGTAGACTTAATCATGGTCCCCAAAAGGAAAGATAATTCCTTTTCCACGAAGCTAGTCTCTTAGTGAACCTATCCACCACCGGGTTCCAAAAAATATTATTTCTGGGATTATCTCCTAAAGGCAAACACAGATAATTTATAGGCCACTCAGAGGTTACACAACCCAGAATCTCCGCCCTCTCAGCTACCACTCAGAGGCTTCATTAGCACACCTCTTTACCCATAGCATGAAAGAACCTTGTATTCCTGTTACCTTCCTTCACCCATTTGTGTCTGAACTTCTATCTCCAACTTACTCCTTCCTTATATAACAGATCTTCTAATTGCTTCCTTAAGGTTCACCTTTCCTCCTTATCCCTTTCCTCAAAAGTCCCTTCATTCTTTTTGCTGCCCAGCTCCTCAATTCTATCTATCACTTCCTGTTTTTTTCTCTTCGATCCTACCAAACTGTTGAATGTTCCACTCCTTGATCTCAGATTTCAGCTCCTTTAACTTCTAGTGAAATTTCATCCCTTCCCATTTGACACTTGGGTCACTCTCAGCCCACCACTCCTTTATCTTTTCAACAAAACCTGGGTGACACAACCACATGTTTTCAAATCTGAACATTGTTGGACCCCAACCACCCACTCCTTTGGCAATGGAAATAGGCCAATGGTCGGAAGTTACCCTAGGCAAGGCTTTGGATACAAGGTTTCCCCAAATCACAGTAAACAAAAATCTATCTAGTTTGGAGCAAATAGGGTTTGTTTGAAGGTTAGACCAGGTGAAATTGGTATGCAACAGAGGCAATTCTTTTAGTTCGAAAGTATTAATGAACTCGTTAAATTTCCTCATACTCACTGTAGCTCTTTGCCTCAGGTTGTTTGTCTCCTCTACAAATCTGATTACATTGAAATCTCCACCTATGCACCAAGTTCCTTCCCATAACCCTCTAATATCTCCCAATTCCTCCCACAACTCCTCTCTTTCTCTGTAGTCTGTACCCATTGGGACCATAAATGTTTGTCAGAACACATTCGAACCCATCTACCAACTGTCGAAATTTTACGAACACTGTAAATCTACCAACAAGTTCTTTCACCCCTTCTAGGACCTCATTCTTCCATAATGTCACTATACCTCCTAAAGAGCCCCAAGATGGAGACATTGCCCAGCTTATTCCCCTAGCCTTCCAAACACTTCTAAACCACCTTGCATCAAAATTTGGTAACTTAGACTCCTGAAGGATTACTATGTCTGGATCTTCTCAACACTTCTCATATCAAAGATCTCTTTCTCGCATTTCCAATCCTCCCACATCCAACTAATCAGCTTCATTTCTAAGTGGCTTTCTTTCTCCCCCTAAGTGTTACCCCTAATTGCTTCCTCCCCTCCTCCCCTTTCGTTCACTAAATTCCTTATCACCCTCCACATCTAATCTCAGTCTTTCAACCTCACTCAACTTCCTCTTTCTTACCTTTCCCTCTTCTTACTTTCTCGCATTTCCCTCTGAATTCTACACCCAAGTTTTCCCACAAGATCCGCCATTGAATCTTCCCTAACGCTTTCTTTCCCACTTTCCTTCAGCTCTCTTTCTCTCTCTCTCTCCCCTCAATGTTTTCCTCCCCCGTCTTTAACTTTATTGAAGGAGATTCACCATGTAAATTTTCATTGTCTCTTCCTTCCTTATGTAATTCTTCTCTTTAATTCTTCAAGAAACTCTTGTATCAATTCCCAAATTTTTAAACCTCTTTCCTCTTCCCCTTCTCTGTCCCTCAACCCCACCTCTTCTTTTTTTTTTTTTTTTGATCAATAAACCCCACCTCTTCTTCATCACCAACAACTTGGGCTTGTGGCTTGATGGCAACCTAGGATCCGAAAAACAGGCAATAGACATAGAACAACTATTTGTACCCAAAACAGAACTTACACATAGACCCGGTTTAGAAGGGGAGGAAGGCATATGAGAGGCGCTAGGAGCTTGGTTTGTGAAGCCACAATCTGCAATTTGGGGCTCACTAATCATCCCAGAATTAGGATACTGATGTAAACTCATGGTTCCTCTTGTAGTTCTATCGCTTATCCCCATTAGGATTCTCCTTGACAAGGTTCCGGTGATTATTCACTATTTCCTTACAACCATCCGGCTGACCTTCCGATATTTGGCCTGGTTTCCCTTTGTAATGGTCTAGAGTTTCTTCCCCAACTTCCAGGCTGCATTCAGTCTCGTTGCACCTTTCCCAATCCCAGGATGATTCAGGTTTTGGGTAAAAGTCTCCTTGTTTATCTCATCCCCAAAGAGCAAGGCAATGTGGCCCAATATTTCACCCTCGTTCTCCTGTTCATGTTCGTCCTCCGAACTCCAATCCACAGTTTCTGTTTTAGTATCACTGTCCTCTTCGTCTGACAGCTCCAAGTCCACCCAACCACCATCCTCCACTTCATTATCATCTGTGCACTTGCTTGCATAGTGAGGATTCCGTCTGTCTTTGGACCTGTCTACAATGTTCATCTTTCTAGCTTTTTTTATTGGGATCCATTGCATACCTTGTCTGGTAGAAGACCTGAATGAAGAAGTCTTCAAAAAACTCTGTTTTGGGGATGAAGATAGACCTGATTTGTTGTTGCGCCCCCCTTTTTTTCCCACCCACATGACTAATAACAAGGTCATAAGGCTTGGTTTGCTCCTTCGCTCCCCTGCGGTTGATTTACAGAGGGGGTTGGCTTGACTCGATCTCCAGCTGGTTCAGACCGATTTTTTACTGGCTTTTTAATTTTTTGTGGACACCACGGTGGCTCACTTTTTGCCCCCTTTTAATTACCTCGACAAAGGATGGCCCTTTCCCTCTTTCTTTTTTATTTTCAAAAGATTTTGAAATACTTTCTTCTTCTTTGCAGGTGTCGGTTCAACTTCCAACTGCTTCTACCTCTTACTCCTTTAGTCAGAATCCCTAGTTTAAGGGATTGGACCTTTGGATCCTTCAAATTATATCCAATCTTTATGAAAGTTATTGTTTCCTATAAAAAATAAAAATAAAGAAATTAAAAAAAAAAAGTTTCAGTTGTACACTAGAACATAAAATGATATACTTAAGTTTGACTTCAAGGTCACTTGACCTACATAAAATGGCTCTTTAATCTACATATGATGAAAAGTAAACTCAATAAGGTTTTTCTAAATAGGTCTTAAATAACCTAAATAAATCTTTTTTCTAGAAAGGCTTTTTAAAATAAGTGTCACTTGAACAAAAATAAAAAAAAGGAATAACGAAGTAGAGAATTAGGTCTCATTTTTTTAGTAAGGAATTGGGTGTCAATTGTATTCATCCAAACTAAGGTTCAAAGTATTGATACACCCCAATACAGCGCAAGGGGTGTATGGTACTCTGAACCTTGCACCCATCTTTTTTTTTTTTGTTTTTTTTTTATTTTCAAAAATAGGTCAGGGTAGGTCTTAGGCCTGTCTACCCCCTTAAATACAGTGTTAATGGACTCTTAGATGATTTGTGAATGTCAGACATGCATCAGAGTCTAAAACTACACAGATTCTTGAAGACACTTATGCATACCTCTTCCTTTCTATCTCCCATCTTATTTGACATAGATGGATGGCTAATGTGCAAGATGAACGAAATTTTCTGTATCAAGCATTATGTAGTAACAAGGCAACATTTTTTGCAGATATATAATGTTATAATGAAAAAAAAAAACAAACTATTTTAAAATTATATTCTTCCATAAATGTGTCCATGAGACCAACCCATGTCAGGTTCCCAATTCTGATTCCCATGTCTGTGTCCATGCAACATTTTTTGGATAATTGAAAGAAGTGTTCATGCAACATTAATCACAACATTTTGACAACCATGCTCTACATGTTGTATGGACACTTAAAATTGGACCAACATATGAGCATACTATGGTACCATTTGACAAGTCTTTTTTAAAAGATCTTCTGGAAGATTTGACAACCAAAAGACATACTGGGCTTTTACATAAAGATCTTGGCAATCCACAAACCGTTTGGTTGGAGGCACATCTTTCCACGCAAAGATGAGACGAACAAAGGCGAGAAGCTCCATTTCTAGCTTCTCGCGTCTTTTCAGGGAGGAATCTTTTGGCAACTAGATCTTCCCCCAACCAAACGGGAAAAGACGAAATCACAAGTTGCCGGGCTTTTAAACAGCCAACAGCCCGCACGGAAAGACACGCCAAATGGGGCTACGTTTTCTTCTATTTGGAACATATAACTCAATCATAGAGGGTCCTCAGCCTCCCTATTTTCTCTCTCTATTTTCTAACCAGTCCTAATCTAGACCAATATATTCCCAACTATAAATCCCAGGCTACTATTATTTTATCAACATCTTTTTTATCATTCCAAGAAAATAAAAATAGTTTGAACATCTAATAAAAACAATTCAATCAACTATTTTTTTGCCCAATGGGCCATCAAGACTTTAGCAAAAAAAACAAACAATTGAAACCCAAAAAGTAAGGCAAGACGAGGAATTAAGCAGTATAGACAAGATGCCTGCTGAAACTGCATGTTGTTAGTGACTATTACCTCCAGATGAATTGGCCATTCAATCTGCTCAGCACCACGTCCAAATAATTTGACTCCGTCTCTTATCTGCTTTCCAATTGCCCCAGCATCCTATAGAGACATAACAATCAGTACCAACCAAAGCCCATAAATTGTAAGGTAAGTCATAGAACTAGAAAAGGATGATTCAGTACCTTGAGAGTTTTCATTGTAATCAGTTCTGATGAGTCAATCTTGCCTGCATTTATAAGGTTTGCAATCTTTCCCAACCCAACTGGCTGCCAAAAGAAAATAAGAATTAATCATTCAAATGCAATGACCACATTATAAGTTAATAGAACAAAATCCACCAAGTTGGAGCAAGCACCCAGGCAGAGGGGCATACCACAGTCAACTATTGTGTGTATAAGAGAGAGAGAGAGAGAGAGAGAGAGAGAAAGAGGAATGTTCCAAAAGCACAAGACACAAGAAGAGGTCAAGCACCTAGCACCTGAGGCACAAGGTGTGGTGTGTGCCTTTTTGAAGCAAGGTGCAAATTCTTTAAAAATATTTAAAAAAGTAAAGAGCAATAAGAAATTATTTAAGTGCCCATAATATGTTGATGATACGACGCTGAACAGAACAGAATGTAAAACAGGATTCATGTAGCCAACCCCATATAGATGGGACAAGGTGTAGATGTTGATGATTGGAACACAAAAAAATAGTAATAACATAAAAAATGCAAACTTGATAATATTTAAAAGAAGCTAAATGTTTTAAAAAGCATATTGGCTCAAATTAAAATACATAAGCATGACATATAAAGGATATTCAAAGTGAAAATATGGAAGTGAAACCAAACATATGTGGATCATAATGAAGTGCTCCAAGGACTCAACAATTCAAGCATGTGAAACTTTCAATTTGTTTTATTGATTAACAATTTAATCTGTTCATTTCCTGATTGCATTATTCTAAGTGGTTAGTGTGATATCAAACATGTTCCATTCTTGATCCTAAGAGATTGTCTCTCTACCAACACAAAGGCCACTTGATGCAAGCCCAAACAAGTTCATGCAGGAGTTTGGAGCAACACCAACCTAAATTTTTGGCCCAAAAGAGTTGGTTTTGTGATTTTAGTCACAATTCATTCTATTTTAGGATTATCCGATATTAGTTCTATTGGTGTTACTTATTTAGACTAATAAAAAAATCATTGTTACTTCTTTGGTGGAAATTTTGCCATTTGACATCTTATTTTCAAAGAACTAAAGCTCCATGTATTTGAAAGATCTTTCTTTTTGTTTATTTAAAAATCAATAGACCATTGCTAGTGCACAAACAACAATAAAAGGTAATCCAGAAATTGATAAACCATTACAAAGGTGTAAAACACATGAAATTCTGCAAAAGAGGCATGTAT
The DNA here is from genome assembly GCF_055504915.1 of Nelumbo nucifera. Lineage (NCBI taxonomy): Eukaryota > Viridiplantae > Streptophyta > Magnoliopsida > Proteales > Nelumbonaceae > Nelumbo > Nelumbo nucifera. The sequence continues at coordinate 90,738,814 of NC_142649.1, forward strand.
AAAAAGCATGCACCTGGACTGTTGAACACGTCTTTTGTGAGGGGCTACACCTGCACTCAAGCGAGGCACATGCCTTAAACTTAAAATAGGACTTGTCTTTGTGCCCAGTAATGGCTTTTAAAACACTGAGAAAGATAAATGAGGGTGCATCTCACCACAAGCACAAGTACAGGCAAATACAAAATTCCCATTGAGAATGAAGAAAAATCTTTGGATAGGGAGTTAGGAGTAATATACAATAGGATGCAAAGATAAGCTAATATCATGGCTGACACTCTGGCAAGACAAGGGTAAAGAACTTTGTTGTATTGAGGGTTGTCTCCCATGGAACAGGATTGTAATAATAGAATATATGAATCACTCAAGTGGGATAGGTAACAGGCACTAGTGGATAGAGACCGCATACAGTGAGTGGACACAGATGGAAAAAGGCTGCTGAACATTTTCTGGCGCCCTACTTTATTATGTGTTTTAATTGACCTATTAGGGAAATCCAAACTCCAATAAATGTGGGAAATACTGAAACAATCTTAAACAACATTCTGTCCAATCCAAAGAGCTTGATGGTTCCTAGGTTATTAAGGTAAGAAAAGGTCAAGATTTTAATTATCCGATCAATGTTGTGCTTACCACTCATTTATTAAAAAAATGTTGTGCTTACCACCCCCACACTCATCTTTCTCTACTTTTTGTTTCATGGGTCTATGTATCATGGTAAACCTCTTTATTATTGTTCTTATTATCAATAACTAGATTTTGTTCTCTGCCACCTATTTTTAAATATACTCAGAAAAGTTTGTTAGCTAAAAAAAGAATTAGGTAATATTCAATTCAGTTAACACATAAGTTGGCCACATTCACGCAAAAGACTCAGACAAAGAACATCAAACAAATAAGAGCTTTCCTCAAGGGAGACTAAATCAGATTTGCTGATGAACAACCTACTTACCAAACCGAGCCCTTAATCCTTGGCAGAGGGAATTCTATGTTTTCAGGGCTCATACATTGGGTAATTTTATCACTATAATGTTTGTAGGACAAACAAGATCAACATAAAAAGGGCTACTACCCAATATTGGTCTTGGAATCAGGGGTCTTGTGAGGAGTGGATTGCATAAGAACCTAGCCTTACCATTTCTGTGCACCAAGACAACTATAAGACTCAAACCCATGCTTTCAAAGTTGTCAACCTGAGATTCAGCATTTTTTTATCAATGCCTGAGATATCCCATTGCACCAAGCAATGGCCCCTAAGACCCTAACTACCTCAGGATCTTAAATTGTTGTTGGATTAGTTAAAAGTCTTAAAAAATCCCAACTTAAGCAAGTTATCTATGTCTGTAGGCCACTTTCATATCTAAAGATCTAGATGATCCTCTCACCCTCCAAGACTGTTAAAGTATGCCAGTTCCCACGATATTTAGTATATTCCCTATCTGAATATGTCCCATGTAGAACTAGAACATAAACTATACACGAAAGAAGATATATAATTATTTTGACTAATATTACAATACGTTTTTACCCAATTAACTTGCTGCATAAAAAAGGAAAGGTAAAAGAGTTCATACAGAATAAGGGTTATATAGTGTTAAACTCTGTATTAAGTCTCATATGCATCCATCATGCCTACCTTGACAAATTATCTTCTAATGAGCAGTAGGGCTGTTCATGAAATCTTATAAACTGACAAAACCAATTAAATCGGACCGACTCGATCGGAGATAATCGGTTTTAAAATAAAATTGGTCGGTTTCGGTTTAAAAAATGTCAAAACCCGACGCTTCGGTTTGGTTGCAGGTTACGTATTTGAAACTCAAATTGAAACCGACCCAACCGATATACATATGAAACCTTAGGCTATTAGGCTATTATAAAGGAATATTACCAAAAGAGACTGTCAGCAACTATTTTTCGTACTTATCTGACATCTCTCAGTCGGTCATTTCTTTCTTGTCTAACATCTCTAAGTTGGTCATTTCTTTTTTACAAATCCAGAAATAAATCGTCATGTTTTTGTATTACATTCACCCGAAGGAGAAAACAAATTGTCATATTTGACAAATTTGAGTCCATCAAATAGAACCAGTCATAAAAATTGACAATATGCCAAGTAAAAGGCTTATATAAAGGGCCTACAATTACAAAGTTTGTACATTCTGCATACTAACATTTGTATGATTTTTTTTTTTTTTGAGAAAAGGCAAGGTAAAATTTTATTGATATTGAAATAAGATACAAAGGGATCCCCAAAGGAAAAAACCTTGACAGGGTCCCAACATTACAACCCCTGGATTACAACTCCCAAAAATTACTAGAATTCAGTCTAGCCCCCAAATGTGAGGTCTGAATCCCTTTAGTTGCCGACATCCAAGGGATTAATTTTCCAACTGAATACAAAATTAGATCCTCCTGAGTTCTAGCAATATTATGGAATATCCTTTTGTTCATTTCAGTCCAAACGGTACTGATTACAGCAGCTGGAATGGTTTTCCAAATAACAGCAGCTGATTACAGAGCCAGGCATTACCCAAGCAAGGCCTAGTGCAGAGAAATAGTGGTTCCAAACTTTAACCAAAACAGGACAGTGAATAAACAGGTGGTAGCAATCCTCAACACCATGTGTCCACCCAGTACACACCTCTAATCCAGGAGTTGAATGCCTCCTCTGAGAAGGTGAGCTTTGGTCAAACATCTGTCTAAAGTTGAAGGCCACACCAGGGCATTAACTTTTGAGGGGGGGATGGATTCCAGATTTTAGATGCAGGTATGCCCTCCAACTTGCTTGCCATCAAATGGAGGGCAAATGATTTAACTGTGTAAAGACCATCTGAGCTCCAAATTCAATGCCAACTATCTTCCTTGGACAGTTCAGAAGACTGCATGGATAACGGCTCAAATAATTCTGCTAAAGCTGTAATTTCCCAATCCTGAAAGTTCCTTCGAAAAGTACACCAAACAACAGAATTACCAACAACTTCAAAATAGTCTGCCACCACCACGTCTCGGCTCTCAGCAAGATGAAATAACTGAGGGAAAGTTTCTGATAATGAAGTTTCTCCACACCAAATATCTTTCCAGAAAGCCAACCAGTCTCCTTTTCCCATCTTTAGAGCTAAGCCTCTGCTAAAACTTGGTAAAAAATCCATAATTTTCCTCCACAAAGAGCAGCCTAAAGAGGGGAGAGGAGAAGAAGCTATCCAGTCTCCACTGTTTGTATTGGATTTCGCTGCAATTATGGTCCTCCACCAGTTATTCCTTTCCATTCCGAATCAACAGATCCACTTGCTTAGCATCGCCTTGTTGAAAACTTTGAGCCGTTTGATTCCCAGCCCTCCTTTTTCTTTTGGTGAGCAGTGAGCATTTCACCAAATGAATTCTCTTCTTGTCTTCCTCCCATCCTCTCCACATAAAATCCCTCTGCAGTCTTTCAATTCTTTGGGCCACTTTCCCTGGGATTGGAAATAAGGAGAGGTAGAAAGCAGGAAGGTTAGTCAGAGAGCTCTTTAAGAGAGTGATTCTACCCCCCAAAGACAGATACTTTGCTTTCCAAGATGCCAACTTCTTTTCTAACTGATCCAAAACTGGTTCCCAAATCAGCCTCTGAGGTGCATTTAGCTCGTAAAGGGAGTCCTAGATATTTTGTAGGTAAAAAACCTACCTGACAAGATAGTCTCTACCAAGCTCTCTAAATTATCCACCTTCCCCACCAGGACCAAGCTACTTTTGTTCCAATTTACTCTCAGCCCTGTCACCACCTCAAACCAGCTGAGGATCCCTACCAAGGTTCCTAACTGATCTTCCTTTGCCTCCACAAAACATAGTATGTCATCCGCAAACTGCAACACCTGAACCGTTTCCCCTCCTGGCACTATCTCAAACCCTTTCCACAACCCTTCCTCCCTAGCTAGCTGAACAAAGTAAGAATCTCCATTACACAAATAAATAACAAAGGGGAGAGAGGGTCTCCCTGTCTGAGCCCCTTTGAGATTTTAAAAATGCCCACAAATTGACCATTTAAGAGGATTGAGAACTTGGGAAAACCGGAAAGGTGATGAAGACTTTCATCCAATTCCTCCACTTCTGCCCAAAGTTCATCCTATCCGGTACAAAGTCCAAACATCTCCAGCTAACATTATCATAAGCCTTATCTAGATCCAATTTGCAAATCAGGCCTGGTGTTCCTTCCCTTCCCTTTGAATCTATTAATTCATTTGCTACCAAAACACTATCTAACATTTGGCGACCAGGAACAAAAACGAACTGATTTTGAGAAATCACATTAGGAATTAACTTTTTAAACCTCTCTGCTAAAACCTTAGCCAGGATTTTATAAAAGCTGTTTAGGAGGCTAATTGGTGTGAAATCCTTCAAATTGGTCACCCCTTCAACTTTTGGAATTAGATAATATGAACATGGCATTAAGGCCCCTTTCCAGGGCAGCATTCCCATGAATACTCCTGGAACACCTGCATCACATCTGATTTCACCACATCCCAACACCTTTTGTAAAAACAAGTTTGTCAATCCATCCGGATCCAGGGATTTCTCGGATTCCAAGTTTGTTATAACTTGCCACACTTCCTCTTCAAAAAAGGGAGCTTTCAAAGAACTTTTCTGTTCCTTGGAAATCCTCTTTAAATTAATTCCCATTGGCAAAGGTCTTCTTCTTCAATTTTCCGTGAAGAGAACCGAGAAGTAATTTGTAGCAAGTCTTTTCATAACTGGCCAAGAGTCTCCCACTATGCCTTCATATACCAGTTTTTCTATGTTATTAATTCTGTTTCTGGCCTTTACCATTCTATGGAAGAAGCTGGAATTCCAATCCCCCACCTTGAGCCACTTCACCTCCACCCTCTGTCTCCACTTTAGTTCATCATTATATGCTAGCTTGTCCAAGAGCAATTTTGCTGCCAACCTTTTTTTCTTTTCTTCCTCTGAAATGGGCCCTCTTTCTTCTGCTAAATCAACCTCTTTAACTTCCTCAAGACACCTCTCTTCTCCCTCTGATTTGTTCCAAATCTCCGCCTTCCAACTTTTAATGCTTCCTTAATTGCCCCTAATTTCCTTGCTAACACAAAGGAACTTGAACCCTCCACCTAAGTTTCAGTCCAAACAGTTTTTAACAGCGGAATAAATTCCTCTTCCTCAAACCAGGCATGTTCCATTTTGATAGTAGACTTTCTCCGGTGTCGCACAACACATATTAACTGATGCGGGGAATGATCTGAAACCGGTCTTGGCAAAGCCACTTGTTTCAGGTTTGGGAATAGGTCCTCCCAATCCAGGGACACCAGAAATCTATCTAGCTTGACTAGAACAGGATTTTCTTGGTTGTTTGTCCATGTGTATTGAGCCCCTGCCAGCGGAAGATCAATAAGTTCAAATTGATTGACAAAATTTGCAAAACACCTCCCCTATCTCTCGCTCCACTTTATCCACCATTTCTATCCTCCAGAAATCTGGTGACAATAAAATCATAAAATCACCTCCTATTACCCAAGGAACCGTAGAGGATCCTCTCGCTTCTTCTAGGTCTTCCCACAACCCTCCTCTTTCTGCTGAAATCTAAGGGCCATAAACATTTGTAAATAATCCCCTCACACAGTCACACCCCCCCTCCAATTCTAAAACCACTGAAACAGAGAAATTCCCAATGTGAGAAGCTAGCTATTTACCCTTCGAACAGTCCCAGAGAGTGATTAAACCACCTGTTCTCCCCCTAGCCGGTTTGCTTACCCACCTAACATCCCCAGATCCCCAGCTACTTCTTGTTATCTCTGCTTCCACCACTTCCAGCTTTGATTCTTGAATGAACACCACCTCCAACCTCCATGTCTTCAACAAGTCACAACCACCATCCTTCTCCCCAACCCTAAGCCCCTCACTTTCCAAGAAAAAACCTTTAATTCCATGAAACACTACAAATCCCCCCTTTTCCTGCCCTTCCAACACCCCTACCCCTTTTTTCCTCCTCCCCTCACTGCCCCCTCCCCTTTCCCCGCCTTCTCATTTAAACCCCAAGAAAGCTTCAACATCTCCCTATTTTTCTTGAGTGAACTTCCTCCTTTTTTGGAAATCGACCAATCATTTACAGCTTGCGTCCTCTTCTCTATAGAATTACTTTTATAAAAAAAGCTATCAAATGTCAAATATAAAAAAAAAAAAAAACATGTCAAGAGAGATATGCCTGAGTTTGCTTCAAACAAGAAAACAAAATTAATAATCAGTACGTCAGCTTTAAATGACAGAACAATTAATGCATGAAATTGCTTTCAGTTTGGTTTAAATCAAACCGATATCAATCTAATAAGATGCTAATTATCAGTTTTTGTCTTTGATTGGCCAGTGTCAGTTTATGTTAAAAAACCCAAAATTTTTGGTTCAGTTGGTAATATTAAGTTAAACCAAACTGAACTGACCCATGAACAGCCCTACTGAGCAACGGTGTCTGGCAACAGTTTGTGGGACTGTCCCTCTTCTCCATTAGCTCTGTTCTGGTCTTATTTTGTGACTTTCACTTCAGATGTGATACAACTATGCATTTTTAACAGAAAATTTTTCAACTCAGCTCAATCTTAACCCAACCATTTGGACAGCTACACAAATTCTACCTTGCCATTGTATGCTCTATCAAGAGCCATCTAACCTGCCATTGTTCTCTATCAAGATCCATGCTTTTCTCGAATTGTACATCTTTAGTTAATTTTTTACCACTTAAATCCACATTTAGTTTTCCCCTTGCTTTCTTAGATCCTTCTACTTGCACCAAGTCACTCCTCGATGGTACACTCATTTGTCATCTATGCATATGCCAACCATCTCACTTAACTTCCCTTCATCTTGTCACAAATTGGAACTAATTCTAGGTCCCCTATATCATTTCTGATTCTTTCCTTTCTAGTCTTGCCACTCATCCTCAATGTCTTCATCAGTCACATTCATTTTTTAAACATCTTGATTAGCCAGAACTCTGCCCAATATATCAATGTTGGGTCTTATAACTATCTTATAGAATTTCCTTTTAATCTAATTAAAATATGTTGGCCAGACACCACATCAGATACACTTATCCACTTCAACCCTGCTACAGTTCAATGGGCAATGCCCTCTTGAATTTCTCCCTATGATTGACAAAGATACCAGAGGTGGTTAATTTAGGCATTTCCTAATCATCAACCATAACTGAACCAGCATTGTTACTAATATTTTCTCTAAAATTGCAATACATGTACTCTGACCTAGTCCAACTTATCTTGAAACATTTTCATAAAGATAAACTTGAATGCATCTAGGAACATAACCATCCTAATGTGACCATATTTATTTTTCATGACACGAGATTGGAATGACCATTTCATCTGAGTTTACAGGCCTCGGTTTCAATTCAAGTTTTCCCCTTCTACTTCTTCCGAACCGGGGAAGAAGATAAAAATACCACATTTTCAGCATTATGGATGAACCAAAGAAAGGAACAAACCAATAGAACAGACCTAGAACCTGAAAAGACAAGAACAAGGAATGAACAACGATGTAGAATACCTGAAAAGTGAGGGTGAAAGGATTCTTAAATCCTCTCTTCGGCAATCGCCGACGGAGAGGAGTCTGGCCTCCTTCGAACCCAAATTTCATGGTTCCTCTGGCCTTCTGTCCCTTATGACCTCGTCCAGCAGTCTTCCCCAGACCAGAACCAATACCACGACCTTTTCTTTTCTTCTGCTTCCTGGGTTGGCTATCTCTAAGATCGTTCAGGCTGAGCAAACTGTAAGCCCTAATTCCTTGAGTAAAGAAACCCTCACCAGGGTTAGATCTGGGCTGACAGCATTGCATCGATTGCAACAGAGACCGTGACGAGATTGTTTCAGAGTTGAAGTTTGCCCTGCAGTATATCGAACTATGGCGAATCGATGCTGCCAATAAGGAAGACAATCTCCTCCTCAACATCGTAGCCTTTGTTTTACTTCTCCTAAAAAACCCAATAGAAAGCTATGAGTAATTAATTAATTTCAAGTTCAATAATTAAAAAAAAAATAAGTATTAAAAATTTAAAATAAAATAAGCTGCAAAATGTAATGTAAATGCTGCATAATGTAGAAATCAGAATTAAAGAATTTAGTCAATTCACATTTTTCAGGCTTTAGGCGGAGGAGGAGAAGGAAAGAGAGAAGAAGACTAGGAAGGGCGAGAAGCTGTCGCGCGGTGAACAGAGCACCGCCGCCGCTGGGAAAGAGTTGAAGAAGAAAGAGGAGGAGGGGAGAGACTACCTGGCGTCCGCAGAACCGGCGGTCGGCGGCGAATCGGCGGAGAGGGAGTCTTCGGTGGTGAGCTGGTGAACGAAAAGAGGAAGAAGAATAGAAGATCGATCGAAAAGGGATTTCGGTTTTGGGCTGGTATTGGGATTTCCGGTTTGGACCTTAGGGCCTGTTTGGTCCAATTTTAAGTCAGAATGTAAACAACCGGCCGATTAAGCAAAATCGGGACCGGTTGTCCGGTTGAATCGGCCGGTCGAACCGTTTTTCACAGTTTTTTAACGTAGAGGTTTTGAGGGTATATCCAGACCGGTCCGGTCAGGTTTTCGAAACATTGGTGTCAACTGTCGAGTTAGGTTTGCTTCGGCTCCGTTTGATTTGTGGGATGGGATTAGGAAAAGAGCAATATTCCTTTTTCTTTTATTTGTTTTGGGGAAATAGGGGGATGGGATAGAAAAAGGGTAAAATACAGGATCCAAAAATAAGAACTCGGGGTCGCACCAAATCAGTGTGACGGTAAGGCATTCCAACGGTCAAGCTCCGTTTTGCCCTGATTTACCCTCTCTCTGTTTCCCGCTTCAACCAGGGCAAAGCATGGCAAAGATATGGCCGTTTTGCCCTGGTTACCTTTCCTCTGCTTCAAGTTCCGTTCTGCCCTGGTCTTTGAACAACCAGTGCAAAGCAGAGGATGAGAGCTTGAACGACGGCTGCCTGGATTGCGGTTGATATTTTATATGTTGCTTAGCTGCTTTATAATTTTTATCTAATGATCTAGTTATTACATTGATTATTTGATCTTGCACATTAGATTCATGATGTTTTCTGTTTGCTTGAGTAATCTTATTTAGTAATCCTTGGGACTTGTGCAAGATATGAACAATACACTACTTGATTTTCCTGGCAATATTCACTGCAAAACAATACACGTTTAAAGCATAGATTCACAACAAGTAGTTAACAACTTGAGTTTCATTGTCAAAATGGTTAAATATTATTTTCTTTTCTTTGGATGTGTTTGTTTAGAGGGCTGGATTGGTGTATTTTTTATTTTTTGCACTCGGAGAGAAGTACATGGATTGGACTTGAAAAGTTTACAAAATATTAATTTCCCAGTTCAGATTACCCACCAAATAAAATTAAGCTCCAAGTATTAAAAAAAATAAAAAGATAAAACCCGAATCAGGTTTTGGGAGGATGATTGGAGTGGGATTGGCAAGTTCAAAGAGTTGTGCCCAAGACTGTATAAGCTGGCTGAAACCGAAGCTAAGAAGACAGAAAATAGGATGGTACGGTTGCATACTAGACAAATTAGAATTATCTTTTGTTGCTTGTGAAGCTATGAAGATGGCGGATACTGGTCTTAACAGGTGAAGGATAATGGTTCTGATGGTCAGAACACTGAGCAATGTTTAGTGTTGTTGAAAGCTTGCTTTATAGGATGTGATCAAGGGTGATTTGGCATGACCTAACAAGAAGGGGACATGTAGGCGCGATCTAATCAAAGGATGACAACTCAGCCAGGCAAGCCTAGTTCGCAACATTCGGAGTTCGGGTATTCAGCCACCTCGGCCTAAAATCCATCTCGGTGTAGAGGCACCTCTGCACCCAATCCAGTTCGAGACTAAAGAGTCGAAGTTCCAGCTCAGAGCTAATGAGCCGTAACACCACGTAACCGACTCCAAAGGCCTCCCCAACAGATCCCGAATCTCTTGAGAGCACGATGAGCCAACAGATCTCGAATTTCCTGAAACCACGATAAGAACTCATCCCGGTTCCGCCTGAATCGGAGACAGGCGATAAACCTTATCAACATACTGCTCTCCTTCAAAAATGGAACTAACCTTATCCCCACAGCCCGGAGAACCCGGAGCTCTTTCCTAAGGCCCACGACTACTCCAGCATATAAAGACTCGAAATCTCAAGGAATAGGTACACGTGATTATTCTACTCACTAGCACTCAAGCTTTCAAGCATTCAGCTCGCATTCACAGCAGAATTAGTGACTTAAGCATCAGAGCGACCTCACCGGGTTAGCTACCCCGGGTTCTCTGATACACTGTTTTGCAGATCGGTCAAGCTCGCTATCCAATCAGAGTTCAGATCATCCTCCAGCTAGGAGTAGCCAAATCATGCACCATCAATTGGTGCCACCTGTGGGAAACAATCGAAAGGTCATCCCTATCCCTTTGCAATTTCAAGCTTAATCTCAACCTCAATGGCATCCTCTAGTCACACCGGGAAAAGTGTCGAGATGAACATCACTGGGGGGGCAAACCCAGTAACCAACCTTCCCCTAAGCTCTTACGGTGTGCATCGGCCAGTTCACCATTCCGCTCACAATGTTGGGAGTTCTATCACTATTCGCACCACAGAGCACTACAAAAGTGAGCGCCCAACTTCCCCTAGTGGTATACGCAACTTTCTCTGAGCCCTCCATGGTTCCTCCCAGAACCGGGCATTCCCAATTTCACGACCTCGTTTAGTGCATCCGGGCTATTCAGATCCAGATGTAGCAGGTCCAACAGTTTCAACAGTACCAACAATATCAACACCAGTTCCCTCCACTACAACCAAACCAGCAACCGGTTCCACCTCGGCACCCAGGGCCCATCATAGTCAGAACCCAAATCGGCTTAGGACTAACCAGAACATCAGCCGATCTCCCCATCGGGGCAAAGTGACCTCACAAGTACCGATTCTTCTCAAGAATCAGGTCTCACCCCGTGGGAGGAGAGACGATCAGCACACTCCGCCGATCTTGCAAGGTAATCTTGGAAATAGGTCCAGGGATAGTCAGCCCAATCCGCCTCGGTACTCACAACAAGAGAATGACGGATCACGAGCAGATAACTAGCTCGGGGTTCTAGGTGTGAACTCGAGACAGGGCCTCTCCATCCCTTGTGATAGCCAGCCCCAGAATCCCACAAGAAACCAGGATTTACCTCACGATGGGGCTGAAATACCATATCAAACTGAAGTCAGCAGCACCAACACCGAGCCAATGAAGAAACAACAACAGAGACGTCGCAAAACGTGTCGTACCTCGGTCAGGAACAGCCCGCCAGCGAAACCAGGCCAGCGAGAAGAGCAAACCAAAGGGAAGGAAGAAACGAGCTCGGTGGCTACAAAGACCGCACCTCCACTACTTTGCCGGTCATCCCCTCTGTCACCCGAGCTCTTGGCAACTCCAATGCCAAAAGACTTCAAGATGCCCCCATTAGACAAGTATGACAGGTCGTTCGACCCCAATGACCATGTGGACTCTTTCCAGTCTCAGATGCACCTAGTTGGGGCTGATAAGTCTTGCATGTGTGTGGCCTTCTCTACTACGTTCAAGGGGGTAGTTCGAACTTGGTACCGAAATCTCACGCCGGGCTCCATCAAAAGCTGGTCCCAGTTTTCCAACTTGTTCACCGCACACTTCATTACTAGCAAGAAGTGTTCGAAGTCGCAGGAAAGCCTTCTCAACGTGGTTTAGAGGAAAGGAGAATCGATCAGAAGCTATATCAAGCGCTTCAATTACACTTGCCTGCAGATACCAGACCTTGACCCGGCAATATGACTTACTACAGCCAAGAAAGGAATCACCCATAAGGAGTTTAAGTGGCACATGGTAACTAACAAACCAAAGGACATCACTGAATTCCTTAAATTAGTAGACTAGTTCATCGGTACCGAGGAGGAGATTAATCAGAAGGTCGACAACCCACCACCGGAAAAGAGGAAGAAAGAGAATGAAGGAATGAGCAATGGTGGACAGAAGAGGAAGAAAAGCAAGTCCTCGAGTAGGGGAAGAAACAACTCCAGAAGCCGGTCCCCCTCGCGAACTCACAAATCACCTCGGCGCTCCAGGACCCCACCTGTGGAGAGAACGAGCTACACGCCTTTGAACGCTAAGAAAGGAGAGATCCCAATGGCCATTAAGGACTCCTCCTTCATCAAAGGACCTCCCAGGTTGAGGGGAGACCCAGCAACAAGAAACCCAAATGTATATTGCCATTTCCACCGAGATCACAGGCACAAAACAGAGAATTGTAGGAATCTCCGCAACGGGATCGAAGAACTCATCCGACGCAGATACTTGAAGAACTTCATCTTAAGGGAAGAGAGGGGGCAAACAGATCGACAGACGGATCGACAAGGGGACCAGAGGAGGAATGCCCTCGAGACCAGCAGGCAAAATGAGCAACCACCGCGGCAGTTGCCAGAGGAAAGACCGATCCTTGGGGTAATTAACATGATTACCGACGGGTCCATCATTGCCAGGTGTACATCAGCAACTGGGAGGACTTCGATCCACGAGCTAGAGAACGAAGAGGAAAACCCACCAAAGCGACCTCGGCTTGAAGGACCAATATACTTCACTGAGGATGATGCACGCGGAATCCAGTATCCTCATGACGATGCCCTAGTAGTGAAGCTGCGAATTAATGACTTTGAGGTAAAGCGAATATTGGTAAACTCAGGTAGCTCGGCAAATATACTCTTCAAGGAGACTTTTGATAAATTACAGTTACAGCAAAGCGACCTGAGACCGATAGATACTCCTTTGGTAGGGTTCAACGGCGAGGAGGTCAGACCTCTTGGTCGAGTCACAGTACTTGTGGAAGTCGGCACGTGGCCAAACATCGTGCGATTTAAGCACACCTTCCTGGTGGTTGCGACTCCCTCCCCCTACAACGCCATAGTAGGTCGGTCCATCACGCATGTTCTATGCGCGGTAGTGCCCACTTACTATTTGGTGATGAAATTCCCAACTGATTACGGGGTGGGAGTCGTGCGAGGTGACCAGCTCGAATCGCGCAAGTGCTACGTAACTGCTCTTAAAGGAAAAGTAAAGCTAGCAGAGGATGTCGAGCTCAAGTGACCTACGAAGTATACCGACGAGCGAGCTGCCCCGACAGAGGAGATGGTCCACATACCAGTCTTCGTTGACAAACCGGCCAAGACTCTCCAGATCGGTGCCTCGACCAACGAACCACTCTGCTCCCAGCTAGTAAGTTTCTTACTTGAAAACTTAGATGTTTTTGCTTGGTCCGCGACAGAAATGCCCGGAATTGATTCAAAAATTATAACTCACAAATTGAACACCGACCCCTTAGTCAGGCCAATAAGGCAGAAGAAGCGTAACCTCGCCCCGGAACGTTGAAAGGTAGTCGATGAAGAGGTTGGAAAGCTCCTCGTGACAGACTTCATCAGGGAAGTCCATTACCCGAGATGGGTGGCTAACCCAGTTTTGGTGAAAAAAGCCAATGGCAAGTGGCGCATCTGTGTCGATTACACTAACCTGAATAGAGCCTGCCCAAAAGATTGCTTCCTGCTACCCAAGATCGATCGCCTAGTGGACGCGACCTCAGGGCATAAGTTGCTGAGCTTCCTGGACGCCTATTCCGGTTACAACCAGATTAGGATGGATCCTGTTGATGAAGAAAAGACCGCCTTCATAACTGAGCTCGGGTTATACTGTTACAAGGTCATGCCCTTTGGACTAAAAAATGTTGGGGCAACCTTTCAACGCCTTGTAAATAAGATTTTTGAGCCGTTAATCGGCAATAAGATAGAGTGTTATGTTGATGACATGATCGTGAAGACCCAGTTTTTAGATTTTTTATTGAATAATTTAAAGAGTGTTTTTCAAATTTTACGAAGATATAACATGAAGCTAAATCCAAATAAGTGCGTCTTTGAGGTCACTTCGGGTAAATTTCTAGGCTATATAATCAATCGATGTGGCATCGAGGCCAACCCAGATAAAATAAAAGCCATTCTAGATATGAGACCACCCCAGAAAATAAAAGAGGTTCAGAGGCTGACTGGTCGAATAGCCACCCTAGGCCACTTCATGTCCAAGTCGGCAGATCAGTGCCTACCCTTTTATAAAGTGATAAAAAAGAGTAAGGACTTCGAATGGATTGAAGAATGCCAGCTTGCCTTTGACGAGCTAAAAAGATACTTAGGTACCGCCCCAGTTTTAACCCAACACAAAGAAGGGGACGTGTTAAAGTTATACCTCTCTACAAGCGACGAGGTGGTTAGCTTGATACTAATCAAAGAAATAGATCGGGTCCAACGACCCATTTACTATGTTAGCAAAATTTTGCAAGATGAAGAAACCAGGTATCCAGATATTGAGAAATTATCATACACACTAATCATAGCAGCCCAAAAACTTCGCCCATACTTCCAGGCCCACACTATCGTCGTTCTCACCAACAAACCCCTGAGGCATATCTTACTCAAACCCGAGGTATCTGGGAGATTGACGAAGTGGTCCATTGAACTGAGCGAATACGATATCTGGTATGAGCCTCGACCAATGATCAAAGCTCAAGTCTTGGCTGATTTTGTAGCAGAATGCATGTTTAGCACAGCAACCCCCGAGCTGACCAAGCTCGACCACACGACGGGAGCCTCAACCAGTGCGGCGTCAGTCTCGGTCGGAGCAGAACCGACCTGGGACGAGGAGCCCTGGATCCTCCATGTCGACGGCTCGTCTAACCAACAGGGAAGCGGTGCAAGACTAATACTGTACGGCCCAAGTGAGGTGAAGCTGGAATATGCTCTCTGGTTCAGATTTGAGGCATCAAACAATGAGGCGAAATACGAAGCATTGGTCATCGGGTTAACCTTAGCAAGGGAAATGAAGGCCAAGCACCTCATTGTATGCAGTGACTCACAGCTGGTGGTTAACCAAGTCACTGGTGAGTTCGAAGCCCGTGACCCCACTATGGCAGTTTATTTGGCCAAACTCAGAGAGATCCTGCGCAGCTTCGTTTCCTACTTCATCAGACAGATTTTGATGTCCAAGAACGCTGAGGCCGATGCCTTGTCACAACTAGCCAGCACGAGCAACAACACCATGCAAACTGTGTACATAGAGGACCTACCTTGGCCCAACAATCTCAGGGGGGCAAAAGAGGTCGCTCCCGTATTACAAGCAGAATCGAGCTGGATTGATCCACTCGTGGGTTATCTGCTCCATGGGACCCTACCTGCATAACATAACACAGCCCGAAGAGTGGAGCGCTAGTCAGCTAAATACGTCCTCATAGATGAACAACTGTACATGAGGTCTTTCACACTCCCTTACCTGCGCTGCTTGTGACCTTCACATGCTAAGCATGTACATCACGGCACTCATGAAGGCTTGTGTGGCAGACACTTGGGGAGCAGAGCTCTCACACAGAAAGCGTTAAGGCAAGGCTATTATTGGCCCACGATGAAGGCAGATGCAGTCGAGCTCGTCAAATATATATTTAGATGGTCATCTTTAGAGTAAAATATATATTTAGATCAGTGGAAGTTAGAAGACTGAATGCCTAATTGCTAGGGGTGTTCACGGGTCGGGTTGAGCCGGTTTATTGGGGTTTTCCCAACCGACCCGACCTGGTCGGGTTACCTGAGGTGGAAACCGAAACCGACCCACTGATAGGCCAAACCAACCTGGTCGGTTTGAGTCGGGTTGGGTCGGTTTGGGTCGGTTTTGGTTTTGCTCCTGTACAAAAGGACACCTAATTGAATTCTAATTGTAATTGCCTAATGGGTTGCCTATTTGGTGTAAAAGATTATAGAAAGTTAGAAACTAGGATAGATTGCCTATTCTAATTGTAATTGCCTAATGGGCCTTCCAGTTCTAGTAGAAGAATAGTTATAGTTAAGTAGGAAACTACTCAAACTAGGAACTACAGAACTAGTAGAAGACTAGTTCGGTTCGGGTCGGGTTGGTTTCGATTTTCACACAAGAAAACCGAATCCAACCCGATATATCGGTTTATATATTTGCCTAACCCGAAATCGACCAGTACTGATGAAAACCCAGCCGACTCAGGTTGGATTGGTCCGGATTGGTCGGTTTGGTCGGGTTGGGCATTCTTATGAACAGCCCTACTAATTGCTTCTCTTCACCTAGTTTACAAGCTCAGAAAGCTCAGAATCTCGGCCCATGCTAGTAAGGCTTGGTCAGGGCCTACATGAAAAATTCAAAATTCTAGCTTCCTTCTTATCTATTAAATTTGTGTATATTCGTAGACTTTTTCTAGGCCTGCTCACCTTGTGGCCCAAAAGGCCAAATATTTGAATGATTTCTGCGTCAACCCATTTGTATTATAAAACTTAATTCAGTTTACCACTTTCTTTTATTTTTTTTAGCAAATATACACTATGGCTCATTTGGATCCAGTTAGTTTCTTAATCAAATCGGATCTTTGTATGGAGTAAATTAATTGTTGAAGAGAGAGTAACAAAGTCAAATCCATCAAAGAAAGAAAAAAAATTGAAATATTTTATTGGACCTAAATCTAACATGTTAATTAGGCACATTGGCATATCCATCCTACTAACATTCTAATTTATGGGAGAAGAAACAAAAGAAGAAAATTATAATTTCATTATCCGTGAGAGAGAGAGATTGCAGCACTCTCTTCTTACAAGAAACAATCAAGATAACCACTTCCACAATAGAATTGGTTGAGGCCCATAACTAACAACCTCAGAAAGAGTTGGGAATAAAAATAAAAATTTCAGAAGAAACAAGATTCAACCAAGCTTTGGGTAGAAGGAAGTTGGTTGCTTTCTCCTTGGCTTCTTGGAGGGAGCTTTGGGTAGACTGTGGAGCATCAGATGCCCCTTCCTGGGCGGTTTGGCCAGCATTGGAGACCTGTTCATCCCTCTTAATCTGTTCAAAAAAACAATGAAAAGAAAATTAGCAAAAATTGATTTTGGGCCCATTTGAGAGGGCTGGGTTGAAGATTCAACCAAGCTGGGCGTGCACTACTCACTAATGACTGATTTGGGCTTTTAGGATTTTTCACCAAACATAGCTTATAGGCTGTCCATGTGGGGCCCACCTCGGAAATCCTAAGTCTATATTGCTTCAGCCTGCCTTCAAACAAGCACTTTATCACAAGTTATTGAACTGCAATCTATGGATATGACTGCTCAATTCCTGCTTAAGTTCGTTGAGGTTGTGATGACTGTAGATACATCTCTGTTGAGTTTTTGCTTTTGTTCCAAGGCAAGGATATACATCTCTGTTCAGTTTTTGCATCTGTTGAAGATTCATCTCTGATGACTATAGAAGAACCACCTTGAAAATGCGGAAAATTATTGAAAAATACTCATATGCAAAAATTACTGAATAATAATGAAAAACACCAAAAATTAATTAAAAATTCAAAAATCCTGAAAAAACCTAAAGTTTAATTAAAATACTAAAAATAATTAAAAAAAATAAATTAATTGTATTCTATTGCAAAAAATACTGAATAATAATGAAAAAATAATGTATTTTAATTATTAATAGTAATATAATTAACAATAATTATTTTTAAACTGTAATTAACAATAATTATAATTTAAGCTATAAATAGTAGAAAATTACATTTAATTACCAAAAAATTATATTTAATTACCAGAAAAATTACATTTAATTAGTTTTAGCCAAGAAACTAGCAATATTTCTGAAAATATGATAATTTCCAGAAATTACGGTATTTTAAATAAATACAGTAATTTAATAATTAAAATATTTTAATAATTAATAATAAAAAGTAACAAATCGTTTATAACTTAACCTAACCCGATTAAATCTATAAATTTGTAGGCTCAAGCAACTATTTTCTTTTGAGTTAGGTCTAGTTGAGATATGCACCACGCCCTCACATTATTAGGGATAATCATATCCGAAGTCTAATTGGGTATCAAACTTTTGGAGTCCAATGTTGGCTTTAGCGGATAGGGCCCAAGCTAAACAACCTGTAATAAGCTCAACTTGGAAGTTATATTGCATATATGGTAAATATTATTATATAATATTAAAATAACAATATTTATATTAATATATATATATATAAATGTTATATATATTTTTATACTATACTAGAATTAAATAAAAACTTTAATTTGTAAAAATCATAGTTTTATAATTAACATGGGCATCTTTATCAACAGAAAATGTGCATGCTTGAGTTCGAGCCCGAGCCCGATCTGCACACAAAATGTCTTATTTTCAGTATACTTTTATAAACTAATATTATATTAATTTAGTAATAATTTAATAAATTAATTTATATTTCCTAATAGTAAATTGATATACATATAACACAAGTACTTTTTTATATATGTAATAGTATCAGGCCGGGCTTATTTGAGAAAGCCTAAGCTCGAGCCCATGAGCCTAAAATTTTGTCCAAGCTTGAAAAATAACGGGTTAGGCCGAGTTAGGCTATCTGGCCCATGAATAGGTCTAATTGTATATATAAACAATTGTATACATCAAAAATCATATGAAATAAAAATTTAAACGCCTTTTTCAAATTTTTTTTAAATGGACCTCTCATAGCTTAGCCTGGTCCGCGGCTTGGCCTGGCCCAAGGCTCGGCTCAGCATGACCCGGTTTACACCTCTACTTGAACCCACCCAATACTGGGGACGAGGCAAGGAAATTCAAGGGTTCCCCATCCTTGATGACATTGAGGAGTGGTTGCCTTGAACCCGCCTGACACTGGGGACAGGGAGGGGATGGGGTAGAGTGTCTTCACTATGGGGCAGGGACAGGGATGGGGTAGAGTGTCTTCACTATGGGGCAGGGACAGGGATGGGGTGCCCCACCCTAAACCCACCTCATTGTCATTCCTATATAATTGTTAATTATTAGTGAAATTAATAAAAAAGTTAGCTTCTGTAATTATTTTTATTTATTTAAAGTTAATCAAAATTTCATTTAAAAATAATAACAATTATTAAAATTACTATAAATTATTAATAAAACTAAATTTATTAAAAAAATATTTGTTCATATTAAATTAACAATAATTATTTTCTGTAAATTAACATTAAATGAAAATATAATTATTAAAATTTTAGATATCAACACTTATTAAATCTTTCAGATTTTCCCGTGCATCGCACAGCTCCCCACTAGGCCACTAGTATAAAATATGGACATCATCACAACCTCCATATTCAACATCTTCAACCGCTTAATTGAGGCTACTCTAAGAGTCTCCTGTATAACTCTTGAATAACAAGGAAACATCTCCTTTGTCCCCATGAAATAACAAAGGAGATGTTTCTGGTATGCGACTGTAGTAATTTGTTGGAAGTAGATCCAAATTCAACAGAAAGAACAATATTGTCTTTTCTAATATTAGAAGGACCATGAGATGCACAAGACCGGATTAACTAATTAATTTGTTGGTTATTGGGATTTGGAGAGGACTCTAGATCTCCTACCCACAACAACTCTACCCATGCTTACACACGAAACACTACTATGCATTGGAAAGTCTCCTCATGCATAATAACATGTAAGAGGATGAGATGTCTCCCATCTGTGACTGTGATGTTATGTGGGTAGATGTCTCCCAATAAATTTGATGGTTATTGGGATTTGGAGAGGACTCTAGATCTCCTACCCACAACAACTCTACCCATGCTTAGAAAAAGAACAACACATTAAACATGTTTTTATATCCATAATGCAATTTAACCCCATAAGGTTTTGCACACTAGCCTAGGGCCCGTTTGGTGCATCTTTTTGCGCGGTCTTTCAGCTGTTTACAAGTCGAGAAGACCGATTTTCGGTCTATTTCCGTTTGACACGCAGAAGATCTAGCCGCCAAAAGACAAAACGCCAAAAAGACGCAAAAAGCCCATTTTGGACTGATTTCGGGAAGCTCCAAATGAAGCTTCTCGCATCTTTCACATTTTAATCTTGCGCAGAAAGACGTGCATCTGCCAAACATGCTTCGGGCTGCTCAAATCTTTATGCAAAAGCTTGTGTCTTTTGACTATCAGAGCTACTAGAAGATCTTCCCAAAAAAGACACGCCAAACGTGCCCTAGTTAGTGAGTTAGATCTTGACTTACTATATATATATATATATATATTTGTAAGGCAAAATGTTGAACCAATATTTGTTTTCAAGGTAAAAGAGTCAGACCTCTCTCTCTCTCTCTCTCTCTCTCTCTCTCTTTATATATATATATATATGCTAGGCTTGTGTTTGGTTTAAAAGAAAATAAGAGAATGTATACAGACCTGAACCTATAGTAGATTTCACCCATTTTGATTGATAGTTGATGTAGGGTGATTTGGCCCGACCTCGTAGCACGGGGACACGTGGACATGACTTGGCACAAGTGGCAACTCAGCATGACAGCTTAGCCACAACTCGGCGTAGCAAGCTCGCCGAAGCCCGGCCGAACGACTCGACGGGTGTGACAACTCGCCAGGAAGCAAGGCCCAACTCACCCCAAAGGGACCCGAGCTACCCTTGAGACTCGAGCTCCTCCTAAGAGGTTCCGAGATCTTCCTTCCTAAGAAGAAAGCACCCCGACTTTTGGGTAAGTGTCTCGAGGGAGAAACACCTCAGGACAGCACCGTCAGCACTCCTGTTCCTACTTGCTTAAGGTTCGCCTCCAGTGTGAGCACCTTGAGGTACCTTGGCACCTCGGTGCAAGTTAACTCAGCCCCAGGCGGCTCGGTGCAAAGCAGCTCGGCAACCTGCAGGGAAGATCCACCTAACATCCGTACCTGTCGGATCTGGGGGCAGCGCCCACGTCTCTCGCCAGGCGGCGTCGTGCCTGCCATCTCTGAAAAGCATGGCACGCTTGATGGGTCCGTACCCTACAGTAGCAGCCTGCACCCTTCATCTCAGCCCTGACAGTAACGGCTAGGGCAGTGGCGGTTACGCCTGATGTGATTGAGCTCCGGTATAAGAGGACCCTGACCCCCGCAAAGCAAAGGTATTGAAGCTAGCACTTTCAGCACTCTTAACTCTCTCTGCGCTTTCCTTAAGTTTTCCTCAGAATTCAAACTTAGCCATCGGAGTGTTCCCGCCGGGAGAGCTCCCCGGTAATCCTTCATGTTCCTCTCCGTCTTAGGTGCTGTCTGCCACAGCTTGGAGCTAGGTTACAGCCAGCTAGGAGTGCCCAGATTGTGCAACATCATTTGGCGTCGTCTGTGGGAAACACTTCAAATGGCCTTCCTCTAAATTCTGTCCAACTTTCTCCAAAGAACTCATCAGCATCACCAAAACCATTGCCTTCCTCCAGCAACGCTGGACGCCAAAACACCCTTGAGGAACAACCCCAGTTACCCACCTTCTGTATTGGATAGTTCACCATCCCCCTCTCTGCGGACGGGGTTCCTAATTTGAGTGTGCCTTAAACCATGGCACCCGTGACTGTTCCACTTCCCTCTACAATCGGAACAACTGATGTGTGGCTCATCGTGACACTAGAAAGTGCACTAGTCGTTCAAGTAGTAAAGTAGTGAATAGAGTATCGTTCCTACGAGGATTTAGGAAACAAGTATCAATACTAAATTGAGTACTTCTTATCCGATTAACAAATAAATCAAAACATTAATGAAAGCTAAAAATCTTAAATTAAAATCTATCTAAATCATTGGTCCAATTGCCTTCAAATCAGGTTAGAAGAGTAAGCAGTAAATTTCAATCTCAGAATTCAGCAAACTATCAATTTGGATCATTCAAATAAATCATGATTGAGCCTTGGTTTGGTGAAACCTCAAGGTCATGAACAGCCTCTCTCAAGCGCATGTTCATCCTATGCATGAGTGACGATTCTTCTATCTCTAGCAAGAATCTAATCCCCATGCATGCATTTCTTCAAACACTTCTAAGGCATCAATTCAAATCTGAATTGATCACCAACTGAATTGTGCAAATTATCTCTAACTTTGCACTCAATTCAGTTCTTGAATAGTAGATCTGAATTCCTAGAGTTTCTTTCAAGCACTCTAGGAATTCCAAGCTTTGGATCCATTCGGCCAATCTGAAATTTGCAGATCTGAATTCTCTTTTAAGCAATTCAGATCTTGCAATCTCAGATCTGAGAATTTAGATCTGAGTCTGAGTTTTGAAGGTTAATTGGCCAAATTAATCTACAATCTAACCCCTACTCAAGAAACTTCAAGTACAATTCATAACCATTCGAATGAATCAAAAAGAATTTGATTGCTGAACTGAAATTTTACAAGCTGAAATACATCAAGAAAGAATGGAAGAAGGAGAAAGAAGAAAGAAGAAAGAAAATATAACAAAGAAACTGAATTCAAATTAAAGGAGAATGAAACTACAATTAAGTTATTACAAAAGATCTTTGATTCACAAACCCCCAATTTCGAACTCACCTTCTTCTTCTTGCTTGCTTGACTTGAACTTCCTTCAGCCCTTCTTCTTCTTCTTCCTTGCGCCAAGCCTTCTTCTCTTCTCTTCTCTCAAGGTGGCTGAACCTCTAAGAGTGGGAGAGCCTTCCTCTCAAGCAATTGAACACCTCCCCCCCCCCCCCCCCCCCCCCCCTCCTAAAGGCCTCCTTATATAGTTTTTCAAGGGGGCTCTTGCCCCTTCTTGAAGCCTCTAGAATGGGGTGTATTACACCCCTTTCTTGAACTTTCTAGAGCTCTCTTGAAAGCCTCCTAAGGGCTGCTATTTGAGCTGCACTTAGGCTCTCTCTTAGCACATGATAACTATACTTTGAGCTGCTCTTTTGGGCTGAGAATGGGCCTTCTTTGCTGGGCCAAATTCTACTCTTAGCTAGGCTTTCTTTTCTTGGGTTTTCTCAAGGAATCCACTTGCTCTTCTTGGGCCGAAGTGCTCTCTCTTGCTTCCACAACCGGGCTGGGCTGAATTTGGTCTTTTTGAACCTTCTTTTCTTGCTTTTTTCCTTCATTTTCTTGGATTAATTACCCCTAAAACTTATTCTTAGCATTAAGCTAAATTAAGGCAAAATTAATAAAACCGGCATAAAAATCCATGCTAAAGTCCTAAAAAATTATAGATAAATTGTAGGTTCATCAACAACCTTCGTTGAACCCACCATCCTCCCTCCGGTGGCCAGCCAAGGTCAGATTGAGGATCTGATGCAGTGCATGCGAGCCATGCAGGCTCAGATGCAACAGTTCCAGCAACTCCAGTTTCACCAGCAGCAAGTGCTACACCAGGTTTCCCAATACCAGTATTAGCAACAGTTCCCTTCACTCCCTCCTCGGCATCCAGCTGCACAGCCAACCAAGCCTCACCGTCGAAGCGAACTTCCTTCCCGCCGAGGAGAGACCTTGGTATCGTCTCATGGAAGAAAGGAAAGACCCCCTACCCCCTCCTCGCGGCCTACAGTTAGGTCGGGGGCTTCCCAGCTAGTTAGGCCTGTATCACCTCAGCGTTTGCAGTTTGAACCTCCACTTGCCAAAAACCGGTTCGAAGTGCTGGCCGACAACCTGGAACAAGTTCCCTCTGTTCGTAGCTACCGACAGTCGTCTGAGCCTTTCCCTGGGCCAATCGAGCTCAGCAATACTGAGGCCAGCAGCACCAACGCCGAGTCGGCTAAGAAGCACCGAAGGCGTCGCCGAGCTCGCCGAACTACCACGCACGATCTGCCCGAACTCGAAGGCAAGGTAGAGGTAAGTTCGGGCGAAGTAAAAGCTACTCTGCTTCTTTCAGTTCCTTCCCCCCTGTCACCAGAGCTCCTTGTTGTCCCCATGCCAAGGGACTTCAAGCTGCCCCCATTGGACAAGTACGATGGATCCTTCAATCCCAACGACCACATGGGCGCCTTTCAGTCCCAGATGCACCTGGCAAGGGCGAGTGAATCTTGCATGTGCGTGGCCTTCTCCACCACTTTCAAAGGAGTAGCCCACACCTGGTACCGAAACCTCGCGCCAGGTTAAGGAGCTGGGCGCAGTTTGCACAGGTCTTCACCTCCCACTTCGTCACTAGTAAAAGGTGCCCGAGGACCCAAGAGAGCCTCCTTAGCATAGTTCAGAGGGAAGGGGAGTCCAACCGAAACTACATCAAGCAGTTCAATGACGCTTGCTTATAGATACCCGACCTAGACCCCGCAGTCCGGCTCACTGCGGCCAAGCGGGGCATCACCCACAAGGAATTCAAATGGCACGTAGTTGCCAATCAGGCCAAGACCATGACCGAGTTCCTCGAACTCGCGGATCAGTTCATAGGGACAGAGGATGAGATCAACCAGAAGGGCGAGCAGGCCCTTGAAAAAAGAAAGAGGGAACTAAAGCCCCCTGCTCCAAGCGACAGCAAGAAGAAGAAGGACCCAGCTCGGGGGGCAAAGCCAACTCAGCCTTTCCGAGCTCCGGCAGCAGAAAGGGACTACTCGCCCCTCAACGCAAAGCGGGCCGAAATCCTCATGGCGATCAAGGACACCCCATATGTGAAGTGGCCACCTCGGCTGATGGCCGATCCTAATGTTAGGAATAAAAATTTGTATTGTAGTTTTCATAGAGATCACGGTCATAGTACCGAAAATTGTAAAAACCTCCGCGACGAGATAGAGGAACCCATCCGTTGCGGATATCTGAGAAATTTTGTACAAAACAATAATAATAATAAAGCAAGTCGGTAGGGGGAGCAGAGTAAGGATGTTCCCGAGTCCAGCAGATAAGCAGAACAGCCGCAGAGGCAGCCTCCCGATGAGAGACCAGTCCGGGGGGCTATCCATGTAATTGTCGGAGGATCAATTGTCGCGGGCTGCACTTCGGCTGCAGCTCGGTCATCAGCCCACGAGGCCGCCAGGGAAGAACAAAATCCCCCGAAGCGGCCAAGGATAGAGGAACCGATCTTCTTCACGGAAGACGACGTGCGAGGGGTTCATTATCCCCATGATGGCGCGTTTGTCATAAAGATAGATCAACGACTTCGAGGTCAGGCACGTCCTCGTCAACTCGGGCAGCTCGGCGGATATTCTCTTCAAAGCGGCCTTCGATCAACTTCAGCTCCAGGAAAGCGACCTGAAGCCCGCAAACACTCCACTAGTGGGATTCAGCGGAGAAGAATTCAGGCCTTTAGGGAGAGTCACTGTACCTGTGGAGGTCGGCACCTGGCCTAGCGTGGTAAGACTCAACCATGAGTTCCTGGTGGTCGAGACTCCCTCCCCGTATAATGCAATAGTAGGTCGGCCCATCACCCACGACTTTCAAGTAGTAGTCTCCACCTACTACCTGGCAATGAAGTTCCCTACAAACTTCAGAGTCGGGGTGACGCGAGGCGATCAACTTGAGTCCCGCAAGTGCTACGTAGTCGCCCTCAAAAGAAAATCCAAGGTAGCAGATGACCTCGAGCTAGAACGACCCACGGAGCAGTTTGCAGAACGAGCCGCACCCACTGAAGAGACCATCCCCATCCCAGCTTCGACAGAGGACCCAACTCGGGTACTTCAGATTGGCGCCTTTATTGAGAAACCTCTGCGGTCTCAACTAGTAAATTTCTTACTCGAAAATTTAGATGTTTTTGCATGGTCTGCGGCAGAAATGCCCGGCATAGACCCTAGCATCATAACTCATAAGCTTAATACCGATCCTGTAGTTAGGCCTATTAGACAAAAGAAGCACAACCTAGCCCCAGAGCGAATGAGGACAGTCGACGAAGAGGTCGGGAAGCTCATTGCAGCCGATTTTATCAGGGAATCCATTACCTGAGCTGGGTGGCCAACCCCGTTCTGGTGAAAAAGGCTAATGGTAAATGGCGCATGTGCGTCGACTACACCGACCTGAAACGAGCTTGTCCAAAGGACTGCTTCCCACTTCCCAGGATCGAACGTCTAGTGGACGCGACCTCGAGGCATGAGTTGCTGAGCTTCCTGGATGCCTATTTAGGTTACAATCAGATCAGGATGGACCCAGTTGATGAAGAGAAAACTGCCTTCATAATCGAGTTCGGTCTATACTGTTACAAGGTCATGCCCTTCGGGTTGAAAAACGTTGGGGCCACTTTTCAAAGACTTGTAAATAGATTGTTTGAGCCATTAATTGGCAGAAAAATAGAGTGTTATGTAGACGACATGGTCGTCAAAACCCAATTTTCACATGATTTAATACAAGATTTTCATTATGTTTTTGAAATTCTGCGTAGATTTAATATGAAATTAAATATGAATTTAAATCCAAACAAGTGTGTCTTCAGTGTCACTTCGGGTAAATTCCTAGGGTACATCGTTAACCGGAGCGGCATTGAGGCTAACCCGGACAAAATTAAAACCATCATAGAAATGAGACCACCCTAGAAATTGAAGGAAGTTCAGAAGTTGAACGGCCGGTTAGCCGCTCAGAGTTGCTTTCTGTCCAAGTCAGCAGATCGCTACCTGCCCTTCTTTAAGGCCATAAAAAGCAAAGGCTTTGAATGGACCGAAGAGTGCCAGCTCGCGTTCGACGAGCTCAAAAAGAAACTCGCCAGCATCCCAGTCTTAACCCGACCCGAAGAGGGCAATGTTTTAGAGCTATACCTCTCGGCAAGTGACGAAGTGGTCAACTCGGTATTAATAAGAGAAGTAGATCGGGTCCAACGACCCGTTTATTATGTTAGTAAAGTGTTGCAGGGAGCAGAGACAAGGTACCTAGAGATAGAAAAGTTAGCCTATGCACTAGTCATAGCAGCTCGGAAGCTCTGCCCATACTTTCAAACTCACACCATCGTTGTCCTTACCAACAAACCTCTGAGGCAAGTCTTGCTCAAGCCCAAGGTCTCGGGAAGGTTGACAAAGTGGGACATCGAGCTCAGCAAGTACGAACTCTAGTACAAGCCACGAAATGCTATCAAGGCCCAAGCCTTAGCGGACTTCGTCACAAAATGCACCTTTAGCTCCGAAGTCCCCAGGTCGGTGGAACACGAGGCCCACAGCGCAGGCGAGCCCGGAGTTCTTAGGCTGGTTGAGCTCGAGTGCCGTGAAGTAGCAACCAGCGCGGCATCTCTCCTAGTTAGGCCAAGCGCGAACTGGGACGAGGAGCCCTGGATCCTTCACGTATATGGCTCGTCAAACCAGCAAGGCAACGGGGCTGGGATCGTTCTATACGGGCCCAGCGGTGTGAAACTAGAGTATGCACTGCGCTTTGAGTTCGCGAATCCAACAACGGAGCAGAGTACGAGGCGCTACTAGCCGGGCTGGATCTGGCAAAGGAAGTGAAAGCCAAGCACATTATCGTCTGTAGTGATTCCCAGCTTGTGGTCAACCAAGTTACGGGTGAGTACGAAGCTCGCGAACCGACCATGATAGCTTACTTAGCCAAAGTAAGAGAGGCTCTGCTCAACTTCCAGTCACACTTCATCCGGCAAATCCCAAAATCAGAGAACGCTGAGGCCGATGCCCTATCCTGGTTAGCCAGCACTAGCGATAATACCATGAGAACTGTGTATATAGAGAACTTGCCTCGGCCTAGCATTCTCAGGGGGGCAGAGGAGGTCGCTCCCATCGTTCAAGCAGAGCCAAGCTGGATTGATCCGCTCGCGATCTTCTTGCTACATGGGACCCTCCCCGCAAATCATAATGCCGCTAGGAGGGTAGAGCGTCAGACAGCCAAATATGTCATGATAGACGAACGACTGTACCGAAGATCCTACACACTCCCCTATCTGCGCTGCCTGGGACCCTCTGAAGCCGAGCTCATCCTCCGCGATACTCATGAGGGCCTGTGCGGTGGACACTTGGGGGGCAGGGCCCTCGCTCAGAAAGCACTACAACAGGGGTATTACTGGCCAACAATGAAGGCAGACGCGACCGAGCTCGTAAAAAAATGCGACAAGTGTCAGAAGTACGCCAACATCCACCACCGGCCTGCCGCCGACCTAAAATACCTCACTAGCTCGTGGCCATTTGCACAATGGGGGATCGATTTACTCGGGCCATTCCCACCAACAACAGGGCAAAGAAGGTTCCTAGTGGTGGCAGTTGGCTATTTCACGAAGTGGGTTGAGGCTGAACCCCTCGCAACAATCACAGCCCAGAATGTGCAAAACTTCTTTTGGAAAAATATAGTGTGTCATTTCGGACTACCTCGGGTACTGATCTCTGACAATGGTAAGCAGTTCGAAGACATCAAGTTCCAAAACTGGTGCCAAGACATGGGAATTCAGCAGAACTTCACCTCAGTGGTGCACTCTCAGGCAAACGGTCAGGCGAAAGTCACGAATAGAGTTATTCTCCACGGACAAAAGGCATGCCTGGACCGAGCTAAGGGACTATGGGCAGATGAGCTGCCTAGTGTATTATGGGCTTATCGTACCATGGAAAAGACCGCTACAGGAGAAACCCCCTTTAACCTTACCTACGGCACCGAAGCAGTTATTCCAGCCGAGATCAAAGTTCCCTCGCTGATACTAGAAGCGTATGATGCCATGGCAAATGAAGACGAGCTATGTACCAACCTCGACTTACTTGACGAAGTACGGGATCTCGCATACATCAGGATCGTGGCCTACCAGCAAAGGGTAGCCTGGTACTATAACACCAGGGTCAAAAAGCAAACTCTCCGCGTTGGCAACCTATTTCTCCATAAGGTTATGGTGCCTGAGCTCGGTGTTGGTAAGCTCGGTCTGAACTGGGAAGGACTTTACCGAGTAAAGCAAGTACTCGGGGAAGGAACATACGAGCTTGAAACCCTGGAAGGGAAACAAGTACCTCGGGAATGAAATATTGTCAACCTAAGGCAGTATTACCTATAAATAACTGAGTAGACCACGTGTCACTCTCAGAGCCTAAGGGCCAAAATGCCGAGCTAACAAAGATCTCGGTGCGATAAGACCCAGTCACTTCTATGCCATGGGCAAACTTTTAAGAGCAGACCACGAGTCACTCTCAAAGCCCAAGGGCCAAAATGCCGAGCTAACAAAGACCTCGGCACAATAAGACCTAGTCGCTTCTATGCCATGGGCGAACTCCAAAATGCCGAACTAACAAACTCCGGCATAATAACCCAGCCGCCTCTATGACACGAACAAACTCCGAGGGTGGCTGAAGTAACTTCCCCGTGGCCAAGGGGCTAAAATACCGAGCTGACCAAGGAGCTCAGCACCACAATACATAATGTGTCAAGGGTGCAAGCAGACCGGCCGCGACACTTAGCTCACCTCGGTGTACAACTAGAAGACAGTTCGGGCATATGCCTTACTATGTCAATCACCTCGATGTACGTCACAAGATCCTCCCCCGCGAGGTACTAGGAGAGCTCGGGGCGGCAACGGACGAGAAACCCTACTTCGTACAATTTACTACAATAGCCCGAACAAAATAGATGCTTTAGCAAGTAAAAACACTTGGCAAAGAAAAAGTTGATTTCATTAACAAATAAGTTCTATACAATGAGCTTGACAAAAAAAAGGGGTAAAAAGGAAAAAAAAGGAAAAAGAAACTAAAACTGAGCTCGCAGGCTCGGAGTACAAAAAACAATTACTTCGGGGGCTCGTCATTTCCGTGCGGGACCTCCTCAGAAGCTTCAAGCTGATCGGTGACATCTGCTTCTTCGTCACCGTCCTCCTCCTCGGAATCCGGATTTTCTGTGGCTTGACGGGCTATCTCATCCGTGATTCGTGAGGTGGTGATGGCACTCGTATCAAGCTTGGGGTATGTATGCCTTATCAGCCACCTGCTGATCTTGAACCCCTTACGGTAGGCCTCCCCCAGAACGGCATCAAACTTGTCCGATTGGATGTACTCCGCAACAACCTTCATCTTTGTCTCTTCTATGGCTTGAGTAAAGATCTCGGTCTTCTCCTTGATGTCAGCCTTGAGGAACTCCACCTCGTGCAGAAGGGCCTTCTTGTTCTCCTTAAGGCCTTCTGCCTCTGCCCTGAGGGCATCCAACTTGTCCCTCAGCACACCCCTCTCACGTGCCAGCTCTTCTTTGAGGGCGTCCACCTCGTCCCTCAACGCATCCTTCTCCACCATCAATGCCGTGATGGCGTTCTTCTGGGCTACGGCATCGCTCTCCAGCTGTTGGATTTGGCCGCGAGCTGCCCTCAGATCGGCATGGGCTGCGCGGGACGACTCCTTGGTGTTCAGAGCCCGCTTCAGGTTCCTCTCGCACTGAAGAGTCAGGGCGTGCACGGCGGAGTTCGCCTGACGAAGAAAGTTGGTTAGCACCAAAGAGATGTGTATATATATATATATATATACATATAAGAGAAGGGAGAAAACAAACTACCATGGTGTGGGTAGCAGCTTCGGCTCCGAGCTGAGAAGGGGTGAACTCGGCCCAGGCCAAGACTTCCTCGGCGTAAACAGCCCCCTTGCTCTTCCGAAGGCTGCACTGGGGGACCAAGATACTTCGGGCTCCATTGGGGCTTCCCAAGCTAGAAACCGCCGTCTCGGCTGTGTGGATGGGCTCGACAGAGGCCTCAGCTGCTACATCGGCAGACTCGGCGATGATCTTTGGCTCAGCTGCTGCCTTCGTAGCAGGCTCAGCCGAGGTCACGGGCTCCCAAGGTGGTACGGACTCCTCCAAGTCGATGATCGGAAGAGTGTCAGGGAGTTCGGGCTCAGAAGAGGGAGCCAGCGGAAGCTTGGACTCGGGAGTGGGGGCTGGCGGCAACTCAACGCGAGCTCTCTTTGCAGCCCGCTTCTTCCTCCCCTTCATAAGGTTGAAGAGATTATCCCCCCTGAGCTTATCCATTTCCATGGGACCTACAACAGAGCTCGGCATTAGTATTCAAGTAAAAGAAAATGGAGAAGGTGCAAGCCAAGTGACTAAGGTACTAAGACTACCTACCCAGGCTCAAACCGGCCTGAATGAGCTTGCTCTCGGAGATGTAATCCTTGTAACTAAACCCGACCTTAGCCCAGGACTGGAGCGTCTCCCTTGTCTTCTTGTCAAGGATGATGCAAGGGTCTTGGATAGCCGCCCTCCATTGAGTGGGGAAGGGCCACCCCGCGGGGTTCCGGACTACGAAGTAGTCCTGCTTCCAAGCTGGGATCTTGCTCGGAAGCTTGTGCAGCAACTTGAAGCCCGGGCGAGGAGACAAGTAATAGACCCTCCTGTGCTCGGGAAGAATGCATGAAGCGCTCTTCTTTATGGTGAGAATGGAACAAAATATGTCCAGGTTCAGGGGGAGGACGTACTCGTAGCAACGGGAGATGGTCCCGACCACGTTACGGACCGAGTTCGGGTGGAGCTGGTCTATTGTAACGTTGAAGTGATTCAAGATCTCCACAATAAGTGGATGGAAAGGAAGACGGATCCCAACTATGAGCTGCTCCCGGAAGATCACGACCTCGTCAGGGCCGTGTTCTCATGGGAAGTTACCCGCAGGTAGACTGTAGGTGTACTCCTTGGGTAGGTTGTACTGTCGGATGAGGTAGCGGAGCCTCTCCAGGGTCATGGTGGAGGGTTCGAACCTGTTCGGCATCCAACCTCAGTGAGAGGTGGACGCCAAGTTACCCGAGGCCTCCCGCGCCTCGGGAGACTGGACTCCAGCGGGGTCACCCTGAGCCGAGGTACCCACCTCGGGCTCATCTAATTGGCTATCAAAACTAGACATAATGAAATTGAAGGAAAAGAAAGTAGGGTGACTCACCAAAGGAAGATGACCGAACTGGGAAGAACTGACCCGAGCTGGAGGCTTTGGACGCGAGCTCAAGACTAAGGTTGAGTATTTGTGGCAAAGGAAAAATGGCCAGGATCCCTGCTATTTATAGCCATTGTACATGGGCCACAACGGTTGAGATCGAAATGATCTGACGGTCCTCATGAAAACCGGCTACGTGACCCCGAGGTGAAATCGGTTTAGCGCGTTTTTTGGCATCCACGGAGTTCATAAGTCACGTGACGTCCGTGCGTAGACCGTACGTGACCCGGGCTGCGTCTGGTTGAGCCGAGCAGAGAACCAGTCCAACCGATGAGCTGGCAGACAAGAAGGCTTAAGCCCCAAGCCAAATCCACCCGGCAGACCGCGGACTCCCCGCGCTGGGTCAGAACCCCCAGCACGGGGAGTGGGGGGCAATTGATGTAGGGTGATTTGGCCCGACCTCGTAGCACGGGGACACGTGGACATGACCTGGCACAAGTGGCAACTCAGCATGACAGCTTAGCCACAACTCGGCGTAGCAAGCTCGCCGAAGCCCGGCCGAACAACTCGGCGGGTGTGACAACTCACCGGGAAGCAAGGCCCAGCTCCCCCCAAGCCCTAAGGGTGGAGCGCCCCGAGCTCCTTCCGTGCAAAGGGACCCGAGCTCCTCCTAAGAGGTTCCGAGCTCTTCCTTCGTAAGAAGGAAGCACCCCGACTTTTGGCTAAGTGTCCCAAGGGAGAAACACCTCGGGACAGCATCGTCAGCACTCCTATTCCTACTTGCTTAAGGTTCGCCTCCAGTGTGAGCACCTCGGGGTACCTCAGCACCTCGGTGCAAGGTAACTCAGCAACAGGCGGCTCGGTGCAAATCAGCTCGGCAACTTGTAGGGAAGATCCGCCTGACATCCATACCTGCCGGATCTGGGGGCAGCGCCCACGTCTCTCGCCAGGCAGCGTCGTGCCTGTCATCTCTGAAAAGCATGGCATGCCTGACGGGTCCTTACCCTGCAGTAGCAGCCTGCACCCGCCATCTCAGCCCTGGAAGTAACGGCTAGGGTAGTGGTGGTTATGCCTGATGTAACTGAGCTCCGGTATAAGATGACCTTGACCCCCGCAAAGCAAAGGTATTGAAGCTGGCACTTTCAGCACTCTTAACTCTCTCTGGTCTTTCCTTGAGTTTTCCTCAGAATTCTAACTTAGCCATCGGAGTGTTCCCGCCGGGAGAGCTCGCCGGGAATCCTTCACGTTCCTCTCCGTCTCAGGTGCCGTCTGCCACAACTAGGAACCAGGTTACAGCCAACTAGGAGTGCACAGATCGTGCAGCATCAATAGCCATTCGAAGTGTCCATTTGACTGCCCATTTTACTTGATAAACAGACCAAAAAACTGAAATGAATTTGATTGTAGTGCTACTAATTCTTTTCTTCAATTTAATGAGCTTGAGTTCAGATTAATGAATTTGGGTTCAGATTCCAAGTGAAAGATTAACGAGTTTGGATACAAAACAGTGAAAACCTGGGTTTGGATGGGATTGAAGTGCTTGAATTCTTGATAAATAATTCTCAACTCAAGGTTATGTAGTAGGATCAATGTGATCTCCCACAAGAATGCAGTTGACACTGCATCACCTCATTAAAGAAGTGAGATAATTGGCTACTGAACTGAATAGCTGATTCAATTTATACAATATGTTTAGGCTAATAGTATAATCGTTTAGTATTTATACAATATATTCAGGTTTAAAGTTTATTTTGTTATGTTCTTGTTTTGGATTATTAGTTTAATACTATTTAGTTCTTCTCAATACTGTTTTGGATTATTCTTTGAATGTACAACTGAATAAATTCACATATAAAACAAGCTAAAAACACTAAAACCAAACAGACCTAAATAGAAAGGGCAGCATTAATATGTGCTTGGAACAATTTAAAATGTCTAATGGAATGGTGCAGCCATCACATTCCATTAGTTTTAAGGTTCAGAAATAGATACAATGCAACCTCCACTACTAAAGATATCAGTTGTAAGAGGTATATTTGTACTGTGACATCTTCCTATAATAATAAACAATTCAAATAAAATATCTTCCTCAAACAGATTGTTTATTTACCTATGAATTAGAAATATTTTTTTGGCATGTAAATAAAAATAGTCAAAATACAACTTTCAAGTTTCAAAATAGTCAGTGTCAAATAGTGTAAACTATTGCACCTATCCATTCACCAAGGTCCTTAGCATTTGCAAGAGAGAGTGAAAGTTCCACTATTCGAATCTTGTTCTCACCTTGGGTTGCAATATATCTCATCCCAGGGACGATGACTTCTAAGACAGTAACTCCTTGTCCACCAATCAAGTGGAGCTCATCAATAATGAAAAAGGCTGACTTGTTGAACATGTTTTCTTTGTATCCACCGGCGAAACAAAGCATCCCATTTCTCAAGAAACTTCAAATCTGACACACTTACAGGCTAACCCATATATAGGTTTCTGCACTAGGCAACTCCTCCCTACCTCTAGTTGTTATTCTCCACAGAAATCAAGTAAGTAGACTACTAATCTTTCTCTACCAAATTGAAGTTATTGGATAATTAAGGGTGGTTTGCCCTAACCTCATCTTAGCGGGACACATGGGCGTGACTCAGCATAAGTGATAGCTCAGCGCGACTAGTCCGCCAAGATTCAGCGTGGCAGCTCAGCACCAGGTAACACTCCGATTATCCCGAGCTCCTCCCAAGAAAAGGAGCACCCGAGCTCCTCCACAGTAAGGGAGCTCCCAAGCTCCTCCCAAGCAAAGGAGACCCCGAGCTCCTCCTCAAGAAGAGAACACCCCGAGCTAAGATTCTTCCACAGGCATCCCAAGCCAGGGTATTGCAAGACAGGGGTCTCCCGAGCTCAAGCCACTTTGGGGTGAGCTCGGGAGCCTCCTAACATTTGTTCTGACAGGCCTAAATAGGCCGCCTTGGGTAGAATAACCTCAGTATGGCACCTTCAGCTCGGCACGAGGTAGCTCGGTGCAAGGTAGCTTGCAGGAAGGTAGTTTGGCATACCACAGGAAGATCTCCCCTGACAACCGTACCTTTAAAACCTGGGGCTCTGCACCCACGTCTCTCGCCAGGCGGCGTCGTGTCTGCTGATGTAGCTCATTGTGACACTAGAAAGTGCACTGACCGTTCAAGTAGTAAAGTAGTGAATAGAGTATCGTTCCCACGAGGATTTAGGAAACAATTACTAATACTAATTTGGTCAATTCTTATCTGATTAACAACACAGTATAACTTTATTCAAAAACTAAAATCCTAAGCTAAAATCTATCTAAAACATTGGCTCAAATGCCTTCAATTCAAGTTAGAAGAGTAAGCAATAAAACCCAATTTCAAGATTCAGCAATCAATCAACTTGAGTCATTCGAATAGGGCATGATTAAGCCTTGGTTTGGTAAAACCCAAAGGTCATGAATAGTCTCTCTCAAGCGCACGTTCATCCTATGCATGAGTGACGATTCTTCTATCTCTAGCAAGAATCTAATCATTCATGAATGCATTTCTTCAAACACATCTAAGGCATCAATTTAAATCTGAATTGATCACCAACTGAATTGTGCAAGTTATCTCTAACCTTGCATCCAATTCATTTCTTGAATAGTAGATCTGAATTCCTAGAGTCTTTCTCAAGCACTCTAAGGATTCCAAGCATTAGATCAAATTGGCCAACCTGAAAATTTAAGATTTGAATTCTCTTTCAAGTAATTCAGATCTTACAAATCTCATATTTGAGATTTCATATCTGAGTTTTGAAAGATAAATTGGCTAATCTAATCTAGAATCACCCTCTATTCAAGAAACATCAAGAACAAATCAAATCCATTCGAATAAGAGAAAATTGATTACTTAATCTGAAATCTTACAGCCTTAAATTCAACAAGATAGAATGGAAGAGGGAGAGAAAAAAATTTACATCAAAAGAAGCTGAATTCGAACCAAAGAAGGATGAAAAATAAAAGGAATTATTACATAAGATCTCTAAATCAAAATTCTCCAAATTCAAACTCACCTTCTTCTCTTCTTGCTAGCTTGAACTCCTTCAGCCCTTCTCTTTCTCCTTCTTGCGCCTAGCTCTTCTTCTCTCTTCTTCTCTTCAAGGTGTTCGAACCCCAAGGGATGGGAGAGCCTTGAACTCAAGCAAATGAACACCTCTCCCCCCTCTAGAGGCCTCCCTATATAGATTTTTAAGGGAGCTCTTGCCCCTTCTTGAAGCCTCTAGAATGGGGTGTATTACACCCCCTTTGAACCATCTAGAGTGCTCTCTCAAAAACCTTCTAAGGGTTGCCGCCCCTAATTCCTTTGGGCTGCAATTAAGCTCCTTCTTAGCACATGTTAGCTACACTCTAAGCTGTTCTTTGGGCTGAGAATAGGCATCCTCTTGCTGGGCCTAAATTTTCTCCTTGCTAGGCTTCTTTCCTTAGGTTTTCCCAAGGGATTAACTTGCACTACTTGGGCCGAATTATGCTCTCTTGCTTCCATGGCTGAGCTGGGCTGAAATTGGTAATTTTTGGCATTCTTTTCTTACCTTTTGCCTTCTTTTTCTAGAATTGATTACCCCTGAAATCTTACTTGGCATTAAGCAAAATTAGGGCAAAATTGAATAAAACTGGCATAAGAATTCAAGTAAAGACCTCATAAATTATAGACAAATTGTATGTTCATCACCTGCCAAACCTGAGAGGTGTCCCCTGTATGACAGAGCCGTACCCTGCGATAGTGACCTGCGCAACCCTAGCAAGTAACGGCTGCGACAGAGAATCAGAGGTGGTTATGTCAAATTTGACAGAACACCATTATATAAGGACTCCAACCCCCTGAGAGGGAAGGTAATTGATTTCGCGCTATCTGCACTCTTAGCTCTCCTTGTATTCTCTGCAATTCTCTCTCACAGTTCTAACTTGATCATCGGAGTGTTCCCGCCGGGCAAACTCCCCGGGAATCCTTCACTGTCTTCTCCATCTCAGGTGCTGTCCTTCGCCAGCTAAGAGCCAAGCCACCGCCAGCTAGGAGTGACCGGATTGTGCCACATCAAAGGGTAAAAGACTTAAGCATACCTTGAGGTTTCATAAATTGACTTAAACATACCCTGAGTTTCTAAGGTGGACATAAATATACCCTATGGCCATTAAAGACTCTTTAAACCTTTATTATTTTTCAAAATTTCAAAATAGAACCATAAAACAAAAACCAAAAAGATAAAACAAAACTTGCTTATCATGTTTAACTTATGCAATACAGGAAGAATTAATTAAGAGGACCTCTAATCCACCTCCCCATCTTCATTGTTTTCTCATTCCTAAAGATCCTTGCTAACACCTCAATCTAACAGACAATTTTAGCTTAAAATCCTAGTTTTAGTTTCTCAAACTATCTCCCAATCTCCCTCTATATGATTAGTATTCTCTTACTTCTTTTAGGTATTCCTCCTGGCATCGTTTACTGACGTTTTCATCTACCAATGTCACAATTGATAATTCTAATTACCCCACCTTGATATTATTGGCATCAAGTGTTGCTAGATTATCTTGTATGAAAGAAGCCCAATTGAAACATGTAGACAATGAAATGCCCAAGTTGAACTTAGAAGCATTAATCAGAGGGCATAATAAGGTTTTTGAAACAATAAAGAGATCACTTAAGTCCACTTAAAAAGCTTAGGGTATGTTTAAGTTCATTGGGATCATCCCAAAAGGTATACTTAACTCCACTTAAAAAACTCAAGGTATTTTTAAGTTAATCTCTGAAATCTCAGGGTATATTTAAGTTTTTTACCCAATAATTAATTGGATGGAGACCTCCTATCTTTCTTTGGGAAAAGGATTC
The DNA here is from genome assembly GCF_055504915.1 of Nelumbo nucifera. Classification (NCBI taxonomy): domain Eukaryota; kingdom Viridiplantae; phylum Streptophyta; class Magnoliopsida; order Proteales; family Nelumbonaceae; genus Nelumbo; species Nelumbo nucifera. The sequence goes on from NC_142649.1 coordinate 90,776,241, forward strand.
TTGGTCCTGCATGGGGAGTTTTTAAACCTTGATTCTTGTCATGTATTGTAGGTCATGATTTGTTTTTCCTTAAAGAACATGGGAGACCTTGTGGGGAAACCTTTTTAAGTTGTTTGTGTCTTATACAAATGAAACCTCATCATAAACACCAAGAAAGGATTTACTTTCTTTACTCTTTAGATAATTCCTATGTTTTGGTATTCAATAATTCAATAGGTCCTAAAATATAATTTTTTTTTATAACCTTTGAACTAAGTACTTATTCTAATTTTTTCATTGCATTTTTTTTGTAGGTTGATATTACATACTACGCAAAGAGCAATAGTGATCAACCGATGGATTAAGACTTCTCGATTAATATTTTGATATGTTTTTTGAAGTCAAGGTTTTAAATTTTGCAACGTATCGACCCGTATCAACTAATACGTATCGTTTCGGAAGATTTCCGATACACGAAACATGTATAATTAGATGCTTTTGTATTTTTTCATTCGTATTGGACCATTTCGAGCATGTATCGGTCAATACAACCCGAAACGGGCCAATACGCATTATGTATCAACCAAATTTAATCTCTCTCCTTTTAAAATTTAAATTTAATTTATCTCCTCTCTCTCATTAATATCAATTTTAATTAAGCCTTAAAGTTTGAGACGTCACTAAATTATAATATTATTTAAATAAATACTCATTTGAGTTACATTTAATTATGGCATTTAATATGTCATTAAATGTTATTTAAGTCAAATAAACAAATTGAAGGTAACAAGTTTCAACCCAAGTCATTTGACTACATCAATAATTAACTAGCCATTTTGCCAACCTTGATTACTTATTAGAACAATATGTTTTTTATTATTAAAGTAATCTTTCTTGCCTTGGTGGATGTTTCCCAACAAATGCTAAAATTTGATTATTAATATTTATATAATAATAAGATGAATACAAATTATATTTATTTATCAAAAATTAAGGTATATATTAAATTGTATACATAATAAATATTATCTAAATCTATGTACATTAAATATCAACTAATAAATGACTTCAAAAAAATATTAACTAATAAATATTAGTGTATACACATACATTTTAGTTATTCTATTATTTTTCAACGGTTACTAATTATATCCCGATACTTTATATAAATCATTAAAGAATGATTTTTTATGTTTAAATAAATTAGTTATAATCACATAAAACTCATTTTTATTGTTGTTCATATTTTTTAAGGATTTTTTTTTGGATTTTCTAGTGTATCCATGCGTATCTTGATTTTTCATCTGTATATATGCATTTTTCAAAGTGTATCTCGATACGTCTCTTAAAAGTACCTTTTTGATACACCTTGTGTTTCCGATACTTTGAACCTTGTTTAAAATTTCATATGTATTAGAACAATTCATTTAACATTTATAATAGGAATTCTATTTGAAATGAGTTTTTTTTTTTGTTGAATTTTGTTTTAAAATCATAGGTTTTTAATGATTCTAGTATTGGATATGATAGCTGATAGAACAAGTTTCAATTATCTATAGTGGCAGTAATAAACCCCATTACAAGTTCAATCAAACAAATCTATTGCAATGGTTATAAACGCTAGTACATGTTCAATCAAATAGATCTATAGCGACATTTACAAATGCCACTACATGTTCACTAAAATAGATATAGGTCCAATTAGTTATTACTATATCGTGGCATTTATAAAATGCCACAAAAGATGTTATATTTATAGTGGCATTTATATATGCCGCAAAAGACACCGCTATAGGCATTTATATATGCCACAAAAGATATAGGGTTGTTTGCAGCAATGTTTCTCTAAATGCCGCTATATCCTATACCGACGTAGCTTTTAGCGGTGTAATAAGTATATAGTGGTGTACAAATTGATATGTAGCGGCATAAAAAAACACCGCTATAGGCATTTTTTTGTTGTAGTGCCTGACTCATTGGAGAGGGGGGCTGAATAACCAATATAATGCCCCACATCAACCATAAAATATATATTTCCCACAACCATTCAATTTCTCACTTGTCATACATGGCTCATGACTGACATGTGGCATAATTATTGGTTAAACATTCCCTTACACTGTCATTAAGCTCAGCTAATCCATGCTTAAGTTGCACGTACCGGTGCTACAGAAGTCTTAGAATTGATATAGGACCAACTTTCTAAAACCATATGGACCCATATACGGCAAAAGATATTCATGATAACTAACAAACAAGAAGTCTCAAACTTTAAATTCATTGAGAATAAACCATCTATGAACTTAGAAATGCATCAACCCATGTAATACTTGAATAAATGGAGGTCCATGTAGAGAATCCTCTACATTTCCAATACAAAATAAATAGATAGCTAATGTCGTGCAATCCAAACGCTCCCTTGTGTGTTGTGACTCGGACTCTGACTGGATGTCTATCTAGTTGGGTCGAGCTGTAGGGGCCGAGCTGATGTATGAATGTCCGAGCGGATGTGTGCTGCAAGGAGTAAAAGGTGAGAGTACCCGGGTATCTTTTACCCAGGAGGGGCACTCCGATGCTTAAGTCAGCAGGTGTTTGAGAAGTTTTCTAAGAGAATGAGAGCTCTAGAAGGTTTAGTGTGCATACCTTTCTGAGTGGGTTTGGACGCCTTTTATAGGTCTCTGGACTCAGGGGATTCAAGGTAACGGTCTTGAGCTCTTTGTGGAGCCATTCTCCCATTTTCTTGGTGCATTAATATGTCAGTTACTAGATCCTCGCGAAGGTTACGATTTGTCTAAGTAAAGTCGAGGCGTGCGACATGGTGAGTTGTTCTAACGATCGCGCTATCGGCGCCTTTGGTAGAAAACTGTTGGGGGCGGTTAGCGAGCTCTTCTTCGTAGGTCGCCTTAGGTCCTCTCAGCTCGGCCAAATCCAAGAATAGGTCGTTGTAATATTACGGGTTCTGCTAGCTCAGCCTTGCCGAGGAAAAGGTTGGCCCGAGCGAGGTGCTCCAAGCTAACTTACCGAGCTGGTCTACTGACTCAGCGCCGAGGTGTCACCCGAAAGCCATGTGTCGCTAAATTATTGGGAGGACCAAATTACCCCGCATCAATTGCCCCCCACTCTCAAGCCAACGTTAGCTCAACGAAGAGAGTAGTTCTTAGTAAGGGTAATTGGTCTGGCTGCTTCATAGGTCGTTCGGCTTGCTTTGTAACTCGGTCCCAAGCTGAGTGAACCGCGGCCTCCTTTTCAAATTTTGAATCTAGGAGGAGAAGAGGGTGTGCACGGAAAGGATTTTTAAGAGGCATGCAATTCATGTGCATGCCAATTTGGAAAAGGGGCACGCTTGATGGTCGCATAAATTTGGATTTTAAAGCTTCATGTGTACGCTGCTAGCTATAATCCAGCTATCGGCACGTTCTGCTCTGTCGATTTGCACTTGGTGGGCTATAAGTATGGGGTCCCCCATTGAGGTCCTCACTCACACTGTTATTCTTTCGGAGTTTTTTGAGTAGTGCTTAATCAGAGGAGGTTGCAAGCTGAGCTGGTTTGTTAGTCCGAGCTCCGCTTTCTATTGGTCCAAGTCCTGTCGTCACCATCTTCAGTCTTCCTTCACTTTTTCCCAATGAGTACCCTGGTTCTCACAATGTCTGGTAGTGCATCTAGGGGTGGGTTGTTTGATGATAGGTTGGATAGTGAGGCAAGCTCCTCGGGGGAGGGCTTGATCGGAGTATACTGCGATGGTTCTTTGGTAGGAAAATGCACAGGGTTGAGGAAGTAATAAACATGTTTGAACCGATCGAGCTGACTGGGCAGGAAATAGTCGAGCTTTGTCATAGGTATCAAATCCCCAATGAGTACCGCTGGATCGAGTTGGCTGCTAACCACTATCCATGGGACCATGACCGCGATGCGTTATGTGTCTATGAGGAGACATTGGCAGCTGGTCTCCGCTTCCTTCTTCATCCTTTTGTAGTTGTTGTCTTAAGGTGTTACCGTGTATCATTAGGTTAGCTCACCCCCAATGTAGTCCGAACTTTGGTCGGGCTGATTAACTTGTGTCACCATCAAAACTTTCCACTGAGTCTTAAGGTCTTCTCCACTTTGGTTCATATGAAGAGGATCTCGGGCCCATTCTGTTTTTGTCTTCCCTTTCGCAGTGGGAGGAAGGTATTAGTTGATTTTCCCAACAAGGTCAAGGGGTGAAAGAAGAGGTTTTTCTTTCATGCCAAGGATGGTGGTTGGGGCATGGACACTACTTGGAATAGCACTTGCTAGAGTGTTGTTGAGAGTCAGGATGTCGAGCTTCAGGCCACCCTTCAGGAGCTCGTCCAGGAGAGGGTTCAGGTAGAGGGGCTTCTGATCGAGTCCATGCTTGTTCAAGTCGGCCAGAGTCGTGTAGGTAGGTGGGCCGTTAGGGCGTAGCATGCATTATTGCCCCCCACTCTCAAGTCAGCGTTAGCTCAACGAAGAGAGTAGCTCTTAGTAATAAGGGTAATTGGTCTGGTTGGTTCATAGGTCGTTCGGCTCGCTTTGTAACTCGGTCCCAAGTTGAGTGAACCCGGCCTCATTTTCGAATTTCGAATCTGGGAGGAGAAGAGGGTGTGCGCGGGAAGGATTTCTAAGAGGTGCACGCCAATTTTTCAAATTTCGAAAAGGGGCGTGCTTGGTGGATTTTGAAGAGGGGAGTGCTCGGTGGGCACACAAATTTGGATTTTAAAGCTTTCCACATGTGCTACTAGCCGTAATCTAGCTGCCGGTGTGCTCTGCTCCCTCTATCTGCGCTTGGTGGGCTATAACCATTAAGGTCCTCACTCACACTGTTCTTCTTTTGGAGTTTTCTGAGTAGTGCTTGATTAGAGGAGGTTGCAAGCTGAGCTGGTCTATTAGTCTGAGCTCTGCTTTCTGTTGGTTTGAGTTCTACCGTCACCATCTTCAGTCTTCCTTCACTTTTTCCCGGTGTGTACCTTGGTTCTCGCAATGTCTAGTAGTGTGTTTGGGGCTAGGCTATCAAATGATAGGTCGGATAGTGAGGTGAGCTCCTCGGGGGAGGGCTCGATCAGAGTATACTGTGATGATTCTTTGGTAGGAAAAAAGACATGAGGTTAAGGAAGTAGCAAACATGTTTGAAATGACCGAGCTGACTAGGGAGAAAATAGTCGAGCTCTGTCACTCATAGGTATCAAATCCCCAATGAGTACCGTTGGATTGAGTTGGCTGCTGACCACTATCCATGGGACCATGACCATAATGCATTATGTGTCTATGAGGAGACATTGGCAGCTAGTCTCCGCTTCCCTCTTGTAGCTCTATGGATAGCCAAGGGTATGCTCCTCCCTAAGGACATGTGCCATTACAGCGAGTTGGATCCTATCAATGCTGGATCTCAGATGACTCAGTGCATCATCTAGGTTTGTCTTCTTTTACAGTTTCTTGGTCCTTGTCTGTAGGATATCTTCTTTTGATTGTGGTTTTTGTAGGCGAACACTTTCGGGCAAGTATTGTTGGACCACATACATTCCAGGCAGAAGGAGAGAGCTAGCATGCAAGCGAGCATAACTCTCTTCAGGCCGAGATGCAGAGACTCTGGGCCGATTCTGAGGAGAATCGCCAATGCTTCTTTGAGGTGAACTAAAAGTTGCAGTGCGAGTTGTCAGGGACCTAGGCTCAATTGGAGGAGAGGCAGTCCAAGTATGCTCAAGACAAGCTCCGAGCTGGGGAGGAGGCTGTTGCTCACTTCCTGAGGTCCTCGGAGTATGAGAAGAAAAGGACGGAAGGCGACATCCCTTCAATGAAGAAGGGTTTCAAGCTATGTCATCGCTACTTGAGGTCATTGTATCCTTCCCTCGACTTTGCCTTTGTTTCTGTGTGTAATGTACCGGGTGAGCTCATCATGCAGGTGGACGAGGAGCCCTTGGAGGAAGAGGAAGACGATAACAAAGAAGGGTAAAAGAGGGTGGTGATGATGAGGCCTGGGATGGTGACGACAATGAGTAGCTCAGCCCTACAACTCAATTGGTCTAGTGGTGGTGGTGTTTCTATTATTTCTTGGAGATGGTGTGCTCCTATAAGAACTTTTGGGGCCTATGTGCCCTATTGATGTCCGAACTATTGAACTTGCTGGAACTTTTTTTTTGGGTATCCCTGTACGACCATCTGGCCTTCTTTTATCTTTTTAATGGAACTTGATATTTTCACAACGTAGCTTTTGCCACTTTTTTATTTAGCTCGGTTGGATTGTCATTACGCTGGTCGAATATGGTTCTATAGTTTTAACTCATCGATTTTTTCTTTCTGTGATTCTTGGCCGAGCTGTCGACTAATCTTTAGAAAACTTTAGCACGAACTTTAGCGAACTTGAAAACATAGATCGAAACACTTCGCTCCAAAGGTAATACCTTTGCAGGTATCTATATTCTAGGCCTGGGGTACTACCTTCGTTTTGAGTGTTTTGAGCTTGTACGCATTTCTCCCTATAATTTTGGAGACCCTATAGAGGCCTTCCCAATTCAGGCCGAGCTTTCCTCCACCGGGCTCATGTACCATAACTTTTCGGAGTACCATGTCACAAACTCTAAATTTGCATCTCTTAACTCGGGTGTTATAGTACCGGGCTACATGTTGTTGGTATGTTGCAGTACAAATGAAGGCCAAGTCTCTCACTTTCTCTACCAGGTCAAGATTTTCTCGTAGATACTCGTCATTGGTTTCTTCAGCGAATGCCTCAGACCGCAGTGCTGGTACCTCCATCTCTGTTGGTATTACTGCCTTGGTTCCATACGTTAAGTTGAAAGGTGTTTCACCAGTTGTTGTTTTGACAGTTGTTCGGTAGGCCCACAGTATGCTGGGCAACTCGTCCACCCACAAACCCTTTAGCACGGGAGATCCAAGCTTTAAGGCCGAGGAGAATGGCCTTGTTGGTTACTTCAGCCTGATCATTAGCTTGGGGGTGGGAAACCGAGGTGAAATTCTGCCTTATTGAAAGAATGGTAGGATCCATCTAATGGACGCCATAAAGGTTGCGGAATGGGTGGGCGAATTTCAAAAATTTCCTACCTTCTCCCAACTGGGAATCATATTCCATAAATTTAGAATACAACATTCAAGGATCCTACTTGAACCATAATCAAACCAGATCTGTACCAAAAGGTAAATGGGAGGAATATACCTGATCCGGAGAAACAGTATCTCCCAAAGTTGGTGTTCACGCCCAAAGAATGCTCCAAGATCTGTTCCTGCTGAAGATGACACAGCTGTGGATGGAACAGAACCAGCAGGGTGCGTCCTACACACTGGATCCTTCACAAGAATCCTCTGGAAGAACTAAACACTGTAACCTTTTCAGTCTTTCTTGCAAGACTGATGTCAAGAACAGATTTCTTGACTTTCTTTTCTGCAAAGATCCAATCTTGCAATGGCAGATGGCGGCGGCAGGAGGAGAGAACCAAAACCGAAAAAGCTGAACTGCTTTTTCTCCTTTTCTGGAGAGTATGAGATCTGATCTCTAAAAATCGCAGAAGGTATCCCTTGTGTATCCAAAAAGGTGGTTCGAAATCTGATGTTTTTTTCCTCCTTTCTTCTTGATTAAGAAACCTCCTAAATCAGGAGTCATCCCAATCCAAATCAGTATTTGGATAGGGGATTATCTTAATCCTATCTGCAGATAGAGTTAGGTTACTCCTGATCTTATCAGGAGGTTACCATATTCAAATCTAATTTGAATTTGGTCTGTTAGAGTGGATAAGGCTAAAGACCCAATCCTTTTACTAACTTCAATCTCAAATTCGCCCCATGGATGGCTGATCATATCAGCTCACCTCGAAATGCGCTTTCGGCCCATTAAGTGTTCAGTGTCTAATTACTTTCCAATCTGCTGCCCAGTTGGGCTTCTTTGTATAGCGTGGGACCCAAGCATTGATCTACACACCAGCCACATGGGTTCGGCCCAGCCTTTAATACAAGGCCCAGCCGAATTCACTGAAAAACTCAATGAACCCCTTGAGTCCATCGTATGGACCCTATGGGCCCAACACTTACATTAAGTGGTCCCTGGGCCAAGCCATCTTATAAAAACCCAGGGACTGTGGGCAGGTGCAAGATTAGCCCATCAGGTATTATCCTAAATGGTCTTACACTTAACCTCTCAGCCCTTAATGATCAAGCACTGCCCGACAAGAGAGGACCTCTCCCTCGGCGGCAAGGAACAGTGCCGCACCTCCTTCTCACATGGATCCCGGGAATTAAAACCATTTGCAAACAATTTGAAACCATACATATAATATAAGTATATTAATTTTGCAAAAACAAAATTCCAACGATTGAAATCAACTGCCGGCAGTTTGGTTTCCATCAGAGAGAGTGCATTCCCGATCATTACCCTTTGTCCGACAAAGTGGCTGATTCTGTCACTATGACCACCCACTCAGATGAATTCTCAAACTGCCCCAACATACCCAGGTTTTGATCCCCGCTAAGGATCTCACTGATTGACATATCAAAGGCAGCCTGATCCAGCACCTAGTGAAGTGTCATAATCGAGTCTAGGGGTCAGGTGTAACTTTCCAGTTTTGCCCATCTATCTCCAAGGTCCAGGGCAAGACTGGAAATCTGGTTCGGTTCAAGGATTCATGTAATCCCATACTGCATGTGCCTCGGGTCCTACCCTGATGGCTGAGACAGGCCATCCCAACACTTGGTGGCACACCAGCATCAGCCTTGGCAGGATAAATCTCCCCAAACTTATCCAATGGCTGTGAACATTTAAAACTAACATGAATCTCTATAAATGTCCAGTTTTAGGGTTTTACACAGAATTAAACCAAACAACATGAATCAAACATGCACTTTATTTATTTCCACTAAATAACAAAAGTACATCAAATCAGATTGAAGCTAAGGGCATACATAAACTGTCTAACAGCTCCCACTTGCACTTAGGTCCAATCTGGTACAAGCCGGAGTCCCATACTTTCCACGTGTTTCTCAAACACCTTCTGTGTCAGTGGCTTAGTCAATGGGTCTGCCACATTGTCCGCTAATGCTACTTTCTGAATTAGGACGTCCCCTCTACCAACGATCTCCCGCAGTACATGGTACTTTCTCTCGATGTGCTTTGACTTCGAGTGAGCCCGAGGCTATTTAGCCTGGGCGATCGCTCCATTGTTGTCACACAACAACGGTATGGGTGATGTGCTGGATGGAATCGCTCCTAATTCGTGTATGAACTTCTTCATCCACACGGCTTCCTTGGCAGCTTCACTTGTGGCAATGTACTCGGCCTCGGTTGTGGAGTCTGCAGTGTACCCCTATTTGCTGCTTTTCCAACAAACAGCACACGATCCTATCGTGAAAACATACCCAGATGTAGACTTTCTATCATCCGGATCCGACTGGAAATCGGCATCAGTATACCCTAGAACTTGCAGTGAACTACCATCGAATACTAGACAAAACTCTTTTGTCCTTCGAAGGTATTTGAGTATGTTCTTCACAGCAGTCCAATGCTCCTGCCCGGGGTTTGCCTGGAATCTGCTTACCACACTCACCGCCTGAGCTATGTCCGGGCGAGTGCACAGCATGGCATACATGATGCTCCCTACGGCTGAGGCATAGGGAACGTCTCTCATGCTCTCAATCTCCTCAGAAATCTTGGGAGACATCTTCTTGGAGAGAGTGACTCCGTGCCTGAAAGGAACGTTTCCTTTCTTGGAGTTTTCCATGCTGTATCTTTTGACAATTTTGTCAATATAAGCAGCCTGGGATAATCCAATTATCCGCTTCGATCTATCTCTATAGAGTCGAAGACCCAGTATGTATGAAGCTTCTCCAAGATCTTTCATGGAGAACTGCTGTGATAGCCATACCTTGACCGAAGTCAACATTCCTACATCATTCCCAATGAGTAGGATAACGTCCACGTACAAGACCAAAAAGGTGATCTTATCCCCACTGGATTTCCTGTAAACACAGGGTTCATCCGGGTTCTACTCAAAGTCAAATTTTTTGACTGCAGAATCAAAACGGATGTTCCAACTCCTAGAAGCCTGCTTAAGTCCATATATGGATCTATTAAGTTTACATACCATGTGTTCCTGACCAGCAGCAATGAAGCCTTGCGGCTGCTGCATGTAGATATCTTCACTAAGATCTCCATTCAGGAACGCTGTTTTGACATCCATTTGCCAAATCTTGTAGTCATGGTACGCTGCTACAGCTAGCAAGATCCTAATGGATTTAAGCATGGCCACGGGCGAAAAGGTTTCCTCATAGTCGATGCCTTCTTTCTGAGTATACCCTTTCGCCACCAAACGAGCTTTAAAGGTCTCAATCCTGCCATCGGGGCCCTTCTTCCTCTTGTAGATCCATTTGCAACCAATTGCTTTTACCCCGGAGGGCAGATCCACTAGAGTCCAGACTCCATTGGTCTCCATTGAGTCCATCTCAGCTCTCATGGCCTCCACCCACTTCTGGGAGTCTATGTCTAACATAGCTTCCGCGTAAGTCACGGGATCCTCTTCACTAGTCAAGGCTTCCACCAGGTAACTGTCCTGGTCATAGCCATATCAGACTGGTGGTCTGGATACCCGGGTGGTTCTTCTAGGTTGGTCATTACCTGGATTTTGTGGGACATCTCCCACTGCTCCTGAGCTCTCCTCATCAAGAACTATTTCCTGATGATGAGTGTCCAGGATGTAATCGGATTCTAAGAATCGGGCGTTTCGACTGCAGAACACTTTCTACTCACTTGGGACATAGAATAGATAACCCACTGAATCCTTTGGGTAGCCTATAAACAGGCAACGGCTGGTTTTAGATTCCAACTTGTCCGCACTTGTTCTTTTAACGTGTGCAGGACAACCCCAAATCTTCAAGTGTCTTACACTTGGCTTCCTTCCGGTCCAAAGTTCATATGGAGTTTTCGGAACTGATTTGGTTGGAACCCGATTCAGCACGTAGATACCAGTCTCTAATTGGTATTCCCAAAAGGATGTGGGTAATTGTGAGCGCACGAGAAGCGACCGGACCATGTCCAACAAGGTCCTATTCCTCCTCTCTGAAACACCATTGAGTTGAGGTGTAGCAGGAGGAGCTAGTTGTGACACTATCCCATTGGCCTTTAAGTAGTCCCTGAATTCGTCAGAGAGATACTCGCCACCTCGATCTGATTGAAGGGCCTTAATTTCTCTCCCTAACTGTTTCTCGACTTCCTGTCTGAACTCTTTGAACTTTTCAAATGATTCAGACTTATGTCTCATTAGGTACACGTCACCATATCGTGAAAAATCATCTATGAAGGTGATGAAGTACACGTGTTGATTCCGTGTCCTAACACTCAGGGGACCACATACATCAGTATGTATCAGGTCAAGTGTGCCTTCAGATCTTTCAGGCTTATCGTCAAATGGCCGCTTAGACATTTTACCTTGAAGGCAAGGTTCACAAGTGGGAAGATTTTCTACGATTAGAAAATCCAAAGGACCATCCTTTACCAGCCTTGTGATTCGGTCAATACCGATATGGCCAAGTCGGTAATGCCAGAGGCACGTGGGACTTACTGTATGACGATTCCTTTTCTTGGGTTTTTCGACCGACGTAGTTTCGGTTAAGTTAGTTTCCAGAGAAGGATGTAGAACATAGAGACCGTTCTCTAGTTCCCCGCATGCGATGAATTTATTATTCCGTTTAACAGTAATCATATTACTAAAATAAACAGTATATCCATCAGCACACAGTTTTGAAACAGAAATTAAATTTCTTCTCAAGTTCTGTACATAAAGACAATCTTTAAGCACAAGTATTCCTTCTTTAAAAACTAATTCTACGGTTCCTATTGCCGCAGCTGCAACACTTGCAGTCGTTCCTAAGAACAATGTCACTTCACCTTCACTCAACCTTCTGCTAACTTTGAACCCCTGCAGTGAGTTACACGAATGAGTTGAAGCCCCGGAGTCAACACACCAGGACACAGAAGTAACTAACATGTTAGTTTCTATGACGCAAGTTTCAATGTTACCTTTCTTAGATTCCAGGTAGGCAGGACAATTCCTCTTTCAGTGGCCGGTCTGCTTGCAGAAGTGACAGACATCAGATGCCTTGTTCTTCTTCTGCTTCTTAGGTTTGGTAGTCTTCTTCTGGGGCTTCTTTGCCTTTCTCTTTCTCTTGCCCGATTTGTTAGCTTCAGCAAGCATAACCACAGGCTCATCCTTCTTGAGTAAATCCTCGGCCCTCTGCAACATATTGCTGAGTTCCTGGACGCTGACATTCAGCTTATTCATATTGTAGTTCATAGTGAACGCATTAAAGGAAGAGGGCAAAGAATTTAGGATGGCATCCACTTGCGTGCCAAGATCTAGCCTGGATCCAAGAGCTTCAAGTTCGTTAATGTATCCCATCATCCGAAGACAATGGTCATGAACTTTCTGCCCTTCTGTCATCTGCACGGTCATGAACAATTTCAGGACCTTCTGTCGAGTAGAACGGTTCTGCTCTTCATACATTGTCCTTAGACTATCCAATATGTCCTTGGCTAGTTCGATCTGATCGAACTGCCTCTGTATTGAGTTGTCTAATGAGGCAATAACAAAGCAGCGGGCTAGGGAGTTCTTATCCTCCCAATCTTGGTAGTCCCTCCTACGGGCCTCAGAAGCCCTATCACCCGGACGTTCCGGGGCAGGATTTTTCACCACCTTGTCTTACTTTTCGGAAGTTAGGACCAGCATAAGATTTCTGTACCAGTCGGCATAGTTTAGGCCCTTAAGCTTGTTATCGTCTAGAAGCTTTGCAAATTGACCGTTTTCCATTTTCTGATAAAATAGCAAAATCTTTAGTCCACAACCTTAGTTTGATTCATGTTACCTACATAGATATGGCTTTTAATCTATGTTCCATTCCCATTTGTTCATCTTTGAGATTTCCCTCCTTTCTCAGCGACGGAGACGACGAAATGTCTCTGAAAATGTGGGAAATCACATGGGGTGCGTGAAGCCAACTGTTTCAGCTGCATAACCCCACCACCTTACTGTGACGGATCATATCCACTCATCAAATGAGTTTCCCTTTGGCCTCTATCAGACAAGGTTCAGAGCCGTTTTCAGGTAAACCTTTCTGTCCAGTGAGTGCACACCCATCATATTCAGGTTACGCCAAAGTACCGTGAGAGAGTTCCCATTTTCTAGTGAAGCCTCTCCCACATCGGTCTATGACACCCCTATCATCTTATGAAACACTCTAACAGATCCAACAGCAAATGGATAGCCCAATTTTATGGTGCGTTTCCTCATTACTGAAGGACCTATCATTGTGCTAATGACGGAAGGCCTTTAGAGAGTCCATCAAATGGATCTCCCTATCACATGCATTCATATTTTCCGGAGGGAACAAAATTACGCCCTATTTTTAATTTAGGTCAAACCAGAGTGGCTCCCACTGACTTTCATAAAGTCAGATTTCTGGTGGGCCTTAATCGGCTAGGGGTTCCGTACGCATCCCTTTTCAGGGTTGTGGGGCCCACCAAGCAAGGAGGGGTCATCCAATGACCTTGAGGGACACCATGGCAATGATGTGCATTCAGCCATGGTGTGCGTAAGAGCCACTAACGACTTGACCATATCGGTATTGCCTGTGGCATTACTGACTTGACCATATCGGTATTGACCGAATCACAAGGCGGGTAAAGGATGATCCGTTAGATTTTCTAATCGCAGAAGATCTTCCCACTTGTGAGCCTTGCCTCCAAGGTAAGATGACAAAACGACCATTTAACAGTAAGCCTGAAAGATGTACAAGCACGCTTGACCTTATACACACTGATATATGTGGTCCCCTGAGTGTTAGGACACGTAACCAACACGTGTACTTCATCACCTTCACCGATGATTACTCACGATATGGTTATGTGTACCTAATGAGACAGAAGTCAGAATCCTTTGAAAAGTTCAAGGAGTTCAGACAAGAAATCGAGAAACAGTTAGGGAGAGAAATTAAGGCCCTTCGATCATATCGAGGTGGCGAGTATCTCTCTAGCGAATTCACGGACTACTTGAAGGCCAACAGGATAATATCACAGTTAGCTCCTCCTGCAACACCACAACTTAATGGTGTTTCAGAGAAGAGGAATAGGACATTGTTAGACAAGGTCCGATCACTTCTCACACGCTCGGAATTACCCACATCCTTTTGGGGATAGACATTAGAGACTGCTATCTACGTGCTGAATCGAGTTCTAACCAAATCGGTTCCGAAAACTCCATACGAACTTTGGATCGGAAATAAACCAAGTGTCAGACACTTGAAGATTTGGGGTTGTTCCGCACACGTTAAAAGAACGAGTGCGGACAAGTTGGAATCCAAGACCAATTGTTGCCTATTTGTAGGCAACCCAAAGGATTCGGTGGGTTATCTATTCTATGACCCAAGTGAGTAGAAAGTGTTCTGCAGTCGAAATGCCCAGTTCTTAGAGACCGATTACATCTTGGACACCCATTGTCAGGAAATAGTTCTTGATGAGGAGAGCTCAGGAGCAGTGGGAGATGTCCCACAAGTTCCAGGTAGTGACCAACCTAGAAGATCCACCCGGGTATCCAGGCCACCAATTAGTTATGGTTATGACCAGGATAGTTACCTGGTGGAAGCCTTGACTAGTGAGGAGGATCCCGTGACTTACTCGGAAGATATGTTGGACATAGATTCACAGAAGTGTGTGGAGGCCATGAGAGTCAAGATGGACTCAATGGAGGCCAATGGAGTCTGGACTCTAGTAGATCTGCTCTTTGTGGTAAAAGCAATTGGTTGCAAATGGATCTATAAGAGGAAGAAGGGCCCCGATGGTAAGGTTGAGACCTACAAAGCTTGTTTGGTGGCAAAAGGGTATACTCAGAAAGAGGTCATCGATTATGAGGAAACCTTTTCGCCTGTGGCCATGCTTAAATCCATTCGGATCCTGCTAGCTGTAGCAGCATACCATGACTACGAGATTTGGCAAATGGATATCAAAACTGCGTTCCTGAATGGAGATCTTACTGAAGATATCTACATGCAGCAACCGCAAGGTTTCATACCTATAGGTCAAGAACACATGGTATGTAAGTTGAATAGATCCATATATGGACTTAAGCAAGCTTCTAGAAGTTGGAACATCCGGTTTGACTCTACCATCAAAAAGTTTGACTTTGAGTAGAACTCGGATGAGCCTTGTGTTTACAAGAAGTTCAGTGGGGATAAGGTCACCTTCTTGGTGTTGTATGTGGACGATATCCTACTCATTGGGAATGATGTAGGAATGTTGACTTTGGTCAAGGTGTGGCTTTCGCAACAATTCTCCATGAAAGATCTTGGAGAAGCTTCCTATATACTGGGTCTTCGACTCTATAAGATAGATCGAAGCGGATAATAGGATTATCCCAGGCTTATTACATTGACAAAATTGTCAAGAGGTACAATATGGAGAACTCCAAGAAAGGAAACATTCCTTTCAGGCACGGAGTCTCTCTCTCCAAGAAGATGTCATCCAAGACTTCTGAGGAAATTGAGGGCATGAAAGACGTTCCCTATGCCTCAGCCGTAGAGAGCATCATATATGCCATGCTGTGCACTCGCCCTGACATCGCTCAGGCGGTGAGTGTGGTAAGAAGGTTCCAAGCCAACCCAGGGCAAGAGCATTGGACTACTGTGAAGAACATACCCAAATACCTTTGAAGGACAAAAGAATTTTGTCTGGTATTCGATGGTAGTTCACTACAAATTGTGGGGTATACTGATGCAGATTTCCAGTCGGATCCAGATGATAGAAAGTCTACATCTGGGTATGTTTTCACAATAGGATCGTGTGCTTTTTCTGCAAAAGTACCAAACAGGGGTCCACGGCAGACTCCACGACCGAAGCTGAGTACATTGCCGCAAGTGAAGCTGCCAAGGAAGCCGTGTGGATGAAAAAGTTCATTCACGAATTAGGAGTGGTTCCGTCCAGCACATCACCCATTCTGTTGTTGTGTGACAACAATGGAGCGATCGCCTAGGATAAAGAGCCTCGAGCCCACTCGAAGTCGAAGCACATCGAGAGGAAGTACCATGTAGGATGGAGCAGAATCAGCAGTGTTCTTCCCAAGAACCAAATCCTTCACCAAGAATTCGCTGGAGGGTAGGTGAGCACGACTCCCAATCAGTTTTTCACCAAAAACTGGTATCAAGAATGCTTCTTGATCACTCCTACAACAATGGAGGTCAAACTGGCTATGGCGGCAACTGGAGGAGAATGCAGGGAGAAGATGGTGCAGTCACACTGGTGTTGTCTTCTCTCTATGTAAACTAAGATCTAATCTCTGTAATTTGGGATGGGCTGAATGGTTCACCCCCTCCTCCTTTTATATCCTTAGAGAGAGCTCCTAATCTCATGAGGAGTTTCCTAATCCAAATATGTATTTGGGTGAGGAGTTCTCTTTAAGAGATAAGGATAAGACCTTATCTTATCTGCAGATTAGATCAGCTCTCTCCTAATCTCATTAAGAGGTTTCTAGATCCATATCTGTATTCAGATCTAGACACTCTGAGTGGATAGGGTAAGACCCTATCCTATCTGCTGATCCAATCCCAGATCCACCCCTCTCTTTAACTAGTCCAACTAAACCAGTTCGAAATGGGCTTTAGGCCCAATAAGTCTATGTGCTCATTAACCTTCCAAACTGCTGCCCAGTTGGGCTTCTTTGTATGGCATGGGACCCAAACATTGATCTACACATCAGGCACATGGGTTCAGCCCAACCTCTGTTACAAGGCCTAGCCAAATTCACTGAAAAAACAATGAACCCCCTGAAGCTCATCACAGGGACTCCTAATGGGCCCAACACTTACACTAAGTGGTCTCTAGGCCAAACCACCTTATAAAAACCCAGAGACTGTGGACAGATGCAAGATTAGCCCATCAGGTATTACCCTCAATGATCTTACACTTAACCGCTCAGCCCATAATGATCAAACATTGCCCGACAAGAGAGGACCTCTCCCTCGGCTGCAAAGAACAGTGTACATCAATCAAATTGGAGCATGAATCAAATATGTACTTTATTCATTTACAATAAATGTCATAATGTACATCAATCTAATTGGAGCTAAGGGCATACACTGTCTAACACTTTGCTAGTACTAGCCAAGCTATGAGCGCCTCATACTCGGCCTCATTGTTTGATGCTCGGAGAAAAAATCAGAGCGCATATTCCAGTTTTACTTCGCAAGGTCTATAGAGTATCAACCCAGGTCCACTTCCACTCTGATTGGACGAGCCGTCCACATGGAGTATCCAGGGCTCCTCATCCAAGCTCGTGATCACACTAGTTGGAGGTGGCATCGTATTGGTCGAGGCCTCCGACGTGTTTGTAAGATCGGTCACTTCAGGGGTTGGTGAGCTAAAGGTACACTCGGTAATAAAGTTTGGTAGAACCTACACTTTTATCGCTGGTCTCAGCTCATAACGGATGTCGTATTCGCTGAGCTCTATTGCCCACTTTGTCAATCTCCCCGAGACCTCGTGCTTCTAAAGAATTTGCCTCAAAGGTTGATCAGTCAGGACTACAATGGTGTGGGCCTGGAAGTAGGGCCTCAGTTTTCAAACTTCCATCACTAGCACAAAGGTGAGCTTCTCAATGTCTAGGTACCTAGTCTCAATGGTGTGCAGGACTCTGCTCATGTAGTAAACAAGTCATTGTATTTTATCAACTTCTCTTATCACGACAGAGCTAACCACCTCATCCCCCGCGGAGAGGTAGAGTTTGAGCTCATCCCCAGTCTCAGGTTTGGTTAACATAGGAAGCGGACTAAGCTACCTTTTCAGCTCATCAAAAGCGAGCTGACATTCCTCAGTCCACTCAAAGCTTTGGTTTCTCTTAATGCCCTTAAAAAAGGGTAAGCACTCCCCCGTCAAATTAGACATAAATCGGTTTAGGGCAGCTATTCGACCAATTAATTTTTGGGTTTCCTTAACTTAGCTAGAAGGTTACCTGTCTAGGATTGCTTGGATTTTGTCTAGGTTGGCCGCAATACCACGTTGGCTGACGATATTGATGAGAGTAGAATTTAGCATATTTTTATCCCCAATTATTCAGTCTCTTATACTGAATTAGCACCTAATTGGACTCATATTTTTGTTCAGGACATGAAAGAAGGCATCAGGAGCAAAGAAAGACAAATCGGATGATTTTTCACAGTTTCGACATTGTTCAGTAATCTGGGCCTAACTCGCGTATCCGAAATCCGAATGGGCTGATTCAAGATCCACTGGAAAGATAAGAGAAAAATCCACAACTCTCATGTTTTGGGATTTCGCAGATTCGGCATGCATCGAAGTCAAATCTGGGCCCGATGTCGCGAAAATTTCACAGGAAGGCCCAATCCACAACAGAAGCCCAACTTCCAGAAAAGCCTGGCTGAAGCCCAATTCGCAGAGGATGTCTAATACGAATCCAAGAACAAGAAATTGAGAAGAGTCCTTCCAGATCTAAATTCTTGATGTAACCTTAGAGAGATAAGAGGATTGAGTTCATTAGATAAAAAGATTATATTAGAATTAGGATAGGACTTTCTATTATTGTAAAGATCAACTTCAAGAGGAAGTAGGAGACCACCCCCTCCCCTTTAAGGTATATAAAGGAGGGGGCGGACCAGCTTTAGGCATAAAACAATCACTCACTTCCTGATTTGAATCAAGAAGAAAAGAAGCAATCAGCCAAGAATTTCCAAGAATTCAAGAAACGTGGAGGAGGAGATCAAGAATTCAAGAATCCCCAAGAACAAGGTGGCGGCAAGAATAGGAGATCTCAGCACCATGGGCGAATTCAAGAGTTCTTTCTTTCTCTTTGTTTTCTTTAATTCTTCCATCATGAACTGATTTTTTTCTTACTAGGACTGTGGAAAGCCTAACCATGATAATGAATATATTTTTATCTCTATGCTTTTCCAAGATTGTGATTTCCATATAGTATGAATTATTTGCTTAATGCGATTAGGAGTGGTCATCTCTTAATTGATTCAGTGTATATCAATGAATCGGGAGAGGAATTTATATACTCGACCACATAATTCATTGTGTGAATTGAATGGTATATAGGGATATATACACATGATTCATCTGAATATTTGAGTTTTTCTTGCACTTAATGCATTTCTATTATTGAGAATTCTAGTCGAGGGATCAAGGGGTTACTTGATAGAAATAGGTTTAATATATATTGGGAAAGAATATTAAATAAAATTGGGAAAAACTTCAGCTTATGGGAATAACAGTTAATCTTGGTTAATCGAACCCATCAATATTCATTACATTGGTTAGGTGGACCAAACGTCCTAGCGGTTCCATCCTTTGCAGATTCGGTTAATGATCACCTTTGTTTCTATTATCTTTCTCTAGTTTTTATTTTTAGTAGAGCTTGCTCAAATCTGAAATTCGATTGTCCAGATAATTAGGGAAGACGGTGGTTTTAATACTTATTTTATTAAATCCCTGTGGAAACGATATTTTTTATACTACTTGATAACTAGTGCACTTGCTAGGGTTATATATTTATAGCTATCAGATGTACCCAAGGAACTTGCCCGTTGTTACATTGAAAGCGCACTTATTAGGGTTCAATTTTAGGTTATGTCGTCTCAAAACATTGAAAATGAGGTCTAGGTCGGCGACTAAGTCATTTGAAAAACGAGTTTTAACCACCATGTCATCGACATAGCACTCCATTCTATTTCCAATTAAATCAAAAATCACATGATTTACAAGTCGCTAGAAAGTTGCTCTAGCATTTTTCAGTCCAAAGGGCATGTTGTAGCAATACAAGCCCATTTTTGTTACAAAGGTCGTTTTTTCTTGGTCTACCGGGTCCATCAAAATCTGGTTGTAGCCAGAGTACATGTCCATAAAACTCAACAGCTCGAATCCAAAGGTCACATCCACCAGGCGATCTATCCAGGGCAAGGGGAAGCGGTCTTTGGGACAAGCTCGGTTCAGGTCTGTGTAATCAACACACTTGCACCACTTGTCATTGGCCTTTTTTACTAGCACCGGATTCGCTATCCAACTCAGGTACTGGACTTCCTTCATGAAGTCTGTTGTTAGCAGATTCCACACCTCCTCATCTACTACTTGCCATCTTTCCAGGGCGAGGTTCCTTTTCCTCTACCAAATAGGTCTAACTATTGGATCAACATTTAATTTATGAGTTATCAGCTCGAGGTCTATGTTGGGCATTTCTATAGCTAACCAGGCAAAAACATCCAAATTATCAAATAAAAAACTTACCAGCTCAGAGCGCACTAGGTCTTTCTGGTGAGCTCCTATCTATAGTGTCTTTTCAAGCTCCATTTGGAATACCGGAACCGAAATGGTTTCTTCAGTAGGACGAGCTCGCTCATCTGTATTCTCAGGCGGTGGATCCAAGTCAATGTCGATGGCAATCTTGCCCGTTGCTTTTAAGGCGGCCACATAACACATACGAGATTCTAGCTAATCACCTCGCAATACTCCAACGCTTGTGTCAATAGGGAATTTCACCGCCAGATGGTATGTTGAAATAACAGCTCGTAGGGTATGCAAGATAGGTCGACCTAATATGGCATTATATAGAGAAGGCATGGCGACCACTAGGAAATCATGGTCAAACCGCACCGTGTGGGGAGGCGAACCTGCTTCCGTTGGTACTCTTTGTTTGCCAAAAGGTTGAACTACTTCTCCGCCAAAGCCTATCAAAGGAATGTTGGTGGACTGCAGGTTAGCTTTGTCGAGCTCCATTCGCTCAAAGGCCTCCAGAAATAAGATGTCAGACAAGCTATCGGAGTTGACAAGAATTCTCTTCACCCTGAAATCGTTGATGAGTAGTCTCGCCACCAAGGCATCGTCATACGGGTATTGGATCCCATGAATGTCATCCTCGGTAAACTAAATTACCTCTTCTCTCTTTGGGCGCTTTGATGGGTTGTTGTCTTCTTGCTCCATTTCCTTAACTGAGTTCTTACTTGCCGAGGTGGTGCACTCGGCAATAATTGATCCTCTTGTGATCATGTTGATTATTCCCCGGACAGCTCGCTCTTGTTGCTGGTTTCTGGGAGCTACATCTTTCTCCTGACTTGCTTCGGGTACCTCTCTGCCTTGATCTTCAGGTCATCGTTCATCCTTGATGAACTGTTTCAAATATCCCCGTTTTATCATGTCTTCTATTTCATTTTTTAAGTTCCAGCAATTTTCAATGTTGTGGCCAACATCCAGATGGAAGTGGCAATATTTGTTGGGGTTCCTGGTCTTTGGGTCGCCCCTCATCCTAGGTGACCATTTTACATATCCATTTAGACTTTATGTGCATCAAAATCTCTCCCCTCTTAGTATTCAGGGGGGTAAAAGTCCTATTATACAGTGGTGGAGTGACTTGTCTCTAAGTTGAGCTCCAAGGTGGCGATCTACTTTTTCTTCACAATGAGTTGTTGCGCCTACTCCTTGGCGACCTACTTCTTCTTGGAGATTTTCTTCTCTTCTTCTTGTTGCTGCTTGCTTCCTCCTCGACTTGCTTTCTCTTTCCTATCAGGTCGAAATTTGACCCTGTTAGACAGTTTTGTATGCCCTTAGCTCCAATCAGTTTTGATGTACTTTTGACATTTAGTGTAAATGAATAAAGTGCATGTTTGATTCATGTTGTGTGGTATGTTTCTGTGTAAGACCCTTAAACTGGACACTTATTGAGACTCATGTTAGTTTAGAATGTTCACAACCGTTGGATAAGTATGGGGAGATTTATCCTGCCAAGGCTGACACTGGTACACTGCCAAATGTTAGGGTGGCCTGTCTTAGCCGCCAGGGTGAGACCCAAGGCACATGCAGTGTAGGATTACTTGAATCTTTGAACCGGACCAGATTTCCAGTATTGTCCTGGACCTTGGAGATTGATGGGCAAAACTGGAAAGTTACACCTGACCCTAGACTCAATTATGATACTGCACTAGGTGGTAGAATGGGCTATCTTTGATATGCCAATTAGTGAGATCCTCAGAGGGGGTTAAAACCTAGGTATGTTGGGATGGTTCATGAACCCATCTGAGTAGGTGATCATAGTGACGGGATCAGCCCCTTTGTCGGACAAAGGTAATGATCGGGGATGCACTCTCTCTGATGGAAACCAAACTATCGACAGTTGATTTCAATCGTTGGAATTTTGTTTTGCAAAATTTATATATAAGATATATAGATATGTACAGTTTCAAAATGTTTGCAAATAGTTTTAATTCCCGGGATCCATGTGAGCAGAGAGTGCAGCACTGTTCCTTGCAGCCGAGAGAGAGGTCATCTCTTATCGGGCAGTGTTTGATCATTATGGGTTGAGAGGTTGAGTGTAAGGCCATTTAGGGTTATACCTGATGGGCTAATCTTGCATCTGCCCAATGTCCCTGGGTTTTTATAAGATGGCTTGGCCCAAGAACCACTTAGTGTAAGTGTTGGGCCCATAGAGTCCATGTGATGGGCTCAAGGGGTTCACTGGGCTTTCCAGTGAATTCGGCTAGGCCTTGTAACAAAGGTTGGGCCGAACCCATGTGGCTGATGTGTAGATCAATGCTTGAGTCCCACGCCATACAAAGAAGCCCAACTGGACAGCAGTTTGGAAGCCAATTGAGCATTTAAAACATATTGGGCCTAAAGCCCATTTCGAACTAGGCTGATTTGATCAATCACTTAAAGGGGCGGATCTAAGATTAGGTCATGCCAAAAGGATTGGCTCTTAACCCTATCCACTCATGGAGACCAAATTCAAATTAGGATTTGAATCTGGTAACCTCCTGATAAGATCAGGAGTGGGCTTATCTAATCTGCAGATAGCATTAAGAAAACTCCCTATCCAAATACAGATTTGGATTAGGATAACTCCTAATGGGATTAGGAGGTTTCTTAATCACTAAGGAAAAAGAGGAGAAACCCTAATTCGAATTACAAGAATTCGAACCCTAAGGTTTTCGCAGAACACTCTGCAATTTTTGAGATAGGATCTCAGAAACCCTAGAGAAGAAAAAGCAGTTCGCCATCTTCTTCTCTATTCTTGTCCTCCAACAGCCGCCGCCATCTACTGTAGTTCGAGTTCTCTGCGAAGGAAGGTCAAGAAAAGTTCTTGATTTTGTGTGGTGCTCTCTACTTCAATAGAGTTCTTCAGAAGAACCTGGTTCGTGGGACGAACACTGCTGGTTCTGTTCCATCATCACTGTGTCATCTTCAATGGGAGCAGTTCTTGGTATCTTCTTTGGGCGTGAACAGCAACGTTGGGAGATACTGCTTCTCCGGATCAGGTATATCCCTTCCCTTCTCTTGTGGTTCAGATCTGGTTCGGTTTTGGTTCAAGTTAGATCCTTGAATATTATATTCTAAATTCAGGGAATATGATTCCTAGTTGGAAGAATGGCAAGAAATTTTTGAAATTTGCCCACCCATTCCGCAACGCTTTTGGCGTCCATATGATGGATCTTACCATTCTTTCAGACCCCACAGCTTCTTCTACTTCATGAATTGATTTGCAATGGCGAGGAACTTTTCCATGGTTGCCGGTGGGTTTAGCTTCATTTCCCTATGCAGCTCAGGGTGGTATACACCATTTTTGGCTATTGTCAACTGCACAGAGGGATCAAGATCTAGAATCTGCAAGTGTTCCATGTTGAATCGCCATACATATTCTCGTAGTGTCTCGTTTGGCTTCTAGACTACGTTAAGCAGGCAGGTCACAGACTTTGATTGTCTCCTGTTGGTTGCGAACTGGATTGTGAACATATTAGCGAATCGATCCCATTTTTTAATGGAACCTGGGGCCAATCTCGAATACCAAAGCCAGGCTTCTTCTTTTAATGTGGTTGGAAAGGCGATGCACATACATGCGTCGTTGGCCCATGGAGCAACATAAGGGCTTGAAAACTATTTGCATGTTCATTCAAATTTATGGTTCCCTTGTATGTTTTGAGAGAAGATGCCCTGAAGTTTTTATGTCTTGGCGCCTTAAGTATCTCTGGCGCCAAGGGGGGAAGCTTAAGTCAATCGAGGTTGCTCGGGTAGCGTACCGGCCTGGCTTACTGCCTTGTTGCTTAGCTTACTTACTTCCTTGTTGTTCACTTCGCTTCCTGATGCCTCCCTAGTTGGAGTGAGTTGGCTTTTCTTCCCAGCGCGGTGAAAGCACATTCTGCGCTTTTTCTTTGTCCTTGTGGATGAGCTGGCGGCCTCGGTCCCAACAGGAGCCGCAACTCAACTCTCCATCGATAGCTAGTTGTTATTGAAGGCCACGTTGTTGATGGGAGGCTGGTTGTTAGTGTTACTTGGTACACCATTGGATCCTTGAATCTAGCTACGGACTGGGGCCAGGTCGATGCGGCCGACCTGATTCAGTACGGCATTCTGCTGGAGAGATACCTACTTATTGTTCCAAGGCACCTACTAGTTGTACTAAGGTACCTGCTCAAGAGGCACCTGCTAGCGTTGGTGTTGTTGCTGCTATTGTTGTTGTTGTTGTTGTTGTTGTTGTCCTACTACAGAGGCGGATTTGTTTTCCCAAGATTTGAGTTGATCGCTCATTCCCTGCACGCAACGTACCAAATCATAGAACTGGCGTGTGTCTACTGCTGTAGGAGCTACTATGGGCTTGATTGTAGGAGGAGGCACATTCACATTTTCTGGTACAATTACGGGGTGTAGAGGAACGTCGATCTGCCCAATAGTAATGGTGGGGATTCGACCATTATCATTGTTATTGTTGTTGTTGTTACTAACAAGCTTGTTGCTTGAGGAAGCCATTTCTTAACTTTCGAAAAACAGTAATAGAGAACTTAGCTTTTGTAGCGTGTTCCCACAGGCAGCACCAATTGATGTCGTGCAATTCAGATGATCCCTCGTGTGTTGTGACTCGGACTCTGACAAGATGTCTATCTGGCTGGGTCGAGCTAATGTTTGAATGTCCAAGTGGATGTGTGCTACAAGGAGTAGAAGATGAGAGTACCCGGGTATCTTTTACCCGGGGAGGGCACTCCAATTCTTAAGTTAGTAGGTGTTTGAGAAGTTTTCAAAGAGAATGAGAGAGCTCTAGAAGGTTTAGTGCGCGTATCTTTTTGAGTGGGTTTGGGTGCCTTTTATAGGTCCTTGGACTCATGGGATTCAGGGTAACGGTCTTGAGCTCTTTATAGAGTCATTCTCCTATTTTCCTGGTGCGTTAATGTGTCAGTTATTGGATCCTCGCAGAGGTTACGGTTTGTCTAAGTCGAGGCATGCAACATGGTGAGTCGTTCTAACAGTCGCGCTATTGGCGCCTTTGGTAGCAAACTGTTGGGGGTGGTTAGCGAGCTCTTCTTCGTAGGTTGCCTTAGGTTCTCTCAGCTCGGTCGGCTCCTAGAACAAGTTGCCATAATCTTACGGGGTCTTCCAGCTCAGCCTTTCCGAGGTGAAGGTCGGCCCAAGCGAGGTGCTCCAAGCTAACTTACTGAGCTAGTATGCTGACTCAGCACCGATGTGTCATCCGGAAGCCATGTAACGATTGGGAGGACCAAATTACCCCATCATCAATAACTAATGTGGACTGCCAAAGAAGTTATCGGCTCCTACCTGATCGGAGGAATTGTGTCTGACCAAAAACATTTTTAACTTAAAATTTAAGGTTTAAGGTGAGAGTTTATAAATTTAGGGGTTTAGATTTTAGGTTTTAAGGTATAAGGTTAGGGTTTATGGTTTAAAATTTAAGATTTTCATGAGGTGGCCAGACAAAAGCATTAAACCATGACAGGATCCAATATATACTCTTTCAATTGCCACACCTTCAACAACTTAGGCCCTGTTTGGTTCTCAAGAATAAGGGTCTGGAATCGGAATCAGAATCGGCTATTCCAATTCTAGTTGTTTGGTTGGGCAGAACTGGAATTCCATTCCCATTCCTGTTGGAATGCCATTCCCCCATTTGAGGGAATGGCCATCCCCTTCCCCTCCCTTGGGAATGAAATCTCATTCCTGCTGATTCCAATCCATTCCCATTCCTGTCTGAACCAAATAGACTATGAGAATATGCGATTCCAATTCCAACTGTGGGCCAAACAAACCCTTAGTAAAATATCAAATCCTACCCTCACCAGGGTTGGAGGAAGCCCCAAAAATGGGAAAAATGTGAAGCAACAACCTTTATTCAGTTGCCACGAAAATAGTTTTAAGGTGGGTAAAGTGCATATCATATCTCATTAAAAATTGAAAATAATAAAAAATCAAAAAAATGTTGAAAGATCCAAGAATATCAAAAACCTCTAATGACTGAGATTTAAAACCAAAATCCATATCCGATCAATCTTTTATAATCCAAGTTGGATTTGACCATTTAAACTGTATACGTATCCAAGTCCAATCCAAATATAAATTGATCCACTTTTACTTAATCGGCTTTAAATATGACTGAAAGGTAAAGTCATACACCCATACCAAATGTGTGAATATATATATATATATATATATATATATATATATGTATGTATGTATGTATGTATGTATGTATGTATGTATGTATGTATGTTGGGGGGGCATGTGATGTACAGGCTTTGTTAAGTGAAAATAACAATAGAAACACTTAACAGAAGATATTTTTTTATATTTTCACTTTTTAAATAATTCACGGTTATAATGTTTTATATACTATTTTTAATATTTTTATCATAGAAAAATAAAAAGAATTGATTTCAGCTAAATTAATCGTCTAATCTATAATAAATAACAATAGTTTAATCTCCATTAATTATTGAAAATTTAATAGAAAATATACAAAATTATTGAAAATAATTTATAACAAAAATACAATCAATAATCACTAAAATATAATAATTACAAAAATATAGTAAATATTGAAAATATATTAAATTACTCAATAAATAGTGTAATATCCAATAATAGTTTATCTCTAATAAATATTAATTAATAAATTATAATGAAAATACATAATTACCAAAAATAAATTTATAAAATAATAGAATAATCCAAAAAGTACAATAAGATAAATTTCAAATAGTTAGATGACAATAGTTTAATCACCAATAATTATTGAAAATTACAATTAAATAACAAAACAAAAATATATTTAAAATAATTATTGAAAATATATTTATGAAAAAATGCAATAAATAATTACTTAAACACAATAAATATTAATTTTAGTATATATAATTATATAATAGCTATATATAAATATTTTAGAATTTTATTAATAAATATTATTTTTTCTAAAAATTATTAATTGATATAAGTGAAATAATGTTTCTATTGTTAGTACAATAACAACTATAATTATTATTCTATTTCTAATATCTATTAAAAAATATATTTTTTAATTTATTACATATTTTTTTTATTTGGAAGCTACAATGCCTTCTAAATCATTTAATCTCTTTTTCATTATTTCAATAATATTTAAAAAAGTTTAAATTATTTATATTTTATATCCTTATTATCCAATATTATTAAATTTATTATAATTATTGTTGTGTTCTTAATAATTTTTAAATTTATTACATAATTTCATTATTAATATATTTTTGTTATTAAAATAATATTTCAAATATGATTTAGTTATTAAGTTTTTTATATATTTAAAATATTATGTAGTTTCTTAAATAGATTCATTATTCATGTTTGTAAAATATTAACTATTTATTAAATTAAATAGTCCATAAAATTATAATTTATACTATTATTACATAATTTTGTTATTTAAAATATTTAAACTTTTTTATTTAAAATTTATTTATTTTAAAGTTATTTCATAATATAAAATATTTTGTTATATACTTATTTATCTATTTTTAATGTAGAGATAATGAGAAGATCTAGCCGTAGGACTATTTTTGTACTTTTACTTTTCTTTGTTGTACAACTATTCTTTATACTCTCTTTCTTTTGTTCACTAAGGGCAGATTTGTCCTTTTACATTTTTAATATAAATATTACTTTTAGGGTGTCGACTAACACATTATTTCACACCCACCAAATTTGGTGTCTCTTTCTTTCTCTCTTTCTAAACTTTCGACTTGACTCTGACATGGTATCAGAGTAGGTCATGACCTAATCTATAAATAACATCTCATTGATAATCTCTATTACTCCTGGTTCAAGAACTCTTGAATAGTGTTCGAGAGGTTCTTGAGTTTCCTTTAATCCTCTTCCTAGATCGGCTACAGACCCGAAATTTATAGATCATTTTCCTGGACTATTGCGCCATCAGATTCACCTTTCTTCTTAGATCTCCTTGTAGAGACATCGGATCAGCTTGAAATGTTAGATCTGGTGTCGCCCAGAGCATATCTATTGAATCCCTTTGGTTTGGTTTGGATCAGTCTTGATTTTGAGGGGTTTTGATCCACTCTTCAATTTGGCAAAACATTACAGTTACCATTTTTTGGACGCAGTTGAAAGGTATTCTCTTTTTTCTTCCTCTGGTTCAAACCTTATTGGTTTTCTAGAAGTGTGTGTTGTTGCCTTTTGTCTCCCAGTAGCATCAGAAAGGGTGGAGGTTCTTCCTATTAAATTCAATGGTACAAACTACGCATTATGGAAGTTTAACTTTCAATTCCATGTCGAAGCTGATGTGAATAAAAATTATCATATTCTTATCTCTGATATTCAGACTTTTAAAAAATTAGTACTTAATTGGACTCATTGTTCTGGTATTTTGATTCAGGGCAAGGAAAGAAGTCACAAGAAAGAAAACAAGGCTAATCGGATGATTTTTTATAGTTTCGGCACCGTTCAGTAATCAGGGCCTAACTCTCGTATCCGAGATCCGATTGGGCTGATTCAAGACTCACTGGAAAGATAAGAGAGAAAGCTACAACTTTCATGTTTTGGGATTTCGCAGATTCGGCCTGCATCAAAGTAAAATCCGGGCCCGAAGTCGAGGAAAATTCGTAGGAAGGCCCAATTCGCAGCTGAAGCCCAACTGGCAGAAAAAACTTGCAGCAACCCAATTCACATACGAATGCAAGAACAAGAAAATGAGAAGAGTCCTACCAGATTTAAATTTGTGATGTAATTCTAGAAAGTTAAAGATTGAGATCATTAGATAAGAGATAAGATAAGATAGAATATGATCAGTTTAACCTGGATTATCTATTCTAGAGATAACTCCAAGTGGTTATAACAGCCCCCCTCCCTAAACTATATCAAGGGTTAGGCGAACCAGCTCAAGGTGTGAATCAATAATTGAATTAATCAATTACTGAAATCCCTCTGAAGACAATCAAGAAGATCATCAAGAAACTTCAAGAAGGAGATCAGCAAATCAAGAAAACTTCAAGAAGGAGGTGGCGGCAAGAAGAAGAGGAGATCTCAGCTCCATGGGCGAATTCATGAGTTCTTTCTTTCCTCTTGTTTGCTTTATTTCCTTTATCATGAACTGATATCTAGGGCTGAGGAAAGCCTAACCATGATAATGAATATATTTCTATCATTATGATTTATCCAAGATCGTGATTTCCATATAGTCTATGAGTTATTTGCTTAATGCGATTAGGAGTGGTCGTCTCTTAAGTGATTAGGTTTATATGAATGAATCGGGAGAGGAATTTATATATTCGACCACATGATTCATGGTGTGAATTGAATGGTATATAGGGATATATACGCATGATTCATCTGAATATATGAGTTTTTCTTGCACTTAATGCATTCCTATCATAGAGAACTCTAGTCGAGGGATCGAGGGGTTACTTGAAAGAAATAGGTGTAATATATCTTGGGAAAGAATATTAAATAAAATCGGGAAAAACTTCAGCTTATGGGAATGACAAATGATCTTGGTTAATCGCATCCATTAATATTCATTGGAATGGTTAGGTGGACCAATGGTCCTAGCGATTTCACTCAATCACTACATATTCGGTTATTGATTGCCCTTGCTTTTATTTTCTTTTTCTATTTTCTATTTTCAGTAGTTCTTACTCTTCAATCTGAAATTCGATTGTCCAAATAATTAGGGAAGGCTGTAGTTCTAATACTTATTTTGTTAAATCCCCGTGGGAATGATATTTTTTATACTACTTGATAAATAGTGCCCTTGCTAAGGTTAGAAGCTAATGGCCTCTGGGGATATCCGGATGGCTCTGCATCTAAAACTGATGACTCTGATATTAAGGAACTTAATCAGTGGAAGATCGACAATGCAAAAATTGCATCATGGATTCTAGGTTCAATCGAAACTGATATTGATATCCCTATGAGAGAGTACAAGACAACCTATGAGATGTACCAGTACCTCGAGAAAGTTTATCAGCAATCGAACACCTCTAGAAAGTATCAGTAGAGGTTGACATCTTCTCATACTATCAACGAGACAAAAAGGTTCATCAACCTTTGGATAGAATATGAGTTAGTTCACATGGGAAAGGATCCTTCAAATTGTTGTATAAAGTACATGAAGGAACACTTTGATAGGAGGAAGATTATTCATTTCCTAATGCATCTAAAGCCTAAGTTTGAAGTCGTCACATCTAATATTCTGAGCCGATGAATACTTCCTGACTTAAATACTATCCTTGGGGAAATTTTGAGAGCAGAAACCAGATTGGCTACACAGACTACACTGGATGGAAGAAAAGATTCTAACATTGATGTCAACTTCTTGGCAACTAAACCAAAAGGGAACAAGGACTTATCTAAGGTATAGTGTTATGAATGTAAGGAGTATGGGCACATTGTCTCCCATTGTAAGAAGAACACATGCACATATAGCAAGCGGGTCAACCATATTATTACTGAATGTCCTACCCAGCCTCAGAAAGGTAATGGATCAAATCAAAAGAAAGGAAGCTACAAAACCTATCAAACTGCTATAGATGGTTCAAATACCTCCTCCCCTATTACTTCAGTAGCTAGCCAAAATGACACCTCCAATGGCATATATAAAGAATTGGATTCGACAACTCATGTCCTTAGTCATCTCCTTTGCCTTCTCTGTTATTGGTTTGTCTGGTAAGTCACCAACCTATTACCCTTCACTGAACCACCTCTAGTATATTGACTCAGGAGCCTCTAACCATATGACACGGGCCACTCGGTCAGTATCCCAAACCCCATCTTTCCAATAAAATATTATCACTGCAAACGGTTAAAGCTAAATATACTTGGTTGTGATGATTTGTATTTATTTACTTTTAAGTCATTCCCATTTCATTTATCCAAAACTTTATTTGTACCTAAGCTTACCACCAGTTTGATTTCTATTGGCCAACTTGTAGAGGAAGGCAACAATGTCTCATTCACTTCTGATGGTTGTTTGATATAAGACCACCAAACTGGGGAGGTGAAGGGGAAGGGACATAGACTAGGAAGACTATTTGTTTTGGAATTTGAGAAGAATAAGGCTGCACTTGCTTCTACTTCGTGTTTGCTTTCTATTACTTCTGGCTTTAAATCTTTTAATTGTAATAATGATTGACATTTGTGGCATAAACACCTTGGCCATCCGTTTTCTAAGAAACTTGATCAGTTATTTGCTTCTAATAGTTTACCTGTTTCTACTGTTTCCTTTGAGAATGTGAATAAAGATTGCATTACCTGTGGTTTATGTAAGAGTCATATTTTACCTTTTCCTTCTCACTCTAAACATGCAACAGTTCCTTTTTATTTAATACATGGTGATGTCTAGTCGTCTCCAGTTGTCTCACGGTTGAGATATAAGTATTTTGTAACCTTCATTAATGACTACACCTGTTTCACTTAGGTTTATTTTCTTCAAAAGAAATCTGAAGTGTACACTATATTTAAACACTTTCACACTTATGTTACTACCAAATTTGATGCTTGGATATGTGTTCTACAATCGGATTCAGGGGGAGAGTATATTGATGGGGACTTCCAAATTTACTTAAAACCAAGGATCAAAGTATTGGTATCGAGTATCATATCGAACAACTTGGATATAGATATGGATACGGATATGCTTTGGAAACGCATGGATACGGATGAAAAAAATGGAAACGCTTAGATACGTTGGAGAAACATATACAAATTCCATAAATATATTAATAATACTAAATTTAAAAACAAATAGTTACAAATAATGTATAAATACAAAGGAAATGTACAATTTAATGGTATATATGATAAAATATATTACAATTAATATAGAAGGATGCATAAATATCACATAATTTTATTAATAATGCATCAATCAAGAGTCCAAGACACATAACATATGCACATATTATTTTTTAATTATTATATCAATTATTTTCTATGTTACTATTTTTAATTTTTTACATTAACAAAAAAGTCAACTAAATATTAAATTCTCAAATGTAAACTAGAATATCAATTAATAATTTATAAAAAATATAATTCAATTTAAAATATATCAAATCTATTAAAATTTCTAAGATATAATATTTAAATTTTTAATTACTAATATAATTATTACATTATTGATAGTTTTGTTTCTATAGTTTTTTATAAAATTAAAAATCATTTTTTGGTATAAATGTTGATTAGTAGAGTTGATAGATTCTATTTAATATTATACTCTCAAATATTTTCTAACATTTTTTATTTTTGTAAATATTTAATATGTTGTTATTTAATATTATACTCTCAAATATTTCTAAACATTTTTAGCATTTCTCTTAAACTTACCACAACTTTTCAAAATGTCTAAAACTCACCATGTCACTTACTTGACGTTAAACAAACTAACGGGTGTTAATATATTACCATTTTAAACTTCATAGAAAAATATAAAATATATACAAAATAAATCCGTGGGTAATAATATATTACCATTTTAATATTTAGACATGAAAAAAGGAAAAATATATAGAAATTACAAAAAATATAAAAAATTATAGAAATTGCAAACAAAATAAAAAATTATTTTTAAATTACAAAAACTATAGAAATTGAAAAACAAAATCAGAAAATAAAAATTGTAGAAAAAACATAACACAAAAATTGTAAATAAATAACAAAAATACAAGAAGATTTATAGATTGTAGAAAATAGAAAAATGTAAAAAATAGAAATTATAAAAAATCATTGGAAATTATAACAAACCACTAAAAATTCAAAAAAAAACAAGAAAATTGAAAACTGAAAAAGATCATTTTTCCACTAACTCACCATTCAAGGGTAATCTGGTTATGATAATTGTTATTTATGCTGACATGGACACCTCTGTTAAGAAGCATTAACAAAGCACTAACGGAAGGTGAGTTTTGAAAAATAAAAACTTACTGACAAGCTAAGTTTTAGACATTTTGAAAAGTTGTGGTGAGTTTAAGAGAAATGTTGAATACTCATGGTGAGTTTTAGACAATTTCCCTTATTTTATTATTAATATTTTAGTTGCATAAATTTCTAGAAATTAAAATCATCTTTTTGTTTTAATGTAGATTTGATAGATTATTTATTCCATAGGTTTATAAAATATCAATTTTGAATATTGTTCTTTACATTTTTTAGTTAAAATTGTTGAACATAAATATATTATTTATTTGAATTACATGTACTATTTAAATGCTATACCTAATAAAAGTTATTTTATTTTAAATATTTACACAAATGTGAAGTTGTCTAAATGGTTTATGAGTTGCCTTAAACATGCCTGTCATCTAGGAGGACTCAGGTTTGAGTCATGCGATTGTCTTTCATTTTTAATAAAAAAGCTCGTGTGTGCTCGCGTGTATCGATCTATATTGCATGGTATACTGATACGTATTTGATACAAGGTGATACGCACCCGTATCGAACGCTCCGATACACATGACTGGTAGGATCGTGTGCCGGGTAAGGCCGATACCGATACGATACACCTCGTATTGGGCATATCGTGTCTATATTTGAATCCTTGCTTAAAACAACATGGAATTCAACCCCAAAAATCCTATCCAAGCACCCCATAACAAAATAGGGTAGCAAAAATGAAGAATGGGCACATCTTGAGTGTAGTCAGAACACTTCTACAAGATTCCCATGTACACTCTTGGTTTTGGGTGGAGGCAACCAACATTGTTGTGTATCTCATTAATCGTTTTTTGTCATCTATTTTGAATGATTCTTCTCCTTTTTAGTCTCTCTTTCACAAACCCCCAGACCTATCTATACTCGGGGTTTTTTGTTGTGTTTGTTTTGTCCACCTTCCACCTCATGAACGCACAAAGTTAACTATACAAAGAGCTTTGTGTGCCTTTATGGGGTATAACGCTAAACATAAAGGGTTCATTTGCTATGATCCTTTGATTTGTCGTATTAGAATATCTCGTAATGTAGTTTTCCTTGAAAATGCCTGCTTTTTTGAATATATTGTAAAATTCCCAGTTCCTTCCATTTCCTTGTTGCACAGTTTTGATTCTACAGGTACCTCAGATATTACATTGTCACTTCTGCAACAACTTCAAACCTACTTTAGAAAGCAACGGCCTTCTTCAGTCTTAATGCCCCCCTCTGCTCTGCCACCAGTTGCTAATCCAATCACTCTAGCTGCCTCAGTAAGTGTACCTAACCTTCCCCCTGAACCTACTACACCCACTTTACGCCATTCCTCTATAATTTCTCGCCCACCTGACCGTTATGGTTTTTCACCAGACCATAGCTCTTTTTGTGTTGTTTTATCTACCACAGACATTTCCAAATATAACCAGTAGGCTATAGTAGAACCACACTATAAAGATGCCATGGATTCTTAGATTCAAACCCTTCTTGAGAATGACACCTAAGACTTGGTCAAAGCTCCACCTGAGACATCTCTCATAGAAAGTCGATGGGTCTACTCTATAAAACCGAAATCCGATAGAAGCCTAGACAGATACAAGGCAAGGTTGGTTACACAAGGCTACAAACAAGAATATGGGATAGACTATGATGAGACATTTGCTCATGTAGATAAAATGACCACTATACGACTTCTGATGGTTGTATCGGTAGCCAAACAATGGATAATCCATTAAATGGATGTCAAGAATGCTTTTCTTCATGGGGAGTTGAAAGAGACAATCTATATGAAGTTCCCTCATCGATATTGTACAGACCCGCAGCTTGTTTGTCGTCTGAAGAACTCACTTTATGGCCTAAAGCAAGCTCCTAGGGCCTGGTTTGAGAAGTTCAGATTTGTCATCACTGATGCTGGATTTATCTAGAGTTCTTATGATTATTCTTTATTCATCTTAAGGCGGAAGTAAGGAGTAACAATATTACTCCTCTATGTTGATTATGTACTCATTACAAGGGATGATACAAAAGGAATTGCTAGGCTACAACAGTTACTCAATGAGTCCTTTAAGATAAAGGACTTGGGGCCTTTGACATATTTCTTGGGACTTGAAGTGAGCAGAAACTCTCGGGGCTATTTTTTTAACCAATAAAAGTATGCGACTAATCTCGTTAAACTAGAAAATCTTAGTGACTCTAAGATTGTGGGCACCCCACTAGAACTGAATTTAAAACTCAACAAAGATGATGGTTCTCTTCTTGAAGATCCTACCCTTTATTGTCAACTAGTGGGCAGTTTAATCTATGTCACCATGACTCAGCTAGATATATCTTATGCAGTTCAGATAGTGAGTCAGTTCATGTCTTCCCCAAGACAACTTCATTTATCTATAGTTCATCGAATCATTAGATATGTGTTAGACACCCTATCACACGGGATATTTTTCTCCTCCTCATCTCCTATTAACCTTATGGCTTATGCGGATGCTCATAGGTTTGATGCCCTAACACCCGACAGTCCACTACTAGTTGGTGTGTATTATTAGGCAACTCTTTTATCTTGTGGAAGTGTAAGAAACAATCCACTATGTCCAAATCTTTCACTGAAGCTTAATATAGGGCTATGTCTTCCGTGTGTAGTGATACCATATGGCTTCGAGCACTTCTATTTGAAATACTTAATGAACCATCATCATATGTTTCTCTCTATGTGGACAATGTCAACGCAATTAAAATTGC
This sequence comes from Nelumbo nucifera, assembly GCF_055504915.1. Lineage (NCBI taxonomy): Eukaryota > Viridiplantae > Streptophyta > Magnoliopsida > Proteales > Nelumbonaceae > Nelumbo > Nelumbo nucifera. The sequence goes on from NC_142649.1 coordinate 90,812,161, forward strand.
TTCCTACCCCGCCTTCCATGAATGCACCAAACACATAGAAGTTGATTGTCACTTCATCCGCGATCTCCTTCTTGAGGGTACCATATCTCTTCCTCACATCTCCTCCAGGCTCCAACTAGCAAACCTGTTGACTAAAGCAATGACTCCAGCTCGGCATCTATTTCTCATGAACGAACTGATACTTATTCCAAGGCATTAGTTTGAGGGGGAGTGTAGAGACAATGAAAAGATCTAGTCATAGGGCTATTTTTGTACTTTTACTCTTCTTTATTGTACAACTATTCTTTGTACTCTCTTTCTTTTGTACACTAAGGGCAGATTTATCATTTTACCTTTTTAATATAAATATAACTTTTAAGGTGCCCACTGTCACATTGTGTCACACCCACCAAATTTGTTGTCTCATTCTCTCTCTTTCTAAACTTTCAACTTGTCTCTAACATTTAATATTTTGTTACTTAAAATATTTAGTTATTAAAATATTTTAAAAAAGTATTTATTTAATAACGTTTAAATAATTTTGTTAGTTAACTTTTTTTAATATTATTTAGTTATTAATTTGAATAATCCATAAAATTATAATTCATATTGTTATTACATAATTCCATTATGAATTTTGTAAAAATATAAAATTGTAGTAACCTGAATGTTATTAAATATATTACAATTATTTTTGTGTTTTTAATAAATATTTGAAAGTTATTACATAATTCATCATAATATTTAAATAATTCTTAATTTTTTTAATCCTAATATAAATGAGAATGGATGTGTTTTTTAGAGTTACAGTTGCTTAAAACAATAACGTTTTTTTATGGGAGAATGGATGAGAGAATAAAAGATAATTGGAGTGGGATTCTATTAAAAGGGATAGTGGTGCCATAAAATCCACTCTCCCTTTCTTTTATCTATTAAATAATATTATATTTGACCATCCCATGGATACATATCCATATTCCATGAACTATTTTATGCTGCTGATTCCCATCCCTACTCACTGCTTTTTAAGCATCCGAGCGCAAAACCTTGTATTTTGTATTATTTTATATCTGTACTGTACATAATTGTATTTGTACTCCTTCCAAACTGAGCTTCTGGGACACAGCTTCTGGCATTTACGGTAACACCAGAAGTTCTGTTTGGTAAAATCTGGAGTCTGGACCAATATAGGCTTTCAAAACACTCAAACCACTGCTCAAAATATAAAGCAACTGAACACCGATGCTCAACCACTGTAGCTCAATTAACACAACACAAAAGCCATACCAAACGGGTTAGATCATAATAGTCCGACCTGCTTGTAGAAGATGTTCTGTCCACTTCTTATTTCGGGTCAACTCGCTCCATCCTTTGATGCATATGCAGTAAATAAGTAGTGTAGTCCATCAATAGAAGATTGAGACATTTAAAGATATAATGGAGCTTGAAAACAAGCATCATACCAATTCCCTGCAGGCTCTACGATGGAATAAAAAAACAATTGTGGTAAAACATCATACCAATCACACAAATCCATGTCATTTAACACCCCGAGGCCTGGAAAACTTCTCCACTTACAATGATATTGGACAAAACAAATTAAATATTACAGTATGGTTTACGGGACTCGTTCCTTCCCTTTCCCCCTAATTATCTAACACTAGGGAATTATGATGTGAAGTTACAATACTACACAATAGAAATGGCATTCCACAAGCACCTCCCTGGGTTTACCAAATCATGCTTTCTCCTTTAACTGGAGATTATGCAACTGCAAACTGATGAAGCCCATATTTTCTGATGCCTCTTGTCTTCTTGCTTTGTAAATGCATGCTTCCTGTAATATCTCATAAAGAAAGCAGACTCTTATACCTCCTTATGCTTTGACCAAGAACATTATTGACCAATCAGTCAGACTATACTAGGGGGGTCTCCACTCCAGTTGCAGACAGCTCGAGGCCAGCGAGTTCTGATGCAATCCACCAATGGTGCATGCTGTGGGGGTTCAAGCTGGGTAACTTCAATGACAGTGTCTTTACCACTATTATTCTCACCTGGACCGGAGGGAACAACCACATCTGCCATAAACTCCTCAGGAGTCCACCTCGGTGGGACTGAAACTCTTAATTTTGTGAGTCTTGGTCTCTGCACTGGACTCCCACCTCCGGAGGTTGCTTGGCTTCCATTTAGTACAGACTTTGCAATTCCATTAAAATGGTAGAGATCAAATACTTTCTTACCCATCAATCCAGTAGAATCTTTCAGACCTCCTGAACTCCTATCCAGCTCGAGCAAAACTTGCCAGAACTCACTCCAAACTATAAAGCCAGTGCTACAAAGGTGATCAAGCTTCTCAGGTGGCAGGCTAATGTTTGTTTCCCTGAGGACTTGATGAAGTCCTTCCACACTGATGAAGCCTCCTCCACCACTTTGGTCTTGGGCATCAAATGCTTTCCTGATCTGTGACTCCCGTTCTTCCAGTTCATTCTCATCTTGGACGTGGGTATCAAGAGCAAAAAGGACTGTGTAATGTGATTCACTTCCCACCACCCATATTGGCCACTTTGGGCATTTCAGATGCTGCCCAACCTTACAGAAATTGAGAGACTCCAGCAAAGTAAGGAATCCAACTTCCACACTAGTAGGTATGCCCTTTAGAAACATGCCACCTCCTAAATCCATCCTCCCATCAAACACATTAGGGACAGCCAGCCCGCAAAGCAGTAGGTTTACAATTTCCTGTTCCATGACCATCAAAAGCAACAAACTGTATCATCTGGTGCAGCCAAATTAGTGATAAGCATCCAACAGCTGCAATCAAACTACAGAAACCTGCAGAACATAACATTTCAGTGAATGGTGTACCTGTGAGGCATGTCCAAATGGTGCAGTGACCAATGGTAGGCTAGGATCATCTCTGTCTGCTTGAACAGACTCCTACAACAGCAAAATCTTTAAATGCTTTAATAGAAACAAGAACCAAGGAAAAATGAAAAACAGATTCTGATAAAACGTAATATAAGATGGTTGATTGGCCAAGTAACTGCAAAATAAACAGTGAAAAATAGATCCAGGTACATGTATTTTCTGAACAACACTAACATATAATTATTGTAAGTAAACAGGGGGAAACAAAAATTCTTGAGTCCAAGATGTTCATGTTTGAGATGACTACCAGATGACAGATGATTGAGATGACTGTAGAAGCCTGGACAAAGACATGTGTGATTGAGTCCAAGATGTCCATGTTTGAGAAAATCAGAAGATGTGATCAGCTTTGGTTAAAGATAAGGGAAGTAGGGAAGGCAACAGTTCTCTTGGATGTTGGATCTGAACTTGGTTGAATGGTTTAAGGGATCCGCCGTAGGTGCAACCTATGTTGATTGGAAAACACACTGGAAGGATACGATTAAAATTCCAAGAAAAAGATTAAGTGGAGAGGAAGGAAAATGCTAATGGAAAATTTATCTGCTGCAAGGCGTTTGGAGAACAAGGAAGATTTATCTGCTGCACAGACGATAAATGATTCGTATTCCTCAAGGGAGAATTTTGAAGGGATGGATAGATTTTGCTTCCCTCTTATAAGAGCAGGTCATTATATTTAAACAATAAATGAGAGAGGAAAAAACAAAAAGAGAAAGCAAAAACTGACTGAGCAGATTAATCCCGTTCAGACCATATCAATGACAAAAAGAACATTTGAGGAGAGGCAAGTGGCAGGATCACACAGAGAGGATGAAGAGATGAAAAAAATCAAACCTGGCAATGTTCAGTAAAGCTGAAATACCCAAGATTCTGCTGAACAGAGAGAACGAACAAAGGGAAGATTTTCTGGTTGTGAAATTGTCTAAGAAAGTTCTGAATTGGAGGTTTGTTGAGGAAACTATCAAGGAATTTTTTAAGATTGAGGATTCTGGGCCCTTTTGGTCCAGGGGGTGCTCCAAGTGGAAAGATGGGTTCCTTCCTGTAATCAGAAATTGGTGAAGACAGACAGATTAGTGGTTAGCCTTTTTTGGATCACCATTCAACCTATGGTGTGAAGAGCTGTTGGTGAAGATTGCAGATTTATGAGGAGCAATGATGGAAGATGCAAACTTGCAAGATCTCAGAGCAGTTTGTTCAAGATTAACAGGTGTGAAGCCAGAGATGATCCCTCGAGCGATTGAAGTTCAGATTAATGGTCACTGGTACAAGATTTGAATTACTACATAAGCTGAAGTGTCCTTGTGCAGTCAGGGGCGGGAGGTTCAAGGTGATGACATGATGGCAGAGTGGGTTCCATGTGCAGAAGAGTAAAGGTGAATAAAGTGGGTCAGCAGTTTAAGGTTGCTTGGGAAGATGAACAAGCATTTGGAAAAGAAGGTGGTTCTCAAGGTGGGCTAAAGGATAACTTTGAGCAGCCTGTGGCTCAGTCCTCGAGGAACACTTATGGGAAATGGAAATGAGGAAATTAATGTTTTAGAAGAGTCCAAGGAGCCAAACTCTAATAGTTATCTTTTGGTTCAACCGGAGGAGGGTGGTCCAGAACGATGGTCAAGTGTTATTTTTAAGTCACATGTAATGGGTCTGCCTGAAGTGTGTATGAATGGTGATAACACACCGATAGACAATGGTAGTGGTCTATCGTCATTTTCTCCTGTTCAGATGCATAGATGCAAGAAGGAGGTCGACAACAAAAAAGAAATTACAGAAGTTCAGACCTTCACATCTCAGGACAAGGATGGATTTGCATGGTGCACATCTTATTTCTACAAAAAAGAAAGAGGAGATGAGAAAGAAGGGCAACTCAAAATCGAAGTTGGGGGAGGGAATATTGGTGGGTCCAGAATGTGTTCTCAGCAATACAAGGTTAGAAAAGGAAATTGACAGGCCCATCCATTCATGCTGGCCGCGATGGAGAAAAGTAATAGAAAAAAAGGGTTCTTCTTTGAATGTGAAGAAGGATTCAATGATCAGTGTTGGTCTTAAGATTGGGGAACCAATTGTAGAGGAAGGAATGGGGGCAGATGTGCATCCATAGGAGGAGATGGAATCAGAAGTTGGAATACAAGGGGCAGTACGTGATTATAGTGTTATTGGGGACATTGGCGAAAAAGATGGAATCAAGGAGGAAATGGAGGAAGTTGATTTAAAAGAAGTATAGAACTTTCCCACTAGACAAAGATAATGAGAATGAAGTGGAACCGGAGGCTGAAATCTTAGAGGAGGAAGATGAAATTACTTTCAAAGAAACTCATGAAGTTGAAAAGGAAATGGACTTCAAACCGTTCAATTTTCCAGAGTTTACAGCAGATTGAAGATGGGTTTAATGGGAGGTGGTCCTATCAAGAAAATTAAGAAAGCCCAGAAGCAGAAAATACATTGTTACAATTAAGGAGGGGTTTGAGTTTGGTTTCTTTTAGGGGTTTAGTTTGGAGTTGGGTGTTTCTATTGTCAGGTAGAGGTCAGGGTTGGGAGTGATCTTTGGTGCCTTGCTTATGGTTTGAAGGGTCTTGGGTTGCAAATGGGTTTGATTCAATTGGATTATCTTTTTCCTTTTTTTTCTATGGTTTGAAGGGTCTTGGGTTAAAAATGGGTTTGGACTTTTGGGGGCTGATTTTGGTTCTGGGTTGGAAAGGTTCATGTTGGGAGTTTTGGATGAGGCTTGGTGCCTTGCTTATGGTTGGTGATGCCTTATCACCTTTTGATGTAATATTTCTTTTTTTATAAATTTTATGATCTTCAAAAAAAATAATGAAATTAAGCCACACTTCCAGATCCTATAAGGTAACCAAGTCTCACATTTTTCTGATTTTCAATTAAATAAATAAATAATATTTAACAATTAACATTAATTAAGGATCAATAAGATATAGTTGATGTATAGAGACTCTGCCATGTGAGAGTTACATAAGAAGGGATAGATCAGAACAAACAAAGAGATAGATACAGAAGATACAACACAAGCATCTAAGAGGCCAACATATAGCTGACCGAATCATCTAAAAAAAATCCTCCAAAAGAAGCTAAACCTCTATGCCTTTAGTCTATTCAGTTGAAGCTTATACAAGTTTGAAGTTACCAAAAGCAAATAAACAAAGTGCGCAGAGGACAAATTTTATGCTCCTCAACTTAAGCCACTAAGCAGCTGAACCTGCTATCATTGATCAATCTTAATTAACAGAAGTAGAGAAAATTTTAGATGGCATTATTAGAAAATGTTGCTTGCATACAGTAGCATAGCTTCATCAAAGACAACAAGTTTCTTTTCACCCTTGTAAATTCAATATCCATTTAGTTAACTTAACACTTCTCCAAAGTCAAAAAGCTAGGGTCATGGGATATCACTGTAATACCCAACCAAAGCTACAAATTATTAGATCAATCAATACAGACAAATTAGCCTCACTATAAACTCCATTGTCGAGAGAGTTTGGGGGAACTCAATTCCTCCAAGGGTAGGCATTTGCTTGGTTGTTTGATCTGGACAGCATTCTAATTTCTAATCATAAACCATTTGAAGTCAAGAAGGTTTCAGCTGACAAACACAAGTATTGCTTTCAAGGAAGAAAAGAACGCAAAACATCTTTCACATATTAAAAATCCACTTATTTTCATTTGGGAGTTTCTTCACTATTTTCAACATTAGAAAATTAATCCATCTGAACAAAGGAGGTTTTCTCCACTTGGCTGAGCTCACAATTGGGAAGGAGCAGCAAGGCTAATATGGTGGGAGGGTTATCCCATTTGCAATTTGTTGGGGTATTTGGAGAGAAAGAAACAGTCACACATTTGAAGATAAATATAAGTTTAGAAAAAGAACAAAAAAACAGTGGCAGAAAGCTTTGGTGGAGGGTTGGACCCTACCCCTTTCAGAAACTAAAGAGCTGAATAGGAGGATCTTATAGATAAACTTTGATCCTCATTAGATATTACCAAAGGGGATCTAGATCCATAAGCCATGAGCAGTATTTTTTTTTTTTTGATAAATGAATAAGATTTTATAAACCAGCAAATAAGAGTTACATGCAACCCATGGAAAGGCACAAAGATATGACCTTTCCTTTAAAACTAGTTACAGAATTATAAATACAAAAGAAATTACACAGAAGCCCAAAATAAAGTACCCTGAAGAACGCCCTGTTTTGCAAGTGAATCAGCCATTGACTTTGTTGATCTGCCTACCCACTGAACTCTGATTGTCATATTCCTTTTTAGCCATTAAACCTTTTCGAGAATATCTCTAAAACCCCAGATCACAGTGTCCGGATCCTTCAGCCAACCCACTATCACCTGGGAATCCCCTTCAATAATCAGATGCTTTATGCCTAGCTGATTTGCAAGCTGGATTCCTTGTACAACAGCAAGTAATCCGGCCCTTAAAGAGTCTCCCACACCCGCAGGACCTGAGTACAAAGATATAATGCTACTGTCTTTGGTTCTCAGCACTCCCCTCCTACGCCTGAAGGACCTAGATTTCCTCAGCTACTTCCATCAAAGCTCAGCTTAATAAATTCCTCCCCTGGTGGCATCCATTCAACCACATGTCTGTCCTTCCCGGTAGATGTATTAGCCACTACTAACTAGTTTCTCCATAGGTCATCAAAAGAGTATACATCAAAGAGCTTTAGAGTTTTCAACCATTGAATTGCCCTTGTCAGAATACATTTCTTTAACTTTCGATAAGCTCCTTTCTTTTCCACAGAAAATTCTGGTGTTCCTTTCTTCCCAAACTGTCCACAACAAGACTGCTCTTATGCACTTCCACATAATTATCCCTCTTTTTGTATGCCATTCAAAGATAGACGGACTAAACAGCAAGCTAGTATCAAATGGCAGGTTCCACCTACACTCAAACAACATAAAACTCCAATTCTATAAATCTGTAGCAAAGGAGCAAGAGACCAGTAAGTGGTGACAGTCCTCATTCTGAGATCTTACAAAGAACACACCAATTAGGGGGATAAGCACCACTTTGGTCTCCTCTTTTGCAGGTTTCCAAATGTATTAATCTTACCATAATAACTTCCCAACAAAAAACAGCATCTTTGGGAGAATGGGACTAGTCCAGAAATCTTTAACTGGGAAGTTCTAGGGTGCAAAAGTGGAGCAAAGGGAATTGAAGAAAGAGGAGCAAGTGAAAAAGCCTTTTGGGTTAGGGGTCCAAATTCTTGTGTCAGGTTTGAGGGGATCTAAACAAATAAACTCAAGTAAAGACAACAGTTCTGAAACACAAGCACTTTCATCATCACGTAACCCTCTATGGAAACCAAAATCCCAATTTAGGGCAACAGAAGAAGCTGAGGAGGAAATAAAACTAGAAACCGACTCTTCCCTATAAAGGGAAAGAGAGTAAAGAGAGAGAAAAAGGTCTTTAAGAGGTTGGTTGCCTACCCAAATGTCTTCCCAAAAAAGAACATTGTTTCCGGAATTAACATCATACCTGACCAGATTGAGAAAATGGGGAAAGGTTCCATGTATAGCCTTCCAGGGTATTGCAAGAGTTGCCCGTCGAGACACCCCGGCATCCCAACCGTTCTGCGAACCAATGTTTTAAAATGCGGAGGCGTGATGCGAGGCGTTCCACTACCTAGAGCCATGAGGCATAGTTCAGAACGCAAGAGGCGTAAGCCTCCTTAAGAGGAGGGGGGTTAGGAGGAGGAATGGGAGGAGGATGAAGAGGAAGGGGGGATCTCGCTTTTTCTTTATTTTTAATAAAACCTTTTATGTTAAGAAGAATAAAGATGCATAACATTAGTTGAAAGGGGGGGTCTTGTCGAAGCGGAAGGGGTAGGGGGCAAACCACTTTCTTTCCCCTTACCTTTTGTTCCCTTCCCTTTCCTTTTCTCTTTTTTTCTTCTCTTTCTTTTTCTTTCCCTCCCCGTTCTTTTCCTTTCCTTTCCTTTCCTTTTTCTTCTTTTTTCTTTTTTTTTTTTCTGTCTTTTTATATAAGATGTGCATGAGGTGCATGAGGCATACGCCTCTAGCATGCCTCATGAAAAAAGCGCATGAGGCGTACGCCTCAGAGGTGTCAGCGCCTTTGGCATACACCTCAGGGCGTTTTGGGAGCACCACGCCTCCCACACCTTTTAAAACATTGCTATGAATAACCATGAATACTATTTACCACCTTGTGCCACAACCTCTCTCTCTCCAATGGCCATATCCAAACCCACTTCCCTGGTAGAGCTTCATTCTTAAGAACTAGGTTTCCCAATCCTAATCCCCCTTCTTCCTTACTCTTGTTGACTATCTCCCACCTAATCAAATTATCCTTCTTCTCTTCCCCTGGCTCCCTCAAGAAATCCCTCATCACCTTTTCTAGCTTCTTGGCTTCCCTTAAGAGTATCTTGAATACTGGAAGAAAATAAATCGGAAGACTAGCAAGTGTCACCCTAATCAAGGTCACTCTACCCCCTATCGAAATATAACTTTTTTTCCAAGAAGCCAACCTCTTTTCAAACTTTTCCACAATTAGATACCAGACCGACTTTCTTTTGGGTTAGCTTCTAACGGAAGACCCAAGTAGGTTAAAGGCCAATCAAAAATGGAACACTCTAGACAACCTACTATACCTTCTACCTCCAAAACTTCCAAATTGATTCCCACCACACAACTTTTGTCAGTTAATTGTTAGGTTTGAAGCAAACTCAAAGGATTTAATAAGATCATTTAGGTTCCTCACTCTCCCTAAGTCTCCCCCTTCACAAAAAAAAATGATGATATCATCAACGAACTGAAGATGAGTCACCGGGACATTATTCCTGCCTATCCTCCAACAACTTATTAGCCCTTCCCTATCTGCTTTAGAAATCATTCTACTGAGCACATCTACCACAAGTGTGAACAAAAAGGGGGAAAGAGGATCTCCTTGCCTGAGACCTCTACATGCTGGGAAGAAATCCTTGACCCCTCCATTAACTAGAACTGAAAACTAGCAAGATGTTATGCATCCACCCACCCACCTACAACATCTATCCCCAAATCCCCATTTTCTTAGCACTTCTAATTAGAAAGTCCCAATCCACTGAGTTGTAGGCCTTCTCAATGTCCAGCTCACAAATAAAACCTTAATTGCTTGATCTCCTCATTTCCTCCACACATTCATTTGCTATAAGGATCTGGTCTATAATCTGCCTATCTTGTATAAAGGCTCCTTGGGTTTGAGTAATGAGAGACGGGAGGACCTTTTTAATCCTTAAAGAAAGCATTTTTGCCACAATCTTATAGATGCCAGTCACCAAACTAATCGGCCTGAAATCTTTAGGGTGTTTGGCATCTAATCTCTTCGGGATGAGAGCTAAGAAAGTGGCATTAACTCTCCGACTAATCACATGGTTGTTTTCAAACTCCCTAAATACCTCAAACAAATCTTGTTTGATAGTGTCTCAACACTCTTGATAGAAAGCCATGGTAAAACCATCTGGTCCAAGAGCCTTTGACCTGTCCATAGAGAAAACAACTTGTCTTATCTCTTCCTCTTCAAAGTTTCTTTCTAACCAATTCACCTCAACGGCCGATAGACTTGGCCTATCTAAATCTTCCACTCTCACCCATCTCTCCAGCAGCCTACTCAAAATGGATTTGAAGTGAGTTGCAAAGCAGTTGGCTATCTTTCTTTTTTCATTTCTTGACTTGGATCTAATGTTTTGGTGAAAACTCTAAACTAGCATATTGTAATCCTTTTCCATTATAATAATTTTTTTATCAATTCCATTTTTATAATTTTTTTCATTTACTATAAAAAAGTTGTTAGCTTCATGCCGAAAGATCAAGTCTTCACTTGTATAAGAACTCACCTCAGTAGAAACAGAGCTATGAGTGCATACTAAGATCTTCCTTCTGGCTAACATTGCATTTTCCCTGAATTCCAGTTAGGCTATCAATGGATCGGATACTAACCCAATCCAATCTGAATCTATAATGAATAAATCTGTTAAAAATACACCTAAATTTAAATCCAAAATCAAAATCAGAACAATCCAATTTATGTAGTTGGCATCGATGGTACCCTCAGCATCACACTAGCACTAAAACTGATAAGCAACAGAAGGAAAAGCATGGTAATTATTAAATAAAATCACAAAATAAGAAGATAATATTAAAAAGCGAAGTAGACATGTAACTCTCCTTTGCCATGTTGGAGAAATGAATTGCCCAGATTCCCTCATTGGTTTTCTGATATTCCACTTTTCCCCCTCTTCAGTCTCTTCTACATTCTCTTTCCCCCGAAAATTAATACAACTCTAAAATCCATCTAGGAGTGTTTTTGACATATTTTCTTGATATATCTTGACTGATTTAGATCATGTTTCTTTTTTATTAGTTTTCATTTTACCTTTTGATCTCTGTCATCAAGAGGGAGCTTCAGATTGGATATTTATTGGATTAAGTCACGGTATATATCCAACACAATTTGATATTAAAATGATTTGAAATTTAAATGTGCACCATATCTGAATAAGGAACATCAAATCCAGAATAATCAAACCAGATTAGGATCAGACTGGAGCAATATCAGTTCCATTAGCAGCCCTAGTCGCAGTTCCCAGCACCCCAACCCCACAGATAAAAGACAAGGACTAAATAAGCTAAGTGACATTTTCATACACAGTGTTGTGATGAAAGGCAATGATAAAAGAGGTGCAACAGCCAAGAGAAAGTTTGACTGTTAAAAATGCACGAAAGAGAAAAAGAGAGATGCTATCAATTGGCAAGCATACCAGTCCTCGAGAAAGTAATGCAGAAATGAGGAACAGTATTGCTCCCATTCGACTTTGAAAAATGGGAAGCATTGACTTGAGACCGTGAAAAGCACTGGTTGCCGAACTATATGTCTTGACTCTTAAAAACTTGTGCAAGTCTGAAGCTGATTCAATTTGAAGGCCTTCCAAGGCTTTTGCAATTATCTGTAGGTTATATACATAACAAATTCACTATAAGCAAATTAAGACACAATCTGTAACGAAATAACTGCAGCACAAGGTTAATCTACAACAAATACGATAATATCAACTTAGAGGCACTCACGTCATCCTTTTGACCACCTTCAGATCTGTCCTCAACAGGGAGGTTGATGACACTCAATGTTGCAACAGTAGCCCTTTTCTTACAGCCACATGAAAATAGTATTTCCATCATACTATGAACCAGAGCTCTGCAAAATGTTAACTGATGTCAACAAAAACTGTCCAATGCAGCATGCTGGCAAAAGACTTAGGAAGGTAAATACTGAAATATAAAAAAGAACACCCAAATGTCCTAGTTATAAACATTACTGGAATTGCAAGAGTAAATTTGATTTAACTTGTTCACTTATTATTATTTAAATCACTAAGAAGAAAATTCAAACGTCTCCCTTTTTATCAGTGAGACAACAACCATTGATCTGGGTAGGCAATCTGATCAGGCACACCTAACATTTCAACACTCTACATTCTGTGTTATGCAGCTAAATGCAAAAGAAGATTGTAGCTGTTGTGAATATATGCAAGAAGTAATCTTGATGCTACAAAATACACATACCTATTAGACAGTGTATGCCCTTAGCTCCAATCAGAACGATGCACATTATGACATTTAATGTAAATGAATAAAGTACATATTTTATTCATGTTATTATGGTGTGTTTCTGTGTAATACCTTTAAACTGGACACATATGAGACTCGTGTTAGTTTAGAATCTTCACAGCCGTTGGATAGATCTGGGGAGATTTATCCTGCCAAGGTTGACACTGATGTGCCGCCAAGTTGGTTGGGGTGGCCTGTCTCAGCTGCCAGGGTGAGACCTGAGGTACATGCAGTGTAGGTTTTCTTGAAACCCTGCATCGGACCAAAATTCCAATATTGCCCTGGGCCTTAGAGATAGATGGGCAAAACTGGAATGATACACCTGACCCCTAGACTCGATTATGATACTACACTAGGTGTCGGATTGGGTTGTCTTTGATATACCAATCAATGAGATCCTTAGAGGGGGTCAAAACCTTGGTATGTTGGGATGGTCCGAGAATTCATCTGAGTGGGTGATCATGGTGACAGGATCAACCCCTTTGTCAGACAAAGTGAATGATCGGGGATGCACTCCCTTTGATGGAAACCAAAACCGCCAGCAGTTGATTTCAATCGTTGAAATTTGATTTTGCAAAATATATTTATATAAAGATATACATATACATTACGGTTTCAAAATGTTTGCAAAAGGTTTTAATTGCTTAGATCCATGTGAGTAGAGAGTGTAGCATTGTACCTTGCAGCCGAGGGAGAGGTCCTCCCTTGTCGGGGTGTTTGATCATTATGGGCTGAGAGGTTAAGTGTAAGACCATTGAGGGTAATACCTGATGGGCTAATCTTACATCTGCCCATAGTCCTTGGGTTTTATAAGGTGGCTTGACCCAAAGACCATTTAGTGTAAATGTTGGGCCCATTAAGAGCCCATGGTGATGGACTCAAGGATTCACTGTCTCCTACAGTGAATTCGGACAGGCCTTGTAACAGAGGCTGGGCTGAACCCATGTGGCTGATGTGTAGATCAATGTTCGGGTCTCACGCCATACAAGGATAGCCAACTAGGCAGCAAATTAAGAGGGCTAGTGAGCACATAGACTTAATGGGCCTAAAGCCCAATTCGAACTGGCTTAATAAGATTAATTAAATGAGGACAATTCTAGGATTTGGATCAGCAAATAGAATAAGGGATTATCCTTATCCACTCAAAGAGTTCAGACCCAAATAAAGATTTGGATCAGGAAACTCCTAATTAGATTAGGAAGGTTGATCTTTATCTACAGATAAGATAAGGGATTATCCTTATCTCTTAAAGAGAGTCCAAATCCAAATAAAAGATTTGGATTAGGAAACTCCTAATAGGATTAGGAGAACCTCTCTTTAAGGTTATAAATAAGAGAGCAGGGTGAACCTACAGAGACACAACAGATACATCAGATAGTCTGTTGAATTAAGAGAGAAGATAATATACAGTTCGACTGCTTTGTCTTCTGCTCTTGTTCCTACTCTTGTCGCCCTACCCAGTTCGATCTCCACCAATGGGAGTGATCAAGAACAGTTCTTGATATTGCCTTTTGCCAGAAGAGGCAATCTGAAGTCATGCTCATCAACCCTCCATCATATTCTTGCTGAAGAATTCGGTTCTTGTTGAAGAATCGTCTTGCTGGTTCTGCTTCACCTCACACCGTGTCATCTTCGGTGGTAGCAGTCTTTGGTTTTTTCCTTGGGCGTGAACACCTTCATTGGGAGTTACTGTTACTCCGTATCAGGTATATCCCTCTCCTACCTTTTTGGTTTCAGATCTGGTCTGGTTTGTTTCAAGATTGATCCTTGAAAATGCAATTTTCTAAAATAGGGAATGCGATTCCCACATGGGAGAGAGAAATTTTTGAAATTTCGCCCAACCTTCCTAAAGGGTTCGGCCATCCATATGATGGATCTCTCATCCCTTCAATACCAACACACTAAGAACAGACTTGGACAGTACTTAATGGATCAATATGTCAGTATGTAATAAACTTCTAAACTGAAAAGTGGGAGCCAACTAATGGTGGCTCAGTTGGCAAGTTCTCTCACAGGCTTTAGCTGAGACTCAAGATTGAATCCTATTGTCAATACTCAACAGGGTTGGAGGGGAGGGGTATGGGTATGGGGAATGGGCTACCCCCATTATATAGCTCTATGAAGCCAAAAAAGAAGAAAAAAAAACTAAATATTAGAAATAATAAATTAAATGAATATTTCCATTTCCAAGCATACTAATCCTTCATTAGTTAAATCCAACTGCATCAGGACAAGAACCATGACAAGGGAACTAAGACTTATATTTAGGAATAGAAAGAAAGGAATAATACATAAGAAATTAAGAAAAATATCTAAGATACTAAAACGGAAACATGTAAGCACATACAAATGGCCAACTATTTTACAATAACACAAATCAATGACTAATCACCTATCAAGGGACTAGTGAAAAGCCTTTCCTGGAGATAGGTAATGGACTTTATGTTTTAACACTACATAGCAGAAATGCATACAAAAATCAGGTCATTGTGGCAAAAGAATAATCACCTTGCCTTTCCATCTTCAGTTAGAGAAGCAAAATTACCCAATGTGACACATTCACTTCGAGACAATCTCCTTGCCCCCATATTTTGGGATGTCAAACTGGTTGCATCTTTACCTTCTTCATCAGTTGCAAACAAAAGGTATTTGAGGACAAATGCCTGCATAAACAAAAAATAAAAATAAGACAATGGTGTAAGACAAGGACCTTTTGTTAAAAAAGATGGCATGGCCCACAAAAATGATAGCTCATACAATTTGAATGACAAAGGCTATAGAAGGAAAAAGACCATCATAGACAAGAGCCTTTGTTAAAAAGATGGCATGGCCCACAAAGATGATAGTTCATATAATTTGAATTTTTTTATAGATAAAATTATCTTCCATTAATTTAATGATTGGTTACATGAAAATCCCCTTAGAGGCACAAGGTGTCGCCTCTCCGAACAGCAAATACAAAAATTACAACAGAGATTACATGAATGTTGATGTTAAACAAGAGTTACAGTTGTGCCCAGAACATGTTTCCCTATTTATCCCTTGTTTTGCCAAGACATCGGCAAATGCGTTAGCTGATCTCCCAACCCACTGTACTGTTATAGACATATTACAAAGAGAGTTCATATAATTTGAATCACAAAGGCTATATAGGAAAAAGATCATCCTAGACATTATCACCACCACAATCATCATCTATTACCTAAGCCTTAATCCAACTATATGGTCCCAGCTACATGAATCCTGTTTCACCATTCTGTCATGTTAATGTCATATCCGCTGTTAAATCATAAGCACTTTAATCATTTCTTACTACTTCAGCCCTTGTCCTTTTTGGATCAGCATAAATATCAAGTGAAAAATACATGATCAAGTTAAATAGCATAATGGACATAGCTCAATGATCCGTCTTATCACTGAAAAAGTTCACCATGAATGATAAATGCAATATAATGAATACTGTTCCAGTATCCGGTCTCACAATAAACAACTATCAGAAAGAAATTATCAAGAAAACAAGTATTCAAAGATGAAGCAAAAAAAAAAAAAAAATACATAGATTCTATCCATCAAAGACAAGAGCAAAACAAGGACAAGAAGATGGTTATCTACTTATAATGGTGAGCACTATATCCATGCTCATCATCATCATCTAAGTGTTGGCCCAACTATATGGGATTGACTACATGAATCCTGTTTTTTCCATTCTGTTCTGCTCAGTGACATATCCATTGTCAAATCAGGAGTGCTTAAATCATCTCTTACTACTTCAATCCATATCCTTCTCAGTCCGCCCCTAGCTCTTCTAGCCCCTTCAACTTGCTACAGATCACTTTGTCTTACAGGTGCTGGAGATGGCCTTGTCTGCAATATGAACAAACCATCTTAGTCTGCCTTCACTCATTTTATCACCTATTGGAGCTACTCCTAGGGGTCCTTCAAATGACTTCATTTCTATGTCCTTTCTAGTTTTTCCATTCATTCATCTCAAAATTTGCATTTCTGCCATTTATTTTTTGCACATACTGTTTCTTGACTGCCCAACACTCTACATACACAACATTGCTAGCCTTACAACTGTTCTATAGAATTTTCCTTGTAGCCTAAGTGGTCTTCATCCATCACATAAGACTCCAGATGCACCCCTCCATTCTGCCCATCCTGCTCTAATTCTATGGGCAACATCCTCCTGAGCACTACATTCAATCTACAAAGAAAAATCTGATAAGATTAAAAATACACATAGCAAAGACCCTTCCAAAATTTGGTTATAGTTAGGTTAAACATGCAAACCACTTCCATTTAGACAGTGACAGCTTAGTTTGCCATGTAAAAGTACAGGTACATAAAATTTTTGTGTTTTTCCATCACTTACATAGGTTTTTATGGATATATCAGTTGCTTTTATTATTGTGCTAAAGAACAGTTGCTCTTATTACATTATGTCTAAATTGCAAATACAAAATTAAAGAATTCCAGAAAATAGCCTTTCACATAACAAAAGAACTGTCTAGGCATGTTTGGACCTCAAAATTTTCCAAAGTTCATGTATCATAAAAGTATCGGCGTGTCAGACTTGTTATGCAGATGCAGAAAGCCTTGAATTTGTAAATAGGGTGTGTGTGTGTGTGTGTCTGTATGTGCAGGGGAGGGAGAGAAAGAGAGAGAGAGAGTGTGTGTGCTTTCCAAAAACATTGGAGAAAAAAGAAACAAAAAAGTTGTCATTTAAAGAATTGCAATTTGAAATGGATGGCACAGGTATAAATTGACAGTGTTGGATTCACAAATCACAAAACATGAACAATCACTCAACATTAAGGTTCATGAAGCATCAACTTTGGAAGCACCAGGTGCTTCACATAGAAAACAACACAATTTGAAAGCATGTGCTGCACACTAAAGGAGGTTCAAATGCATTACAGGGGTCTATAAAATTGCAACCTCACATAGATAAACATTGAAATATTACGGCATCACCTGTATGGTTGCTAAAACGCCACAAGGCCCCCCTTCATGTTGTACAAGGCCCATAGATGTTTCTTGGTCAGAGCTAAACCTACAATAAAATTTTATAAAAAGCCAACAAATAAACAAAGCTAAATCACCATCGATTATATAAATCAATCATTAAAAGGAACAAAATGTTAAGCAAAAGCATCATCTCATGACACAAGCAAAAGAATCAAAGGAAAGACATGAAATGATGAAATTTTCCAAAAGAACAAGTTTGCTGCCAAGCATTGCTAGACTTATGCTTTAACTGTATGGAAGACCCACACGGCCACAGTTAGATTCCCAGCTTTTATCCAGATTCCAGAAATTAATTTAATGAAGAGCAATATTTATGTGAGCGACCAAGGGTGAGGAACCAGGAAAGTGGTTATCTCAAAAGGCTAAGATGATAGTAGTATAAAGCATCAAGGACACGTAAGCATGAGAACTTTTGAATTAATAAAATAGTAAAGTACTGTATCCTCCTAATTTGCTAGATTCTTCATGTATAAGTTCGAATGATATTGTTTAGTTTGTGATTATCGTATTAGATTCTTTGCTTTGCAAAGTGCTTTGCTTTATTTTGTGATATATATATAGATAGATAGATAGTTAGATAGATAGATAGATATATTATACATATATATATATATATTATCTTTATATATGTTGCTTAGGTTCCTTTCCATTTTCCAGTAATTCATAAGGATGAAACCACATATACACCATGTAAGATCAATCATTCTAACCAATGTTTCTGCACTTCTATGTGCATCACAACCTAGTTGATAGGCAAGATAAATTGTTTAAGGTAGGGATGCGTCATGGGTGAAAACATAGGAATAACATCAATAGTACCCAAATAATCATTAATCATGGTAATTAGCAGATATGAAATGTCTAGCATGTCCATAACCAGGTTTTTGCATTGAAGTCATGTACAACAGTCAGTGTATATGTATTATTTATAATTGAAAAAAAAAATGTCTCCAATATTAGGGAAAAAGTACACCATAAAATCACAAAATTAACTTGTAGTTGAAGGTGTGATTGTTGTTGCACATAATGAGAGGTATATCCCAATAAAAGCGGTAGCATTACAGTCTCAAGAAACTGCACAATAACGAAATAATAAATAAATACACTATAATACTAGTCCAGCTAAGTTTGCCCCTAATTCTTAGTTTCTTACTAAGCATTTAAGCAAATGCAAAACCTCGAAAAGCTAAAAACAGAATGTATACCTTACCTTATGCCCTGATGACTCCATTGAGCAAGAATATCCTTCGAAACGCCACTTCCAAACACCATTGAAAACAACTGATCCGCCTCTGCAGAAGATAGTTCTTCCCCAAAGGTCACATTTTTCGCTTCCTCCCTCGTACACTCCGCCTCGGGTTTTTGTCCAACAGGCCCTGCAACAACACTCCTTTCTGCCTTGGTGACGGGAATGCTCGGCTCCGGCACGGCAACTGCAACTGCAACCCTCCCCGCCTTTGCAGAGGCAGCATTCTTAGCCAGCATCATCCTCTTCTCTGCAGCCGCGGCCATAAGCTCTCGCTGCAATTTCCGATTTTTCGCCTCGGGCGACTCCTCCGAATTGGAAGAAACACTTTGAATACCGGCATTCTCTCTAGGTTTGCTCCTTTTCGCCTCAGGGGGTGACGGTTGTAGACTCATACGCAGAGCCATTCGCAAGTCCTCTTCTTCTTGATCCGCCATGAAAGCTACTTCTCACTCAGAACAGAAAACAAACCCTAGCAACTACGATTTGAACTCTCAAACGTCTCGATCTAAAACACGTCGAGAAAGATCGAATTGCGCAAGAATTATCACTGTTCGTCGGTCGAATATCAGTACCGGTGATCTAAGAGGAGGGATGATCAATTTCGAAACCCTAAAATTCAAAAAAAAAAGAAAGGAAAAAAAAAAGGAATTTTTTTATTTTTGCGAAAGGGATGGAGAGGGTGGCGTCGCCACTCGCTTACTCTCTATAACCTTTTCATTTTTAATTTCTTTTCACTGTCAGTTACGCTAGCCAGGCCTGGACATAACCTAAGATCGGTGTACGCTACCAGGAAGATTTCTGTACGAAATGACTATTTTAACCCTTCTCCGTGAGAGTTAAGAGACTGAGTTTATTTTGTTAAACGAATGATAAAGTAAACATGATAAAAGAGATGGATAGTTTCAGTAGTTTCAATCTCTGTTAAAAAAACTACCGGCGGAGACTTGCCTTGCATGGAAGGCTAACGTCTTCTTAATGATTTATTCCGGCCAGGATTTTGCGTAGAAGTTCGAATTGCATGACTGAGAATCCAAGTTATATACATATAGATGTGAGAATACAAGGTTCGTGAACTGGAGTGCAGCTTGGCTGGGTTGGGCTGGGCTGGGCCGATTATAGTACTAATCATAGAGATGCAACTTGTTCGGGTTGGGCTTTTGCCCAAATTTGAATGCATCGGCACGAAGTCTCGAACCCAAAACAAACAGTGTATTTATTATCAAAAACAAAACAAAACAGTGTATAAATTGTAAGTGCTAATTTGGGCTAATCCGAGTTGCATCCCTGAATCTTTGAAAGCCCATTTCAGTATGCACATCCTCTTCCCCTTTACTCAGCTTCTGAAATAGCCTCCGGGATGCTCCGGATGCAAATGAAAAAACATCTTGTATGTCTGAATAAGATCAACCTAATCAAGTTTATTAGTTGTTCTATACTTCTATCAGAAATTTAAGGCCCCCTTAGGTTCATGGGAATATGGGTCTGGAATCGGAATCGGAATCGGAATGGGTTATTTCGATTCCAACTGTTTGATGGGATGGAATCAGAATCCCATTCCCATTCCAGCTGTTGGAATGGCATTCCCCCATTTGAGAGAATGGCCATTCATTCCCCCTCCCTTGGGAATGAAATTTCATTCCTGCTGATTTCAATTCTCATTTCCATTCCTGCCTAAATCAAACAGATTATGAGAATGGACCATTCCGATTCTGGAGAATCTCGATTCTGATTCTGACTGCGAACCAAACAGACCCTAAATGAACTTTCTCAAATGAACAACCATTTTATTTATGCACATATGCCAAATTCACCCCTCCATATCTAATACAATGTTTTAAGAATTAAGGCCCCGTTTGGTTCACAGGAATAGGGGTATGGAACCAGAATCGGAATGGGCTATTCCAATTACAACTGTTTGGTTGAGCATAATTGGAATGGCATTCCCCCATTTGAAGGAATGGTCATTCCTTGCCCCTCCCTTTGGAATGAAATTTCATTCCAGTTGATTCCAATTTCTATTTCCCATTCCTGTCTAAACCAAACAGACTATGGGAATAGACCATTCCGATTCTGATTCCAGCCGCAAACCAAATGGACCCTATGACTTGAACTGAACTAAAAACCGGAATGTCGAATGTGTAGCGGTTTTACTGGTTAATTGGGTAATTTGTTTATTCAACCCGTAAAAAACCATAAACCATCATTTAGCCCAAAGCCATAATGGCCACAAGTTCTTAATTTTCACAATCCAACCTCCTTTATCTTCTAGTTAATCTGCAACATCCACCCAATCTTTCAAGCATATGCATATCTCCAGGTTTTCATCGTTCATGCAAATTTTCCAATCATCCAACACCCTATTATCTACATTAAAACAAGACTCCAACGGAATTGTAGACTTTGGAGGAGTTAGTAGATTGTTTGCCATCATTGGAGAGGTTAGTAGATCATGTGCCATGGTGGTAAAAACTATATAATTTTTTCCATGTTCACTTTACTAGGCTAAAATACCAAAATTATTTAATTCCTCCAAGGAATCGTTTAAATTAAAAAATAGCTTGTGAATAAAAATTAATTTCAATAAATGAACTTGATGATGAAGTAACAATATATTTCTACCTTTTATTTATTAAAAAGCAAAATTTTTCTTCTACTATTACAACTAGATGTTTCAGAGTGAAAGTTGTACCTATACAAATTTTTCTATGCCATAATAATTGAGATCTATATAAGTTGTATATTTCAAATAATAAACTACTAATTTCTTTTTTTTATTTCAAATATCAATATTCATATTTTCACAATAAGGGCATGTTTGTTTCCTCTTATCTCTTAATAGGAATATTTTAACTTTAAGAGAAAATTGATTGTCCATCTCCTCTTATCTCTTATCTCTTAAAGTGCAATCATACAATTTTTTGTCTTCCAATGATACCCCCAAAAAGACAAACAAAAACTCTTATATATGGGATCAAAATGGATATTTGATAATTTTCAAAATTCAGAATTCAGAGTTTAGAACAACATTCTCTGCATTCAAAGTTCAGAGGAAAGAAAAGTTCACCAATACCAATATACCTCTTAATGTAACTATTGCACTTTCAGATGTTAGACTTCAAAGAAACGAATAAGCCCTAAGATTAAAGTAAAACATCTAAACCATCTTTCCTAATCCTATGATTTAATATTGTAGTTAAGCAATATAGAGGATAAATATTTTTCCAACATCTTTTAAATTTAACTTCCATTATTTCAATAGTATTTTAAAATTTTAAATTATTTATATATTTTGCAAAATATTCACTAATCATACTACATGATTAACTAAAATACAAGAAGTTGGGTAATAAACACCTGAAAATTCATTAGTTCTATCATAAAATATATATAAAGAAATCTTTTATTCAAATCGTCATTTCCAAGTCACCATTAGTTATAAAATCATGTAGCATTTTCTCATTATAAAAATCAGTAAGAATATTTTGTTTGAAATATAACTTTCTAACATATAATTGGTGAAATTCCACCTATGTTGAACATCCAATAAAACATTTGTATATTTAAACCATGTTTTTGACGAAAATACTTAAATTTGTGTTTTCTTGTTCCAGAACTTCTAATACATATAATACAATTTTTTAATTTTAGAGATATTATGAAAAATAATATTTAAAGCATCTTGAATACATAAATTTAAGACGTGCAACCACATCTAATATGAAATAATTTACCATTTAAACATGGTTTTAATTGAGATTTTAAAATATTTTTATTAAATGGGCAATTTTCCAATGTTAGATTAGTATGTTGGGTTGGAACCTGTTGTGAAGAAACATGTGAATGAGTATGTTGTGCCCTTCCTTTACCCTTTCCCATAGCACTACTCCTATGATGAGACACCTGGAGATTTGCCTGAACTAATTGAGATTCTAACACCAATGTATAATACCTATCCCTAACTTGCATTCTTATGTTAGATTGTCCCTCCTATGCATAAAACAACAATGTTATCAATTTGTGGTTCTTTAACCAAACATGAAATTAACTACAAATGATATGAATTGGCTCAAATTGTGGTCTTCGATTGCCTTTTCCCTGACCTTTTCATTTCTTTAGTTGTGCCCTTCATCTCCATAAATTGTATACTTAATCTTCCTAAACCTTTTAGACACATGAACCCCTAGAAATGACTTCATTTGGCCCCTTCCTCCTGTCTTTCTTTGGCCTATTAGGTTGTTTTTTGAATGGTGGTGGTTTAATTGGATTCCTCCTTTCCTTGGCCATTGGGATTCATCAAGCACTAGTAAAACATAGTGACATAAGCCTTGAGGCACCTCTCATTAGTATACAATGGATCCACATAGTCATGACTTTACCTTATTGTGACTGAATACATAAAATCACATGACAATGAGGCAGTCTTGTTAGTGTCCAACATCTACAACTACATGCTATTGATCAATGATTAAAGTATCGGTATCGAGTATCATATCGGATAACTTGGATACGGATACAAATATAGATATGTTTTTGAAACACGTGTATACAAATGAAAAATGTAGAAACACTTGGATACACTAGGGAAATACATATAAATTCAAATTTCATAAATACATTAATAGCACTAAATTTATGGTCAAATAGCCATAAATAATGTTTAAATATATCAGAAATATATATATATATATATATTTAATGGTGTACATAAAAATATATTATAGCTAATATGTTAGAATGCATAAAAATCATACAATGCATTAATTAACAGTCCAAGATGGACCTTATTATATTTATCTTTATTATTATATCAATTTTTCTATTTTATTATTTTTACTTTTTAACATTAACAAAAAGAGTTAACCAAATATTAAATTGTCATTTAATAATTTATAAAAAATATAATTTTAACTTAAAATATATCAAATCTATTAAAATTTATAAGATATATATCATATGAAATTTCATAACTTTTATCTATTAAAATAATTATTTCATTATTTAATTTTTTATTTCTATAAAAGTTTTGAAATTAAAAATCAATTTTTCATATAAACATAATTAGTGGATTTGATAGATTCAACCTAATATTATATTCTTGAATATTTTGTAATGTTAATTTTTATTTTTTGTAAATAATAAATATATTGTCATTTGTTATAAATTAAAATATTAATTAATAATGATAAAAAATATATAAACTTTGTAAAGATATATATCATGCATAAATTTATAAATTTAAAGTAGTAAGGTAATTATTTTATTATTAATTTTTATTTGTAAAAATTTATTGAGATTAAAATCATCTTTTGATGGATGAAAAGTACCAAAGTCACCCTATTAATGGATTAACTCAATCGTCAATTGAACAAATTGAGGGAAAATCATCACCCTTTTTTTTCTTCTTTATTTCTCTTCTTCTAAAGTAAACCAAATGGTAATTTCTGTTATGATTCCATATTCCAAAACGAAAAGAATAAAAGAAATAGATCAGAATGTAGATAATTACACAAATAAAATTTAGAGGGTTCATTTTCATGCTGGGAACAATCTCCACCATTTCATCTTCTGCAATAAACTCCACCTAAAATACAAATTCCTTTTGAATAATCAACCTCGAAGCCTAGCATCACTCCAATATGTAAGAGAAAAATAGATTTTCATATAAAAGATGAAACATTAGAATCCAAATCTAAAATGAAGGGTGCTAAGAAAGGAGAGAGTAAAGGAAAGAAGAAAGGAGAGAATGTCAGAGACCTCAGCTATAGAAAAAACTGATAAGTGAGGGTCAGATTGTCCAGCCATTCCTTAAAACTGATAAGTGAGGGTCATACCTGTTCAACTATAATGTGTCCCAAACAATAACTTGTTCAATAACTATGGAGGAAAGATCGACAAGAACATGAAATAACTTGATCAACTCTGTGTTGATTGATGATTGGCCGGCCAAATTTAGCTAACCAAGCATTTTCCGAAAATCTTTGCTACAACTATCTATCTCATAGAAGAATGTAGCCAACTATCTATCTCGTTCAATCCGAAAAGGGCAGAACATTATAAACTCATCCATCTAAAATTCCAAGAATGTAGCCAAGTTGAGGGAAATCCAGCTTTAGCAACATCAATTGATGTTTACTTTGCAAAAAAATGCATGTTACAATTCTAAAGAACTTGATTGTAGTTGAGAAAATTGATCTAAGTGTATTCACCTAAAAGATAAGTGTACAACAATGATTCTTCATGCATCTCATTTGGTTACATATATTCAGCACTAGGCTCACATAAACATATTTTAAAGCTTATAAGTGGAATATGCATACCAGTCATGCATTACTCCTATGAGTCCACGGTCGTATATAACAAGCAAGGTATTGGGCCCACTAACAGGGACAACATTCACCACCTAACAATCAATCTCTAGATCATGTGATGCTGCTACAAACCCAAAATGAACACAAAATTCAACCAATCACTAAAGAAGAAAAATCATAATTGATTTTGCATCTTTCTTTAAAGAAGTATCTGAAACTTGAAAAGAATTCAAACTATCTCCAACCACCACAGACTACTACCAGAGTTCAAAATCACTCCCCTAATGCTAGCAACCACAGGGAGATCATTAGAACCTCCAAAACTTCCATCAAACTAAAGAATGAAACTAATCTCAAATCTTGGGGGAAGGGAGGGATTCAATAAGAAGATCAAATGGAAAGACTAAAGAGTTAAGAATTTTTAGGAGGTTTCTGTCCAAATCTCCAAAGCTAAATCTAGAAAAGGTATTATTAGCCAACATCCAAGAAAAGATCATAACCAAAGTACACACGCCTTTTCAGCCTCTCCAAAGTAGAACATCTGTTTTCAAATGCTCCACACCACTAGATGAGAAACCGCACTCTATAAGATATTACCTCTCCTCCCAATTTTCAGCCTGGGTGGACCCAATGAAAGTAGCTGTCATAAACCAACTAACCAAGTCAACTATAGTCTAAGATCATTTCAAAATCTCCGAATCCACGTCCCAAGGAGAGCAATATTCTTTTCTAGAATGTGACCCAAACCCAAACCACCTTCTCTCTTTGTCTTATAGACCACTCCCATCTATCTAGATGATCTTTTTCTTATCTCCTCCATCCCACAAAAAGTCCCTTTAGAGATTTTCAATCCTAGAGCTAACCTTAGCATTCTAAACACTAAAAGGAAATAGGTAGGAAGGTTATAGAGCCTAGACTTAATGTTATGTGCATTCATTGTTCAGACTTCAAACAGTGCATACCTCCTCTCTTTTAGTGGTCATTATCTTCTGTGCATTTTTCTTGTCTGCTATCATACCATATATTATCTATTTTTATTTCCTACATAATAAAATTATATTAGCAATAAATGGATCAAAACTCATATACAACATATCATCCACAAATGAATATAGGTAAAAAATAAAGATGAAGAACCATGAAACTAAGCAACTCTATACTACTCTGAGCAAACAAGTTCTTCTAGTTTGCCCAAGACCAAACAATGCAATTTACAACATGATCAAACTCATATATCTGTATACTAGCATATAGGAAAAAGGTTTTGGTGAAAATAAATCAAGCACAATGATAAGCTGTAAAAAAATAGTCCATTATCAAACAGTGCAATTTACAACATGATCAAATTCATATGCATCCGGTCCTTCAGTTTCTTCATTCACTTGTTCATATACTTGGTCTGATATTCTAAAAGCATCCCGCAACATTCCATGCATATCAACATCCACATTTGGTGCATTATTTCCATTAGAATTCTTCTTATCCTCCCCATGTTCAGTCCAATTAGTATAACTTGGCATCGCCTCATTCCACAATAAATGGCTCAAGACTTCATCTTTATCTTCTAATGTAGAGTTGACACATTTTTGTCATGGATACAATATCCTACCACCACGAGATCCATTAACAACAGCAAATTCAATAAATTTGTGCACTCTCTCAATATATGTTGGATCATCCCTACTGAATGCATTAAACCCCAAACAACATATCACCAAACCAAATACTATATAATGAAAGCTATTCATAGAAGAGAGGCTATGTACTACAAAGGGTACCTTGGAAGATTAATCCAATTCCTATCCATTTTATATGACTAATTGCTCCAAAGATGACTAGTGCAATGAAAACTTCCTAATTTCACTGATAATGGTTATTATAAAATCCAAACAGGAAAAGAATTATTAAATAAATTTCTCACCATCCTAGTTATCTGATGTACACCACTACAATGACAAGGTTATCCCTGCCCCAATAATATGGTTATGATAAAATCTACTATAAGTTAACTGAAAACTTTAATAAACATATCTGCAAGATTGATATTTTGTTTCAGCACTTGATTTAGCACCCACATCTGATTATGACTGAGATATTAGTATTTACCACACTACTAAGGTTGCTTGACACCCTGACTCGGGTTGAGAAGGTCCAGCATGCCAAGCATGTGATCGCCAAGCTAGGGCTTGGCCGATGCAGGAAAAGCATGATAGGAGGTCCACTCTTTAGAGGGATATCAGGAGGTGAGAAGAAGATGGTCAACATAGGCCAAGAATTGCTTATCAACCCAAGTCTTTTGTTACTGGATGAACCCAGTTCAGGTTGGACTCCACCACGACTTAAAGGATCCTGACCACCGTCGAGTGACTCGTCGGCGGAGGTTGCACCGTGGGTTGATCTTATCATGATCCAAGATGATACAAGAATCCTCTGTCTTGATTGGCTAGGTAAGGATATTTGCATTGAATCATCCAGGGATCCTTGAAACATTAGCCATTTGGATGTCTAAAATCAACAAAGTATATAATTTACAGGTTATAAAACTCACTTAATCAATTTGGAACCAATTGATTCACTTGGGTTCTATCAAACATCTGGCTGGATAAAAACCTTGCTGGCAACAAATTAGATTATAAACAACAAACCCCCCACAAAAACACATTTGTCTTATATTTGTATTTGTTTTGCACTAGAATTATTGCTTAAAGTTATCATATTCTACATAACATTTAAAGGTTATTTTCTTTCTCTATTTTTTGTTTTAAATATTTATTATTTCTACATGGTTTTGTAATTATAACTTGGCAGATTTACTAATCTAGTTGCGTTGGCATATTTTTCATGAAATTTAGTTTTTTAAACTAAACACAAAATTAAATTATCCACAGTGGCAATAGCCACGGAGATATTTATTGTACATTTTATTGAGACATGTATTTAATATTGTTATCAGTTGTAGGCATTATTACTGAACTTACTAGAGATTAAAGGGCTAGCCCTTCAAATTCGATTATTACATGCTAAAGGCGTCAATTTTCAAATCCTGTGGTCACACTACTTTATTATGTCATCAAACATGTATTTTCTTATTATATTGATGTCTCCTTTGTTGGGAAAAGTAAGCAGACAACAACAATAGTATGATAATAATAGTGTATCGGAATTGTAATAGGAATCAAAATAATAATCAATAAACAAAATCTGCAATGGAAAACAAAAGAAATGTATGGATAATAGTTAAGGGGTGGCAAATATGTGTTATCTTTAAAGCTGATTTAGCCAACCTCTAGGATGTATCCATCGGCGCAATGGGTTATGGGAGTGCAGGGAGTTTTATTTCCTTTTATTTTTGTTAGTTTATTGCACGGGAGATAGGGAATCACTTGGCAAGG
Organism: Nelumbo nucifera; assembly: GCF_055504915.1. Classification (NCBI taxonomy): domain Eukaryota; kingdom Viridiplantae; phylum Streptophyta; class Magnoliopsida; order Proteales; family Nelumbonaceae; genus Nelumbo; species Nelumbo nucifera. The sequence goes on from NC_142649.1 coordinate 90,840,669, forward strand.
CCTACTATTGAGTTGTAGTGGTGGTTATTATTGTACCTTCTACATTGACAAAAGAAAGAAATCAAGTATGATGGGAAACCCACATCACCCACCACAACTTCATCTTCAGTTCTTGTATTTTATGGGACACATGATACATCTTGATCTCTCTTTATGGCTAATTTATGAAGCATCATAGATAATATTAAACCGATAGAATAATTGTTGAAGAAAATGATAACCTAACAAAAAGGATCAAACTGAACTTGTCAATTTTGACCTACTCTTAGAGAAAAAAATCAGAGAAATCAAGTGGTGCTTCTAAAGGGATGCTACTAGGACTTTTCCTTCATGAAGCTTTATGGGGCTTCTCATCTAGTGTACTAATAATGTTTTTCTAAAACCAACTCATGATGATGATTAAGCACACAAACAACATGAATATACCATAACAGAGGTAAGAGAGAGCCACAAAGAAAGACTAAGCAATCAGATCCGTGAAGAAGATATTGGAACAGACCACCACACTCTGCCCAGCTGACCTTATGTCCAAGGGGAAGATCTCATTTGAGACTAGCCAACCTAGAGGACCCCATGACCACCCATAACATAATACTATATTAATAACGTATATTATAATCTATATATTATAAGATTCATTGTCTGTAGTAAGCTTGTGAATCTTGTTTTCTATAGTTAAGAGGCCTTATCTATCTATGTCAAGACTACAATTTCTCATTATACTATACGCATAATGTTATAACTAAATTCTTTTTAATCTAATAAATTCCAGTTATTGATAAAAAAATGTTGAACCAAATAGAAACTTAAGTATGCAGGCAGCTGACAGGCCAACAAAACATTCCAACATAGCAAGATGGAATTGATATCTAAGAATCTTCATTCAAACAGTTATGGATTATAGTTTCCTGGTGAGAGCTCACATGTCTCTGGACCAGGAGATCCCTAGTAGTCATCTTATGGACCAAGAATAGTTCCTAGATTTTGTGGGTATTCCGGTATAAATTCAAGGAGATTGTAAGCCTAACAAGAGGGCTAAATGTTGCCTTTAAGTGGGTAAGAAGAATAAGAAGAACAACAAATGGAATGACAATTCTTTGGCCAAACAAGGGGTGGCAAAGCCCCCACATTGTTCTCTTCAGAAGTAGGTTTTTTCCCTTGGTGGTGGCAAAGCCCCCACATTGTCCATTTCCTATGGTTGGTAATTGCTGAGACTTAGATTAGGGGCTAGGTTTGAATATTTGGGGCAGTGAGACACTATTCGTATTGTTTCCTTCACCTATCCAACTCTTTTTTCATAAGTTTTCTTTCTATTTTTGTTCAATGACTTCAATCCCACTATTAATACTTATGATACCTTGGAATGAGTTAGTACTTTTTCAACAATAATAAATTATTATAAGAAAGAATTTTCCTTCTTTGTTTTTCTGCATTAGTGGGCAGTAATATTGTCAAACTCAAACTGGAAAGAAGACTGGAATGTTCACAAGGTCACAGTTTTACCAGTTAACTAAGTAGTTAGCTTGTTCAAACCATTAAAACCATCATTTAAGCAGGACCCAGAAGGGTCACTGGGTTATTAATTGTACAGTACAACATTAGTGGGCACCATAGAGGTGAAATGATACATTTCCTATCATTGCAAAGATGTTGAAGTTTGAAGATGGAGTAAAACTATAACCAGAGAAGGGAATTAAAAACTTTTGTTATTAAGGTAAGTTGAGGGAGGACTGAATTTAGTGCCTTGTGCCTCAACTTGATATTGTAACACTAATATTGGGAATTATTTCCCCCTCTTTCTTCTACTAGGTGCTGCCTTAGTTCTAATTCTCTCAAATACAGACAAGTCCTGTCACTAGGCATACAAAATGTTTTATTGTACTCCTTCTATTGAACAGGTGCTTATTCAGTGGGCTAGAGCGATGCAACAGTTTTTTTTGGAGTTACAGTGGCTGATTTCACAAATGATTGGAGATCAAATATATTGTGATAGTTTTTTTGTATATTACTGATTCACTATAAATGATATAGTGATACTTTTTAAGTAGTTCTTGATACAAGTTCTTTTATACAATAGAAGGTGCACTAATTCTTGATACATGTTCTTTTGTACAACAAAGGGTGCCCCTCCCTTCTCATTCTCATACTATTAATACAGTACTTTTTGTCAAATTATTAAAAAAAAAAACTGAATAAAACCTTCATATTACAAATGCCTAAGTTAGGACCCTGATAACAATCAGTTCTATTTGCCCTTCCCTAAAAAGTAAGAGCCATGGATTTGCAGTCCTAGGGATCTATCTACATTAGATGCTCAATTTGTACTTTCAAGTACAACCAAGTTCTGTCAGCTCCTCAAAACATAATGTTCCATTGTACTCTCTGTCTAGACAAAGTATCAACTAGGCAATTGATTGATATTGCTACTCTTAGACAAACTCTATTATATTAGACTTCTGAAGTAGAACCCTACTCCTATGGATATTTGAGTGTGTTTCTTGTCTATAGTGGACTCTATTAGACGAAACTCTATTACATTAGACTTCTGAAGTAGAACCCTACTCCTTTGGATATTTGAGTGTGTTTCTTGGAAAGAATATTTTTGTCAAGGCTTGTAAACATATTGGACAAGATTAGGTACCTTTGGATAGTGGAGTCACTACAATACATAGATCAACCAAGATAAATGGCTATGGTATGTCATGTCCAAGATTTTTGAGCTTGGTCAATATTTTATCAAATCTGGATACATATATTTAATTTTAACTATACCCAGCTAGGAGTAAGTCTGTTAATAGGTGCGATTTGGGTTAGGATAGGCTGAGATGGTGGTCCTCGTCCAGAACCAATTATTAATCAAGACAAATTCACAACCAAAGAACCATCATGGTTAAAAATTGAGATAATCATGTCTGACCTGATAGATCCAATTATACTGAAAACTATACTTATTTATTTAAATAATAACTTAAAAATTGATATGAGCTGACTTAAAATATAAAATTTAAAACATCATGGTTAATAATTGGGATAGTCATGTCTGAACGAAAGACACTTGGGTTTCTTCCATAGTCGAATAACACAATGATGTTGTAGAGAATTCTCTAATTGTGTTATTTCCTTTATGCTTACTCCTCTCTTATTTGAATACCTTACACCTAACCTATAATTTAGAGCCAAAACTCCTTATGTCAATCTCTTAAGAAAGCTTGGCTCCAAACTCCATATGTCATTTGCTTGCAACTAGATATTCTTTTTTTTTCTTTTATTTCTTTGGATAGATAAAGTGAAAATATTTATTAATGCAACTATTGCCACTACATTTTGCAAGCTTGACTTTTCTTTTCTTTTTAAAAAAAAAACTAATCTTGTAGAAAATGAATATCTAATAACATCTCTAGAAAGTAACAACAAAGCATTGATTTTTTCTCTGAACCAACTAAAGACATTGGAAGTCCAAAAATGTTTCATTACCTTTCTTTACAAGTAAGAGACTCCATAGATATGGCTTTGTGGGATACTAAAATATAACTCCCAAGTTTGAATGGGTTTTAACTTCATTTTGTAATGGGTTTGTGAAACCTCAATAAGGACTGAGGAGGGACAATAGGCAAGTATGGATCTCATGTAATTATAGTTTGGGTTATTTTAGTTACCAAACTTTATTTTGAAAATATCTATGGAAACTATTACTTGTAAAGATAGATCATGCAACATTCTTTTATAAATTATTGGGCATTCTTCTTCTTTTAGTGGATGAGAACAACAAGCAAGAAGCATAACATATAGACTAGTTTTATTTGAATTCTTGATATCAGTATGTTGGGGTATATGTTAAGACCATTTCTTATATGTCTACAAAACTCAAGAATTCTAAATTTGGATATAAAAGAATTTTAACAATTATAGTTCATTATCCAAATTTTCTTATGCAGAAACTTTATTCATTTGTTCTAAATCATCTAAAAATTGTAGACTTGTTCTGTTTTTTCCCCTATGATTCTAGATCAGCCATATAGTGATAGAAAATAAATGACCAATATTAGTGATAGGTCTCATTCACTTCTACTTATAGATGACCAGTATTAGTAATAGATCTCATTCAGGCAGCTTCTCCCTTAGAAGAGCAAGGTTGAATAAACCATAAACCGAGGCAAGTGATCTACCATATACCATCTATCACTCCAGAAGTGTACATCGGTAATCTCAGTAATCTCACCTGGAATGCATGCTATGAAAATTTTGTCCCTAATCTACATTACTCCTTTCAATATAATCATCCCCTTACATATAATTATTAATGACTGCAGAGGATTCATAGTCCATATCAGAACAATCAAATTTACTGCTAATTATTCACCTCTAAATCCTACAGTATTGGTCTCAAAGTGTCGAAGCCACTTGCCAAGGAGTGTCCTATCCATCCTACAAATGAGATGATTGTTGACACCCCCATTCTTCATTGATGTACACATTTTTGTACATGCAACAAGAAGATATTTCTTTCTTTTTATCTATATTATGGGAGTCACCAGAATTGTTAATAGAAAAAACAATAACTCAAACTATTTCAAGAGAAAAAGTCAACATTGAGGCCTGGACCCGTAGTTATTTATTAAGTAAACAAAACAGGTTGCAGATCCCAAACGAATAACTTATGCATAAAAAAGGATGTCATAAACCATAATTCAGGATTTTGCATTCACATACTTGATCTACGATACATGCACTCACCTTTGTATTAGAACCAAAGCAAGACAAGCAAATAACGTAAATAAATTATTTATGGAGAACAAGATCTTACAACATCAAATAGCGTAGGATACTCTTGAAAAAATTTAAGAGCCTCGTCTCTGCTAAGGGGAAAGAAATCAAAACCACAAGTACCATTAAAAAGTTTCTATTTCCAAGCAGATTGAAATTCTCATTCAAATTAACCCAATGAAGATTATTAGTATGAGAAACTTACAAAAAATATATGGGTTGATGAACTTACCTTTCTCGAATTCTCTGTTGAATTTCACAACTCTCAATACGCCGATTTAATATAAATCCGAGCTCAATGATTCACTCTCGATCTACGAAGCAAACTTTCCATATTAATGTTGTTGTTTGGGAGAGAAAGTGGAGAAGTAGAGTTGTGTGGGAGAGAAAGTAGAGAAGAGGAGTCATTGCTCTCTCTCAAGACGGAGTAGAAATTGGCTCCATGATTTTAGAAATGGAGGGAAAGCATTGAACTAGTTTTAATTCACTGAATCGGCTGGTTCAATGCAAATACCGCCGGTTTAGTTCACTTAACCGCCACCCTATTTTAACCATTTCCTTGGTTTAACTCAATGGTGGCAGTTATAATAAAACCGCCACTATTGATGCATCAAGGCCGGTGTTTCTTATGACTATCAGCTTACAACCGCTGGCTTAGTCGATTTTTCTTGTAGTGAATATCCACTTATTAAATGACTTGAAGAAATTGTTACAAATTTTATCACTTCTACTTCTAGGTGCAATTGCAAATTTGAACCACAAGTTGGAAGGCACAACCCTTAACCGCTTGTAAGCATCTCTATTTGAACCTTTTAACTTGTTTCTATAGCATTAAAAATCAGTGTGCCATTTTAGCTCCCTAGGGACAATCTCTAAGGCCCTTTCCCTTGAATTGATCCTTGAAGTTAGCATACATGTGCCTAACACAAAACCTATGTCAGCTCCTAGCATTAAAGTCTGAAAACATTCCAACAACCCCTGCAATAAACTAGACATTAAACTATTAGCATGGTAATCAATTAATAAATGTAAATAAATTTAAATTTATATAGATATAAGTTAATGTACATTATGCTTGTCAAAGATGTAAGTCCAAGCAGAATCCTCTAAACCTCCAATGCATTTATTTAATAAATCATAAACCAAATCCAAACATCCTTTAACTCAACATCTACAGTTACAAATGATATTGGGAAGATTATATTATTCCCATCTAATCCAACAGCTTGTAAAATATGTCCAGAATGATGTTCTTTCAAATGACACCCATCCTGTCCTTCGATGGGGCAACAACCATCTTTAAAACCATTATTCATTGCAGCCAAAAAAATAAACAATTTTTGAAACTCCCTTATGCATCATTGACCTATACAATCTTCATGAAACTTGATTTTCACCATACTTCCAGGATTTGTCTTTAAAATGGCTTCACAATAATCTTGCAGCTTACTATATTGTTCAACAAGCACCCTTTCAATATCAACAATTGTCAGCCTTTTGGTGTAGTAAGCTCTGGGCCTAGAAACTTGAACTCTAAATTGTCATAGTGCTTCATTTTGCAAGGTACTAGTCTTCTACTTTGGATCATCTTTGGATTTGTTTTCATATTTATTTACCAATCATACAAATGTTACCTTTGTGTTTGCAAACACACGCTTAAAGGTATGCCAACTTCTGAATAGGGGTGAGCAAGAAAATTTGAAAAAATCGAACTAAAAATTTGATTAATTGAATTGGTCGGTTTGGTTTCGGTTAACCAAAATAGAAAACCAGTAGTTAACTGAACTGACTCGTATACATATATTTATATATTTATATATATATTTTATATTTTATATACATTATAAACTAATAAGTATGTATTATATATAAATATATATTTATAATATATAATATATTATTTATTATTTAAAATATAATATTTTATATATACTTCTAGTGTTTTATTATATATTTATACATAGTTTTTATAATATATATTTCAAATAATAAAAAATCGACGAACCGATGAATCGAACTAGTCAACCAGTTAACCGATCATCTCTGGTTCTGGTTATCGGTTTTCTAGAAACTAGTAACCTCGGTTTAGTTTTAAAAATAAAACCATAGTTTGGTTAACCAAACCGTGAGCATCCCTACTTTTGAATGACTTTATCTGAAAGGCTTTTCTACTTTGCAACCAGGATGCATGTTCACGTCACTTGCAATTATCTTTACTACAAGCAATCGTCATTGTGGTACCTTCATTTTTCCCATACTTGAAATCAAACCCATTCATAATTGTATAGTTAACCAAAGGTCAAAGCCTTTCAAAAAATTACAGGGTTGGAGAATATCATGCCCACAACCATTTGTGGATTCTCCATTTGCCTCTCAATAAAAGCTTCAAATTGAGGTTGTTTATTTTTCAACAAAACCATGTAAACTTTCTAATTCCTCTAGTTGCTCATATTCATATAGTATGTCTAATCCAATAACAACATCAACATTATCAACTAGAACTTAACTTCCTGTGATAGCACCACCCTCAACATAGTCATTATTACACACTTTAACATCATAATCAGTTTCAAAATCATCTTCCATCTTAAATTCCAATTCATAAGCAAGATCACCTTCTTAAATTCCAATTCATAACCAACACCAAAATCCAATTCATCCACATGAACAACTGCAACGGGTGGTGGTGGCACAACACCAGATGAACCAGATCATCACAATCTAGCTTGTGACAACCCAACTTGTGATATTGTGGCCTGTAAGAACCCTACATTGACACTCTTACACCTTGTAATTAGACCTGTTCATGGGCTGGGTGGCCTGATGGCCTAGCCTGGCCCCTGGATGGGTTTTGATGATGCACGATGCCAAATTTCCCTTCATCAGGTTTGAACATGATTTTTAGCCCGCGGGCTTGACCTCGGGCCTAAAAGCCCGACTCGATTATTTTTCAGGCCAAGCTCAAGATTTGTCATAAAAGCCTGGCTCAACTAGTTTCTAAACCCTAAATCCCTTCTCCCTAACTTGACTAACCTTTCCGAGTTTCCCTTTTTTTGCCATTTTGTCTTCTCATTCTCACTCTTAGAGTCTTAGACACTCTCGCCACCAACCTCTCTCTCCGGCGGTGACCACTGACCAGGTCCTCTCTCTCTCTCGTTATGTTCCTCTATCTATCTCTTTGTCTCTAGCGGTAACCACTTTCTAGGTCCTCTCTCTCTCTCTCGTTATGTTCCTCTATCTGTCTCTTTGTCTCTAGCGGTAACCACTTTCTATGTCCTCTCTCTCTCTCTCTCTTTCACTCACTCTCTTTGGCGATAACTAGGTCCCCTTTCTCTCTCTCTCGTTATCTTCCTCTCTCTGTCTCTCTGTCTTCGGCGGTAACCAACATGTCCTCTCTCTCTCTCTTGTGATCTTCCTCTCTCTATCTCTCTGTCTTCGGTAGTAACTAGGTCCTCTCTCTCTTTCACTCATTATCTTCCTCTCTCTGTCTCTCTGTCTCCAACAGTATTAAAGGCCTAAGGAACAACTGTATCTATATGTACCTCCCAATCAATTCGTACAACAACCCACCATTCTTCTTAGTTCTCACATGGACATTTGTGTTCTCATTTTGTTGGGTCAGGCTTCGGGCTCAGGCTTGGGCTTCTGGCTTTTTATGAGGGTCGGGCTCAGGCCCAAGTTGTAGGCTTGTTGGTCGGGTCGGGCTCGGGCTTGAAAAAAATCTGTTAATGAAGAGTAAAAGCCCAAATTGAGCCCGACTTGGCCCAGCCCATGAACAAGTCTACTTGTAATGTAAATATTAATGTGTCTATACCTCTCATGGATCCTAAACATCTGCAGGATAACCTTATCACATTTCAACCATACCAATCTATCATCTAGGTCCACATTAGGCTTTCTATAATATACTTTATTAGTTGCATTGTAATGAAAATCTTTCACCATTAGCTATATCTCGATGAATGATAGAAGGTCACCATTAACATTATGGTTCATGAATACATCACCACTATTATATATCATTAGTGGCATGTTCAAAAAGTAACCACCATGGTGTATGTTAATATTGTACATCTCACTTGACTTATGGGCAAAAAACAAGCACAAGTCTCAATGTTAAAACCATATCAAATTTCATGTTGTTGTACGCTTCAATAAACTAAGAGATATATTAACTAAGAGAAACAACATTCAAGTGTATTAAAATCATTCCTCATTTATCAAGCAAGCTGTTAAATAGAAGTTTTGATTTCAATTTTGTTGAGTTTTAACTTTGTAATAGAATAGGGGCTGCCCCCCCCCCCCCCCCCCCCCCACACACACACAAATGTTTTGGTTTGCCTTTTTGAGTTAACCCTTTTGTCTTTGTTGTTTTGTAAAATAACCCCCTTTGTTCTTATGCTCCCCCATTTTTTAACACTTTTATTTAGCCTCTTCTCATACTTTCTACACATGTTAACATGACAAGGAGGCATGGTGGATAATAAAGTGGATGTTTAAATCCATTTCTATATACGTTAGGATCTACCACCATAGCAATAAAGATGTTGTAATTACATGTACCATTGACTTTCAATTTCCAACAATAAAGCAATGTTAAAGACATGGAGCTAACATTAATATACTAGGAATCTAACAATAAAGAACTATTAAATAGCTGAAGCTAACCACAAACATGTCCACAACAAAAGTTTTTCTAACAAAAATATACAATGAATCACTATCTGTAGACAATATTATACTGGGATAAAACATAGTAAAAAAGAGTTAAAGATAGATGAACAATATTATACTAAGATCAAACACAGTAAAAAGTGTTAAAGATGGACCTGGACAAATATTTTACTACGATTAAATACAATAATGAAAGGTAGATCAGAACAATATTATACCGAGATAAAACACAGTAAAAAGTGTTAAAAACAAATATGAACAGTATTTTATCGAGGTAAAATACTAATTACAAACAATATTACACTAACGTATAAATTAATTAGTATAAACAAATCATTTGAATACAATATTCCATGCAAACGGGAGATAAGTAACGAACATGAACAAAATTTAGAAGTTGGCAAAAGGAACAATGAAAATCTTAGGGTTTGTTGACAGACGGAACCCTACATACTATGAATTCCCTTTCTTTGAATCAAATAACATAGTTTCTTACATTTTCTTGTATTATTATGCAATAGGTTACCTTCTTCTCTAGTGACAACAAAAAGCACGTGTTCTTTTCTGGCGACTGCAGAGCAGATCCTTTCTTCTTTGGTGATGACAACACAGGTCTTCTTCATCAACAAAGTTTATATGTGAACAATATTGTGGTTTTCTTGCATATCCAACGATTTTCCAAGTGTGATATTTTGGTTCTCAAATGGAGTTGGTTCGAGGTTTAGACTAAAATCTAAAAAAATATTTGGGTAATAGTGAATAGGGGACATGATGCCCATTTAGGTCATATTGAAAAAAAAAGCATTTCATGCCCCCTCACTTGTGGTAGGGTGTTTTGGTAAAATAACACCTTCCGTCAACCGAGTTAATGGTTAGGGGGTCTTCATCTCACAACTAAAGTTCAGGGAGTCTTTTGTTGCAAAATAAAGTATAGGGGTCTTTTTCATTGACCCTATAGTATAGTTTCAACTATAGATAATATTATATCTATATAAAATACTATAAATAATATAATATAATATAATATAATATAATATAATATAATATAATATAATATAATATAATATAATATAATATAATATAATATAATATAATATAATATAATATAATATAATTAGGATTAGGGCAAGGTGGGGACTATACTATCAATCCCCACCCCATCCCTAACCGGGGACCCTTGATCATCCCCATCCCCGACCCCGCCCTGGTAATGCAATCCCTATCCTGGACCTAGGGGTATCAATCGACTGGTTTTAGGGTCTGAATTGGACCTAAACCAACTTTCTAAAATCATGAAGCCAAATCCTTGTCCAATTTGAAGCCTATCAAAACTGAAATCAACATAAAATCACTTTTACATAAGTAATTGTATGAAAAGTACTTTTACGAAAGCACTTTTACAGAAGTACTTCTATGAAATCACTTTTACAATAACAGTTTTATAAAAGCACTTTAATAAAATCACTTTATAAAAGTATTTTTATAAAAGCACTTATGCAAAAATACTTTTATAAAAGCACTTTTATGAAATACTTTCATAAAAAATACTTTTGTAAAAGGACTTTTATGAAAGTACTTTTATCAAAGCACTTTTACAAAAATGGTTTTTGTATATTTTTATAACTTTGTATATATTCTTTTTTATGATCCAATCGAGTCCATTTATATTTTAATGGATTGGATTGGGTCAATCCATTTATAAGTGGACTCACAGTGAGCTGATTAGGTTGAACCAAATCCAGTCCAATTCACACCTCTACCTGGACCGGGGGGAGGCCGAAAAATTGCCATTCCAATTTGCGCACCTGAATAACACGTGCTATTACATTTAAGTAGTAATGATAGTGGGCGGCATTTGATGCAATGATATAGCAATTACATATTCTCATCGAAGGGCATATATAATGTAGTAACATTCCACAGATTTGACGCCAGCAAGAACCGAAAAATCACGATCCATTCCTTTGAAACTCAGAATTTTCCGTACTCTTCCATTATTTCGTTCCCTCTCCCTCAGGAATAAAAAGATACAAGATCTACAAATCATCACTGTTCGTTGTCGGATCTGAAAAAATAAACAAGAAGAGCAAGAACTAATCAGAATGTCAAGCGACACTGATGACGAAGATGAGCTTCTCCAGATCGCGCTAAAAGAGCAAGCGCAGAGACATTACCAGAAGGGCCCAGCTTCCAAGGCCAAGCAGGTCACAAATCTCGTTCAGCAACCTTCTCACAGGGGTTCTGCACCGAAAATGACTAGCTCGAAGCCTGCTCAGAAACCTCGTCAAACTGTCGATGACGACGACGATTCGGAGGTCGAATTGCTGAGTATCTCATCCGGAGACGAGGATAATTCCAAGGATCGATCGTATGCTGCCAAGAATCGGGGTGCTGGAGGTGGTGGAAGGGGGGGAAGAGATGATGCTGGCGATCGAGGCTGGGATGGAGGTGAACAGACATGCTGGAAGCATGTTGATGAGGCCGAGGTAGGTGAAAAATGCCGCTGATTAATTTTCTCAATCTCACAAATCTAATGGTGCTAAAGATTTCCACATATTTAGGCTGGTACTGACACGAGCCGGATGAAACACTGGCAATTCACTGTAATCGTACACTGGTACTAACATGAACATAGTCGTGGCCCCTATGTCACGGGGAACATTGTTCATGGAAGCCATTAAACTGAACTTTGATGGGTACTGTCTAGACAACCTAGTTAGCTTAGAATAGGTGGAGCTGTTTTCATTTTGTAATCATGAAGGAGTTACGTTCACTCAGGGCTAATTGGCAAAGATAACTTAATAAGGGCTGAATTATTATCACTTCTATATGGGTTATGGTATGTCCTCTCTTACTTAGGGTTCTTCTAGATTGTTGGTTGAAGGTGATTGCGAAGTGTTTATTAGCTGGATGAATTGGGGAGTGGCAAGATACTGTAGAACTATAGTCACGAAATTAGAGAAGCAAGGTCTCTTGGCTTCTCAATGAATGCCTCATTCACTTGTGTCAAGAGAACAGCTAATTCTTTGGCTGAATTTCTAGCTAGAAAGGGGGTGGATAGGGCAGAAATATACTGGGGACCTACAGTAGGTGTGTCTGTACCAAAAATACTTAGAGGATGATGGGAATAGAAAGTCCATTAGGCTCTTTGACAGACTTAGGGACCAGAAAATAACTCCTGGAGAAAGAAATAAGTTTTCCTCCAGTTCCTGCACTAATGATTATTTCATAGTTTTTGGGTGATTGTGATTTTGGTATTTTTTGAGCTTTCCAAATTTATCTTTGTAGTTATTATTAGTGTCTTGGGAATATGGTTAACTGTCTTAAAGGGTCAAGTTAGTTTAAAGATATGATTAGGGAGTTCTTTTGTTTTTTAAAGAAAGGTAAGGAATGTTATATATTATTATAGAGTGCTTTTAGAACTTTGAAAATGTAAAGATGTAATCACATCACTTTGATCAGCCTTGTCTATTTTGCATGATTTTGGTGTCAATGGGTAGGTTTTTCAGCTATCTATTCAATGTGACCAAGATCTTTTAAATTTATTTTCTGTTGGAGTGGGTGGTAGAGTATGGGATCCAAATACTAATTTTTCTGTGCATCTTTGTCGGGAATCCATGGTGTGGTCCCATAGAAACTAGCCTTTTTCCAGCATCTGTGGTGTGGTCCCATTCCTCCTAAAGTAAAGACCTTTTGTTGGGAATCTGCCAATCACGTCATCAATGGCTGTGATAGATTCGAAAGAAAAAGGACAAACTAGTGTCTCTCTCCTCATGTGTGCGTTCTCTTCTTGAGAAGTGGGGAAAACACTAACCATCTTCTTATGCATTTGGTTTTGATACCTAAGTATGGAATCACTCTTCTCTTTGGGAGGAAGCAATTGTGTGGCCCCTTCAAAGCTGAAGGACTTGTTTGTTATGGGTGCTATTGTGTGCAAGATCTCAAGATAGAAAATTTTATGGAAGTGTATGTGGGCTCCTGTATTATGGGGTTTGTGAAATGAAAGAAATGGTAGAAGGCTACGGAGGTGGGAATGCTGAATGAGCTCATTATGATAAGGGTGGTCTGTTGGGCTATGGTCAGTGAGGAGTTCAAAGGTGTCTCTCAAAGTGATTTATTGATGTTGTGTTTGGTACCTGTGTCTACCTGAAACATTTGAGGTTGATCAATACAACTTGGAGAGAGATATGTGTTGTTATATCACTTATGAGAGTCATTTGAGCTAGGATGATTAGACTTCATTCCCCCCCCCCTCCTGGAGCAAGAAGCTTCATGTTGACATTTCTACAAACATCCTCCTAGACAGGCATTTTTAAGATATTTCTGTTTTCACTATATATACCTCAAATAACAGTTGTATGCCAATTTGTATTGATCAACCCAATATGTTTCAGGTAGAAACAGCAATGTTAGAGTCCTTCTTCTCATCAATTTGTATTGATCAACCCAAAATGGGAAGGAGTCACCTGAATCAAGTGAGCCCAATATAACTGAAACTTATGCACCCCTTTCTTAGTTAAAAAATCAGCCATTGTATTATCTGATCTCCTTTCCGATTGAATTCTGACAGTCATGTTTTGGTCAATGATTTAAATCTTTTCATTGCTTCCTTATAGGTCCAAAATACTGTATCTGGACCTTCCTTTAACCACCCAATCACCTTCAATTAACAATCTTTCATAGTTTAATGCTCTAGCAATCTGTATTCCCTGCAATGCTGCTTAAAATTAGCATGCACAGAATCCCCCACTCCTGCAGGACCTGAGAAAAAACAAGAAAACGACCTTCAGTATTCCTGAAGACTCCCCCTATACTAGAAGACCCTAGGTTACCTAGGCTGCTATCATCAAAATTTCAGTTAATGAATCCTTTAGGGGGCATCCAAGCTACAACATGCCTTTCCTTCGCAGTAGAACTTTTTTCTGCCAAATATCATCGAAGGAAAAGTCTAAGAATAAGTCCACAGATTTAGCCCAATGTATTGCCCTTTTAACTATCCATTCCCAAGCAGCCTCTTCATTCCTTTTCTTATCATTGAGGATTCTATCATTTCTCTCCTATCACAGTGTCCATGTCAAGGTGGCTCTAGCACATCTCCACAAAACTTTACCTCTTCTATTCGGCCATCTAAAGGTTCTAGGGTCAAAAAGGTTATCAATCTGCAAAGCACAATCAACTTGCAACCAAAAGGACCAAAAAACTTTTCCCAAAAGCCTGCAATAAAAGGGCCAGAGACTAGTAGGTGGTAACAACTTTCTCCATAACTCACAGAGTACACTAGTTTGGGGAGATACAAAGGTAAAGTCTTCATTTTGGCAAATTGTCTAGGGTGTTTAGTTTCCCATGAAAGATTTCCCTACAATGGGTTCCAACCTTAGGAGGGATGGGCATGGATCAAATCTCTTTATATGAGAAAGTCTAAGGGGTAGGGGGTAGAACATAATGTAGAAAAAAAGCATTGAACAGGCCCTTAGAGTGAGGAGTCCAAATATGACCATTTGGCTTAGAAGGATCCATATAGACAGAAGTCACAGAACCACGACTTTTTAAAAGTAAGGCAGCCTGGTCAAACTCATGGTCTCTTAAATATCCTCTTAAGCCCAAATTCCAAGTAATACTAGTTGGTGAGGAAAAAGAGACAAATCTTTGGAAGGGTTCGTTTTTAAACACAAAGAGGGAGTACAAGGAAGGAAAAAGGTCCTTTAGGGTGGAGTTGCCAATCCAAAGGTCCTCCGAAAATATAATTTATCTCCGTAACGCACATCATACTTGATAAGACTTAGAAAGTGAGGAAGAACTCCGTCTATGACCATCCAAGGTGATGCCAAATTAGCTTACCCTAGCATACCAACTGTTATCTACTCGTTCATGAATGCTATCGACAACCTCATGCCAAAGTCTCTTTTCTAGAAGCCATCTCCATAGCCATTTACCCAACATCACTATATTCTTCTCCCCTATGTTACCTATACCCAAACCCCCTTGTTCCTTGCTCTTGCACACTAAATCCCATTTAACCAGATGATCTTTCCTTCACCAGTCTCCCACAAGAAATCCCTCGTAATCTTCTCTAAATAGGTCTGCTAATTTGGAGTAATCTTATTCATCTGAGGGTGGAAGCTTTTGTGTGGTTGGCAGCATTGGATGTCATCCTCATGATTGATCAAAGAGAGGCTTTCGAATGATAAGTATTTGCTACATGTGTAAACGGTGAAGAAGACATGATGCAATTATTTAATGTAAGGTGGTGTCTATTCTATGGAGATTTTCTCTTTTTTGTTTTGAGTACAAGCTGTGTGTCCTTATAGTCCTGATGGAATCTTGCATATTCATGAGGTTTGGCAAAAGTTATAGTGCCAACTGCCAACCTATGTGCTTCATTTTAGCAGAGCTATTGCATAGGATTCGTCCTGCTGTGTCTGCATCAAGAAGTTACACAATTGCAGGAAAGGAGTTTTCAAAGGAGTCTCCCTCATCATCCTAGGTTGTGAGATGGGGAGTGAAGGTTTCAAGCTGGCTGTGAGATGGAGAAGAGAAATGGTGTTTGAAGCTAAGAAGTTTGTTTTCGAGGACTGCCGAAACAACAGTCAAGCTTGTCTGAAGATTAGAGAAGAGAAAAAAACCACTGTTGTCTTGTTCAGGGATGCTGTGGTATGGGTTAAAGGTTTCGTGGAATCGTGGATGCAGCAATTTACACGAAGAAAGAGAATGGTTGGAAGGGTCAACTGAAGACAGAAGGGAAGAGTTTGGAGTCGCACTGAGGATTAACAAGAAGGTCTGGTACATAATCTTATCAGAGTGTTTCGGGGAAGGGAAGGGGAAGATAGTTTGTATTCCAGAAGGAAATAAGCAACAGGGGTGGAGACTTTTTGCTGGGAGGTTACAGGAGTATTTAATTCTGACTGAGGAGGCGAAGAATGGGGTGCAAAAGGAATTACAGGAAAAAGAAATCGAGGGTGCAGTGGGGGATGAAACGGTAAACAATGAAGTAAAGGGAAGACAATCGGTAATGGCAGAACAATCGATGATCTCCTGCTCAGTGAAGACACGAAAGCTGGAGTTGGAAGTGGAGAAAGGGGTTTACTGCTGGTACGAAGGTTGCAGACTGGCAACCTATTTTAGCAGATATTGCAAAGAAGGTTGGGCTTCCTCTGGATTCATTGGTAGTGCCTTTTGGTGACAGTAGAGCGGTTCTAGATGCAGGGGGTGAGAAGATTGAGTTATCTTCTTTTCAAACACAGGCAGGGTTGGTTACCATTGAAGAGTGGCATATGTCCTGCAATGAGTAGGATGTATCTGTGGGAAAGCTTTAACTTAAAGTTAGTTGGGCTGCCTTTTAACTTCTGGAGGAAGGCGATTGTGGAGAAGATAATTTCTGCAATGGGGGGTTTAATGGTGGATTGAAGCTTCAGCAATTTGCGAGCTGTGGAGGTAAAGCTGCGTGCGCTGAAGCCGGAAGAGGTTCCTCAGTTGGTGGCTATCTTCTCTGATGGTTTATGGAGGAAAACTTGGATTCTGACGGAAGCTGAAGCAACTTTGTGGAGCCATTGTTTGAAGGAGGTAGACGACGATGATGTGGACTCTATGAACCCACATGGCATGCAAAGAGAGGGTGGCAGGCTGGCTGCCTAATTAAGGAAATTAATTCAAAAAATTTAAGTTTAAATTTTCAGGAGGTGGGGCCATTCTTTGCTGATGTGGTCAAAAGGGGGTCAGACCAGGGGTGAATTATGGAGGGTAAGAAACCTGAACCGAACCAGAATCAGGCCAACCAAGCCAAGGGGTTGAACTGGGCGGAATTACCATGTGACTCACTTAAAAGTCAAGTGAGTGCAAGTAAGGGGGGAGAGTCTATAGACGGATTTCTGGGTCTATCTTCTTCCCCAAAGAAGACCCAGTCGAAGAACAGCTTGAGCAGGCTGAACATGGAGAAATTTAAATGGGTTCAAAGAACACCAAGAAACTAGGAGGAAGGTAGGACAAGTTTGGATCGCCCAAACCCCAAATATGTAAGGACATGTACAGAGGAGAAAGATGGGAAAGATAAAGGGTGGATCGACTATGGATTGTCTGATGAAGAGGAAGCTTCTTCTTCAGCTGGGTCAGAGACTAAATCACTTGAAGAGGTGACAGAAGTGGTTTTGCTGGAAGAAGATTTGCTTGACACTAGCCTTTTCTTCGATGTTGATGCGGGCTTGGAGGAAGTCAACTCCACTCTGAAGCTGCCCAATAGGATGCTGATATTGATCTCCTCCCGTCGCCGGGATGAGGTCGGCTTCTCCCCTCGAGCTATAGTGCCAGGCACGGCTCTCAGAAGGAAAATAAACAAAGATAGTTTTGTTGGAAGGTAAATCTCTCATACCCATTCGATTGTGGTTGGATACATATATAGAGCTCAGGCTTGATGGCCGTTACAACCGAAATGGAAAAGACAAAATAAAAAGGCTAATGATTGCTAATGATGCGCAGGGAATATTTCTGCTGTAACAAACTCTGCAATTCTGCTACTCTCCACCAGCTGTCCTAGAGCAAAAGACCATGTTAGCCTCTGCATGTCAATGTGTCGTAACACTCCCTCCCCCTTCGAAAGCAGCCTTGTCCTCAAGGCTAGACTGAGGAAATTTCTGTTGCAGTTCCGTGAGTATTTCCCAAGTCGAATCTGTTGCTGGGGTTCCTTGCCATTGAACCAGTACCTCTGTTACTGCCTTGTTGCCTTGTCGTTTCAATCTTCTGTCAATAATTGCAGCTGGCTGGGGTTGGAGTGTGCCGTCAGCCGTTAGTGGTGGAAGAGTGGCTTGGGCATGAGAGCTGTCTCCAACCTTGGCCTTTAACCAAGACACATGGAAAACAGGATGTAAACGGCAGCCTTTTGGTAATGCCAGGCAATATGCAACTGGACCAATTTTCTCTGTTGTTTTGAATGGTCCGTAAAAACGAGCTGCTAGCTTCTGAGACTTATGAACTGCCACTGTGCTCTGCCGATAAGGTTGCAGCCTCAAGTATACCCAATCTCCGATGTTAAAATTCCTTTCTGTTCTCTTCCGATCTGCCATTTTCTTCATTCTGTCTTGGGCAAAGAGTAAATTCTGTTTAAGTTTTTGCAGAGCCCTTTCCCTTTCCTGTAATTCAGCCTCCACTGCTGGTGCTTGAGTTGTTCCTGGGATGTAGGAGATCAAGTTTGGTGGGGGATATCCGTATAGTGCCTGAAAAGGGGTGTTTTTGGTGGCAGAATGGAAAGTGGTGTTATACCACCATTCTGCTAAAGGCAGCCATCTACTCCAATTCTGTGGTTGTTCACTGGTGTAACATCTAAGGTAGGTTTCCAAAGTCCTATTAAGGACCTCTGTCTGCCTATCTGTCTGAGGGTGGTATGAAGAGCTCATATGTAGCTGTGTTCCCTGAAGTTTGAAAATTTCTCTTCAAAAGTTGTTGATGAACAGAGGGTCTCGATCACTTACAATTGTCTTGGGCGTTCCATGCAATCTGAAAATTTCTTGGATGAATACCTTGGCCAGGTCAGAAGCAGAGAAAGGGTGGGTTAAGGCAATGAAGTGTGCAAACTTAGTTAATCGGTCCACAACTACCCAAATGGTAGTTTTCCTATTGGAAGAGGGTAAGCCTTCAATGAAATCCATTGAGAGTTCAGACCATGCTTGTTCTGGAATGGGTAGAGGTTGTAGAAGTCCGGGGCATGGTAGGTTTTCTACTTTGTTTCTCTGGCAGATTTCACACTCCTTTACCCAATATTTAACTTCAGCTCGATAGCCTTTCCAACAACAAATCTTCCTTAATCTTGTAGGGTGTTGTAGTACCCTGAATGTCCTCCCCCTGGGGCTGAGTGGGCTTCCTAAAAAAGTCTCCTTCTAAATATTGAATTTGGACTGATTACTAGCTTCTCTCCCTTCCAAAGCAGCCCATTTTTAATTGAGTATTTTCCTATGGGCTCCCTAGCTACATCTTTGTACCGATGATCCAATGCATCCACAAACTGGTCCCAAGAGGGTTGTGGATAGTGCTCAATGAACCAACAATACCACTCCACTACTCTTCCTTCAAAGCCCAAGCTAGCAACCTGAATCCATTGGTCTTCGGTGATGCCTTGTAGACTGAACTTAGGGAGTTCCAACTTCGGTCTCCATGTTCTTGTGCCAATCGACCCCCCCGTCCTGTTAGAAGCTTCCGTTTCCTTGCCTCTGTCGCCCGCACCTTCTGAGACAGATCGATTGGTGTTCAATTCTGGATTCCCTCCTACCGGAGGTGGAGGTCGAGGAAGTTCAACCTTTCTTCAAGATTCGACATCTCCTCTCCTGATGGGATGTCTGGCTCCGCAATTCTGCTACACTCCACCAGCTGTCCTAGAGCAAAAGATCACGTTAGCCTCTGTATGTCAATGTGTCGTAATAGATGACAGACAGGAACAATACCGAGTATGGCTTGGTTGAAGGGGGAGTTCATCTGGATTTGAATAAGGAAGAAATTGCCCAAGTTTCGAACAAGGTGCAATTAATTGATAGGCTGGTATGTGGTGATCGCAGGCAGCCAAGCTCCGATGACCAAAGCTGGGGTGAGCAACAGAGCCTAAGGAGTATTTCACAGGGTAAACCGATGGTAGGAAGCCTCCCAATTCAAAATGTTCCTTCTAAGGAGAGTCATGAACCCCAAGTTCCTGACTTTCAAGATGGAGCAGAAAATCTTTGTTTTTGCGTCAAACCAGTGGTGGAACCCACTCAAGGTATGGCTGTGAATTTCCAGTTTGATACTAATCCTTCCTTGTCTGTTGCCCCTGTTGCGGAATCCCACATTGCCATCTTGCAGCAAGCCCATAAGGAGAATGGGGGGGTGAGTAGGGAGAAGAGAAACTTAAGGGAAAGAGAGGAGGAAGAGGGGGAAAGAATTTGGAAATTAATAGAAAACTTTTTGGAAGAGTTTAAAAGTAAGGAAGTGGAGGAAGCGAGTGGAAGCCAACAAATAGAGGAACTAGGCTTAAACAAAATTGAGGATCCAAGAAAGAGTAGTGAGGTTAAGAGGAAGGATAAGGAAGGTTCAATGGCCGAGTTTGTTGACCAGCTAGGTTATAAAATAAAGGACCCAAAGGAAGTCTTCTTAAGAAAAAGGAAGGAGGTATCTAAGGCTAGAAAGAGAAAGCTTAGTGAGGCTGAAAGATTAAGGAGAGATGTTGAGGAGGATAAGAGATTTAGTGAGAGTAAGGGGAGAAGAAGGAGGAATAACTAAGGGCTATGGGGGGAGGAAGGAAAAGGGCTATGATCAAGGAAGTAATAAGACCAAATCCAGATGTAGTTCTCATTCAAGAATAAAAACCAATGGAATTTGATGGTAGATGGGCCAAATTTATTTGGAAGGCAAGGGGTATCAAGTGGGCAGTGAGTCCTTCTTGGGGGAGTTCAGGGAGATTTAATTACTCTGTGGAAGGATGAGGTCTTGGAGGGAGTGGAAGAGTTGATTGGGAGGTTTATTGTATTTATCAAATTTAGGCAGTTAGCAGATGGTTTCGAGTGGGTCCTATCAAATGTCTATGGTTCAACTGGGTATAGGGAAAGAGGTGAACTTTGGGAGGAATTGGGAGATATTAGAGGACTGTGGGAGGACCCTTGGTGCCTAGGTGGAGATTTTAATGTCATCAGATTCTCGCAGGAGACTAATAATATGAAGAGAGAAAGGACAACTAGTATGAGGAATTTCAATAGTTTCATTAATGGCTTTGAGTTAAAAGAGGTTCCTCTCTTGCATGGTTGTTTCACTTGGTCCAATCTACAGTCAAATTCGATTTGCTCGAAGTTGGATAAATTTTTGTTCACTACAGATTGGGAGGAGCACTAGGGGGTGGTTACCTCTAGGATGTTGCTCATAATTACTTCAGATCACTGGCCTATCACTCTAATGAGAGAGGAGGAGGGAAGTAGAGGACCATCACCTTTCAGGTTTGAGAATATGTGGCTTTCCCACCCGGGGTTTTTTGGGTTGGTCAAGTCATGGTGGAATGGTAGTAATCCAAATGCAAATTGGGAGGGCATGAAACCGTTAGAGGATATTCTGTATCAGGAAGAGGTAAGTTGGAGGCAAAAATCTAGGCATAAGTGGGTGAAAGAGGGGATAGGAATACCAAGTTCTTTCATGCAATGGCCAATGGTAGAATAAGGAAGAATTTTATCTCTAAACAAGAGGTTGGAGGGGTGGTTCTCACTCAGCAAGCTGAGATAGCTAGGGCTTTTGTGGAGCACTTTAAGTCAATCTATAGAAGAACTTTAGACCAAAGTTTTTGGTTGGAAGGTCTAGATTGACCTAAACTTTTTGAGGAAGACAAGGTGTGGTTAGAAAGGAGGTTTGAGGAGGAGGAAATTAGGGGAGCTATATTTGCAATGGACAGATCCAAAGCACTAGGGTCGGATGGGTTCTTTGTGGTTTTCTATCAAGATTGTTGGGAGATTCTGAAGCAGGATATTATGAAAGTGCTTGATGAATTTTTTGATAGGGGGTGATAAATTCGGGGTTGAATTCAACATTTATTGCGTTAGTCCCGAAGAAAGGTGGAGCTTATCAACCAAGAGGCTTTAGACCTATCAATTTGGTGAATAGTTTATTTAAGATTGTGACTAAAGTCTTGTCCCGAAGAATTAGAGAGGTACTACCAAGCATAATTTCACAAAACCAAGGGACCTTTTTAGGGAAGAGGCAGATTGTTGATCAAATTTTAATTGCAAATGAGTCTGTGGAGGAGGTGAAGAGAAAGGAAGAAAGGGATTGTATGTAAGCTGGATTTGGAGAAAGCTTATGATATGGTTGATTGGTCCTTTTTGATGCAAGTGATGGAGTGTTTTGGATTTGGAGTGTGTAGAGAACACTGATGTGGGCCCCACTGTGTTCGTAGGACAGCAGTGTATTTATTTGTTTCAGTTATAGCAGTGTCAGTTTGAGTCAGTTTGTTAATTCAGTTGTTATTTATTTCAGCTTTTATTTACTTTATTTATTATGTAAGTACTAAGGGCAGATGTGTCCTTTCCATTATGTACTAAACATAACCTATAAATATTAAGAGAGTGGCGGCGACAGATTAGTTTAGAATCTGTCCCTCCTTTCAACAACTTGTGTTCTCTTGTTTCTCTTCTATTCTCTCTTCTTTCTCTCACTTTTCTTCTGTTTTGCAAACCTAAAACCTATTAGGATTCAAGACTGATTACAGTCTTGATCTTCTACTTGGTATCAGAGCCTATCTAGGGCTTCTCATGTGTGTCTAGTCCAGCCGACCACATGAGGACTAGCTAGGGCTGAAAGTTTTGAAGAAGTTTTCGGTGGCTGAATCTTGGAGATTACTAGAAGAGGTTCGCAGCAGTTGAAGACTTGCCGCGGCTTGCAGAGAGTTGGTAATCAGGAAGAGGCAACGAAGGTTAGGGTTCAGGTAGCCCTAGAAGACAGTAAACCGAAGTACATAAGTAAGTTTTTTTTTACTGAGTTTCAGAGACTGCAATCAGTCAAGATAGGTTGGACCTATCTAGAAAGAGGGGCCGAACTGTGTTTAAGTTTGTTTCTAGGGTTTGACTGTTGGGCCGAACCCCCCTTCTTTAAAGGTGATTACTTTTTAGGGTTTCATATTGCCCTACGACAAGTCCCACTTGTGCGGACTGCTTGGAGAGTGCAGCGGAGCACTTACTTCAGACCTACAGTTGAAACCCTAATTTTGCTCTCGCAGCAGTGGGCCCCACAGTAGTGATTTCAGAAAATAGCATCTCAGATTGATAGACTGCCTGGTACTGTGCATGCCGATTGATTTCAGATCAGATTTGAGTTGATTTCTTGCATATACTGTGATAGGCGATTGATTTCAGATCAGATTTGGGTTGGTTTCAGATCGGATCAGATCAGATTTCAGATCAGATCAGATTTGTGTTGGTTTCGGATCAGATTCCAGACTTGCTTGTTTGACTCTGTTTTCTGGTATAGTGGCTCTAACAGTTTGTAGCCATTGAATCTTGATCAAAGATGGAGTTTAAGGGTCAGGGAGAAAGTAGTTTTGGAAACCACACTTATGGTAGTGTATCTGAAACCGGGTTTCAGATTACAACTATGAGATTTGATGGGTCAAATTATTTGGAGTGGGCTCAATTAGCCATGATGGCTATTGGAGGAAGGGGAAAACTGGGTTACCTCTTGGGAGATGTGAAAGAACCTTCTAAGGAGGACCCAACATACACCAAGTGGGTTCAAGAGAAATATTTGGTTATGGCATGGCTGTGTAATTCTATGCAGCCACATATCAGCCGGAATTACTTGTAGGCAAAGACAACCAAAGAGATATGGGGTGTTGTGAAAGAAACCTATTCCCAACCCCTTAATGTTGCCAGAGCCTATGAACTGAAGTGTGAGGTGAACAACCTTAAACAAGGAGAGAAGCCAGTTTCTGTCTACTTCTCTACCTTGAAATCCTTGTGGCATGAGATTGACCATCTAGAGACCCTTGAGTGGGAGAGTTCCAAAGATGCACAGACTCACAGAAAGCAAGTAGAGACGAATAGGGTATTTGAGTTTCTGGCTGGTTTGAATTCAGAATATGACATTGTGCGACAACAGATATTGACAAGAGATAGTGTGACCCTTTCTCAAGCATACTCCCTGGTGCATAGTGAAGAGACCAG
This sequence comes from Nelumbo nucifera, assembly GCF_055504915.1. Lineage (NCBI taxonomy): Eukaryota > Viridiplantae > Streptophyta > Magnoliopsida > Proteales > Nelumbonaceae > Nelumbo > Nelumbo nucifera. Next base: position 90,864,755 of record NC_142649.1, read on the forward strand.
GAGGAAAGTCATGATGCAGCCTCAGCCCTCTTTCCCAGCCTTGACAGCTATTAAACCTAAGCCAGGGGGTGACTCAGAAAGGGACCGGAAGAAGGAAGATAAACGGGATCTGGTATGTGAACATTGCAAGAAACCCAAGCACACAAAAGATGCTTGTTGGAAGCTACATCCTCACTTGGTCCCAGCAAAACTAAGAAATAAGAAGGGTAATGCTCATATGGCAGTGAACACTGATTCAACATCCTCATCAGGCACATCCCTAGAGACTTTAGCTGCTGTTCGGGCTGCCCTCATACAGTTGGAAAAGGAAGTTGGGAGTTCAGCTCAGCCATCTCAGTCACCATTAGCTCCTGCCACATCTGCATTTGCACATTCAGGTACTCGAGCCTCAGCTTACCATGCTTCAGCTCCAGGTAATACTGATCACTGTTGGGTAATAGATTCAGGTGCATCTGACCATATGACTAGCTTGCCATCTTTGTTCACTTCCTATCACTTGTCCTTTGGCCGAGATAGAGTATCCATTGCTGATGGCTCTCTTGTTCCCATTTTGGGCAAGGGGGACATCAAGCTATCCGATACTATCTCTTTATCTTCTGTCTTGCATGTTCCTAAGCTTGATACTAACCTGCTTTCAGTTAGTAGTATTACTAAACACATGAACTGTTCAGTAACCTTTTTCCCTAACCGATGTGTTTTTCAGGATTTGGAGACGAGGAAGGTGAGTGGGACTGGCCGTGAGACGAACGAGATCTATCTGCTTGAAGAGAGTTCTCGTCGGGAGGAGTCAGTGGATAAGAAGTCTTTTGTTTCCCAGTCTGTGAGTTCGGTTATGCTTTGGCATAATCGATTAGGTCATTTGTCTTTTTAGTCTTTGAAGAGTCTGTTTCCTGCTTTATTTGAGTCTGTTGAATTATCAAAGTTGAGGTGTGAGAGTTGTGAGTTTGCCAAACATTGTAGAACCTCTTATTCTTTAAGTAATAAAAGGGGTAATTCCTCTTTTGATATTGTGCATACTGATGTTTGGGGGCCATATCATATCTCTTCTATGGGTGGGTACAGATATTTTCTACTGTTTGTTGATGACCATACCCGTTTTTCTTGGGTCTATCTTATGCGTTCTCGGGATGAGGTTCCTGCGCTGACCCAAAACTTCCATTAGATGGTTCTCACTCAGTTTGGGACCAAAATCAAAGTCCTTAGATATGATAATGCAAAGGAATACTTTGCTCAGCCATTGACCTCCTACCTTCTTAGCCATGGAGTTATTCACCAGAGCACTTGCCCTTATACACCACAGCAGAACGGCGTTGCCGAAAGGAAGAATAGGCATATCTTGGAGGTGGCTAGAAGCATTATGTTTACCTCTAATGTACCTATTTGCTTCTGGGGTGATGCTATCCTCACGGCAGTTTATCTCATTAATCGAGTTCCTTCCCGGGTTTTTGATATGAGAACCCCCTTTTCCCTTCTATACCCAGACAAGGAGTTGTTCATTGTTCCCCTTAAAACCTTTGGTTGTACCTGTTTCGTTCAGCTTCTCGGGCCTCATCATTCCAAGTTTGAACCTAAGGCCTCAAAATGCATTTTCCTTGGTTATGCACAAACTCAAATGGGTTATTGCTGCTATGATCCGGTTTCAGGGAAACGTTTTCTCAATGGATGTCACCTTCTTTGAGGAGACACCCTATTATCCTAGGGTTTCTCCTCAGGGGGAGAGCAGTGAGAGTGGGGTTGCTTTGAGTTTCTTTCCTCAGGGGGAGAGCAGTGAGAGTGGAAGTGGGGCTGGTAGAAGTGGGGCTGTTCCTTTACCTATTCCATTGGGTAATGAAGGTTGTAGTGGTGAGGGTGGTCAGAGGGAGCCGGAGTTGAGAGTCTATCACAGGCGATGCAGGCAGGTTGATCCTAGTCTTCAGCAGTCCCGGCCAGCTCCAGTTCCTTCTGCAGCTCCAGATCCAGAGCCTACTGAGATACCTCTCACTGTTGCCACTTCCCCTCCTGTGGATGACCTTGATCTCCCTATTGCTATTCGCAAAGGGAAACGACATTGCACCACTTCTACAGCTCACAGCATCTCACAGTTCTTATCCTATGATCGTCTGTCACCATCTTACCGGTCCTATCTCACTTCCATTGCCGATGTCCCTATTCCAAGAACAATGCAAGAAGCCTTATCAGTTCCAGAATGGAAAGATGCAATGCAAGTCGAAATGGATGCCCTGTTGAAGAATAATACTTGGGCATTGGTTGACCCACCAAAAGGAAAGAAACCGGTGGGATGCAGATGGGTGTTCACTGTGAAGCATAATGCTGATGGCTCTATTGAAAGGTACAAAGCCCGACTGGTTGCAAAAGAGTTCACTCAGACTTATGGTATAGACTACTTGGAGACCTTTGCCCCAGTAGCCAAGATGACCACCATCCGAGTTCTGTTATCCCTTGCAGCAAATCATTCTTGGCCCCTGTTTAAGATGGATGTTAAAAATGCCTTTCTGAATGGAGACTTACAAGAAGAGGTTTACATGCAGTTGCCTCCTGGATTCTATGATACAGAGACAGGTAAGAAGGTTTGCCGATTGAACAAGGCATTGTATGGTTTGAAGCAGTCACCTAGAGCCTGGTTTGATAGGTTCAGATTAGCCCTTGGAAAGTTTGGTTATGTACAGGCCCAGTCAGATCATACACTATTCATCAAGAGGGTGGAGTCCTCTCTGACACTACTAGCAGTATATGTTGATGATATTGTGGTGACAGGAAATGACAGTCATGAGATTGAGTCCCTCAAACAGCTCCTTCATCAAGAGTTTGAGGTGAAAGACCTTGGTGCACTACGGTACTTTTTGGGTATTGAGGTTGCTAGATCCAAGCAGGGGATTTTTATCTCTCAGAGAAAATATGTTCTAGATCTGTTGGCGGAAATTGGAAAGTTGGGTGTTAAGTCGGCTGATACACCCATCGAACAAAATCACAAGATTAGTGCAGAGGGTGGGGAGCCTCTTGAAGACAAAGTTATGTTCCAACGGTTGGTTGGAAAGCTTCTATATCTCTGCCTCACTCGGCCAGATATCAGCTATGCAGTTAGTGTTGTTAGCCAGTACATGCACTCCCCTAGAACTTCTCATCTTCTTGCGGTAGAGAGAATACTAACATATTTGAAGAGATGCCCGGGTAGAGGTATATTGCTCAAGAACAATAATCACATGAGGGTGGAAGTCTATACAGATGCCGATTGGGCTGGAAGTGTTGATGATAGAAGGTCTACCTCTGGATATTGTGCCCTGGTGGGAGGTAACCTTGTCTCTTGGAGGAGTAAGAAGCAGAGTGTTCTTTCCCGCTCCAGTGCTGAAGCGGAATACAGGTCAATGGCTAATGGAGTGGCTGGAATCTTATGGCTGAGGTCACTACTTGAAGAGTTGGGTATTGACTATGAAAAGCCCTTAATGCTGTATTGTGATAATCAGGTAGCTATTAATATAGCCCACAACCCAGTGCAGCATGACATAACTAAACATATCGAAGTTGATCGACATTTTGTGCGAGAAAGGGTCACATCACAAGAAGTGTGTCTTCCGTACATCACATCTAATATGCAGCTCGCGGATATCCTCACCAAGGCTGTACCTAGGAAGAAGTTAGAGACAGACCTATCCAAGTTGGGAATGATAGATATCTACTCCCAACTTGAGGGGGAGTGTAGAGAACACTGATGTGGGCCCCACTGCAGTGGTCCCCACTGTGTTCATAGGACAGCAGTGTAGTTATTTGTTTCAGTTATAGCAGTGTCAGTTTGAGTCAGTTTGTTAATTCAATTGTTATTTATTTTAGCTTTTATTTACTTCATTTATTATGTAAGTACTAAGGGCAGATGTGTCCTTTCCATTATGTACTAAACATAACCTATAAATATTAAGAGTGGCGGCGGCAGATTAGTTTAGAATCTGTCCCTCCTTTCAACAACTTGTGTTCTCTTGTTTCTCTTCTATTCTCTCTCCTTTCTCTCACTTTTCTTCTGTTTTGCAAACCTAAAACCTATTAGGATTCAAGACTGATTACAGTCTTGATCTTCTACCGAGTGAAATGGTGTAATTGGATCTTGGGGTGTATTGAGAATTGCTTCTATTCAATATCGGTGAATGGAATAGTAGTGGATCATTTTCTGGCTCTAAGGGGAATTAGACAAGGCGACCCTCCCTCTCCCTTTTTACCTTGATTGCAGATGTGTTGGGGAGACTTATAGAGAGAGTAGATTCCAAAAACCTAGTGAAAGGATGGAGGGTTGAAAGAGATGGAGTGCCTATCAGTCACTTACAATTTGCTAATGATACAATTTTGTTCTGTGATGGGGACGAGGTGGGGTGGGTTTGGAACTTGAAGATGGTAGTGCAAATTTTTGAGAAAATGTCAAATCTGAAGGTGAATTTTGATAAGAGTTGTGTAGTGGGGATTAACATCGGAAAGTGCTATGAGAGGAAGGGCTGAAATTTTGGGGTGTGAGGTGTCACAATGGCCCTTAAAGTATTTGGGTTGCCTCTTGGGGATAATCCGGGGAATAACAACTTTTGGAGCCTAGTAGTTGACAAATTCACCAAAAGGTTGGCTTCTTGGAAGAAGAATTATTTATCCTTGGGGGGGGGGGGGCGTAGAATCACTTTGATTAAGTCCACTTTGGCTAGCTTGCTAGTGTATTGTCTATCTGTGTTTAGGATCCCTGAGGGTGTAAGTAAAAGTTTAGAGAAGATGACGAGGGACTTCTTGTGGGAGTTGGGGGAGGACAGGAAAGACCATAGGGTGAATTGGGAGATTGCCTCTAGAAGTAAGGAGAATGGTGGCTTGGGGCTAGGAAACATCAGGAAGAGAAATGAAGCTCTTTTAGGAAAGTGGTTATGGAGGTTATTAGAGGACAGAGATAAGTTATGGGCTAAGGTGATACTAAGCATACATGGGCTTGCTAATGATGGGTGGGGCACTGGACTGGTGGCAAGGACTACTAGAGCCTCTCCCTGGAGATCCATACATGCCATTCTCCCTTCTTTCTTGCAGCGCATCTGGTATGATTTTTGCTCAGGTAACCAGGTGAAGTTTTGGGAAACCTTTGGGTGGGAGAAGTTCCATTAAAAGATAAGTTTCCATCCTTATTCTCCCTTTCTCAATTTAAAGGGGAACCTGCCTCTTCCTTTCTGGTCCCTTCTGACTCTACCTATGGTTTTGACTGGGATTTGGGCTTTAGAAGAGGCCTTGGGGACTCGGAACTTGAGGATGCTCTAGAGTTAGTTCAAATTCTGAATGGGGTGGTTTTAGATCCATCAAAAAGGGATAATAGGATTTGGACTTTAACCCCTTCTGGCTTCTTTTCTTGCGCCTCCTTTAAGTCTTTGGTGTTCTCCACTAGAAGTAGCTTTCAAAATTTCCCAGTAAAGGAAGTCTGGGGTAAACCGATACCTTTGAGGATTGGATCTTTTTGTTGGGAAGCCTTCTTGGAAAGATGTAATACCTGTGATTTAATAGGTGCTTTTTTCAATTTTAATGAAATATCTTTTTTTTACTATAAAAAAATATATCTGATCCCTTGTGTTGAGTCTATAGCTAGAGTTATTGTAATGGAAAATTACAAGACCTGATGCGACAATTAAGGCTTAATTTAGTGAATTCTAATTGTACCTAGGTACTTTCCTCCCTTGCTCTCTCTTATTTATTTGTTTTTTTTTTTTAAATTTTTTTGGTATCTCTCTCTCTCTCTCTCTCACACACACACACACACACACACACACACACACACACACACACATTTCTTCTTCTAAATTATCCATCCCCTTGCTGTTTGTTTTTACAACAAGAATTCTCTTTCTTCCTATCATTCTCATAGTCTTAAGTAGACAACAAGCTGTCACCTATAGTTGTCATCCTTAATCACCTAAATTACCTTTTAGCCTAGAAAACCCACCACCAAACCTGAAAGTTGTAGGACTTCTTACCCATCCACCATCACTTTCCTGATGTAAATGTCATGGACCTTCAGGAAGAGATTGGTATCTTAGGATCCAAACCTGTGAGACTTCAAAGGATCCTTATGTTACAATTGAAGTAGAACAGGGTGCGCTATTTGGTGATCTAAGCTGGAACAAATGGCTACTTGGAAAATTAACTTGTCACACTTTGACACACTGACATTACTTTTGCAGGTGGATTATAGTCAATTATGCATTCTCCTGTTTACCATATCTAGAGGTAATTTGCAAAATCCTTAGGTATTTGAAAGGTACTTTGAAGGAATGGACTTTGATGTTAGACATCGGACTAGTTATGTCTTATTGGTTTCTTTGATGCTGATTTAGCAGGTGATCACACATATTAGGAGGTCCACATTTGGATATTGTGTGTTTATTGCTGGAAATCTAGTCACATGATGAAGTAAAAAGTAGATTATTGGTTTTAAACTCAGTGCTGAAGCTATGGGGCCATGGTTCATGTTATAATTTAGATGATGTGAGCAAAATCCTTACTAGTTACTACAAGAGATTGGATTTGTTCTGCTGATGCTATGCATCAGCATTGGGTAGCCAAATGTTAGGTCTGTATCCAGTCCACCCCTTCCAAGACCTATATAGCTGGGACCAACATTGGGTAATGGCCTTTTCTGATTCTATGCATGTGTGTTGTAAGAAATCCTGTTTTTTTCATAAGGGGACTGAGCACATAGAAGATGAGCATCATTTTACTTGGGAAATGGTACTTAAAAGGAAAATTATCCCTTCATATGTGAAGACTGGTGAACAGCTTGGTATTGTATTTACTAAAGCTTTGAGTAAGAGTATTTTCTCAATTATGTGTAGCAAGCTGGGCATATATGGCTTTTTACATTCCAGCTTGAGGGGGACTTTTAGTAGTCAAGGAGTGATTATACTGCAGAGGTCAGTTCTTATATTATTTATTTATCAGTACTGGTCAACCTAGTGGTATAAATAATGAGGGGTAAATTTGTGTCCATGACTTCATTATAGAAATAAAGTGGACAAGATTGTCCCACAAGTTGGCTAGGGCGGCTGTCAATGGGTTGGTTCTACCTGGAAGACCCGAGTTGACTGAACTGATTATATCAGTTCTGGTTCTCTGATTTTGTCCTGATTAATAATTTGATTGGTTTTGGTTTTGCTTGTTCCAAGCCAACTCAAAGCTGAATTGATTAATTTGTTAATAATATATAAATATGCCCTAGTTTTTTTTTTTGTAAATTTTCTAATATTTTGAGTAAAATTGTAAATTTGACAAGTAATATATAAGATAATTTTGATTAAAAAACATTTGATTTATTAAGTATATAAATAATTTATTATTTTACTGTCATTTTTATTAAGATTATATTATCAAAAACCAAGTTTTAGGTTGTTATTTATTTAAATATTTATAGCTGTTAGTATAATCAGGTCTAATCAGGTCAGACTCTATCATCCTGATTATTAATCAGGACGGTTCTTGGTCTATGGTTTTGTCCCGAATAATAATCAGGACTGTACTGGTACAGGCTGTCCCAAACCCGACCCAACCCATTGACAGCCCTAAGATTGGCTGAAGCCACTGGACCAATTCTCTCTCTCTCTCTCTCTCTCTCTCTCTTTCTCTTCCCCATTCTCTTTCCTCTTCTCTTCTGTTTTTTTCTCATAAGTGATACTGGCGAATTCCATATATTTGTGCTTATACTATGTTCTTCCTTTTGCGTTGGACTCTAGAGCATCATCCACCTCTAGAAGGAACTTTGAGGGGCTGTTTCTTTGTGATTTTTATATTTCTTGTATTGTTTTCTTTATTTTTTCTATTGGAGGCTACCTTTATCTTCTCTTGTTTAATGTTTCATACTTCTATATTAATAAATTCTATTTTCTTCTTGATCTCCCCTTTCTCAAACACATGTAAGAAAAAAAAAGAAGATTGTATTGAAGTAAGGGTAGTATGGAAATGATAAATGTCTCTTCAAGGGACGATTTAGATGAAATTTGGTTGTTGTTCAGTCAACAGCAGGATCTAGATGGTGGCATGTGTTTAAAAAATGAGTTTCCATTTCATATCAAATTTAAGGGTTTCAAGCATTCAGATGAGTCAAGATGTTGTCTTGCTTGCAAGAGGTCTCTTTCTTGAATATTTTTTTTTTTTTCATATTGATTGGCGTTGAAGGAGGTTATCTTACTATTCTTTAGCAAGTAGCACCATTACTGGAATTAAGCTTTTGGCATGATAGTAAAGATGTAGGACTTGTATTTACCTTCTCTTTCCTGTCATGTGCATTATGAGGCAAATGAGTAGTAGGAATGTTAAGGAACATGTTTCCATAATTCATGTTGGTCTGGAATAATGTGTTTTCATTTTGACTCTACCTTTTTTATTCTTTTGTTGCAGGTTTATTAATTCTTGCATTACTGCATTAGGTAGCAGTTTGTTGGAAAAAAGATTAAGTAATAGGGCTTGAAACCAACACCTATGTATTAAACTTAATATTATCCTTTATCCTTCATGCAGTATCTATTTGTGTGAGATATTGTAAATACTCTTTTATTCTTCTATACTCTCCCTTTGTTTTATTTAACTATGTAAAGATGAAATATGATGTCATTATGCCCTTATGACAGCTTGCCCGTAGGGTTCGCGAGATGCGAGAGACAAGAGCAATCCCAATAGTTAAGAACTTAGAGAGAAAGGGATCAGCAATGGGACGAAAAGCACTTAACAGTTTACAGTCCTTCCCTCGAGGCATGGAATGTATAGATCCTCTTGGACTTGGGTAAACTTTTCTTCTGTTTCTAATACCTGTCATATATTACTTGCTCACTAACGGCTTCAGGTGAAGTTTCTTTGCTCTTTTTTTTGTGTAATTCTTAGAAGCTCTCAGATCATCATGAAAAGAAAAACACTGATTAATGTTTGTGTTATCATTGCATGCATTACATGAAAATGAAAAGGGTGTTTGATGAGTTTCATAGAAGAGGGAAATTTGAAGGAGTGGAATCACCTAACCATTGGTGTAATTGAGGAAAGTAAAAATGTACTGAATCAACTAGAAGCTTTGGAGAAGAAAGAAGCAAAACAGGTAGGAGTTTGGAGGAGGAGGAAATAAAGAGAAGAGTGGAATTGGAGGCTGAATTGGAAGTTTATTAAGAAGAGAGGAAATTTTCTGGAGACAAAAGTCGAGATGTAAATGGCTAAAAGAAGGGGATGGGAATAGTAAATTTTTTCATTCTTTGGCCAATGGGAGGATGACAAGAATAGGGTTTCCAGATTGGTGGTCAATGGGGTGGAGTTACGGGGGAGAGATGCTTTGGTGGAGTCAATAACTTCACACTTTAGAACACTCTTTGCCCCTGAGCTACAAAGAAAACTAGTGCTAGAAGGTCTACACTGGAATAGAATCCCCCAAGATGTAGCAGCTAAACTAGAGTAACCATTCTCATTGGAGGATATAAGGAGGTCTTGGAGAGCTGGGAGAGCACCGACCATCTTTTGCTTCACTATTCTTTTCCTTCCTTTGTGTGGCAAAGTTTCCTAGCCTTGGAAGGCAAAGCTTGGGTGGCCCCAGCTGAGGTTTCAGACCTGTTAAACCCAAATTGGATGAGAACTTCTACGGGGAGGCAGAAAGTTCTTTGGTAGTGTGTTAGAGGAGCTGTCCTTTGGGGCTTGTGGAGTGAGAGGAATGCGAAAATTTTTGAAGAAAAATATAAATCCCCAGAGGAGATCTGTGAACTTCTTTTGATTAGGGTGGCTCATTGGGCTTCAGTTTGTTCAGAGATGTTTCAGTGAATGATTTGCTTAGAAATTGGCAAGCTGTGGATAGCTCCTATATCTCAGGACCTCCAAGAATGACTGAATGGGGTCCTCCATCAGTTGGAATGCTAAAACTGAATTTTGATGGGTGCTGTCTGGGAAATCCCGGAGAGTCAGGAGTTGGGGGAGTTGTAAGAGATGAAAGTGGCTGCATTCTCCTCAGTTTCTCAGGTCCAATTGGACATGGGAATTCTCTTAGGGCTGAGCTGTTGGTAGTAATTCAAGGGATGGAGCTATGAAAGCTAAAAGGTTGGAAAGAAGTGGACATTGAAGGGGATTTCCGAATGGTTATCTCTTGGCTGAAGAAGAGAGAAGATTCTCCTTGGAGGATGAGGCCACTGGTATGACAGACACTTTCTGGGGGATTCCCTGAATATCTTGTTCATGTGGATTCCTAGAATTTCTAATTCTTTGGTTGACTCACTGGCTAGATTGGGTGTGTGCAAGGATCATCTCGAGTGGGGTTGCCCCGGACCAGGCTGTAATCTGTAATATTTTGCATTACTGTTTTTGTTTCTCTGCTGCTTCTTCTCTTCCCTCTGTAAGAAGCAGCTGTGTTTGTTGGGGCTTGCCTTTGGCAGCCAGATTTGTTGTATCTTGATTCTTTCAGTTTATCATTAATGAAATTCTTCTGTTACTTATAAAAAAAATCAGAGTTTACATGATTGAATATGTTTTATATGTTATACTTGATTTTATTTTTAAATTTTCATTTTAAATATGTTTTACATGTTATGTTTATGTATTTTAATTTGAGATAATAGTTTTTTTAAAGCATTTATTTTAAAATTTATGTTAATATTTTTAATTAAAATACTGATGATTCTTTATTTCAGATTTATTGCTGACTTGTCATCCTTCATTGCAGAGTTTGTGTTTTGCTTCCATCTCTTTCATTTGATGCCACCATTGATTGTGATGTATGTCATCTTAGCAAACCTCATCACATTCCATTTCCTCCTTGGAGCATTGTTCGTGTGTCCAAACCATTCCAGTTAGTTCATTCTGATATTTGGAATCTGTGTCCAGTCGTGTCATATTTGGGTTTCAAATATTTTGTCACTTTTGTAAACGCCTTTTCTAGAGTCACTTGGTTGTATTTGTTGAAGGACAGATCAGAGTTATTTTTTGTATTCAAGTCATCTTTTATGGAAATAAAAATCCTGTTTGGCTCAAGGTTCAAAATTTCATTACGGCCGATACATATCGTATCAGTGGGTCACCAATACGTGAAATGTAAGGAGTTTCGGGGTACGACCTGTTTCAGGGGGTAACCAGGCCTTTAACTGACCCCTTGAATTGAAAAAAAAACTAAAAAATATAAAAGTGGGTCGATACAAAGTCCGATACACCCAATTTGGCGTATCGGACTGTATCGAAACTCTGAACCTTGGTTTGGCTTCAATATTTGTGTTTTGCAATCTGATAATGCAAAATAATATTTGTCTTCTCTTTTTTTTTCCCAATTTTCTTGATGAACATGGGAGCCCACATCAAACATCATGTGTTTCCACACCTCAACAGAATGGTGGCTGAACATAAAAATCGTAATTTGTTGGAAATTGCACGAGCATTACTAATTCAGATGAATGTTCCTAAAATCTATTGGAGAGATGCTATTCTCACAACTTGTTATCTTATCAATGGGATGCCATTCTCTGTGTTGCGTAATTAGATTTCTTACTCTGTTCTCTTTCCTAACTCACCTCTATTTCCTCTTGAACCCCGGGTTGTTAAATGTGTTTTCTTGGGTTACTCTAGAACAAAAAAGGGCTACAAATGCTACAATCCTTTGCTTTGTGTTAAATGAGTGTGGCCCATACGTCTATGGCATAGGTGCCAAACATTATTACAAGAGGTAGAAGAAAAACTAGAAGTAGTAGACAACAAACAAGAGTCTAATGAAGCTCGCTTATTTTCAAATTCTAGGGCAAACAGTCTCCCAAGCCTATGCCACTTCTCCTTCAGCTCCCCAGTGTGCTGGTCCAGTATAAAACAACCGTCATGAGTAAACAAAACATTATTACCAATTTATCATCATCAACAAGTTGTCCAACAGTAGTCAACTTAGGTGCAAAAAAGGTTTTGGGAAGATGTAAGGGTGTAGACTCAGACGTGGATAGAAATAAATCATCACACCCACATAGAAGAAGAGAATCACCATTAGCAGTTGTTAGCGTAGGGGTATTTCTGTCCTTATACCCAGATTAAGGTTGCTGATCTGTAATGTTGTGTTAGAACCAGTGCTCCTTCCTTAAATAAGGGCACATATGTCTTTTCAATTATTTTAATAATAAAAAGCACTGTCTGGCCGAATGGGAGTTATGTTCTTGAGACTTCCAGTTCGAACCAAACTTTCTCCTTTTCTCTTTCTCTCTTTCTCTCTTTCTTCCACCTTTCTACCTCTTTCTACATAATCGATCTCAAGCAAATAGAACTCCAAGGCAGGCCGAATCATAACATGGTATCAGAGCCACTTGAATCTGCTTAGATTTCTGTCTGCCTAGATTTCTATTCTCTGCGCACCTTATCTAGGGTTTCTCTTGATTTTTCTGCATTCAGCTAGAGATAAGGGAAAGGGCTGAAAAGGAGTGATCGCCCTTTTCCCTTGGAAGTTTCTATGCCTCCAGTCGGGTCTTGTGTGGTCGGTTGCTGTGGTTTCTAAGATCGCCCTCCCCTAATCGATGAAGAATAGAGGGCCGATCTGTGTGGTGCAGTGCCTGCCTTGTGTGGACTGATTTCCTGCTCGTGTGGTTGTTCCTTTAGTGATAAGGTAAGAGATTTCTGTGCATGATATCTGTTATGGATCAAATAGGAAGTGTGTTTCAGATCATATGCTGGGGTTTTAGACAGTAGCGTGCTAGGGTTTATGCTGTTTTTGTGTATTTTGAAGCAAGAGTTGTGATCATATAGTGGTGAGATTTCAGGTAGCCGTAGGAGTAGGGTTTGTGGTGTAAAGAGCTCACTTTTCAGCAACAACAAGGGCTGAAATCAGTGTGACAAGTGTGATCTAGTCGTGTGCGGTGTGCAGAATTCAGTGGTAATAGAATTCAGCAAATGTGCAGAATTCAGTGGTAATAGAATTCAGCAAATGTGCAGAATCGGTGATAACAGAATGGGAGATAACAGTGATTGTAAACGTAATGTGATGGCGCCTACAGACTACCTGAATGTTCAGATGACCTCCATTAAACTAAATGGAGAGAATTATGTGCCTTGGGCTAAATCCGTCGAAGTCTTCCTGAAGGCAAAGAAGAAGGTAAAACACATAAGAGAGGAGAAACCCTCCACTGACTCTCACGAGTATGAAGACTGGGAGCAAGAGGATGCTCAGATCATCACATGGTTGTGGAATAGTATGGAACCCAGGATTAGTGTAAACTTCATGTTTCTTGACACTGCCAAAGATGTGTGGGACCATGCGAAGAAATTGTATTCGGGACAGGACAATACAACCAGAGTGTATCAGCTGTATCAGGAGTACTTTAATATGCAACAGGGCAATCAGAGTCTTGAGGAATACTATGCCAGCATGAGAAACATACGTAATGAGTTGAATGTCTATCACCCTCTCACTTTTGATGTCAAGATTCAACAACAACAGAGAGAACAACTTGATGTGACTAGATTTTTGGTGGGACTGAAGTCTGAATATGAACCAGCACGGGCTTAGATATTAGGAGGATCAACTCTCCCCTCTTTAGAAGAGGTATTTGCTTGACTTCGGAGGATTTCTATCGGATCTACTGAGAACTCTAATATCTTCGATAGATCTGCCTTTGCTGTATCGAGAGGCAGTGGTGCTAAAGGTGGAGCTCGGGGAGCTTAGTCTGGCCATGGTGGTAGTAGTGATCCTGTGTATGGCCGAAGTGGCAATGGTGGGCCTACTTATAATCGTGGTGGTGGTCGTACTGGGGGCAGAGATTCAGGGGGAGCCCGTGGTAGAGGACATGGCTCAGGCCCGAGGAAGTGCACTCATTGTGGTATGGATGGACATACCATTAACTATTGTTATGATCTACATGGCCCACTCTCAACCTGGGCCAATCATGCCGCGACTAGTGACTCCAGTTCCAGCTTTAGATAGGAGAATCATTCATCTGATCAGATACCTCCTACATCCACAGATGGTCTCGTGAAGGAGGTGGTGAGTGTTCCTCGTGATGAATATGAGAGGTTTATCCAATCACAATAGAACACGGCGACTTTCGCTCACTCAGGTATGGCTTGTCTGGCATCCACACCCAATCCCTGGATCATTGACTTTGGAGCCTCTGATCACATGACTGGAACTCCAGGTGTGTTTTCTTCCTTGTCTCATTGCTCAACATCACAATCTGTCACCCTTGCTAATGGTTCCACATCCTCAATTTGTGGTGTTGGTAATGTTGACCTAGACCCTGCATCCCTCTCATCAGTTTTGTATGTTCCTAAATTGCCTTTTAATCTTATGTCTGTTAGTATGCTGACCAAATCACTTAATTGCTCCATTACTTTTTGTCCTTCTATGTGTGTTTTTCAAGATCTCAAGACGGAGATGAAGATTGGTGGAGGGCATGAAGCTGGTGGACTGTATTATCTTGACGGTGGTGGCAGAACTTCAACAGCTCTCCAGTCATCCCTTTCTCCTCTCCAATGGCACTACCGATTTGGTCATCCGTCGCTAAAAGTTTTGAAGTCTTTGGTTCTGTCTTTGAGTCAACTTTCTGTTTTGGATTGTGAGTCGTGTCAGTTTGGGAAACACCATCGTGTTCCGTTTAATTCTAGGGTTGATAACCGTGTGTCAAGTCCTTTTTCTTTAATTCATTCCGATGTTTGGGGTCCTTATAAAGTGATGTCATATAATGGATATAGATATTTTGTCATTTTTGTAGATGATTTTTCAAGGATGACGTGGCTCTATCTAGTGAAAGAAAGAAGTGAATTGTTTACCATTTTTCAGAATTTTTATGCTGAGATTCGTAATCAATTTGGTACCCACATTAAAGTTTTCCGTTCTAATAATGGTTGTGAATATTTATCATCTTTTCAAGAATACCTGTACCAACACGACATTATACATCAGACCTCATGTACCTACACCCCACAACAAAACGGGGTGGCTGAAAGAAAGAATCGCCATCTTCTGGAAACAACACGATCCCTAATGCATCACATGAATGTACCTAAACCCTTTTGGAGTGATGCAGTGCTTACCTCTTTCTTTCTGATTAATCGATGCCCACGTTCATCCTTGATGGTCATTCTCCGTTTACGGTCTTGTTTCTCACTTTGTCTCCATTTCCTCTTATGCCTAGGGTATTTGGGTGTGTCTGCTTCACCCATAATCTGGGTCCCGGGAATGACAAGTTTGATGCTCGTTCTCTCAAGTGCATCTTCCTTGGCTATTCTCGGACCCAGAAAGGGTATAGGTGTTACCATCCTGGTTCTCGACGGTCCTTTGTGTGTGCTGATGTCACCTTCTTTGAGTCTACTCCGTTCTTTTTGGGGTCCGGTGATACTTCTTCCTCCTCCTCATCTCCTCCTCTTCCACTTCCCGTTGTCGACCCTCTTCCCCTTGTTCCAGTCGTGACCCAACCCTTGCCTCCGGTGCCACCACCTGTTGAACGCCTACCTATCCATCATGTGTATACACATCGCCCACGCGTACCAACTACTACTCCTCCGGCTACATCTCTATCGACAGATCCAGCACCAGACCCGCACTCAGCATCTGAGCTTGATCTCCCCATTGCCTTGCGGAAAGGTAAACGTACTTGCACCCTTCATTCTATTTCTAATTATGTTTCACTTACTCACCTTTCTGCCTCCCATCGCCAGTTTGTCACCTTGTTATCATCAGTTGTTGTCCCTAAGGATGTCCAGGAAGCCCTTGCCTCTCCAGGGTGGTGCCGAGTTATGGAAGAAGAAATCTCTGCCCTTCATCATAATCATACTTGGGACCTCATCGCTCTTCCTCCTGGGAAGCAAGCTGTTGGTTGTAAATGGGTTTATACGGTTAAGTATCTGCCTGATGGTAGTGTTGAACGCCTGAAAGCGCGATTGGTTGCAAAAGGGTACACTCAAACCTATGGTATTGACTACACAGAGACCTTCTCACTGGTTGCTAAGATAGAGTCAGTTCGTGTTGTGATCTCTCTTGCAGCCATGTATGATTGGCCGCTATATCAGCTTGATATCAAGAATGCCTTTTTGCATGGTGACTTACTCGAGGAGGTCTACATGGAGCAACTTCCAGGGTTTGTTGCTCAGGGGGAGGAGGATGGTAAGGTGTGCAGACTAAGGAAGGCTATATCTGGGCTTAAACAGTCTCCTCGATCATGGTTTGGTCGGTTCAGTGAGGTAGTAAAGAAGTTTGGTATGAAACAATGCAAAGTTGATCATTCTGTATTTAGTCATGACTCTCCGGGAGGAAAAATACTGTTGGTGGTGTATGTAGATGATATTGTTATTACCGGGAATGATAACATGGGTATTGACAGGCTGAAGACTTATCTGCAGGATCATTTTCAGACAAAGGATCTTGGTAAACTGAAATATTTCTTGGGGATAGAGGTAGCAAGATCCAAGTATGGTATTAATCTGTGCCAGAGGAAATATGTGCTTGATTTACTGGAAGAAACAGGCTTGTTGGGTGCTAAACCAACTGAAACACCTATGGACACAAATACCAGGCTAAGAAGTGATGTGGGTGAAGTGTTTGAAGACCCTGGCAGATATTGACGACTTGTGGGTATATTGTACTACCTAACCATTACTAGACCAAACATCTCATTTGCGGTTAGTATGGTAAGCCAGTTCATGTAGAAACCTCTGATTCCTCATTGGAATGCAGTTCTGAGAATTGTGAGGTATTTAAAAGGGGCTCTGGGTCGTGGTCTGATATACAAGAGTGGCGGAAAATTTGAAATAGAAGGGTATTCTGATGCTGGCTGGGCCGGTTCTATGTCTGATAGGCGGTCTACCACAGGCTATTGCACTTTCCTGGGAGGTAACCTGGTGACATGGAAAAGTAAGAAGCAGACGGTCGTGGCAAGTAATGCACAAGCAGAATATAGGGCTATGGCACACACTGCTTGTGAATTAGTGTGGCTAATGAACCTTCTACAGGAAGTAGGGTACAACATCAATACTCCAATGAAGCTCTATTGTGACAATCAGGCTGCAGTTCATATTTCCTCTAATCCGGTGTTTCATGAAAGAACCAAGCACATTGAAGTTGACTGTCACTTTGTGAGGGAGAAGGTGCTGAATGGAGAGCTAGACACTACCTATGTTAGTACAGGAAACCAGTGGGCTGACTTATTTACAAAAGGCTTGAGTCGGGGAAGAGTGGACTACATATGTAACAAGTTGGTGAGTTAGAACCAATGCTCCTTCCTTAAATAAGGGCACATATGTCTTTTCAATTATTTTAATAATAAAAAGCACTGTCTGGCCGAATGGGAGTTATGTTCTTGAGACTTCCAATTCAAACCAGACTTTCTCCTTTTCTCTTTCTCTCTTTCTCTCTTTCTTCCTCCTTTCTACCTCTTTCTACATAATCAATCTTAGACAAATAGAACTCCAAGGCAGGCCGAATCATAACGGCAGTAATAATGTGGTTAACAAAGGTGTAGGATTTAGAAGACTGACCAAAGGAAGCCCCAGTCATGTGGTTTGAGGCCCTAGAGTCAATCCACATGTGTGAAGGAGAAGAACACAAATAAGCGGACTTACCATCCAGTCCAATAGCAGAAAAAGCAGAGGAAATGGCCGAGGACATAAGCTCATGAATCTTATCTTTAGTCAAGTTTCCCTGTGAATCAGTTTTGGTGAGCTGATGAAGAGGAAGTAGTATTAGTTGGAGTTGGTTTAGCTGAGGCTTGATAAGCCTTATGTTGTCCTTTCTTGGGGGGTTTGGTTGGGCATTCCACTATAATGTGTCCCTACTGAAGGAAGGGGAAATCCATCATATGGATGGCCGAACCATGCTGGATGGTAGGGCAAAATTTCAAAAGTTTTCTTTTACCCTTTCAGGAACCGCATTCCCAGTTTAGAAAAACTGCATTTTTCAAGGATTGTTCTTGCACCGAATCGGACCAGATCTGAAACCCAAAGAAAGGGAGAAGAATACCTGATATGGATTCCACACGAGTAGTTTCCAAAGTTGGTGTTTACGCCCAAAGAAGGTACCAAAACCAGCTTCCACTGAAGATGGCACAACTTAGGGTGAAGTTGGTTGAACAACGTAGTCCTTCAGTAAGAACGCAATCCAACAGCTTGGATCGAGCAAGGGAGATGAGAACGAAATTAATCTGATTTTTCTTGCAAAAATCAAAAACCAAGACTGGTCAAGATCAGCCACCAAGTGGAGAACGAACTAGGGTTAGGGCGGCAAGAGCAGAAAGAGAGAACCCCAATTTTATTAATATTTTATTTTATTCATCAAAAAAAGAGCAGAAAGAGAGAATAAGAGTAGAAGTGTGTAATCTGGAGCAGCTCACCCTCTATTTATAAGCCTTAAAGATCAGCTCTCCTAATCCAAATCTTTATTTGGATTTGGACTCTTTAAGTGGATAAGACTTATCCTCCTATCCTAAAGGCTGATCTAAACCCTTATCCAAACCCAAATTCACCACATGACTGCTTAATTAATCCAATTAATTATGGGCCTTAGGCCCATTAAGCAAGTGGCTCACATCCCCTTTTAGTTGCTGGCCAATTTGGCTCTCTTTGTATGGCGTGGGACCCCAACAATGACCTCACATAAGCCCATATGGGTTCAACCCAGCTTTTGTGATAAAGCCCGGCCGAATTCACTGTCAAACACAGTGAACCCTTGAGTCCATCAGTATGGGTTCTTAATGGGCCCATTACACTAAATGGTCTTTGAGTTCAGCCATCCTATGAAGGCCCAAGGACAATGGTCTTAAGTGAGATTAGCCCATCAGGTATCATAGCCCTAAATGGTCTTACACTTAACCTCTCAGCCCTTAATGATCAAACACTGCCCGACAAGGGAGGACCTCTCCCCTGGCTGCAAGGTGCAGTGTTGCACTCTCTACTTGGATGGATCCTGGGAATTAAAACCTTTTGCAAACCTTTTTCATAAAACATAATATATATATATATATATATATATATATATATTGCAAAACAAATCTCAAACAAGTTTGTAATCGACTGCCAGCAATTTTGGTTTCCATCAGAGAAAGTGCAGTCTTGATCATTCACTTTGTCTGACAAAGGGGCTGATCCTGTCACTATGATCACCCACTCGAGTGAATTCTCTGACTGCCCCAACATACCCAGGTTTTGACCCCCTTTAAGGATCTCACTGATTGGCATGTCAAAGACAACCCAATCCGATACCCAATGCAGTATCATAATCGAGTCTAGGGGTTAGGTGTAATTTTCCAGTTTTGCCCACCAATCTCCAAGGTCCAGGGCATAATTGGAAAATGGTCCGGGTTAAGTGTTTCAAACAAACACATACGACATGTGCTTCGGGTCTAACCCTGGCAGCTGAGACAAGGTACTCTAACCTACTTGGCAGCACATTAGTGTCAGCCTTGGTAGGATAAACTTTCCCAAGTCTATTCAACGGCTGAGAACATTTCTAAACTAACACGAGTCTCGTAAGTGTTTAGTTTAAGGGTAACTACACAGAAATGCACCAAATATAACATGAATCAATTATGTACTTTTATTCATTTGCAATAAATGTATATGTACATTAATCTGATTGGAGCTAAGGGCATACATTGTCTAACACCTGCTGTTTGCAGTGGGATGCCATGTGTCCAAATTCCTTGCACTCATAGAATTGCATCTTCGAGAAGTCCTCCTTCTATTTGGTAGCCAAGAAGACAATATCTATTCCATGTTCCTTCTTCTGATCAAGTGAAGACTGAGTGAGGAGACATCACGAGTTTCCTCTCTTAATGACTCTCCAAGTATTATGTCAAGACTAGGTACATGCTCTCTGCTGAGTATACTAGAGTGCAATGTTTCATAATCAGATCTAAGGTGCATAAAAAATGTGCATAATCTTTCTCTTACTTAGGTGTTTCTTCATATTTTTCACACAACAATCTGTAGAGAAATCCCCAAAGTGAGCCAGTTCATATTCAAACATGTCATGGGCAGCATAATATTCTTGAATCCATTTCTCTCCTTGAACATAAGAAAAATATCAACTTCAATCTGATATTGCCTAGACATGTTTGATTGCCGATATACCTTTTCTAGGTATTCAAACATATCATGGGCAGATTTGAGTCCCCTCATTGGAATATTGACATCCATTGTGACAGCACCAAGAATCCATGAAACAAACTATGCATTCTCAGTTTTCCACTGTTTCAGTCCTTCGACATCATCACCATCGGGTATGGGTGTGGAACCATCAATGTAACCCCACATACCTTTCCCTTAAACAAAATATTGGAAGTGAAACTTCCAAAGAGCATAGTTGCTTCCATTGAATTTGACAGAGATACTTTCACTCTTTTCAAGACCCATGTCGAGTTAAAAACACAAAGCAAAACTAACAGAAGCAAGCAATATAAGCAGAGAACTATGTTGGACAGTTTTTGTATGCCCTTAGCTTCAATCAATTTTGATGTACTTTTGATATTTAATGTAAATAAATGAAGTACATGTTTGATTCATGTTGAGTGGTATGCTTCTGTGTAAGACCCTAAAACTGGACACTTAATGAGGCTTGTGTTGGTTTTGAATGTTCACAGCCGTTGGATAAGTCTGGGGAGATTTATTCTGCCAAGGCTAACACTGGTGTGCTGCCAATTGTTGTGGTGGCTTGTCTCAGCCGCCAGGGTGAGACCCAAGGCACATGTAGTGTGAGATTACTTGAACCCTTGAACCGGACCGGATTTCCAGTGTTGCTCTGGACCATGGAGATAGATGGTTAAAACTGGAAAGTTACACTCGACCCCTAGACCCGATTATGGTACTGCACTAGGTGTTGGATTAGGCTGTCTTTGATATGCCAATCAATGAGATCCTTAGCGGGGGTCAAAACCTGGGTATGTTGGGACAGTTTGAGAATTCATCTGAGTGGGTGATCATAGTGACGGGATCAGCCCCTTTGTCGGACAAAGGTAATGATCGGGAATGCACTATCTCTGATGGAAAACCAAACTGCCGACAGTTGATTTCAATCGTTGGATTTTTGTTTTGCAAAATTTATATATAATATATAGATATGTACGGTTTCAAAATGTTTGCAAATGGTTTTAATTCCTGGGATCCATGTGAGTAGAGAGTGCAGCACTGTTCCTTGCAGCCGAGGGAGAGGTCCTCTCTTGTTGGGCAGTGCTTGATCATTATGGGCTGAGAGGTTAAGTGTAAGGCCATTTGGGGTAATACCTAATGGGCTAATCTTGCACCTGCCCACAGTCCTTGGGTTTTTATAAGATGGCTTGGCCCAAGGACCACTTAGTGTAAGTGTTGGGCCCATAGGGTCCATATGATGGGCTCAGGGGTTCATTGGGCTTTCTAGTGAATTCGGCTAGGCCTTGTACTAAAGACTGGGCCGAACCCATGCGGTTGGTGTTTAGATCAATGCTTGGGTCCCACGCCATACAAAGAAGCCCAACTGGGCAGCAGATTGGAAACTAATTGAGCACTGATTACTTAATGGGCCAAAAGCCCATTTCGAAGTGGGCTGATATGATCACCCACTTATGGGGTGAATCTGAGAGTAGGGTTAGCTGATAGGATGGGGTTTTAACCCTATCCACTCTTAGAGACCATGATTTGAATATGGTAACCTTCTGATAAGATCAGGAGTATGCTAACTTAATCTACAGATAGGATTAAGATTATCCCCATCCAAATATAGATTTGGATTGGGATAACTCCTAATAGGATTAGGGGATTCTTAATCAACAAGAAAGGAGGAAACCCAATCAAGAATGATTAGAATTTGAACCTAGGGTTTTCAGAGGCATTATTCTGAAAAACAGAGATAGGATCTCACTCTCTCTAAGCTGAAAACTGCTTCTACGCCAATTCAGCATTAGGGAACTCCTCCAACCGCCACCACTTGTTGCATAGTTCGATCTTCACTGAGAAGGGAATCAATAAATCAGTTCTTGATATCAGTTTTTGCTGAAAAACTGATCAAGTTCGGTGCTCATTGTTTCTAGAGGATTCTTCTGAAGAATTCGGTGTGTAGGACGCACTCAGCTGGTTCCGTTCCACAGTTGCTGTGTCATCTTCAGCAGGAGCGGATCTTGGTGTCTTCTCTGGGCGTGAACACCAACTTTGGAAGATATTATTTCTCTGGATCAGGTATAATCCCTCCCTTGTCTTTTGGTTCAGATCTGGTTCGGTTATGGTTCAAGTAGGATCCTTAAATTTTGATTCTAAATCAGGGAATATGATTCCCAGTTGGAAGAAAGTGGGAAATTTTTGAAATTCGCCCTACCCTATTCCGCAATCTTTGGCGTCCATACGATAGATCCCACCATTCTTTCAAACTAATCTACGAGAATCAAAATATAAGAGAGGAAACCTTTTACAGTCAAAAGAGAGTGCCCAAAGCACAACAATGGTTGAAATCTGAGAACACAATCCAAAAAAGGAAAGACTGGCTGCTGCCTCCCAGAAGAGATGTATAGATCTCTCTCAATCCTTCTCCAATCTCGATGAAATTTTTAGAGTATGAAGAAAAGGGCTAGGTGACACTTCCTTTCAAGTTTTACCACAAACATATGCTTTTCGAGAGAGATCCAATGAGATCTCTCTTGCTGATTGCGCAGAACAAAGAAAGCTGGTTCCTGGATTGATCAAAACAGTCCAGAACCAATCGTAAAAGAGAAGAATCCTCAAATAGTTCAAAAGAGAAGAAAATGAATCAGAGAACAGCCCGCTCTGACACCATGTTAATTTGAGAGAAGGAGAAAAGACAGGAAGAAAGCCAAGAATTCAGATCTGTTAGGGTTGATCAGTATGATTGAACCAACGACCGTCAGGAACTTTTCTGTTCTCTGGGAACTTCTTGTATTGAGAGACTCTGATTTCCTGGATTTTCTTCTTGCTTTGACTCTACATCTAGAAAGGCCTACAAGGGGGTAGGAGAAGATGCAAGAGCTTTGAAAAAGGATGCACGAGAGAATGATCCAGTGGATGTAGGAGTCCAAATTCATCCGTTGGGGATAGAGTTATCCAAGAAAGTCCTTTCTAAGCTTTGTAGCAAGGACAAAACCTCTAGTGAGAAATTCCTTGAGTCCTCTCTTAAAGTCAAAACCCCAAGATAACCTATTGTCTGAGGGAGAGATAGAAAAAGGAAATAAGTTTGTCCTTTTCGATGGAATATAAATAAAGTGTTTGGGAATCCCCCCTCCCACTAGATATCCTCTCCCGTGTCATAATCTATGTTTGTTGCCAGAATAGACATAATACCTTATTTGTACGAGAGTGGCAGTGCTCTGGATGTTATGGGAGGAAAGGAATGCAAGAATTTTTGAGGAGAAAGAAAGTAGGGGGCAGTAATTGAGACTCACATTTAGGGTGGCATATTGGGTGAAGACATTAGATCTTTTTTCAGATGTTACAGTGGATGATCTTGTCAGAAACTGGAGGGTAATTGCTGATTCATCATCTAAGGAACAAAAGACTTGAAAGGAGTGGCTACCACCAGGTAGTGCATGAAATTGAACTTTGATGGTAGCAACTTAGGTCATTCTGGGCCTTCTGGAATTGGGGGTGTAATAAGGGATGAAAATGGAGCCATAAGGGCATTGTGTTCAGCCCCAGTTGGTGAGGGAGATTCAGTTAGTGCAGAAGTAACGTCAGCAGCTTTTGGGGTGCAGAAGGCTAAAGAAATGGGAGTGGAAAGGCTGGTTATTGAAGTTGTGATGTAGGACCAGCTCAGTTCTAGTCCTTAGAGAATGTTGAATGGTCTTCTTGATCAGAGTTTTATGGCTGTTAATGGCTGTAATGGCTTCTTAAAGGAATAAGAGAGAAAATAGGGAGAGAAAGAAGAGAGAAAATACCTGGAATCACTAACAGGGTGCCTAGATTCACTCTAGGGCATGGGAATAACTCACCATAGCTAACATAAGCTGAATAAAACTCAATATGATTCATTGCCTTTGTGTAAAACGTATATACATATTTATAGACTCTAAAC
Organism: Nelumbo nucifera; assembly: GCF_055504915.1. Lineage (NCBI taxonomy): Eukaryota > Viridiplantae > Streptophyta > Magnoliopsida > Proteales > Nelumbonaceae > Nelumbo > Nelumbo nucifera. Next base: position 90,888,705 of record NC_142649.1, read on the forward strand.
TCATAATAATCCTAGGAGTCAAACTGTTAGACTTATAATAGTCTCAGGAGTCAAACTGTTAGACTCAATAATCCTAGTAGGATTGTTGGACTCCAACATAAACAAACTATAACTAGACGGTTTAAACCATTTCATTGGACCTCACAGAAAATTGCAAAAATGACTAAAATACCCCTACTATCCAAAAATACATAAAATATCATAAGATTTCAATTTTGACTCTTCAGCTCCTGCATCAAGTTGACTACAAAGTGGTGATCAGTTGTCTAGCGAAGAACGAGAGTGCAGCGTGGAGCTTTAGAAATGAAGTCAGAAATGGCATTCAAGAGGCATGCTGATTGAATCTCAATGGGTGCAAAGGTTGGCAAATAGTTTGTTGGACGGTTTGGAAAAGCAAGGGGCAAGTAGACAACAATTGATTTGGGCTCAAATGTAATCTTTTGGAGGGGTGAGATAGAAAAGAGTATGCTCATGTTCATTTTCTGTTTGTACTATTGGGGAAGGGATGAGATGGTAGGAACTATGCTCATTCAAAAAGAAAAAAAAAAGAAGATAAAAAAAAGACATACTACCTTACAAATTGCAGACAGATAGGAAGTTGGCCAGTGATGGTTTTCCAAGGTATAGGCTTATTAAAAATGCATCTGTGCTATGTCAAATTCATTCGGCTTGATACTCTGAAATGTCTTAACAGTTAACTTGTGTCAAAGTCATTCCATTTGATGTTATTTTAAACATTTTTGTGAACAAAATGTTGACACTTAGATTACGAGTTAATAGAGATGGTTACATGGTTGTATATCAGCTCTGAAATTTATATTTGCCATGTTTTTGGTAGATTTTACCTTATCATGTATTAGCTTCACTAGATTCCTTGCCTCACTTTCTGTACTATTCTGACAGGATAATAGACAACAAGTCACTAAGGTTGATTACTGAGTCTTTGGAAAGCTTTTCAACTAAGTATGATAAAGATTATCTGGACGCAACCACTCGCGGTATTCTACCTTTTGGTTATTTAATTCTTATTGCATTATTTATTGGTCTTCAGTTATTTTTTATTACATTTTGGTTTTTGGTTTTTTCTCTGTTATGTAATTAATGTATACATTGTGATTTATACCTTGATTCTTTCTTTTCCTATTTATCCTTTTCTTAAATTATTTGATTTTTGTCGAACTCAAGATTACCAATGCCCATTTGATTTTCTGATAAAGTGATCTTCTCAGAGATGTCTCAGAAAGAGTTTCTTTTGACTTGAGATCAGTAGGGAATTTAGAAAATGGAAAGGGATCTTCAACTCAAAGGAGTGGAAAGCCTGAGCCTCTGTTTTTTAAGCATCTCCCTCTCTCTCTTTTTTTTGATCAATGACAAAAGCTTTCAATAAACAGATATAAATAGTAGTTACAAGGAGGGGGAGATAAACTATCTCAACTCCCTGAGCAGAGAGGCAAGAGACCCCAAAAAAATAAAACAGAATTACAATAGAGCCCAGAACATAGATTACTGAATCACCCCTTGCTTGGCTAACTCATCAGCAAAAGAGTTAGCAGATCTCTTCACCCAACTGTACTTTACTTTCTTATCCTTAGTCAACCACTTGAAAATTTTCTTCTCATTGCTGTAGGTCCCAACCCAGTCTTATCTTCTTTCAGCCACCTTACTACCACCTCCGAGTCACCTTCAACTACAAGCTTCTGAGAAGATTCTTGAGTTTCTTTCTTTCCACAAAGACCAACATACAACAACCCTTAAGCATCTCCACATGATCCTACCTCTTTTCAAAAAACAGGGGCCTATACTCCTCCCTGCCCCTAATCCCCTATACTTCTTCTTCTTCCGCCCCTATACTCCTCTCAACCCTTCCTAGTTCCTGCACTTATTTTTATTTTAGTTAATAGTTAGTCTACATGCTTGCTAGTTATTGTACATGTTTTCTAGTTATATGAAATTTATACTCATTTGAATGATTTATAGAGTTAGTAGTTAGTGTACATGCTTGCTAGTTAGCACACAAAACCAATAAAATAGCTTAGAAAAGCATAGATAAAGTAAAAACTTAAGAAAATTAACATTTTGAAATTCCAATGCCTAGGCGCCATGTGGTCGCCTAGCCTCGCCTTCATGTCTTGAAAAATACGGTGCTGTCCATATCTGTATCCCTAACAATCCTTCTCAAATTCCACTAAATCCTAGAACTGGAGGTAGAAGGGACAAGGAAGGAAGAAATGGACTCATTTTTTAGATCAGAAAGAGCATACAAAGGAGGGAAACTAGTCCTTTAAAGGGGTATTCCCCACCCAAGTTTGTTCCCAGAACTTTATAAGGTTAACCGAATTTAAATTATACCTGATCAGAGGGGAGAAGGCTGGTAAAAGATCATGAATGGCTTTCCAAGGTGAAGCACTTTAGTCCTTGCCAGAATTCTAGGATCCCATCTGTTGTCCTCGAGCCCATGCTAGCCACTATTCTAGCCCATAGCTTCTTCTTCTCTAAAGGAAACCTCCATAACCACTTTCCCAATAAATCCATATTCCTTTTCCTAATGTTCCGTATCTCAAGCCCTCCTAACTTCTTACTTCTGATCACCACCTTCGAACCCACTCTATGGTCCCTCTTTTCCTCTCTCAGCTCCCATGGAAAGTCCTTCATCAGTTTTTCCTGCTTGTAAGACACTTCTGCTGGAATCTTGAACATTGACAACAAATAGATGGGTAAATTGGCTAGGGTAGCCCTAATTAGTGTGATCCTCCTCCCAAGAGAAAGATAATTCTTCTTCCAAGAAGCAAGTATCTTCTCATATCTTTCCACCACTGGATTCCAAAAGCTTCCTTTCTTGGGATTATCTCCTAGGCGTAAGTCTAAGTAATTCAGGGGCCAATTTGAGACTGTACACCCCAGCAGATCTGCATACACCCTAACCTCCCTTTCCTCCATGTTCACACCCACTACACAACTCTTCTCAAAATTCACCTTAAGGTTGGATATTTGTTCAAAAAGCTGTATCACCATTTTCAGATTTCTAATCCAGCTTAAGTCCCCTCCCTCAGAACAGGATTGTGTCATCTGCAAATTGTAAATGGGTAAGTGAAACCTACTCCCTCTTTCTCTCTGCATGCTTGTATGTGTATGTGTGTGCGTCTCTCTCTCTGTATATCCATTTATCTATCTTATATATTATCCCTTCCAGTTTATTTTATCCTTTTGTGTCTCTCTGCTCTTGTTCTCCACTCTTCATCTCTATTTACCAAACCCATCTTTCTCTCTCTCTCTCTCATGCAATATATACATGCATATATGTATGCATGCATGATAGAAATGGCTTAAAGTCTGAAGTACCTTTGTGATGATACATTAGTTTTCCTTTTCCATTACCTATTCAAGAAATTTTTCCTTGAATGTTATCAATTATACTATAAAATGTAAGTTCTGTGTTTATATGCTTTCATCCTTCAGAAATGTATTCTTACTCAGGTTGTATGGGTTGTTTGAATATGTTTCTCTTTTATCCTTGCTACCATTGGTTTGTATGATATGTAAATGAATTTTTGCAGAGAAGCTTATGTATTTTTCTGAGAAGTTTGACTCAAAGCTATTCTTAGCCCGGGTACACCAAGGTACAAGTGCTGCAGACTTGGAGGCTGGTGCCCTTGCTTTAAAAACTGATCTTAAAGGAAGAACTCAACAGAGAAAGCAATTAGTTAAAGAAAATTTTGACTGTTTTGTCTCTTGCAAGACTACGATTGATGGTATGCTGCTATTGTATCTCACCTGTATTTCCTTGTAATAGAAGTATAATTTAGAGCCTTTTAGTTGTTGATAAGTGAACTTTTCACATGTTTCTTGTTAAACAATGCTTATTATGTATTCTGGTGTGTTCAATTTCTATGGTCAATTGAATGTTCCTCGACTTACATCATTGTGAGGACTAATGAGAGTTCTAATTCTTGGGCAGATATTGAATCAAAATTGAGGCGGATAGAGGAAGATCCTGAGGGTGCAGGAACAGCTCATTTGTACAATTCTATAAATGATGTCAATTCTCTAGCAAATCGTGCTTTTGAAACATTATTTGAGAGGCAGGTGGGAAACATCCTATATTGATTTGGTTTTCTAACTTGAAGATTTTGTTTATTATTTGGGTAAGATGAGATTGATATGTATTTCCTTTTCGTACACTGACATCATGGTAGGCTCAAGCAGAGAAGATCAGGTCTGTTCAAGGAACACTGCAAAGATTCCGAACACTGTTCAACTTGCCAAGCACAATTCGTGGGAGCATCAGCAAGGGTGAATACGATTTGGCAGCTAGAGAATACATGAAAGCAAAGTCGATTGTTCTACCTTCCCATGTACATAAGAATTTCCATCCACTTTAATCAACTTTGGTTTGTATGTGAAATTGTTTTGAGTGTGGCAGATCATTTCTAGTTCTTGTATAATTTTCAGTTGATTCTTGGGATATTTGAGATTGACCCCAACACCCATTCTTTACTTGCATCCAAAAGAACATCCATTCTTAACTTCTGGCAATTTATTACAATTGTGTCTGTTATGGAGTTCATTATCCATCTATAGAAGTTTCTTCTAAATGCTCAATAAAACATAAGAGCATCTTAGTTATATATTTGCATTCTCCGTAATCTTGGCTACACTGAATTTGTATACAAAATTCTATTAATCATGCAAGGATGTTGGTGTTCTAGCTAATACTGCTGTTCCTTGAAGGAAAGATTGATGGCATAATCTGTGTCTAGAACTATTGGAGAATCAACTAGTTGCATTCTGCACATAATGGTTTCTCCATTTCATTGTCTGAATATAATTGTGTGTTAGAGGTCGTACTTTCTTAAAACTAGGTTAACTGTGATTATTTATGTCCATATATATCTCCTGAAGCTTTTGTGTTGTATCTATCTTCAATTTTTTTGATAATAAAAAGAAAATTTTATTAAAATAAAAAAAAGAATACAAAGTGACCAGCAGTCGCCCGAGAGAAAAATGAAACAAACCTCACCTCCAAAAACCAGCCCCAAACCCCTTACAAAAACCAAAACAAATCAGCAACAAAACAAATAAAACAAACACCAAAAAATAACCAACCCCACGAAGTAGGTCTTTGTAGTTCCATCCGAAATCTCCTTAGTTGTGTTTGCCTATGGGAAATTTCTGCTAATATGAGGTAGCATAGAATTACACAACCAAGTCATTACCATATAGTTCTCTTGCACCCATTGTAAGGAATTTGTCTCAGGCTTCTCCTTAGCAATGATGTACTCCAGTTTTCCATGAGCACCAATAGCCATCCTAGCTAAGTCTACCCATTTCAGATATTTCAATACGAATCATGATTCCTTGGGGTTTCAATACGAATCTTATGTCTGAACCCTTCTTTGCAAAAATTGTAATGAATTCTATTGGTTTAGACTTATATTGTACAAGTGATAAATTCTATTGGTTTAGGTACAAATATGATAGACATTACTTAAAAATATTGAACACTTTTCCATATATATTTAGCCTTTTATTGTTATTATCTATATTTATTTTTTTGACAAGTTTGTAACAACTAACATAAAATAAAATAGCAAATCAAGGAGAAAATAAGAAGAAATAGAGAGAACACCTAGACTTAACGTGGTTCGGCTTGGTAGCTTACATCCACGGGAGGAGAGGAAAAATATCCACTATGAGAACGAGAGATACAACTCTCTCTCTCTCTCTCTCTCTCTCTCTCTCACTCTCATTCACACTCTCTTCCTCACTCTTCCACAAATCCTAATCTTACACAACCACTAGCTGAAATAAGTAACAAACCGAAATATATTAGAATTACATAGAAGCCCCTTTTCTTCCATAAATACATATAGGTCCCCATAATTTATACAAATCAACCCAAATATAACCAAATACAATATATCTCTTAATAGTAAAAAATAGAAGTAATCTTATGATTTATGATATGATTCGATTTAACTTTCTCTATGATTTACAATACAATTACGATTTTCAGAACATTATCCATGAGATCATTGACACCTCCCATACCTAATCCAAGGTCAATGTTCAATTTTTGTTCAACTCCACTACCTTTTGTTCCTTTTTCAAATAGCTTTTAGTGAAACAGAGAAAAAGCACTTCCAGGATCAAATCAATCCTTCCTAAACACCCTTCTTAAAACCAAAAACCTTACCTAGAGAGATTTCTCCTTACCTAGTAAGTGGGAATTGATAGAAAGGGGAGAAAGTGCTATTGTCGAAAAAGAGAAGGGAGAGAGAGAAAAGAAGAAAAAATGTTAGGTTGGTCGTGCTAGCACTGATATAGTGTATATATATATACATAGGGAAACTACAAAAATAAAAGAACACAGAAGACAAAAGTGCCCTTGCGACACATAAGTAAGAATATTACATCACTCCCCCTCAAGTTTGGGAATAGATATCAATCATCCTCAACTTGTTACAAAGATCAATATGCCACAATAAACCTTTTGTAAGAACATTTGCAAGTTGTTCTTTTGAGTAGATATATGGGGTGTACATTTATCGATTATCCAATTTCTCCCTTATGAAATGTTTATCCACCTCAATGTGCTTTGTTCTACATGGAGTATAGGGTTAGCTGCAATATTGATGGCAACTTTAATGTCACAATGGAGTGACATAGGACCATCAAGAGGAAAACCCAATTCACCTAACAAATTCTATATCCATAGAAGTTTAGCAACTCTATAGGCCATGGCTCTATACTTTGCCTCTACGCTAGACCTGGCCACCATGCTTTGTTTCTTACTTCTCCAGGTAACAAGGTTTCCTCCCATAAAAGTACAGTAGCCACTGGTGGATTTTCTATCATCCACAAAGCTAGTTCAATAAGCATCAATATAAACTTCAACTTTCATATGTCCATGCTTCTTGAAGAAGAGACCTATCCCTGATAACTTCCTTAGGTATTTGAGTACTCTCTCTACTGCCTCTAAGTTTGTTGCCTTGGGTGTTTGCATGAACTGACTGAGGACTCTCACGGTATATGCAATGTCGAGCGAGTCATAGGTAGGTGGAGAAGCCTTCACACATGTCTTACTTCTTATGACTCCTCTAATTCCTGAAGGATCTGGGTTGCCTTGACTGCTGCCATCAATGTTTAATTTCAGGAAACCTTCAAGGGGAGGTGCCCACATCGACCTTGTTTTAATTTTTTGTGCTGCACTAGATGACACTGAAAATTAGTTCCTCCAAATATCATCAAATGAGAATGGTCTAAATATATCCAAAGTTAGTAGCCAATGTATAACTCTGGTCATTAACAGTCCAAAATTTGTCGTTTGCTTCTCTCCTTTTGGAAGATTTTGCATTTCTTTCTTTCCATGAGGTCCAAATCATTGTTGCAGTTCACCTCTATATTATTCTTTCCCTTCTATTTGGACAAGAAAAAGTAGAAGGGTCAAACAACATCTTAATTTCCATTGCACGTTCCACTTGCAGCCAAACAAAGAGAAAATCCAATTCCAAATGTCTGTAGCATGGGAACATGAAACTAGTAAATGGTAACAAGATTTACCATCGGATTTGAAAAGAGTACATCAGTTCTGGGAAATACACGAGAAAGGACTCTTCTTTTGCAAGTAGTGTAGAGTGCTAATTTTCCCATAAACCACTTCCAATAAAAAGCCTTACTTTTAGGGGAAATTGACTAGCACCAAACTTCCTTGACAAGAAAAGAATGAAGGATAAGGGATTGGTAAAGATAATTAAGAAAAACGGCATAGGAAGATAAACCTTTAGAAATTGGACACCAAACTCTTCTATCTAGTTTAGAAGGTTCTAGACAGACTTAGGAACATGGCACTGTTGGGTAAATGGCTATGGAGGTTTTGGATGGCATAATGTAATTGCAAGCTTCTGGTTTTGGGTGAAACCTAGGCCTGAGAAGGGCAATTAGGGATATAGACTTGGGTTGCATCATGTCCCTGTTAGCCATCCTTGAAAATGTCTTCTTGGACCCTAATAAGGACACCAGATTTTGGACCCCTTCCTCCTCGGGTGTTTTCTCTTGTGCTTCGTTTTTTGAGACATTAACCCAACCTTCTGATCCTATTGGGTTGGCCTTCCCGGTTAGTAAGCCAATTCCTCCTCGGGTTGGTAGTTTTTGTTGGGAAACTTTCCTGGAAAGAATTAACACAAATGACCTACTTCAGAAAAAGAGACCCAATTCTTATTTACTTCCTAATAGGTGTACTCTCTATTAAGCTGATGGAGAAACTGGTTACCACCTTATGGTTACTTGTTCGGTCGCTAAAACAGTATGGGGGTGGGATTTTTCCCTCTGTGGATGTATTTGGATTCCCCCTAGGAGCGTCCAAAGCTTGTTCTCTTCTTCATTTTTTAGATGGCCGAAGAAGAGAGGGAAGATTATGTGGAGAAGCATTAGGGCAGCAGTGTGTTGGTCCCTATGGGAAGAAAGAAACTCACGAATCTTTTCAGACAAGGAAAGAACCCTGGAAAATTTATTAGATCTAATACTTTTAAGGGTAGTCCACTGGCTGAAAGCTATGGAGCTGTTCTCAGGTTATTTTGTGGCTGATTTGGTAAGAAATTGAAAAGAGATAGCTACCTCTGCCCTATGTAAGAGGACTTGTAGCCCTTCTTGGTCCCCTCCTCCCTCTAGGTTCACAAAACTGAATTTTGATGGTAGTTGCTTAAGGAATCCAGGGCCTTTTGGGATTGGGGGAGTGTTTAGGAATGAGGATGGGGTTATCACTGCCATGTTCTCAGGCCCAATTGGAGAAGGAGACTCTCTTAGGGTTGTGACTCTTGTATCCCTAGAAGGTATCCAAAGAGCAGAATTTGACGTAGTTGCAATATATTGATCTCTCCGACAATTCATTGAAAGGGTCTGTTCCAGCTGGATTTTGGTCTATGCCGAGCCTTATTGAAGTCAATCTCACGATGAGTCGATTTGGAGGCAATATTGGTTTTGAGGCAATTGGAGTTGATCTCGAAAGCCTTTCACTCCATAACCGGATTTGACGTCTTGGTGTTGGAATCTGGAGATGGGGACTGCTTGAATCCTCCAATTAAGGAAATAAGGCTTCTTACGAGAAATCTGAATGGATCTGTTTTATGGAATTTTCTTTGGAATTTGACGTAGTTGCAATATATTGATCTCTCCGACAATTCATTGAAAGGGTCTGTTCTAGCTGGATTTTGGTCTATGCCGAGCCTTATTGAAGTCAATCTCGCGATGAGTCGACTTGGAGGCAATATTGGTTTCGAGCCCATGTCGAGAAATGCTTCCGGTTCCTCTTTGTCGTCGATTCAGAAGCTCAATCTCTTGCACAACAGGTTCACCACAGTGCATCTTTCGTGATTCTTGAGCTTGGAAGTGCTCAACCTGTCGCATAACGATCTTAGAGGTTTGCCTTCTGGGTTGGAGAAGCTCGCGAAGTTCGTGTCCCTCTACCTCTCAAGTTGCAATATTTCAGGGAGCACCAAGCTTATCACCAACCTTCGCCCGTTACAGTACCTGAACGTCGTTAACAACACCATAAACGGTAACTTCCCATCTGATTTTCCTCTGCTTCTCAGTCTCAAGTTCTTGAATGTGTTTATAAAACCAAACAACGGAAGGGAGTAGCTGAGAGGGAGGAAGGGAGTGGTTGAGAGGGGGTGTTGCCGCTGCCACTCTACTTCTAGGTTCGAATAGGAAAGAAGAACGGAAGGGAGGGACTGAGAGGGGGTGCCACTGCCGCTGCTCTGCTTCTGGGTTTGAACGGGGAAGGGGAGGTATTGGACGATGAACGGAAGTAGAAGAAAGAGAAGAAGAAAGGAGAGAGGAAGGGAGTGGCTGAGAGGGGGTGCCGCTGCCACAGCTCTGCTTCTGGGTTCGAACGTGGAAGGGGAGGTAGCAGATCACTGCTGCCCTGCGCTGGTTTTCTTGCCACTGCTGCCTCCTCTGCCCCTACACAGATCGCCGATGGTAACGGAGAAGGCATTGGTTCTCTCCCTTCTTTGTTTGGCGCTGTTGGTACCCATAACAGTGATTTCTCAAATTTTTCCACCGGGGTCGCACGGTTTTGGTGCGACCCCAAATCCACGATTTTGGAATTTGACATCCCTCATTTTTCTCATCCCATTCCTTTATTTCCCTCAAAACAAATGAGAGAAAAAGGAATATTTTTGGAATGTTCCCTTTTTCTCATCCCCATCCCACAAACCAAACGGAGCCTAAAGGCCGGTTGCCAACCCACAAGTCTTCCCAAAACCGAATTAGAGTCCTTGGACAAACATCATACCTGACAAACCTGAGGAATTGTTGGTGAAAGTTATGGATTGCTTTCCAAGGTATTGCCTAAGTAGTCTGACATGATACATCGACATCCCATCCATTGAATACCACCCACCACCTCGTGCCACAAGTTGTCCCTCTCTAAAGGTCATCTCCATAACCACTTCCCTAAGAGAGCCATATTCTTCTTTTTCACATTTACGATACCTAAACCACCTTCTTTCTTACTTCTACATACAATCTCTCATTTGATTAGGTTGTCTCTTCTAGCCTCACCCGACTCCCAAAGGAAATCCCTCACAATTTTTTCTAATTTCTTTTTTTCCTTGGTGGAATTCTAGAGGCAGAGAGGAGGTAGATTGGTAGGTTAGCCAAGGTTGATCTTATTAGGGTAAGTCTACCTCCTAAACAAATATAGTTTCTCTTCTAAGCAGCCAACCTCCTTTCACATCTTTCTATAACTTGGTCCTAGAATCTGCTCTCCTTAAGATTGGCACCTAAAGGAAGACCCAAGTAGGTCATTGGACAAGGGGGTGATAGGACATTCTAAGCAACCTGCTACCACACTTAAGGCATTCTCATGCAAATTAATCCCTTCTACGAAACTCTTTGTCTAAATTGATTTTCAAATTTGAGATCCTTTTAAACTTCTTGATTAGTCCTTCTAAGTTCCTCACCCTCTTGGTAGCTCCCCTTGACAAAAAAATTCTGATACCATCTCCAAACTGAAAGTGAGTAATTGGAACATTGTTTCTACCCACTCTCCAACCCCTAATCTCATCTTCCCTATCAGCCTTAGAGAAGGAGTCTACTAAAAACATCCACCACTAAGGTAAAAAGAAAAGGTGAGAGATGATCAACTTGCCTTAACCCTGAAGGGATGAGAGATCCATCATATGGATGGCCGAACCCTGTAGGAAGGTTGGGCTAAATTTTAAAATTTCTCTCTCTCCCATTTGGGAATCGCATTCCCTATTTTAGAAAACTGCATTTTCAAGGATCAATCTTTAACCAAACTGGACCAGATCTGAATCCAAAAGGGAGGAGAGGGATATACCTGATACGGAGTAGCAGTAACTCCCAATGAAGGTGTTCACGCCGAAGGAGAAATCCAAAAACTGCTTCCACTGAAGATGATACAGTGTGAGGTGAAGCAGGATCAGCAGGACGGCTCTTCAGCAAGAACCAAAATCTTCAACAAGAATGGGGTAGAGGGCTGGTGAGCACGACTTCAAATTGCCTGTTTTGCCAAGAAGCAATATCAAGAACAATTCTTGATCACTCCCACAAGTGGAGATCGAATTGGGTAGGGGCGGCAAGAACAGGGGAGAACTCTGCAGACTGCTTTAATGTCTGTTGTATGTTTTGCATGTCCGCCCTGCTCTCTTATTTATAGCCTTAAAGAGACAATCTCCTAATCTGATTAGGTGTTTCCTAATCTGATTAGGAGCCAAATCTTTATTTGGATCTGGACTCTTTAAGTGATAAGGATAATCCCTTATCTTATTTGTAGTTTAAGATCAGCTTGATCCTAATCAAATTAGGAGTTTCTTGATCCAAATCTTTATTTGGATCTGGACTCTTTAAGTGGATAAGACTTATCCTCTTATCCTTATCTGCTGATCCGGACCCAGATCCGCCCCTATTTAATTAATCTAATTAACCCAATTCGAATTGGGCTTTAGGCCCATTAAGTTTATGTGCTCACTTAACCTCTTAACTTGCTGCCAGTTGGCTCTCCTTGTATGGCGTGGGACCCAAACATTGATCTACACATCAGCCACATGGGTTCAGCCCAGCCTTGTTACAAGGCCTGGCCGAATTCACTGTAGGAAACAGTGAACCCCTGAGTCCATCACCATGGGCTCTTAATGGGCCCAACATTTACACTAAATGGTCCTTGGGTCCAACTACCTTATGAATACCCAAGAACTGTGGGCAGATGCAAGATTAGCCCATTAGGTATTACCCTCAATGGTCTTACACTTAACCTCTCAGCCCATAATGATCAAACACTGCCCGGCAAGAGATGACCTCTCCCTCGGCTGCAAGGAACAGTGCTGCACTCTCTACTCACATGGATCCCGGGAATTAAAACTGTTGGAAAGTAGAAGATTGACTCTCTGATTGATTCTCCATAATTTTAGGTCCATCAGTTTAGGAAACATACATAAGTTAGTTTCCTAGAATCATGGGATATCCTAGAATCATGGGATATTAATTGGAGAATCCCACTGATATAGAAATTAGTTTTCTAGGAAAAGTTGGTTTCCTATTTTATCACCCTATAAGTTAGCTATGTAATTCTATATAAAGCTGTGTATATGCTCCTTCCAAGGCAATACAATCAATTCATTTTTTCTCTCAAATTCTCACATGGTATCAGAGCTGGTCACGGCCTAATCTACACATAGTATCTCTTCGGTCATCTCTGTTGCTGCTGGTTCAAGAACTCTCTAACAGTATTTGGGAGGTTCTTGAGTGTCCTTGATTCTTCTTCGAGATCGGCTACAGATCTGAACTCTACAGTTTTTTCTTCTTCTGGACTGCTGCGCCATCGGATTCATCCTTTTTCTTGGATCTCTTTGTAGAGACATCGGATCAGTCTGAAATCTAAGATTTGGTGTTGCCCAGAGCAAATTTACTAAATCCCTTTGGTTTGGTTTGGATCAGTTTTGATTTTGAGAGGTTTCAATCCACTCTTCAGTTTGGCGAAGCATTACTGTTACCTTTTTTGGACATTGGCTGAAAGATTCTTTAAGCCTTCATCGCCAACCCTTACTAAAATTTTCAGACCTTCATTGTCTGTTTTTCTCTCTTTCTTGAAGCCCACCCAATATGTCAGAAGCCACCGTATCAAATACCACTGCACAATCGGAAGAAGTTTCCTTCATCAAGCATCTGGTGACTTGCAAAACATTCAGGCAGCTTATAGGTTGAACGGGAAAAATTATTTGAAGTGGTCTCAGTTTGTTCGAACATATTTAAAGGGAAAAGGAAAGCTTAGCCATCTCTTAGGGACGGGACCGAAGGAAGGAGATCCAAGATTTGATGCATGGGAGGAAGTTGACTCCATGATCATGTCATGGTTATGGAATTCAATGAACCCTAAAATCAGCGACACGTGTATGTTTTTATCCATGGCTAAAGAGATCTGGGATGCCATCTGGCAAACATATTCAAAGGCACGTGATGCAACACAAGTGTACGAAATTAAAGTCAAGACTGGAGCGACTAAACAAGGCAGCAAGACAGTTACTGGGCACACAAATTTACTGCAGAACCTGTGGCAAGAACTCGATCATTATCGGTGCATTGAGACTAAATTTGCAGCGGATGCAGAAATCCTAAAGAGTTTTATCGAAAAAGATCGCGTTTATGACTTTCTTGCAGGACTCAACGCAGAATTTGATCAAGTTAGGGTCCAAATTCTCGGCAAAGAAGAGGTACCATCTCTAAATGAGACTATTTCTCTAATTCGTGCTGAAGAAAGCCGTAGGGGGGTTATGCTTGAACCCCAAGTACTAGAAGGTTCAGCCATGGCTACAAGGATGGAACATTCGAAAGTACTGGAAGGAGTGAAGACAGATTTGTCCCTTGCACGGGACAACAAGGAGTCTCTTTGGTGTACCTATTGCAAGAAACCAAGGCACACCAAAGAGAAGTGTTGGAAGCTGAATGGTAAACCATTGAACAGGGAATGGGGCTACCGAGGAGGACAACAGAAGAGTCGAAATCAAGCTAACTTCGCCACGAATCAGCCGAGCCAAGAAAAGCCTCCAGACAAGACCAAGTTCAATAAGGAGGAGATCGAAAAGTTAAGGGGGCTTCTGGGATCGTTGGAGAAACCTAGTGGTGCAGGCTCTCTTGCAATCTCAGGTAAGTTTTCTATTCCTCACGGACTAAATGTCTCAAATGAACCTATTAGGGATTTATGGGTTATTGACTCAGGAGCCACATATCACATGACTCACTCCTCACTACATTTTAGCACTTATACCCCCTGCCCAAGCAATCGAAAAATAGCCATTGCAGACGGTTCCCTTACTACCGTAGCTGGCCTTGGGGATATCCATATTAATCCATCACTTACACTAAAAAATGTCCTTCATGTTCCCAAATTGTCCACTAACCTGGTATCCATCCAAAAACTCACCCATGACATGAACTGTAATGTGCTTTTCTATCCTTCTTACTGTATATTTCAGGACTAGGATTCGAGGAAGAGGATTGGACTTGCTTAGGAGAAGAATGGACTCTACTATCTTGAAGAATCATGCAAATCAAATATTGTCCAGGATAAGTTATCTCTGTCATTCCTTTCATCATCCAACAAAGACACCATTTGGCTTCATCACTTTAGACTAGGACTTGCATCTTTTGGAATTCTGAAAACTATGTTTCCCTCCTTGTTTAAAGGATTGAGTGTTGAATATTTTCATTGTGATGTGTGTGAATTTGCAAAACACAAGCGTTTGCCCTTTCCATTCAATAACAAGAGAAGTTCAGTCCCATTCTTTTTGATCCATAGTAATATATGGGGACCCTCCACAGTTCCAAATGTGTCTGGCTCACGATGGTTCGTCTCTTTTATTGATGATTGCACTAGGGTCTCTTGGATCTTTTTTCTTAAATCTAAATCAGATGTAAGTAGTGTACTCCCAAATTTCCATAACATGATTCAAAATCAGTTTGGGGTCAGAATCAAAAGATTTAGATCGGATAATGCACGGGATTATTTCAACCAAACTTCATCCCCATATTTTCAAAAAGAAGGGATTATCCATGAATCCTCCTGCATTAATACTCCACAACAAAACGGAGTAGTAGAGAGGAAGAAAGGTCATCTACTAGCTGCAACTCGAGCCTTACTTTTCCACCAGCATGTTCCAAAAACCTATTGGGGGGAAGCTGTGCTTACAGCCGCATACATTATAAATCGATTACCTTCGAGGGTGCTGGGATTTAAAACACCAATGGAAACACTTTCTCAATTTTATTCCAATCTACGTACAACAAATAATCTCTCCCCAAGAATCTTTGGATGCACTGCTTTTGTCCATGTCCATAGCCATAATAGAGGGAAATTAGATCCAAGAGCCGTCAAGTGTATTTTTGTAGGTTATTCGTCCACCCAAAAGGGTTATAAGTGTTACCACCCACCTACCAAAAAATTCTGTCTCTATTGATTTCACTTTTGAAGAAAAAACACCATATTTCACTCAACCTTATCTTCAGGGGGAGTCCTTGTCATTCATTAAAGATAAGGACAAAGATTTGTTCCCTCTTGTTCTACCTACAGTTTCTCAACACCCAAACTCAGCATCTATACCAGTTCAATCCGTATCTGCACCTATCAAACCACCTCAAACCAAACCAACTTCTTCACCCATTCATACCAGACCCATGACAGAGAATGATGAACTTTGTGACTCTATGAGATTGCGGGTATATTCAAGAAGAAGAGACCAGGATCCTAATCTTGTGCAGGTTCAAGATTCAACTCCTAATCCTGAGAATGAGGTAACTACAGTTCCAGAAATTTCTTCTGAATTAGCATCTAACCAATTCCTATTGCCCTTAGGAAAAGCACAAGAGAATGCACTAAACATCCCTTATATCCCTTAGCAAATTTTGTGTCCTTTAAAAAATTCTCACCATCACATAGGAGTTTCCTAGTTTGTCTAAACACCATTCATATTCCTAATACTTTATCTGAGGCATTATCTGATGAGAAATGGAAAGATGCTATGAGAGAAGAGATGTAGGCTCTAGATAAGAATCAAACATGGGAAATTGTTGACCTACCACCAGGAAAGAAACCTGTGGGCTGCAAGTGGGTTTTCACAGTAAAGTACAAGTCAGATGGCTCTCTAGAAAGATACAAGGCAAGACTCGTGGCAAAGGGATATACACAAACCTATGGTGTTGACTATTAGGAGACATTCACTCTAGTGGCTAAGATGAATACGATAAGAATTTTGTTGTCACTAGCAGCTAACTTCGACTGGTACTTGGAGCAATTTGATGTAAAGAATGCTTTTCTTCACGGTAATTTAGAGGAGGAGATATACATGGATATTCCTCCGGGCTTCAAAAGAATTCTAAAAGGAAATAAAGTTTGCAGGTTGAAGAAAGCACTATATGGTCTCAAGCAATCCCCTAGGGCATGGTTTGGAAGATTTACTAAAGTTATGCTTGCCATCGGATACAATCAAAGTCAGGGAGATCATACACTCTTTATAAAGCTTTCAGATGTAGGGGGAGTCACGGTTCTTCTGCTATATGTCGATGACATAATTGTGACAGGAAATGATGAAAAGGAGAAGGAAGCCTTGAGAAGATGCCTAGTCAGAGAATTCAAAATAAAAGAACTTGGGAGATTGAAGTATTTTCTAGGGATTGAAGTAGCTCATTCTAGAGAAGACATCTTTATCTCACAACAGAAATATGTAACATATCTTTTAAGAGAGATAGGAAAGTTAGCATGCAAATCATCCTCCACACCGATTGAGCCAAATCACAAATTGGGAGAAGCAAATGAAGATCTAGCCGTGAATAGGGAAATGTACCAAAGATTAGTAGGAAAACTTATATATCTTGCCCACACAGGCCTGACATAGCATATGCTGTGAGCGTGGTTAGCTAGTTTATGCACAACCCGGAAGAGGTTCACCTACAGGTGGTCTATAGGATACTACATTACCTAAAGGCTAATCCCGTGGATAGGCGGTCCACTACAGGTTGCTGTACATTCCTTGGAGGAAATCTTGTGACATGGAGGAGTAAGAAGCAGAATGTAGTAGCTAGATCAAGTGCGGAGGCAGAATTCAAGGCAATGGCTCAGGGAGTATGTGAATTACTATGGCTCAAGATAATTTTGGAAGACCTAAAGATCAGATGGGAAGGTCCAATGAGATTATTCTGTGACAACAAGTCAGCTATTAACATTGCTCACAATCCCGTCCAACATGACAGGACAAAGCACATTGAGATAGATAGGCATTTCATAAAGGAAAGGCATGGATAGCGGATTAATTTGCACTCCATACGTCTCAACGGATGGTCAACTGGCAGATTTGCTGACAAAAGGGCTTTGCAGTGTGGCATTCCAAGGACTTATCTCCAAGCTAGGAATGAAAGATACATATTCACCAGCTTGAGGGGGAGTGTTGGAAAGTAGAAGATTGAATCTCTAATTGATTCTCCATAATTTTAGGTCCATTAGTTTAGGAAACATACATAAGTTAGTTTCCTAGAATCATGGGATATCCTAGAATCATGGGATATCAATTGGAGAATCCCACTGATATAGAAATTAGTTTTCTAGGAAAAGTTAGTTTCCTATTTTATCACCCTGTAAGTTAGCTTTGTAATTCTATATAAAGCTGTGTATATGCTCCTTCCAAGACAATACAATCATATCATTTTTTCTCTCAAATTCTCACAAAAACCTTTTGCAAACATTTTGAAACCATAATATATATGTATATCTTTATATAAATATATTTTGCAAAAAAAAATTTCAACGGTTGAAATCAACTGTCGGCAGTTTTTAGGTTTCCATCAGAGAGATTGCATCCCCGATCATTCACTTTGTCTGACAAAGGGGCTGATCCTATCAAATGATTTCTCGGACTATCCCAACATACCCAGGTTTTGACCCCCTCTAAGGATCTCACTGATTGGCATATCAAAGACAACCCAATCCGACACTTGGTGTAGTACCATAATCGAGTATAGGGGTCAAGTGTAACATTCCAGTTTTGCCCATCTATCTCCAAGGTCTAGGGCAATATTGGAATTTCGGTCCGGTTCAGGGCTTGAAGAAAACCCACACTGCATGTACCTCAGGTCTCACTCTGGCAGCTGTGACAAGCCACCCCAACCAACTTGGCGGTACATCAGTGTCAGCCTTGGCAAGACAAATCTCCTCAGATCTATCCAACGACTGTGAAGATTCTAAACTAACACGAGTCTCGTAAGTGTCCAGTTTAAGGGTATTACACAGAAACACACCACAATGACATAAATCAATTATGTACTTTATTCATTTACAATAAATGTCAAAAGGTACATCAATTTGATTGGAGCTAAGGGCATAACTGTCTAACAAACCCCCTACAAGTTGAGTAGAAGTCTTTCACCATTCCATTTACAAGAATAGAAAAGTGACAAGACTGAATACAACCAAACACTCAATTGCACCATCTCTCTCCAAAACCATGTTGTTGCATCACCCCTAATGAGAATTTTCAGTCCACCTGATCATATGCCTTTTCCTAGTCTAATTTGCAACAAATCCTTCTCTCCTAGATCTCTTCATTTCCTCTACACATTCATTGACTATTAGGGTTTGATCAATTATTTGTCTCCCTTGAATAAAGTCTCCTTGAAACTAGCTGACGAGGGATGAAAATATTGCTTAATCCTCAATGACTGAAGTTTAGCAATTATTTTGTAGATACTAGTCACCAAACTAATGGGTTGGAAATCCTTGGGTTGGCTAGCATTGAGATTTTTTTTGGAATTAGAGCCCGGATTGTTGCATTAACTCAGAGATGACAATATGTGTATTCTTGAATTCCTTAAAGACTTACAATAGCTCATCTTTCACTATTTACCAACAATCCTGATGGAAAGCCATTGTAAATCCATCCAGACTAGGTGCTTTAGATTTGTCCATTGAAAAGATTGCATTTTTTATTTCCTCTTCCTTAAAATCTCTTTCAAGCCACCTTGCTGCCTCCTCTTCTAATAAGGGCCACTCTAACCCTTCTAAACTCAGCATTTCACCCAAAGGTTTTTGGTAAAAGGATTTGAAGTGGTCTACAAATTTCTTGGTTATCTCGTCTTGATTAGAAGTCACTTCCTCATTTATCTCCAACATGGCCACAAATTTCTTACGCCTTTTACCATTGGCTGTCGCATGAAAACATTTTGTATTCCCATTCCCTTCCTTGATTCATTTGTGTCATATTTTTGTCTCTAGTAGGTTTCCTCCTTATTAAGGACTTCCTCCGATTCCTTTTGCAACTTCCATCTCAATTCCCTTTCTTCTGCATTAAGGTTTCTTTCAATCTCCACCTGACCTAATTCTTCAATCTGGGAGGTTAGGGTAAGCTTCCTTTCTTCTATCCTTCGAAAATGATCCTTATTCCACTCCTTTATTTTAACTCCCAAATTTGCAATTTCTTATGGAGTTTGATTCCCTCCCACCTTACCCCTAACATCCTCCTTTCACCATTACTCTACTTTGTGAACAAAATCTGGATGTATCAGCCACATATTTTCAAATCTAAAGGCTATGGGGCCCTGCAAAAATGTTTTTGATCCTAATCTAATAGGGTGATGATCCGAAGTGACTCTAGGCAACACTTTAGATGCCAAACCTTTCCAATGATTCTGCCATCCTATATCAAACAAAAATCTATCCAGCTTTGAAGACAATGGGTTTTCTTGAAAGTTGGACCAAGTGAATCTAGTTTGCAAGAGAGGAATTTCCTTCAAATTAAAATGCATATGAACTCGTTAAATTTCCTCATGCTGGTGGTGTTAATTGAAGGGGGTTAAAGTTTCATTGGAGAACCTTATCACATTGAAGTCCCCACCCAAATACCATGCACCCTCCCACAAACCCCAAATTGCATTCGGTTCCTCCCACATTTCATTCCTCTTTCTATAATTATTTGGTCTATAAACATTAGTCTACACCCAGATGAATCCATTCTCCACATTCTTAAACTTTACTAATACCGAATATCTACCAAGTAGCTTCTCCATAGACTCCATAACTTCATCCTTCCGCAGTGTCACTATACCCTTTGAAGCCTCCCAAGATGGAGCCTCAATCCATCTTATGCCCCTCGATCTCCACAAGCTCCTCACACATCTTCTATCCAATTCTCTTAATTTAGTCTCTTGCAATAACACCACATCAGGATTTTCTCTTTTTAGTAAATCTTTAATTACCCTCCTTTTCCATGCACTCCCCAATCCTCTTACATTCCAATTGATTATTCTTTTCCTTTCACCTTTGAATTGAAACCCTCTTTCTTTTCTCACGACCCTACTTGGGTTGTCTTCTTTTATCCCCCCTCCTACTAAATTCAATATAACCCACCACATCAGAAATTAGCCTCTCTACTTCTGATGTTTTCTTCTTCCTCTTTTTTCTTTTTTTCCTTCACTCTTCCTCATGTATTTACCTTTTGGTTCCCTTCCTTGTGATCCTTTTGACTTTGTGTGTCATTCCCTATGGCTGAATTGACCTTATCTTTCTCCTTTTCCTTCTTTTCTATCTTTCCTTCCCTCTTTTCTTCCCTACTAGAACCCTAAAAATCTTCTTTTCCTGTTTCTTCATCTCTCAAGGTCCTTTAGAAAATCAAGAATTAAATTCCAAATCTTCTTTGCTTCTCCTTCCATCCCCCTTCTTTCTTCTATTTCCTTCTCATCTAATCTTCCTATTGCACCTTCATCCTCCCTTCTTTGATCTCCAAGCTTTTCCTCCAGGAAGATCTACCAACTCCCACATGCCAATCTTATGTATGGCATTGATCTCTTCCTTCATTGCACCTGTCCACTTAAGAACTAATAAAGCCTCTACAACACTCTTTTTAAGAGGGACACTATCAATGGCTGAAAGGAAAGCACAAAATGAGGGTGAAATGTTCTCATAAGAACTTAGGAACTAATAAAACTTATACAACACTCTTAGGAAGAGGGACATTGTCAATGGCTGAAAGGAAAGCACAAATTAAGGGTGAAATGTTCTCATAAGATAGAAAATGAGCCATAGGATGGTGTGTGATACATGATCTAGTACATTTTGTCTTTACAATAGGAAGGTTCAAATCATAGGTTGAAGTGTCAATGTCAATAGGTTCAGGGATGTCAACAGGAATAATGGTACTTGGATGGGAAGAGGGATTCAACCCCTGAGAATCCAACAGTGTTGGTTTCATAGCTTCTAGTTGCTCCACAACTTTTGAACTTTGTTGGCTTTGGATTCTATAATGTTGTCTATGGAAGACACGAAATGGAGGAGGATCAAGAAGAGAAGGTAATAGAACCTGTATCTGTTTCTCCTCAATCTTACTCTCCCCTGAGGAGAAATAGGGAAATGGGGCACATTCGCAAAGAAAGACACATCCATAGAGACAAAATATTTCTTTGAAATTGGGTTAAACAATGATAGCCCTTTTGAGAAGGAGGATAGCCAAGGAAAACACAAACAATATCTTTAGGATCAAGTTTACCATGGGTAGGGGATAGATCATGAATGAAGCACTGATAACCAAAGACACACATGTGTATAAGAAACAATGGAGCTTTAGGGAAGAGAAGCTAATGTGGAGACTTACATTCCAATAACCGAGATGACATACAATTTATAACATAGGCAGCAATCATAATAGCTTCCATCCAAAACCTTTTTAGTACATTCATCTACAAAAGCATTCCTTGAGCTACTTCTAGGAGGTGATTGTGAATGATTCGATTAACACTAGTTCAGTCCTAGGTCTGAGATAAGTAAGAAGGAAAGAAGACGAGGAGAATGAAGAGAAAGAAGAGAGGAGAAGAAGAAAGGGTTCGGTCTGAGAAGAGGAAATGTCAATCTCTCTACCGACCCACCTTATATTTATACTCTTTGTATTAGATTACAAAAGACAAATCTATCCCTCATTAAGTATGGGACACACAACTTAAATCTAGACAAAATAGGCAACTCAACCTTAATTAAATAGGCAAGTGACTAAACTACCCTTGTATTGTTGATTCTAACAGTGATGGTTTTTCCTCTCTACAACCCCATTCTATTGAGGGGTTCTAGCAGAGGAGCTCTGGTGAAGGGAGGCATAGGGAGCAAAGAAATTCAGTTAGGTCACCATGTAAATATTCCTTTGCATTGTCTGATTGGAAAACTTGGATCTTATTCTGGAATTGCTTAAGGATCATGCATTGAAAATGTCTTACAAGTGTAGGAACTTCTTCTCGGGAGTACATAGGATAAACCCAAGTGTATCGAGAGAAGTCATCTATAAATGTAATGAAATACTTGTAGCCATTCTTTTTTTTTTTTGAAGATAAAATAAAAGAATTTGTTAAAACAAAATGAGAGATACAAGGAAGGTGATAAGCAATCACCCAAAAGGAAAATCCAACCCAAAACTCAACCCCAATGAGACAGAAACAAACCCAAATCAACCAAAACCAGAAACAAGCTAAAAAGACCCTTCAAACTAAAGCCCTTTACCCATAACAATACAAGAAAAGAGACAAAAGAAAACTAGAATATCAAACCAGCACGACGCCCAAAAAAGCCCAAGCCATACACCCAAACCCCAACAAGCAGCTTTAAACATTTTTCTCAGTTTTTTGAGTACATGTTTGTTATTGTTTCTTGACCGTTCCTTTGGGTTTTTGGACGAGCTTGTTAGGTCCCATTCTGAAAAGACCACCTTTTAACCTTGTGAAGATCTTAGAGATTGGGATCTGCTGTTGTAATTTTTTGTGCTTTTGAGTTCTAAATCTTCTGACTGCATTTAGCTTTCCCACCGCTGTTTCAGAATTCCCCACTAGTATCTGACCCCTGTCTTCGACCATCACCCCCTCAACCTCTTCTTCTGGCTCCTCTATCAAGTCCCCGCAACCTCCTGCACTTGCTTCCGCCTCTTGCCTTGTTGAATTATCGCAGTTAGGATGGACTACTGTATCTATCAGACCTTCTTTCTTCCCAAATGTTTCCTCCACAGCTCTTGTTTTCTCCACAGATCTAAAGGCTTCTTTTGCGAATTCCTACCCTCCTAGGAAAAACAGACCCAAAATTTTGCTAACTTTCACTCCCCTATTCACCACTTCCTTGATGTTAACAGACTTTTCTACCATATGGGTCTCATCAATCATCGGTTCAGACTCATTTTCAGTTGGAATATTAACAAGAAGGGAAGAAAGGAGAGGAAGAGAGAAAAGAAGTAGAAGAAAAAATGTGAGAGCAAAAAGTCAGGCTCGTGGCACTAGCATAGAAATTGCTGGAAACTTAACCGCCCCCTGTATGAAGGCTCAAGAAACTATAAAAAACCTGATCACCTCAGTTCTGAACAAAACCCAAGACTCCACTGCAACTAGAATGCTTCTTGTCTCTCCAGTTTCTTCCTGATTTTGATGTCTAATTCAAGATCATACCTCTGATATTTGAATTCCACCTAAAAAATCCATGAATTGGTGGTTTCTTAGATCCAATGATCAGCCCTTTAATTTCCCATGCAATCAGATGATCTAGGACTGCATAGATCTTCTCGAAGAAATTCTGGAAAACAATCTAGAATCTGCTCTGATACTTCTTATTTTTTTTAAACCCCAAAATTTACTCCCGGTAGAGGGGTGGCCACCGTAAATTTTATTAATAAGAAAAGAAAACCTATCAGGGGGATCATAAAAACCTTACCACTTTGGGAACCTATACAATGTAGGGTTCGGCTCATAGATATACAAAAGGCCCAACACCTACCAAAATATCAAGAAATCCTAAGATAAGGAAGACCAATTCTATCAGCATGAATAATTCTTTTAATCGCCAAAGGTAACTCACTGTGAGAATCAAGGATCGCTGAGGCGTCAGAGTCACAACCAAAATTAGCTAGAGCATCAGCTAAGCGATTTCCTTCTCTCAAAGTATGGTGAAAAGTAATATCCATTAGAAGCACAAATCTTCTCCACTTCTAGCTGCCAGTACCATAAATAACGAGGTAAGGGGGAGGTCTTCTGAAGGAAATGCACTAGTCATTGAATCAATAAAGACATTAAAATTCTGGAGACCCAGCACTTTCACCAGTAGAGAGATGGATGCCTCTCCCATTAACTTTTATACTTAAGAAATAAAGTGTGTACAAAGTCAGATACAGCCTTGATAGGGCGGGTACTGTCAATACTCTAACAAAGACTTAAAAACAACTACTTAAAAAGGCACTAAACTAATGGGCCATGGGCCCAATAACATCAACTAATTAACAAGAAATAAAATACAGCGAATTCTCAACAGTTGAGAATGATACTATAAATGATGGGCATGGTTTTAGTGGGATTCCTTACCAAAATGGTAGAATTCATATTTTAAGTGTGGATTAAGCTATGATGTTACTGCTACATCAGATCAATATTTCCACAATAAACTCTGGTGTATATATGGTTGCAATGCAAATACATTTTCCACCGTAAACCAAGGTGTATTACAGTCCGTTGGCCATGATCAATCAATCTTATCATGTTGGATGCCTGAAGAAAGGAGGAGCAAATGGATTAAAATGTATAATGGATCATGTGACCAACCACTGGCCTCGTGCATGTGGAAAATTGTGCGTCCTCTTGCTCCCATTCGATATTGGATATTGAAGTCCTTACCAGTTATTTTGTCATATATTTGTTCATTTTGATTTGAGGAATCTTCCTCTAAATCATTTCCTTAAAACCTACTTCTTGAGATTGATTGTCAAGTGTTGGGTTCTAATAGTCTAGCAAGCCATCTGTGATTTTCTTTTTCTATCAATCAATGGTTGTTCTATATTTCTATTGTGGAATTCTATGAGGGATTTGCATGTTTCATACATAGTTGCTTGAAAGGTTCTTTAGTTGTTGTCTCTACATTGCAGCCAAATGCATTCATGGTGATTAGTCATTTGCTTTCAGGTTGGAATACTTAAACGTGTTCTTGAGGAAGTGGAAAAAGTGATGCAAGAGTTTAAAGGCATGCTTTATAAGTCCATGGAAGATCCACAAATAGAACTAGCAAAGGTAAGTTCTCTACTTATTCCATATTTGTCTGCAGTATGTTGTCATTGTGAATCAAGATGTCTAGTGAGGAAACATATGACAAGCTCATTAGGTGGGTAATGGTGTTACACTATGTTCAAAGTTTAGGAAATGTCTAAGCTGAGGAAGTGGTGGTGCTGGTGCAGAATGTATCTTCATGTACACTATGTGTAGACAAGGATGCATCAGCTACATGGAAGCCTTAGAATATGTGAAATAATGGTAGTGGTGCATCCTGGAGATAATTCTTTAATATGGTGAATCATATGGTTTACTGCCTAGAATGTTTGGTTCATGCAGTAGCCAATTCTTTACCATGGTCAATCATATGAACCAACCCCCAAAGAACAATTCTCTTCATTTCTTGCCTGTAGATGGCATCCATAGGTTTTTCATCTTAAGAAGACCAGAAACTGTTTTAGTAAGGCCTTCAAGAGGGATCTCTGCCACTTCCCAATTAAAATCTACCCCCACTTTCTGTTTGAGAATACCCAGTTAACTTAATCATGGTTTAAAATGTCGATGTCAGTGGAAATGTTGGTCATCCAAATATAAGAAGCATGTCAGAAATATCGTATGGAAATATTGTAAAAATCATAGACATGGTGGAAACAGTGTAAAATATGAAAAGTATAGAATGATATTTTATGAAATGATAAAAGAAGCATAGGCACACCTAGTTAAATCACTATCTTGTTTTAAATCATTAAACAAAACTAAGAAACTAAGGTTATAGACAAAAGAATACGTTCTGAAGTTGCTCTGTAAACCTTAAGATTCAGAGTCTCATAATAGAATGAGTTAAAGCAAAATTTAAATTCATAGAAAATGTAAATGATTGTAATAGATCAACTATATAATCTATTACACAAACAAAAATTTAATATTTAACTTCATGTTTGAAATGAATATTGAGCTAGCTCAAAGTGGTTATCATGTAACTTAGGTTTAAAATAACATTGTTACTTCACATATCTGAAATATTGTCATCAACTTATGTTATAATACTCTTTGATTCCACATAGTACTAGTAGTGTTCGTTAGGGAATATGTCGATTCCAATAAAATTTCATGTCACTACCCATAGAAGTGGAAATAGAAACATGTTGTGGAAACTATCACTTGTACTCCACATAGTGTAGTAGTGTTCATTGGGGAAATGTTGATTTCAGTAAAATTTCATGTCGCTAACTATGGAAATGGAAATATGTTGTGGAAATATTAGGGAAATTAGGGACATTTTAAACCATGAACTTGATCGGTTATATCTGAACATACTCTCAGTGTTTACATACTGGGGGGATATAATTTACTGTCACCAAAACTCAACTCTGCAACCTTCCTTAGGAAGCCTATATAGATTACAAACTTAAGGTTGTAATCTTCGTTGTGTGATTTTCATACAAATGTATAATTCAATATTTTCAAATTCTTGAATTGTTTTCAATATTAACACTCTTTTGCAGTCTGTCGAAAAGCATTGCAATCTTTGGGGTTTGACTGAATTCAATATTCAAATGTTTTTTAATGAGGCTTATTCAGGTGGCTGCATTAAGGGCCAAGCATAAATAAGGAAATAGTCATTATATAGATAGTATCTTTTAAATCCGGATATGTTGTTCATTCCATTACACAAGAATGATATTATGCATATCAAAAGACTGAAGTGGGTCATAGGAGTGTTTGATTGATTTGTGTACTCTCTCCTTTGATAATAATATTACAATTGACAGTTATCGTCAAAACAAAAAGGACAAAAGTAAGTCTATGACACTTCTTGAAAGGGTGTGATGAAGAGTGATCTTTACTAGTGACCTCTTTCCTGGTGTAGGACATATTTATTTTCTTTATGTATATTTTGTACAAGGGGGCCTCATTACATGGATTGACCTGAGGTCTTTGGATTTACTCATTTACTCTATACTTTTATTTTATAATTAGTACCAATAATTGTTACTGATAGCAAAGAAAGAAAGGTAAGTACCATTCCAAGCCATATCTGAACAAGCTGTTCATCCTGGAGGCAAGCCTTTGCTTCCTTGATATGATGCCGAAGCGGCCAAGGCCATTTGTATTTGCTCAGAACAACCACACCACTACTTGGAAAATCATGTATGATTAAATCACTTCAAACTGAGGTGTAAATCAATTTTAAGGCTGTAGTAGTTATAGGAACTTAGCTTTTAGTGAAATTTGTTCTCCAATGGGAGTTGAATATCTCATGAATAGTCATGATAACATTGTCAAAACCAAAAAATCATCTTGTTTCTTGTTGCCAAAAAATCTTGAATTCCTGCCATTCAATGTTTTCAACATTACATCTGCTCTTATGCATCTCCACATAATTCTTACAGTATTATTCGGAGTAGACTTTCTAGCAAAACCACTTTTAGAGCATTGGTATACATCTTTACACAGGAAAGGTGGAACATCAAAAGTGATGGGTATGTGATATTTCTTGTTTTTGGTCCTTATGCCATTAGTTCTGGATCCATGTTGATCATTTCCAACAAAGAACTGGATTTGTTATTTATTTATATACTTGAAAGTGCAATAAATCTGATCTGACTTGAAATCTATGATAAAAGAAAGAAAAGGAGAAGTTTGTACAGAGAAGAGAAGAAGAGAAAGGTTGAAGAGAATGGGGAGAAGCCAAAAATCTTATCTGGCCACCCCTTTCACTATCTTATATACTCATAATTAAAAAAGATACAATTACAAGTATACCCTCAGTAAGTCAGCTATTACTAAAACAGAAGTAAACACTCTTAAACAAAACATAAACTAATGGGTCTTGGGTCCAATTACTGTCTAGCTAAACTTTAAAAATAAAAACAAGTGTTATCAGCCCAATCGCAACATATATTAATAAGAACTTATACCTTTGAAATTTGGACTTTTAAATTCTTTGATTTTCTTAGTTTGGACCTGATCCAGTCTGACTTGGTTCTCATTGTGTTTGATATCTGCTGTTCTTATAGGTTTTCTCATTTGTGTTGGATATTGGTCCATATGCTTTCAATTGGATTGTACCTGGGCCAGCCATATTCCTTATTGTATGCAATGTATATTTTCTAGTTTTAGCATTATGTCTGCCACCAACAGTTCTGATCTGTTAAACATGTAATGTAGCAGCTTTGGGGAATTTGAACACTGGAAAATAAGGGCATATGTATTGTAATACCAAGCATCAGTTAGTATTAATGCTAAATACATGCTATATATGCTAAATCTTGGAATTTGTAAATAATATAAAATAGGTATTGGACGAACTAGCAAAAGTTCATTTTTCTCTGTTGCACTTGCAACCTTTTGTCTGATACAGAACCTTGATGGAAAATTTACGAGCTGTGTATGTATACTTGTCTGCATCATTTGTTTCCATATGATCACTAGTGTATTGCTTGACGTTTAGCAGTGCATGCTTATTACCATGAAGATCTTATGCTTTTAGTGAGCGCTATCTATCCTTCTTTATCCGCTACTTATTATCAATTCTTCTAATAGCTTGAAAACACTGTGAGACTATTGTTGGAGTTGGAACCTGAGTCAGATCCTGTGTGGCACTATCTAAATATTCAGGTTAGCAGAATTTTTATGTGCTGGTTAGGCTAATATCTAGGTCATACTATTCAAGTATTCTTTGAAGATATTTTACAATTTATTTGCTGCATAGGCTTTAGATTCCTTAATTTTATTTACCATTTGACCAAATTCTAGTTGTATTGGTTTATCTATTTGTGCAGAATAACAGAATTCGGGGTTTGTTTGAACGATGCACCTTAGATCATGAAGCAAGAATTGAAGCTTTGCATAATCAGATCCGTGAGAGGGCACTTTCTGATGCAAAGTGGAGGCAAATCCAACAAGATACAAACAAATCTGTAAGTGAATAGCACACACTCACAAAGGCTTATGCAGGGATCACTATATCTGAACACATTTAATTTTTAAAGCATTTGATACTTGTTCTTTTCAATTGTTACCAGTCAGATGCCAACTCTTCCGATATTCTTGGGGATGGTCATTCGTCTGTAGATTTGGTTGGTGAACAAATGGATGCACTTAGGGGAAGGTATATTCGCAAGTTATCTGCTGTGCTTATCCATCACATACCTGCCTTCTGGAAAGTAGCACTCTCTGTATTTAGTGGGAAGTTTGCAAAGGTATTTCTAATCTTTCTTCCCATACAAATCCACTCTTGTACTAAACATGGATATAACATTCAGCTGTTTCTGCTCATCCTTTGAAAAGATCTTGGAACTGTACATCAGGATGCATTCATTAAAGCTTGTCCATAGTTCTTAGAAAAGCTTTATGGCTTATTATTTTTTCTTTTAAGCTTATGGTTGTATCTGTTTGCTCCAAAACATGATAAATGACTAGGACCGTATCCAGTCTACCCCTCCCAAGACCTGAGATTTCTGGGACTGACATTGGTAATATGGCCTCTATGCCATGTAGTGTTTTCTGTCGTTACAAGGACATAGCGGTACTTCTCTGTGCTGGAGGGCAATTGGGCATTACCAGACCCAATTAAACCCAGGGCAGCCTTAAGTTTCATTTTGTCAGAACAAGAAGCTATCTTTGGAAACAGAACTGCTGACTTTATCAACAAATGAGAGAATCTCACTTTTATTACTGCTACCACCATGTCCTACTATTTGTATTGTGGAATGTGGATTAGTGCTGAAATTCATGGCTTTTGTTCTTGACACAAGTCTACAACTACTATCACCTTCTTAACACCTTTTGGTTTACAAACTGTATCTGGATTGGAAGTGTGATCAGAGTGTTGGGCAGCTAAGAAACATGTCCAAAAATGAAATGTGGCAGAAATCTGAATGGTTAGATGGATGAGTGGTAAAACTAGAAAGAACAGGGTTAGAAATGAAGTCATATGAAGGAACCTAGGGGTAGCTCCAGTAGGTCATAAAATGAGAGTAAGTAGTTGGGTTGAGATGGCCAGAAAAAAGTATTCTGTTACAAGTTGAAGGGGCTTAAAGTGCTTGGGGCAGACCAAAAAGAACTTGGGATGGAAGTAATAAGACAAGATTAAAGCACTCACAAAGTTGCAATTTAACAATGGATATGACACTGAACAGAACAGAATGGCAAAACAGGATCATGTAGCAGATCCCATATGATGATGATCTGATTTGAAAGTGTCAAGTTCATAATATCTAGTCAAAAACCACTAATAGAAAATATTTCCACCTTCCATCAAGTTTGCAAGTTGTTTACATCATCATGGAGATTGTTGATACTGGCAGTTGCAGTGGTGATGGTTTTAAAACACCAATGTTGAGTGGATGGAATTTGAACAGGGGTGGTTTAGTGACTTTCTTTGAAAAAGGTAAAGTGTACTTTTATTAATGGATCTTTAAAGGATACAGAGGATACACCCATGTGGACAAATTTTTTTTTTTATCTTTTTTTTTTTTGAGAGAGAAGGTAACTTTCATTAAAAAACAAAAGGGAGAATGTACAACTGTGTGGTATCAGCTTATAAACAGATTGTCATAATAAAAATAAGTATTGAAAGGTATTTCTTAAAGAGCTATGTGTATTGAAAACCATGAGAACAGAGAATAACTGCTCCATTCACAAGCACCTTCACTGTGTTGAAGGCATTTTCAAAGATATTCCTTTCCCTCCAGAATTTCCAAACAATAACTGAAGGTATAGCTTGCCATATATCCTTCCCTTTCCTGCTCACATCTTTTAGAACCAGTGGAGGATAAGAGCTTCCATTGTTGGAAAGCAGCCCTTTATCAGAAACTTCTGAGTAATTTAATCAACAAAATATATGCCATTTTGCAATGGATAAAATAAATGATAAGCAGTTTCAATTGCTGCAGAGCACATGACATACTGCATTGAATCCACGATAATCCCTCTCCTGTTAAGGTTGTCTTTTGTCAAACACTTACCTAAAATTTCTGTCTGTATGAATAATGCCACTTTAGGAGGGATCTGCAAGATCCATATTTTGGAGCTTTGAAAACAGAAAGGGGGATCTTGATTTAGAGATTTTTTCTAAGGAAAAAATCTTTAAATGAAAATTCCCCTTTTATGATTTGAATAGGGATTTTACTATAATGACCTCAGATTCTTCTAATTTCCATATTCTCCTCTCAGCTTGATTAAGGGATGGTTTAGTGACTTTGAATGGTTATAAATTTATAATGATATCTCTGATCATCACACTGAGCTAGAAATGTATAGGAACGAATAGAGAGGACATTCAGTCAATTAAGAGCATGCATAAGGAAGGAAGAAAAAAATTAATAAAGCTTGCATTTCTTGTTGCTTGAGTAAGGGTCATGCTCTATTTTTTCCTGCTTTTATTGAACATGAATTTATTCCCTTTAAATTGGTACATAGTGATGTTTGGTCATTTGCTCTAATTCATGGTTGGGATATAAGTATTTGTTACATTTATTGATGATTGCACTCACTTTACGTGGATTTACATTTTGAGAAATAATTTCTCACCTTGAAATCCTTCTTGGCTAAGATCATAAATCGGTTTGATACTAGTATTGGAGTTCTCCATTTAGACTTGGGGGGGGGGGTGAGTACTTTAATGGAGACTTTCAAACCTTGTCGAGAGATGACAAAATTCAATCATAGGGATCTTGTAATGGCACTTCACAACAGAACGGAGTGGCATAGCACGAGAAGAGACACATTGTGAGTAATTTTTGGACTTTCTCCATGACTCACATGCTCCTACTTCCTTCTGGGTGGAGGTGGCCAACACTTTTGTGTACCTTATCAACTTTCTTCTGTTTTGCACAATGCTTCTCTCTTCTAGAGCTTATTCCATTGTTCACCTAATTTCTTTGTAGTTCATATTTTTGGTTGTGCTTTGCTCATCTTCCACTTGATGAGTGAACAAAACTCACTCCCCAGTCAACAATTTGTGCATTTATGGTCTTGTCTTGGTGCAAAAAAGTAAAAGGGAAGAAGAAGAAAGAAGTGGAAGAGAACCAAAAAGAATAGGTTGGTGGCGTTAGCTATATATTTATATGTAGGGTGGCCATTATATAAAGTTTAAAAGATAGATGTACCCTTGAGGCACATAAAACGAAGATTATATTGCTCCCCTCAAGTTGGAACATATATATCAATCATTCCCAACTTGTCACACAGTTCATTGTGTCATAAATGATGAAGGCCCTTTATAAGAACATCTGCAAGTTGGTCTTTGGAATTAACATTGGTTGGCATACCTCCCCTTTCTCTAACTTTTCCCTAATGAAGTGTTTGTCCACTTCAATGTGCTTTTGTTTTGTCATGGAGGATAGGATTGGCAGCAATATTGATGGAGGCTTTATTACACAATAGAATGACATAAGACTATCAACTATGAAACCTAGTTCCCCCAGTAAGTTCTTAATCCATAGAACTTTAGACTTTGGCAACACCATGGGACATAGCTTTATATTCTACCTTCGCACTAGCCTTGGCCAAGTAACAAGATTTCCTCTCATAAAGGTACAATAAGCACTAGTAGGTTTCTTGTCATCTACTGGGCTAGCCCAACTTGCATCAGTATAAACTTCAGCTTTCTTGTCTTTGCTTCTTAAAAAGCAGCCTTGTTCTAGGGAACTGCTTTAAATATCTGAGCACTCTATTGCCTCCTGTTGAGCGGCCTAAGGGGCATGCATAAACTGACTGAGAACACTCCTGGCATAAGCTATGTCAGGCTGAATCATAGGCAAGTATAAGAGCTTCCCCACAAGCCTTTGTTAATGCTTATTATCTTCTACATATTCCCCTTGACG
This sequence comes from Nelumbo nucifera, assembly GCF_055504915.1. NCBI lineage: Eukaryota > Viridiplantae > Streptophyta > Magnoliopsida > Proteales > Nelumbonaceae > Nelumbo > Nelumbo nucifera. Next base: position 90,921,593 of record NC_142649.1, read on the forward strand.
ACCCTAGCTTGTGATTCACATCCATAGCGGTGTTGGCTGATTTTGCCCCTAATTTGCCTATATCCTTCAACAGATCTAGGATGTTATTCCTTTGGGAAATGAAGATCCCTTGTTATGAGGGGGCAACTTCAATTCCAAGAACATAACATACTGGACCCAGATCCTTCACCTCAAAATGTGTGGCCAGGAACCTTTTAGTTTTCGTATCTTTGATCTCCAATCACGAGTAACAACTATATCATCTACATAGATTTATTAGGGCAGCGGTTTTCCCTTGCGCCTTCACAAAGAGTATGGTCAGCTTGGCATTGTTTGAATCTCATTTGCTGAACAACTTGATGAAATCTGTTGAAGTAGGTCCTTGGAGATTGTTTCAGGCCATACAAAGACTTCTTCAGTCCGCACACCTTCTATTCACTACCTCTAGCACAAAAACTAGGTGGTTGGACCATGTATACCTCTTCCTCCAAATCCCCATTCAAAATGCATTGTTGATATCTAATTGATGAAGTTTCCAATCTAGATTTCAGCCAAAGAAAGAACCCTGATAAAATTCATCTTTGCAATTGGAGCAAAGGTCTTTGTATAGTTTACTCCATACATTTGTGTAAAACCCTTTGCAACCAATTAGGCTTTGTACCTCTCTATCGTATCATTTGCCTTATTTTTTATAGAGAACACTCATTTACATCCAACTAGTTCCTTTCCTTTAGGAAGATCCACCAACTCCTGTGTACCACCTTTATGTAAGGCATTTATCTCTTCATTCATTGCATTTGTCCATTCAAGAACCGATAAAGTCTTTATAACATTCTTGGGAAGGGAGACACTGTTAATGGTTGAAAGGAAAACACGAAATGAGGGTGAGATGTTCTCATAGGACAAGAAATTGACCATGGGATGGTGAGTAGTACATGTGACTTGACACCTTTCCTTTTTGCAATGGGGAGGCACAAATCACAGGTAGAGGTCTCAATGTCAATAGGTTCAGGAATATCAATGGGAGGGATTTGTCTCCTAAGAGTCTGATGGCATTGGTTACACAACTTTAGGGTGTTCCACGACCTTTGAACTCCATTGGCTTTGGCCTTTTTGACATAAAAAAAATACACAGAATGAAGGAGGATCAGGAAGAGGAGGTAAGAGAACTTGTTTCTCCTCAACCTTACTCTCTAGTCTCCCCTTGAGGAGAAACTTGAAAGAAAGGTTCATTCTCAAAGAAGGATACATCCATAGAAGTGAAATATTTCCAGGACACTGGGTCAAAACATCAATATCTCTTTTAAGATGAGGGATAACCAAGAACACACAAGTAATAGCTTTGTGGTCGAGTTTACCATGAGTAGGAGACAAGTTATGGACAAAACAACGACAACCAAAGACACACATGGGTATGGGAAACGATGGAGCTTTAGGGAAGAGAAGTTGATGTGGAGCCTTATATTCCAAACTGGAGAAGGCATGCAATTTATAATGTAGGGAGCAACCATAACAACATTCATCCAAAACCTTTTTGGTACATGCATATGTAAAAGAATCCCCTTTTAAACTTCAAGGAGATGTCGGTTCTTCCTCTTTGCAACCCCATTTTGTTGAGGGGTTTTGAAAAGCGAACTTCGGTGGAGAGAACCACAAGAAGTAAAAAATCAGTAAGATCACCATGGAAATACTCTTCGCATTATCGGACTAGAAAATTTGGATCTTAGTTTGAAACTGCATAAAAACCATGTGCTAAAATCACAAACAAGTTAAGGAACTTCTTCCTTGGAGTGCATAGAGTTGTAGATCCCACCTACAATAAATGGAGGAAGAAGAAAGAGGAAAAGGGAAGAAGGAAGAGTGTAGTTTGATCCTCTCTCTAGTCCCTTCAGATGTTTCTATTATTGGGATTAAATAGGTTTACTCTATCAAGTTCAAGTTTGTTGGCTCACTAGATCAGTATAAAGCTTGTTTTGTGGCTCAGGATTATACATAGGAGTCTGGTATTGATTTTTTTTTTGATAATTGAGGAGTATGGTATTTTTCTCTAGTGGTGAAAATCACTATAGTTCGTGCTCTTTTAGCCCTCTTTATAGTCCACTCCTGGTTTATCTTTCAGTTGAATGTGAAAAATGCATTTCTACATGGACATCTTAAGGAAACAATATATGTGAAACCCCTTTTGAGGTACTGTAGTGATCCTTTTCTTGTTTGCTGGTTGAAGAAATCATTTGATGGGCTAAAACAGGCTCCTCGAGCATGGTTTGAAAAATTCCAAGATATTATTGTTGATGTTTGGTACAATCAGAGTGCTTTTGATCATTCTCTCTTTGTTGACAAAAGGCCTCAAGGTATCACAATTCTCCTCTTGTATGTGGATTATATGTTGTTGATTGGAGATGATGTAGAAGGAATTCAAGACCTCAAGTCTCTTCTTCACAGCTCCTTTCACATGAAGGATTTTAGTCCTCTTACCTATTTATTAGGACTTGAAGTCCAAAGGAGTAATTGGGGATATTTTATTTGCCAACACAAGTATGCATCTGATCTTGTCAAGTTGCCCGACCATACTGATGATATGCAAGTTGAAATTCCCTTGGAGCTGAATGTTAAATTGTCCAAGTTAGAAGGTTCCTTACTGATGCTTCTCTCTATCAACAACTTGTGGGGTCTCTTATCTATCTCACTATGGCTCATCTTGACATATCTTATGCAGTTCAGGTCCAATCAGTTTGTTCTTGTCCATCGGATTATTTGCTATGTTCGTGGCACTTTATCACAAGGACTATTCTTTTCTTCGTGCTCTCCTATCCAATTAAGGGCCTATGCTGATGCAAATTGGGCAGGGTGGTGTTTCTTTTTGGGTGATTCCCTCATCTCATGGGAACGCAGGAAACAACAAACTATTTCTAAGTCATCTATAGAAGCAGAGTATAGGGCAATGTCATCTCTACACCTATCCCTTTCTATGCAGACAACACTAGTGCTATAAAGATTGCTTCCAACCTTGTCTTTCATGAGAGGATAAAGCATATTGAGGTGGATTGCCATTTTATTAGACTGTTTCTTGTTGGTTTTATTTCTCTCCCTCATGACGTCTCAGATATGTAGATTGCAGACATTTTTACTAAGGCCATGACGAGATCTAGACATTTTTTTCTTGTAAGTGAACTAATGCTAATGAATACACATCAGTTTAAGGGGGAGTGTGAAGAGTCTTGATGTTGTGTTGTATTACTATATTCCTTGTTGTTTACTATTCTTTATTTCTTTCTTTGTTTTCTTCTTCTTTGGCCCTATAAGGGCTTTTCTATAATTGTACATACATACACACACACAATAGTAATATATATGGTACATATATAGTCTCTTTGGGGTGGGGTCGATTCATTTAGTGAAAGTGTGAAACACCCTTGATTTCTGGTGTATTCTCTTGTAGAGAACACTGATGTGGACCCAATTGATGTGGTCCCCACTATGTTTGTATGATAGTAGTAGATTGTTAGTTATTTCAGTTTGTTAGCTGGTAGTTTATTTCAGCCTTATGTTATTAGTTTTTTCTTTTTTTTTTGCCATGTAAGCAATAAGGGTAATTCAGCCCTTTTATAGTTATTCGAATATGAATATAAATTATAAGAGTGGGGCGGCTATTGCAAGTCTCTCTCTCTTTTCTGAATTCTCTCTTCGAGTTCTTCTCCTCTCCTCTTTTTCTCTTCTCTTCTTCTTCTCTTCAATCTTTATTTGTTTTTCTCATTAAAACCTAGGACAGATTGTAGTCTTATTCGACTACTTGGTATCAGAGCCAACCTAGGAGTTCTTATGCTAGTCTAATCAGGCTGACTACATGAGAACTTCCTAGGTTTGGAAGTTTTCAGCAGAAAAAGTGAATCGGATGATTCTTGGAGGTTACTGGCAGTGCGCAACTGCTACTAAGGAGATTGTAGAACCTTGGAGAGTTCCAATGATTAGGAAGAATCAGTAGAAGGTTCGAATCCTCAAGATTAGGGTTTTGCATCAGTTAGAAGGTGGCGGCTAGAATTTTTTCATGAAGTAAGTTATTTTCCTTGAGATTGATATTAAAAACGTTGTAGAAACTAGGGTTTCAAGAGAGAGGAAGAAGAGAAGAGAAGAGAAGAGAAGAAGAAGAGGAAGAAGAGAGCAAGTGTCGAGAGGTGTGTGTTATTCACTATTCACACCCTTAAAAGATTACTTTATAATTTGAGAAAATAATAATTACAAGAAGGCCCCTATATGGGTGCCCAAATACTGAGAGAGTATAAGAAAGGAGAAATAAAACCCAAAAACACCCCTGTTTAGCCATTCTCAACACTCCCCCTCAAGCTGAGCATATATGTCAATCATGCCCAGCTTGGCAAGGTTCTTAGCAAACTTTGGATGGTGAACACCTTTAGTGAGGCAATCAACTAGTTGGTCTTCTAACCTTACAAAAGGAAGGCAAATCTCTCCTCTATCAATTCTTTCTCTAATAAAGTGTCTATCCACCTCAATATGCTTTGTATGATCATGTTGGACAGGATTGTGAGCAATATTTATGGCTGCTTGATTGTTACAATATAGTCTCATTGGAACATTTGCTTGGATGTCCATCTCAGTCAATAAGGTCTTCAACTAGAGTAGTTCAGACACTTCATGAGCCATTACTCTGTACTCTGCCTCAACACTAGAACGAGCAACCACAAATTGTTTCTTACTATAGGAAACCACATTGCCTCCAACTAAGGCAAAATAACCAGATGTAGATCTTCTATCATGGATGGACCCTGTCCAATCAGCATCTGTGTAAGCCTTGATCTTTAGATGGTCATGGTTGGAACTTGGAATACAACATCCCTTTGCCAGGGCATCCTTCATATGATGACAAGAGTGATACCAAAATTTTTCCAAAATCAGGGCAAGTCAAACTGGTCTAATTTTATAGACTGCCGTCGGCACTTTTACGGATTACTGACATCATCCGGTGGAGGTCTGACATCAACAGTTCGCCTCTGGGTAGGAGATCAGTAGAGAACAACTCCCAGATCCTTCTACGCACTCTGATAACAAGTTGCAGAAACTAGGGTTTCAAGAGAGAGGAAGAAGAGAAGAGAAGAGAAGAAGAGGAAATAATAATTACAAGAAGGCCCCTATATGGGTGCCCAAATACTGAGAGTATAAGAAAGGAGAAAAAAAACCAAAAACACCTCTATCTAGCCATTCTCAACAAAAAAGATCAGCTTTGTTTATTCTGAGAGGTGCGGCTGGAAAATCTCCTCTTTTCTCCTGTTTTTTTAGGGTTTTAAGAGAAAACCCTAAAGCCCAGGTCTGTTATTGATTCTGGGGAAGTAGTTGGACTTGTTTCATTCAATTTGAGTTTGTTTTTTGCTCTCTGGAAGATCTAGTAGAGCTGTTCCTTGTTTCTAGGTAGCTGCCGAAGCTAAATCCTCCTCCTAGGTCGGCTGTTATCAGTTCCTGGGTGCAGTTTCTCCTGTTACAGTGATTAGAAAAGTGTTTTTTAATTAACTCTTAACCAAGAATGGAGTTTAAGAACCAAGGGGAAGGTGTTTTTGGGGCTGGTGGTTCTGGTAACATGTCTGGGAACACCTTTCAGATTACAACTGTTAGGTTTGATGGATCAAACTACTTAGAATGGGCCCAATCAGCCATGATGGCCATTGGGGCTAGTTGAAAACTAAACTCTTTGTTGGGGGAAGTGAAGGAACCAACCAAGGAGGACCCGACTTATGTCAAATGGGTTCAAGAGAACTATTTTGTGATGACATGGCTGTGCAACTCTATGCAGCCACATATCAGCCGAAACTATTTGTGGGCAAAAACAGCAAAGGAAATATGGGATGTCATGAAAGAGACCTACTCTTAACCTCTTAATGTTGCAGCATCAGCCCTTCGAATCGGCCTTGGCAGCAATTAAAACTATTTTTCGAGGTGATAAGGAGAGGGATATGAAGAAGGAAGACAAGAGGGACCTAGTATGTAAGCATTGCAAGAAATCTAAACATACTAAAGATACCTGTTGGAAGTTGCATCCTCATCTAGTTCCAGTAAAACTCGGGAACAAAAAGGGTAATGCTAATATGGCTGTTAATACTGATTGTGCAACCTCATCGGGCACAAGAGGCACACCACTAGACACCCTAGCTGCTGTCTAGGCTGCTCTAACTCAATTGGAAAGTGAAGTTGCTAATTTAGCTCCATTACCTCAGCCACCATCAGCTCCTCCCACCTCAGCTTTTGCTCATTCAGGTACTCGAGTCTCAGCTTATCATGCTTTAGCTCCAGGTAACACTGAACATTGTTGGGTAATAGACTTAAGTGCATATGACCATATGACTGGCTTGCCTTCACTGTTTACTACCTACCAATTTTCTTCTGGCAGAGACAAAGTGTCCATTACTGATGGTTCCCTTGTTCCCATTTCTGGCAAGCGAGATATCAAGTTGTCTAATGCCATTTCCTTGTCTTCAATTTTGCATATTCCTAAGTAATAATTTGCTTTCAGTTAGTAGCATTACTAAAAACCAGAATTGTTCAATGACTTTTTTCCCTATTGATGTGTTTTTCAGGATTTGGAGACAAGGAAGGTGATTGGGACTGGCCGTGAGACGAATGAAATCTATCTACTTGGAGGGAGCTCTCATTGGGAAGATAGTGAAGCTAGGAGGTCTTTTGTTTCTTAGTCTGTTGGTCAGGTTATGCTTTGGCATAACCAGTTGGGTCATTTATCTTTTTGGTCTTTGAAGAGTTTGTTTGAGTCTGTCTAGATGTCTAGTTTGAGATGTGAAAGTTGTGAGCTTGCAAAGCATTTAGAACAACCTATTCATTGAGTAATAAAAGAAGTGATATTCCTTTTGAAGTTGTGCATACTGATGTTTGGGGACCTTATTGTCACTGCTATGGGGGGGGGGTACAGATATTTCTTGCTGTTTGTTGATGATTATACTCATTTTTCTTGGGTTTACCTTATGCGTCCTCGAGGTGAGGTTCCTGCATTGACCCAGATCTTTCATCAGATGATTTTAACCTAGTTTGGGGTCAAAATCAAAATTTTTAGATTCGATAATGCGAAAGAATACTTTGCAAAACCATTAGCCTCTTATTTGCTTGACCATGGGATTATCCATCAGAGTATTTGTCTTCATACACCACAGCAGAATGGGGTTGTTAAGAGAAAGAATAGACACATATTGGAGGTGGCTAGAAGCATTATGTTTAACTCCAATGTGCCTATATGTTTTTGGGGGGATGCTATTTTTATAACAGTATATCTCATCAATTGAATTCCTTCATGGGCTTGACATGAAACCTCCATTTACCCTTTTATATCCTGATAAAGAGCTTTTACCATTCCTCTTAAAACCTTTGGTTGTACTTGCTTTGTTCAGATTCTTGGCCCTCATCGTTCCAAATTTGATCTAAGGCCTCAAAATGTATTTTCCTTGGTTATTCACAAACTCAAAAGGGATATTCCTGTTATGAACCCACTTCTGGGAGGAGATTTGTCTCTATGGATGTCACTTTCTTTGAGGATGTACTCTATTATCCTAGGCTTTCTCCTCAGGGGGAGAGCAATGAGGTTAGGATTAACTCATCAGAAGTTCCTTTACCTATCCCATTGAGTAAAGAGGGATGTAATGGGGAAGGTTGTCGGAGGTGCCAGGATTTGAGAGTCATCATAGACGATGGAGGCAAGGTGATTTTGACCATCAGCAGTCCAGGCCAGCCCCAGTTCCTTCTACGGATCCAGATCCAGATACTTTCCACTGTTGAGCCCCTACCTTGATTGGATGACCTTGATCTCCCTATTGCAGTCTGTAAAGGCAAACGCCGTTGCACCACATCCACAGCCCACTGTATTTCCCAGCTCTTGTCCTATGATCATCTGTCCCCCTCTTACAAGTCTTTTTTTGCATCCATTGTTGATATTCCCATTCCCAGAACAGTGCATGAAGCCTTGTCAGTTCTTGAGTGGAAGGATGCAATGAAGGTAGAAATGGATGCCCTTATTAGAAACAATACCAGGGAGATAGTTTATCAGCCCAAAGGGAAGAAACCAGTTGGATGTAGATGGGTGTTTACTGCGAAACATAATGCTGATGGTTCCATTGAAAGGTATAAGGCTTGATTAGTTGTAAAGGGATTTACTTAGACATATGGTATCGACTACTTGGAGACTTTTGCACCAGTAGCAAAGATGACCACTATTAGAGTTTTATTATCTCTTGCAGCTAGTTATTCTTGGCCTTGTTTCAGATGGATGTTAAAAATGCCTTCCTCAATAGAGACTTGCAAGAAGAGGTTTACATTCAGTTGCCTCCTTGATTTTATGGTGCAGAAACAGGAAAGAAGGTTTGCCGGCTGAACAAAGCCTTGTATGGAATAAAATAGTCCCTCGGAACTTGCTTTGATATATTCAGACAAGCCCTTGAAAAGTTCGGTTATGTGCAGGCCCAGTCAGACCACGCCTTGTTTATTAAGAAAGTGGATTCTTCTTTAACCTTGCTTGCTGTATATGTGGATGATATTGTAGTGACAGGGAGTGATAACAATGAAATTGAGTCTCTTAAGCAACTCCTTCATCAAGAGTTTGAGGTAAAAGATCTGGGAGAGCTACGATACTTCTTGGGTATTGAGGTAGCTAGGTCCAAGCATGGGATTTTTGTTTCTCAAAGAAAATATGTTCTTTACTTGTTGGAAGAAATTTGAAAGTTGGGTATTACTTATGAGAAGCCCTTTATTAATAGCCGAACAGAGAAGAGAGGAAGGAGAAGAGAAGAGGAAGAGAGGAGAGAAGAGAGAAGAGAGAAGAGAGAAGAGAAGAGAGATTTGGAGTCAACTACTGATCCTAGCGGCGCTAGTTTATATTAATATATATAGGGCGACCATAATTAGAAGGGAAAGGACCCTTATGCCCCTACTTAAGTTACAACATAAAAAACAAAAGAAAAAATTGCTTTAACTAGTCCAAATGGACCCTAACTCAGTAGAATACAAACATAAGAGATAAAACTAACATTCCAACACTCCCCCTCAAGTTGGGACATGGATGTCAATCATGCCCAACTTGTCACACAAATTATTAAGTTGCACATGATGAAGGCCCTTGGTGAAGATGTTTGTAAGTTGTTCCTCTGAACTAACAAGGAGTGCACACTTCTCTGCGCACAAGTTTTTCTCTAATAAAATGCTTGTCCACTTCAATATGTTTTGTTCTATCATGGAGGACTGGGTTAGCAGCAATATTCATAGCAGCTTTGTTGTCATAGTAAAGTGACATGGCTCTGTATTCTGCCTCAGCACTGGATCTAGCCACCACACTTTGCTTCTTACTTCTCCAGGTGACTAGGTTTCCTCCCACCAAGGTACAATACCCACTGGTAGATTTTCTGTCATCGATTGCCCCTGCCCAATCAGCATCTGTATACACCTCTACTTTCAAATGCACATGTTTCTGGAAAAGCAAACCAGCTCCTGGGAACTTCTTGAGGTATCCAAGGATTCTTTCTGCAGCTTCAAAGTGAGTTATCTTGGGATTATGCATGAACTGACTAAGAATACCCACTGCATAGGCAATATTAGGTTTGGTCATAAACAAATATAAGAGTCTCCCTACAAGTCTCTAGAACTTCTTCACATCTTTCAAACACTCCCCCTGACTGTCTCCTAGCTGATGGTTGGGTTCAATGGGTGAATCAATTGGTTTCACTCCCAACTTTCCTGTATCCTCTAATAGATGTAGTACATATTTCCTTTGGGAAATGAAGATGCCCTTTTTTGAACGGGCAACTTCAATTCCAAGAAAATACCGTAAGGGGCCTAGATCTTTCACCTCAAATTGAGTGGCTAGGAGTTTCTGCAGCTTCTGTATTTCAGTCTTCAGTCTTTGGTGATTACCATGTCATCAACGTACACAATTAAAGCTGCAATTTTCCCTTCACCTTTCTTCACAAACAAAGTATGATCTGACTGGCATTGTTTGAATCCCATCTGTTGCACTGCTAAATGAAACCTGCTAAACCAGGCCTGAGGTGATTGCTTCAACCCATATAAAGATTTTTTAAACTTGCACACCTTCTGCTCACTACCTTTGGCATAGAAACCTAGAGGTTGAGTCATGTAAACCTCCTCCTCTAGGTCACCATTCAAGAATGCATTCTTGATATCTAACTGATGAAGTTCCCAGTCAAGGTTAGCTACCAGTGAGAGGAGGATTCTGATTGAATTCATTTTGGCTACTAAAGCAAAGGTCTTTGCATAGTCTACTCCATACACTTGTGTAAACCCTTTGCCCACCAATCTAGCTTTGTATCTTTCTACTGAACCATCAACTCTATGCTTTACTGTGAATACCTACTTGCAACCCACTGGTTCCTTTCCTTCAGGAAGATCCACCAACTCCCCGGTGCCATTTTTGTGTATGGCATTGATTTCTTCCTTCATTACATCTGTCCATTCAGGTTTGGATAAAGCTTCTGCCACATTCTTAGGAACAAAGACACTATCAATAGAGGAAAGGAACGCATGGTACGAAGGTGAAATGTGATCGTAGGAGACAAAGTGAGAGACAAGATGATTAGTAGTACAAGATCTAATGCCCTTTCTCTTAGCAATAGGAACATCAAGATCATTAACAATAGGAGGGTCAATGTTAAAATGTTAAGGCATATCAATGGGAACAAGTGTACCTGGCTGATGAGGATGATCTACTTCTGGAGAGTCCGATGATATTGGTTGCGTAGTTTTAGGTTCCCTGGCTCTTGAACTCTACTAGCTCTTATGGCGGCGAAGAAAGGCACAAAATAGAGAAGGGTCAGGAAGAGGTGGTAGTTGAACCTGAGTGTGTTTCTCCTCAACCCTACTCTCTCCTTGAGGAGAAACCGAGAAGAAAGGTTGACTCTCAAAGAATGATACATCCATGGATACACAGTACTTGCTTGAAGCAGGATCATAGCAACGGTAACCCTTTTGAGATAACAGATAACCAAGAAAAAACACAAGGAGTGGCACAAGGATTGAGTTTACCGTGAGTAGGAGACAAATCATGAACAAAGCAATGACACCCAAAGACATGCATTGAATAGGGGACAGCGGAGCTATAGGAAACAAAAGTTGATGTGGGGCCTTATACTCTAGTAACCGAAATGGCATATAGTTGATATATGCAGCACACATAACAACATCCATCCAAAAACGTTTCAGAACATTCATGTGACATAATAGACCACGGGCTACTTCAAGTAGATGACGATTTTTCCTTTCAGCAACACCGTTTTGTTGAGGTGTCCTAGCACAAGAGCTTCGATGAAGGGATCCACTCGAAGCAAAGAACTCCATGAGATCACTATGGGAGTACTCTTTTGCATTGTTTGACTGGAAAATGTGAATTTCAGTTTGAAATTGAGTGAAAACCATTCGTTGAAAGTCTTTCACAATTTTTGGCACTTCATCTCTAGATCACAGAGGATACACCCACGTATATCTAGAGTAGTCATCGGTCGATGTAATGAAATATTTATATCCAGTCTTAGTAGGTAGAGAAATAGGGCCACAAACATTAGAATAGACAATATGAAAAGGAAATTCAGATCTTTTATTTCTTAAAGGAAAGGAATTTCTACAATGTTTGCTCAATTGGCACGTTTGACACTGCTGTTTACCAACTGACAAAGATTTAAACAAGTCAGGAAACATAAGTTTTAAAGACTCAAATGAAAGGTAACCAAGACGATTATGCCACAAGTAGGCATGACTCTTACTAGAATAACTTAAGGACTCTACAAGACCGACTTTATTCTCCAACATGTAGAGGCCATCCACCATGTTTCCTCTACCAATCGTCTCCCCTGAGGTCAAATCCTGAAACACAGACGAAGAAGGAAAGAATGTCACTGAACAATTCAAGGAATGAGTAATACTGCTAATGGAAAGTAAATTGATAGGTAGTTTAGGAACATACAACACATTAGAGAGGGTAAGTCCAAGAGGAAGGGAGATGGTTCCTTGACCGGCTATGGTGGAAAAAGACCCATCAGCCAGTCTTACCTTAACTCTCCTAGAGAGGAGGTTATATGCCTAAAATAAATTTGACTTACCAGTCATGTGGTTTGAAGCTCCAAAGTCAATTATCCAAGGGGAATCAAATGCATGAGATGACACATTGAAAGTAGTGGCAGTGTTACCTGATGTAGATGCAAAAGATGTAGGAGTAGGGCAAAAATCCATATGGCGAAGTGTCCTTGAAGGGAAGGGAGATCCATCATATGGATGGCCGAACCATGCAGGGTGGCTGGGTGAAATTTGAAAAATTTCTCTTTCTCATTCGGGAATCCTATACCCTGATTTAGAAAAACTGCATTTTTCAAGGTTCGTTCTTGAAACAAACCGGACCAAATTTGAAACCAAGATTAGGGAGAGGAATACCTGATATGGAATCCACGCAAAAAGCTCCTCCCAACGTAGGTGTTCACGCCTAAAGAGGGTACCAAATCGTTCCTCCACTGAAGATGACACAACTTAGGGTGAGGTAGGATCAACAAGTGGATTCTTCAGCAAGAACCCCAATTCTTCAACAAGAATTGTGTAGGGATGTGAGCACAGCTTCAAGATTGTTTCTTCCACCAAGAAACAATATCAAGATCCAATCTTGATCACTCCAAGAGGTGGAGATCGAATAGGGTAGGGCGGCAAGAACAGAGAGAGAAAACTGAATGCAGAAAAGTCAGTAAAACTGTGTGTGTTATTCTAGTTTGCCCTCCTCCTTTATATAGACCTTAAAGAGTTAATCTCCTAATCTGATTAGGAGTTTCTTGATCCAAATCTTTATTTGGATCTGGACTCTTTAAGCGATAAGGCTTATCCCTTATCTTATCTGTAGATTAGGATCAACTTCTCCTAATCCAATTAGAAGTTTCCTAATCCAAATCTTTATTTGGATCTGGACTCTTTAAATGGATAAGAGTTATCCTCTTATCCTTATTTGCTGATCCGTACCCAGATTCGCCCCCTATTTAATTAATCCAATTAACCCAGTTTGAAATGGGCTTTAGGCCCATTAAGCTTTCAGGCTCACTTCCTTTAATGCTGGCTAGCTTGGCTCTCTTTGTATGGCGTGGGACCCTATCATTGATCTCCACATAAGCCACATGGGTTCAGCCTAACCTCTGTTACAAGGCCTGACTGAATTCACTATTGAATATAGTGAACCCGTGAGTCCATTAGTATGGGCTCTTAATGGGCTCAACATTTACACTAAATGGTCCTTGGGTCCAACCATCTTATGAAGGCCCAAGGACTGTGGGCAGATGTGGGATTAGCCCATCAGGTTTATTATCCCTAAATGGTCTTACACTTAACCTCTCAGCCCATAATGATCAAACACTGCTCGACAAGAGAGGACCTCTCCCTCGGTTGCAAGGTACAGTGTTGCACTCTCTACTCACATGGATCCTGGGAATTAAAACCTTTTGCAAACATTTTGTGAAACCATAATATACATGTATATTTCTATATAAATATATTTTGCAAAACAATTCTCGACACGTTTGAAATCAACTGCCGGCAGTTTAGGTTTCCATCAAAGAGAGTGCATTCCCCGATCATTCACTTTGTCCGACAAATGGGCTGATCCTGTCACTATGATTACCCACTCAGGTTTTGACCCCCTCTAAGGATCTCATTGATTGGCATATCAAAGACAGCCCAATCCAACACCTAATGTAGTACCATAATCGAGTCTAGGGGTCAGGTGTAATTTTTCAGTTTTGCTCATCTGTCTCCAAGGTCCAGGGCATAATTGGAAAATGGTCCGATTCAAGGTTTCAAGTAAACTCACACTATATGTGCTTCAGGTCCCACTTTGGCACCTGAGACAAGCCACCCCAACCGACTTGGCAACACATTATTGTTAGCCTTGGCAGGATAAACCTCCCCAGGTCTATTCAACGGCTGTGAAGATTCTAAACTAATACTAGTCTCTTAAGTGTCCAGTTTAAGGGTATTACATAGAAACACACCATAATAACATAAATCAACTATGTACTTTATTCATTTACAATAAATGTCAATAATGTACATCAATCTGATTGGAGCTAAAGGCATACACTGTCTAACAGTCCTACCATATAATTCCAAGTGATTACGAAAGGAGTTGATGATCTCTTCCTTGGGGTTAGAACCAAAGTGTTGCTCCTAGGGTACCATGGGACTAGTCTCTTGAGATTCCACATTTGCTGAGTTATATTTCTTTTGATTTTGTTGGGTTGGTTTCTTACTCGGATCAGACTTCATACTCAATTCTTGAGCCCATTTAGGCTTCCCATGAAGATCCCAACATGTGTCTCTAGTGTGCCTGGACTTTTGACAGTGAGTGCATCAAAGTTTGTCTTTGTCATCCACTCTCTTTTGTGAATCACCCTTTTTAAAAGAACCTCCAACATTTGAACTTGTACCCCCTCGGACAGCTAGTGCAATCGGTTCTCTTTCTGTACAATCCATCACACTTCTTCTGCTCTCTTCAGATTGAATTAGGGCATAAACTTTTTGAATTGAAGGTAGGTTCTTACTTCCTAAGATTTGTACCCTCATGGATTCATATGTAGGATTCAACCCCAAAAGAAAAACAAACACCCATTGCTGGGAAACAAGTGATTTGTGGGCCTTTGCATCCTCATCACACTTCCAATTCACATTTTGATATTGATCCAGTTCTTTCCAAATTGATGTCAGGTTTGAATAGTACACCGAGAGACTCCTCTCCCCTTGCTTGCAATTGGAGGATTCAGCTTGTAATTGATATATCTTTGCATAGGTTTTTTGCTCTGAATAGGTAGATTTTGCTTGTTCCCATATTTTACAATCTGTTTCAGCCCACATAAAAGTCTTCCTTACTTGTGGCAGCATGGAAACCAAGAGCCAAGACATCATCATACTATTTTGTTGGTCCCATTTGTCATGTTTAGCACTACCAGTCTTTTGTTCCTTGACTTTACCATTAATATACCCAAGTTTTCCTCTAGCAGCAATATAAAGTTTAATTCCCCTAGACCATTCAAGATAGTTCAGTCCATCAAAGGGGATTACAGCCATGGGGAAACTCATATCTATCCCCCCACTTATTCCATTTTGACCTCCTGAAATTCCTGAAGTTACAGAATTCTCAGAGGACATGATTCAAACACCTTTCAGAACTTACACACACCTTATGATCCCTCCTATCACCAACAAACAGTCCTAGAAATACACCAAGGATGAAGCTCACATGCACAAACTGCAATCTGGACACAATTTGACCACAAACCAGCTTAGATTGTCCAAAAAAAGCAAGATTTTACGATGATCTCAGTGCTGAACTGACCTATCAGTCACAGTCCACCAACTTCCAAACCACCCAAACACATCGACTGCTAGGAGGGGTCATAAACCAGTATGGTTACACCACAAGAGGTAAAAAATAGGTCATCCACGACCTACAGATCTGAATTCTCAAATATGGGATCACACGATCCATAAAAAAAGAGGTTCGAAGCTCACAGCTTCTCAGAAGACATTTAGCAGTTTGGATTCATATAATTTCTTCTTGGTACACGACCAAGGTAAAAAAAAAATACTAAAAAAAATCTGTACCAGTCGTAGGTCTGTACTTTTGATCTCAGTTGAAGAAGACTGCAGGTTGAAACTTGTTCAATCTGCTCATAGGCTTAGAAAACTGCTTTGGTACCATATTAACAGCCGAACAGAGGAGAAGAGAGGAAGGAGAAGAGAAGAGAAGAGAGAAAAGAAGAGGAAGAGAGGAGAGAAGAGAGAAGAGGAGAGAGATTTGGAGTCAACTACTGATCCTGGTGGCGCCAGTTTATATTAATATATATAGGGCGACCATAATTAGAAGGGAAAGGACCCTTATGCCCCTACTTAATTTACAGCATAAAAAACAAAAGAAAAAACTGCTTTAACTAGTCCAAATGGACCCTAACTCAGCAGAATACAAACATAAGAGATAAAACTAACATTCCAACACCCTTAATGCTGTATTGTGATAATCAGGCTGCTATTAATATCACAATTCGGTATCACGACAGAACTAAGCATATTGAAGTGGACCGGCATTTTATCAGAGAAAGGGTTGCATCTCAAGAAGTATGTCTTCCGTATATCACCTTCGACATGCAGCTTGTAGATGTTCTCACCAAGGCTGTTTCAAGGAAGAAGTTAGAGGCAGACCTATGCAAGTTGGGAATGACAAATATCTATTCCCAACTTGAGGGGGAGTGTAGAGAACACTAATGTGGACCCCACTGATGTGGTCCCCACTGTGTTCATATGACAGTAGTAGACTGTTAGTTATGTTAGTTATTTCAGTTTGTTAGTTGATAGTTTATTTCAGCCTTATGCTATTAGTTTTTTCTTTTAATTTTTTGCCATGTAAGCAATAAGGGTAATTCAACCCTTTTACAGTTATTTGAATATGAATATAAATTATAAGAGTGGGGCGGCTATTGCAAGTCACTCACTCTCTCTTTTCTGAATTATCTCTTCGAGTTCTTCTTCTCCTCTCCTCTTCTTCTCTTCAATCTTTATTTGTTTTTCTCATTAAAACCTAGGATAGATTGTAGTCTTGTTCGACTACTTCTCTCTAGTACAAACTGATTATGTGACACGGGCTCCAGGGTTTTGTGACATGCTCAAATGAATTGTATATGATACCTTGTATACCTTGTAAAGTTTTCTTTCTGTCTAGTTTTTTTGGGTAATATGGTTTTGTTGAATGAATTGTATCTAATACCTTGGTGCAACAATGGGGTTGCTCCATTGCAACCTGGGTGACCAGGGTTCAAATCTTGGAAACAACCTATCTATATGTGCAGGGGTAAGGCTGCATACATCTATTCCTCCCCCGACCCCACATGCCAGGTGCCTTATGCACTGGGCTATATATACATATAGTTTGCAAAGCAATGCTTGGAAAATGGAACTCCTTCACATGAGGGATTTGGTTATTAGTTACATATCACAATTAGGGGTGCACCTTGGGTGGGCCCAACACAAGCTCAAACTAGCCTAGCCAACAATTTACATGGGCTGGACTTGGGCCCAAAAGTCTAGGATTTTTAATTTTTCGGGCTGAGCTCAGGCCTACTCCTTAGGTAGCCTGAATACATGTATAGACACCATTTCTGTATAGACACCATTTCTTATCCCAACTTGAGTCCGGCCCGATCTTATCCCAACTTGAGTCCGAACCCGAATACATGTATAGACACCATTTCTGTATGCATACATGCATATATGCATACTTTTGTAATAAACCATACATGTATGCATACATACCTGCATATACATACATTATCAATTTTTAGTGTGGGCTGATTGGCCAAGCCGAGCTCGACCTGGGTCCAAGCCTAATCCGAGTGCATCAAATTTTAGTGTGGGCAGGTTTCAGGTTGGATAGTTTGGGCTTGGGATCTAGGCCCAAATTTTAGGGTTGGGCTTTGGTTGAGCTAAAAGCCGGCCTAGGGCGCCCAACTTGCACCCCTAGTCACAATCCACTCCATGTTAGCAACTTGTTTAGAGTCTCTTTTCTTGTGGATTTATACTTTTTCAACCTTGGTCAACAGACTGTATTTCTTGTTCTCAAGGTGCTTTAGAACATTATTATTTGTTAATATCTTCCTTTTGTTTTGAACATATTTTGCTTTCCCTCAATTTCTGAGCTTCAGTTTGATATCTATATCATCTTTTGCCGTAGGCTTCCCAAGTTTCTACTGAGCCAAATATTAGAGCTCCCAGTAATAAGTTCGATGATAAAGTTGGTGATGCAAAGTACTCAATTCATTCTCTTGATGAAGTTGCTGGGATGATACACAGTACTATATCTGTATATGAGGTCAAGGTAAATATGGTCTCTATTCTTCTAAAATAACTATAAATGACATATTATTATTTTCTAGTACATTTATGCAAACATTGTGTAATGCATTAACCATTTATGTTCAACTTATGGTAGCTACTGGGTTGCTACCCTGCAGAAGAGATTAACTTTAATGCTGTTTGTATTTATTTAGAAAATTTTGGTTCTTAATTTCTTATATATAATTTTGTAATGTTTGTTATCTGTAATAAACTTGATAGTCTTCCAGGATATTTACAGCATCATAGAAGTTTGAATTTATAAATTATGTGATGGCACACGAGCACATCTACATTGAATGTGCACTTTTTGTTCCTTGTTTGGCATACATGGGCATCTTTGAAAATATGCCAGCTGCCCATACATAATGCCATGGTATAGGCCAACTCATGTCATGCCATGTTATGGAGTGTTGTATGTTGTCAAAAAGTGTTGGGATTTCTAAAATTGTTGTATCTTCCTGCATCTCAGTGCTTTGGATGCAATATCTGAATTTCCTTGAACAAAAGCACCTGGCCTTTTCAATACACTCAAACCTTTCTTCTGAGCCTGGCTTAAATCTTTCCAATCCAGACTGTTTCCAATCAGAGTAGTTTTTCCTGTTCAGTCTTCTCTCCTTTTTTTTTTTGTCAGTAATTGCTCAATTTATTATTTAATAAAAGAATGATAAATCTTTATCAAGTAATGCTGACACTTTCCTTGGCTTCTCTTCCAGGTGATAATGTGAAAATTTTAGCACATTTGTTTTCCTCTCTCCCCACTTTGCTCATCTCCCTCTTACTCTCTCTCTTGCATGTGCATATCCACATACCACTAGGGGTGATCATGGGCTGGGCTGTGGCTGGGCCATTCCTGATTCTGGGCCTATGACTTTTATGCTTAAAGTATTAATATGTAATTTTATATTAATGTCATAATGCTTATAACATTTGTTTTATATGCTATATAATATAAAATAGCATATATACATATACTTAAATAATAAATATATAAATATGTGCAGACCAGGCCAGACCTGAACACAAAACTAGGCCCAAATCCAGAATTTCTAGGCGGGGCCAAGCTGAAAATGATCATCTCTACATACCACTCATTACATATATTAACAAGTCTGTCTGGGAAATAACCTCCAAATAGAACTGATCTTTATTCACTCTTTGTCTTGCCAGCATGTTAGCCTGTATGTTCATGTAAAGGTTGCTGTCATCTCTTTGGCCAGCCTTTTAACCTCCCTTATTGCATGCCTATATAGCCATTGACTTGGGGAGATTACTTTTCCAAAAGAAAATCCAAACACTAGGAGAATGGTTGCAACCTTATAGAGCCTCCCCTAGTGCTCTAATACCATGTAATCATGGTTCAATTCAGCCTAGGTTAGAAAAAGAATGTGCATGAACAGAAACAGAAATGAAAATAGAGAGAAGAGATGAAGAAAGAATGGGAGAAAATAAAAGTAATCTCCCTAGGCAGCCAGATTTCTTATATATTAGTTATCAAGGTGTACAAAGACATTGCTGCCCCTTTGTGGGGGAGTAACTTATCCTGTACAATCCTGTAAAATAACAATTAATATAAAATATAAATTAAAGTGAACAGACCATATCACCCTTAGTCAAAAGACCACTCCTAACAACTTGATTGCATCCATGGATGAAGGGGACCAGGAATTATAGTAATCATTCTTGCTGAGCTGAGGACAAATCTGCCACCTATTGTGAGTTTCAAATGATATCATCAGTGGGGAAAGGCTGGAATGTTTCTAATGTTTTCACCCAATGAGCTACTTACACACGTGGTTTAAAATGTCCATATATTTTCTAATGTTTTCCTGATATATTTCCATATCTATGGGTACCGACATGAAAAATATTTAGTAAAACTGACATATTAGCCGAAGAAAACTACTGGTGCTATGTGGAGTAGAAGAAATAGTATTATACCATAAATTGGCAAAATATTTTAGATGTGTGGAGTAGCAGTGTTATAGCTCGCTTAGTGAACATGATTACCACTTTGAGCCAGCTCGAAATTCTTTTCAAACATGAAGTTTAAATCTTTGTTTTTATTGTATAAGAAATTAATTGGTTCATCTATTAGAACCATTCGTACTTCTATGAGTTTAAATTTTCCTTTTACTTTATCATGTAGCTTTTACTCTCTAAGTTTACAGGACAACATAGCCTTGTTTGATGATTTGGAACAAGATACTAATTTAAAAGGGTCTACCTATAAATCTTTTATCATTACAAAAAATAGCATTCTATATTTTTGCATATTTCACAATGTTTTTACCTTTGTATGGCTTCTGTTTAAAAATCTTGATTGTTCTTTCATTCCAATAAGCTAGCTTCACAAATATGCTCAGTTTTAACTCTTTAACATGTTTTAGAAATGTTTGTACTCATCTGCTTTATATTTTTGTACTCTAACATGTGAATGATAAGTGCCCTTTCTTGACTGGCCATTTATTCTTGTTCTAAATATGCTGTTTTAGTTGTTTTTGGCTGAAGAAATTGATTCAAAACAACTTATTGTGCTATGAAGGTCCTTAA
This sequence comes from Nelumbo nucifera, assembly GCF_055504915.1. Classification (NCBI taxonomy): domain Eukaryota; kingdom Viridiplantae; phylum Streptophyta; class Magnoliopsida; order Proteales; family Nelumbonaceae; genus Nelumbo; species Nelumbo nucifera. The sequence continues at coordinate 90,942,041 of NC_142649.1, forward strand.
TGCATTTCATGATCTTGAAGAATCAAATATTCTATGCCCATACATGAGTGATGCTGTAAAGGAAATATCTAAAACATGCCAAGCTATTGAAGGGAAAGATTCAGCTCCTCCTAGTGCTGGTACTTGTTCATACTACAGTTTATTGTCTCCTCAGGTTTTTTCATTTCTGAGTTTATTTTGGTTTGAGTGTGACAGTTATGTCTTTGCATTCACTCCATCTGCAAATCACAAAGATCTACATATTGAGGCTCTGTTCATGGATGCGGTCAATGACAGAAGCAATATCAAAAGATGAATCATGGGCACTAGTCTCTGTTCTTGAAAGGAATAAATCTCCATACACCATATCTTCCTTGCCTCTAGCATTCCGTGCAATGATATGCTCAGCAATGGATCAGATCAATTCGTAAGTCTTCGAAACTTTCTGTCAAAGTTTATTTTCTTCTAAAGTTTTTGTATGATTTCTGTAGTTTCTGTGTTTTATTTTCGCTTGTGGATGTGCAGATCTGTATTTCAGATGTCCACCTTTCATCAGTATTATTTCCTACTTCCAACTATTTGGGTTGGCATTTTGGATTCCTTCAAATAGCCCTTGATTGAGTAGAATGTTGAAACAGGAGCTCCATATAAGGCTTTGTTAAGTAGGGTTTATTTGGTTCTCAGCCAATAAAATGCCACCATTAAATGATTGATCATGTCTAAATGACAAATACGTTTGGCAATGTGCCATATACTATCTTTTACTTGGCTTTGATCAATGTAACTTTAAGTGGAGGAATACATAAGGTGAGTACATCAAACCCTCCCCAATATAGCAAAAACTGAGACTTAACCCAACTTCCACTCTCCCCCTAATAGTATGCAGGTCCCATTTGAAAAACCAATATCTAATCCCAGGAGTTTATCTTGTCAACTAACATAAAATAGAATAACAAATCAAGAAGAAAATAAGAAGAAATAGAGAAAACACCAAGATTTAACGTGGTTCGGCTCAGTAGCCTACATCCATGGGAAGAGAGGGAAAAAGATCCACTATGAGAACAAGAGATACATGGATGACCTCTCTATAGACTCACAACAAAATGTCCACTCTCACTCAGCCCTAATCCCATAAACCAATGGCTTAAATAAACAAAAGGGGAAATTATATCAGAATTTCACATAGGTCCGTCTTCCTTCCATAAAGCAACCTCCATGAAAATAAGTTTATTGTTGAAGTAGTAGCCATAAAACTTGAGATGTTGAAGGGGCCTCTTAGAAACCAAAGTTGGATGTTAGAAAGTGTAGAGAGAATGGGCCGAATGGCCCATTGATTGTTGTTAAAAGTTGTTAAAAGTATAGTACCGCAGGGGTAATATTGTAACTCTCCTCTTTTTATTCTTTATTTCTATCGCCCTAGTATATATACTAAAAAGCTGGCGCTGCCAGTATCTCTTTTGGTGGGCTTTCCAGTGGATGGACCTATGACCCTATTCTGTAATAACAAAGCAGTCATAAACATTGCTGCTAATCCAGTGCTACATGATAGAATTAAACACATCAAAGTCAACAAACACTTTATTAGAGAAAAGGTCGTCACAGGGGAAGTGTGTACTCCTTGTGTTAGATCTGAAGATCAACTTGCAGACATCTTTACAAAAGAGTTACACCACTCACGACATCATGATCTATGTGACAAATTGGGCATGATTGACATCTATGTCCCAAGTTGAGGGGGAGTGTTAAAAGTTGTTAATTCTCTAAGTATAGTACCGCAGGGGTATTATTGTAACTTTCTTTATTTTTTATTTCTGTTACCCTAGTATATATACTAAAAAGCTGGCGTTGCCAGTATCTCTTTTGGCTCTCGAATCTTTCTTCTTCTCTTCTTCTCTCCTGCATAACAATTGTTTAATATTCTTTTATTTATGTTCTATGCTGATAATGGGCCTTAACTATGTTATGTTTACTTAAAGCTTATTCGCCCAGTTAAGGGGCCTCTCTGTAATTACTGAAAATTAAGATTAATGAAAGGGAATTAGGGTGTAAGAGGAGATTACATTTGAAAATCTCTCTTTGAACCCTATGTTAGGAATCTACCTAACTCGGGGCTCTTCGAGGGGCCAACCTCCTGAATTCTTGGGAAGGGGGGAGAGAGAGAGAGAGAGAGAGAGAGAGAGAGAGAGAGAGAGAGTTTTAATGCTGAAAGAGTCCTCCTCTATTCCTTTTCTGCTCTACTACTTATAATGTTACAATCTTGACTGTTACAGCTGTTATAAGTAGCTGGTTAGTTGAGCTGATGTGGCCTCCTCTTGTAAAACTGACTAACTGCCTTCTGTTGGTCTGTTCCAATAGTCTTGACAATCCAATTGGATGGCAGTTGTTACAAGTGGATGGCAGTTATTACAAGTGGCTGGTTAATTGAGCTGATGTGGCCTTCTCTTGTAAAACTGACTAACTGCCTTCTGTTGGTCTGTTCCAACAGTCTTGGCAATTCCCCCTTCCTTTAGAGCGACCTTGCCCTCAAGGTCTAATGTAGGAAATTTGATTGCAGATTTAAGTAGGAAAATTTGAGTCCATGTGCATGAATATAGGCTGATCTGGGTCTCCTCTTTGCTTTGTCAGTGTTGCAAGACTGATGGGCCTTGGGCCCTTGCATGTCTGCCCTTGTAGATGGACTGTAGAGTTTCCTGATGTGAAGTCCATGGTGAGACGGGCCTAGTCACAGACCATGGGTCCTAGCTGCCTTAACCATTGAATGCCTAGCACCACGTCTGCTCCATTGAGATGGAGAGGATATAGGTCCACCGCAAACTGATGACCCTGAATCTTTAGTGGTAGGCTCATGCAAATGCTATTGCAAGAGAGGCTGTTACCGTTGGCCACATGAACCGTAAAGGCTGTTGTTGGCTGAACCGGAAGTCCCATTTTATCTACCAAGACTTGGGTTATGAAGTTAAGGGAGCTGCCACTGTCTATGAGGATTGACACTTGGCGCCCTAGAATCAGCCCTGCAACTCTCATTGTTTGAGGGGACGCAAGTCCCATAAGGGCTTGTAAGGATATTTCAGGCGTGCCATTGGATTGTATTTCCCAACCTGGGTTAGATTCTCCGCTACTGGTGCTGTTGTCTTCTTCTTTAGCATCTGTTTGGAGGAGAAACGCTTGCTATTTCTTGTAGCGATGGCCTGGCCCAAATTTCTCTTCGCAATTGTAGCAGAGACCTTTGTCTCTACGGGCTTGCATCTCTGCCCAGGTCAGTCGCTTGAAAGGAACCAGTGGGCCTGGGCCCATAACTCCTTCCTCCTTGTCTGGTGCTGTCGTCCTTTCTTGCTCCTTTCTTGCTCCTGGATCCCATGGTTGCTGCACCTTTCTTGCTCGACTGAACTTGTCCTCGTACAGTCTTGCTAGTGCTGCTGCATTGATGAAGTGGGCTTCCCACCAGCGCCTTATTAGTCCATCCTTGGACTCTCACGGCCAGCCTTTCGAACTACATCTGGTATTCTTTTACTGATCCCACCTGCCACAGTTTTGCCAAGTTTTCATCAAGATCTTCGAACCCAGATGATCCAAAACGGACAGTCATGGCGTCCGTGAAGTCTGCCCAGGTTTGACGGGGGTGCCCCCTTCGGTACCATTGAAACCAGAGGATAGCTTCCCCTTCAAGATGCGTAGAAGCTAGAGCTACCCTATCCTGTCTCAGTGTTTCATGGTAATCGAAATACCTTTCTGCTCTGAGAATCCAGGGGGTTGGGTCGCCGCCTGAGAATATGGGGAAGTCGATTTTGGCTATTCGTGTTGTCGCCCCTGTTCTGCGACTGTTTTCATGGCTGCGCTCTTCGGGGCTTCCTCTGTCAATGTTTGTTGCCCCCTACTCCAGTCGAAGGCGGAGAGCAGTGAAGCTTTCCCTCATTTCTTTGAGATCTGAAGACATTCGGTGGATCTCGACCTCCATCTAATCCACTCGGGTGTCTATTGATGTGTTTCTTGTGTTGGTCATGCTGGCTCTGATACCAAATTGTTAGGAACCTGCCTAACTCAGGGCTCTTCGAGGGGCCAACCTCCTGAATTCTTGGGAAGGAGAGAGAGAGAGAGAGAGAGAGAGAGAGAGAGAAAGTTTTAATGCTGAAAGAGTCCTCTTTTCCTTTTCTGCTCTACTACTTATAGTGTTACAATCTTGACTGTTACAGCTGTTATAAGTGGATGGCAGTTGTTACAAGTGGCTGGTTAGTTGAGCTGATGTGGCCTCCTCTTGTAAAACTGACTAACTGCCTTTTGGTGGTCTGTTCCAACTGTCTTGACAATCCAATTGGATGGCAGTTGTTACGAGTGGATGGCAGTTATTACAAGTGGCTGGTTAGTTGAGCTGATGTGGCCTCCTCTTGTAAAACTGACTAACTGACTTCTGTTGGTCTGTTCCAACAGTCTTGATACCCTATCAGCCGCCACCTTCTTCTTCTCTCTTCTTGTTTCTTGTTTCTGCTGTTCTCAATCATCTTTTAGAGTGTTTTTAATTTGTTCGTTAATTTCAGACGACTGTTTTTCTTCTTGGTATCAGAGCGGACTCTCCTTTTTCATTTTTTTCTCTTTTTTCCCATACACAATGTGTATGGAGAACTGAATCGAATGAGTAGTTAAAATTATTTTTCTTTAGCCTAGTTGTTTTCCAGATAGAGGGCAAATGGTCTGAAATTAAATTTTATAAATCTGAATTTTATTTAGAATTGTTCTTTATAATTTTCTTGATTTATGGGTTGTTCGTACAACTGGAGATCGAAATCTTGAATGGCACAGTGAACCTGCGATTTTGCAGATTCTTGATTTATTTATTTATTACATTTGGTCTATAAAATATATATTTTTTTTATTTTATTTTTAGACTGAATGTATAGGATTCGATCTGATGTAATATTAATACAAATTTTGGGTTTCTATTTTATTATTCTTGGATCGAAGATGGCGGTGCAGGAAGGAGATTTCGCAGATGGGGATATTGCAATCTGCGATTTGCAGTTTATGAAACTGCATTCTATGATCTAACCTCTGTTTTGTTGGATGTGATGTGCGAATAGCCCTTTTTGACTGATTCTTGATTTTCTTTGATCAGTATTTAATTTCAGATCATTTTCTTGGATTAAATCTTTAATTAAAAATCAAACCCTAGACTCATTCGAACCAGATTGGTCCAAACTGGTTGGACCAAATCTATGGTTCGATCAAGGCTGATTGTCAGCCCTAATTTCCCACTGATGGGCCTAAGGATTGATATTTAATTAATAGTTTAATTCGACCCAACCTATAAGGCCCAATTTTAATTGTTAAAACTGCTAAAAGCCCACATTTGCAGAAAAGCTTTATGGGCCGAACTGCTTAACCCTAATTCGGCCCATATACCTAGATAATATTAATTGTTAATGTTATGGATTAAAATGGGTTTTAATTATGGGCTTTACAGATATTTAATTGATTGGATCAATTTATCCCTGCATATGATGTATGGATGTGTGATGTGCAACGTTCATGGGCCATAAGTACTTGGCCCATGCAGATATGACAGTGTCTCTTGCGCACACCATGGCTGAATGCACATCATTGCCATGGTGTCCCCAAAGATCATTGGATGATCTCCCTCAGTGGTGGGCCCCACACCTCCCGAAGAGGATACGTGTGGAACCCTGGTTGAATCGGGTTCCAACCAAAATGGTTCCGAATACACCATACGAACTTTGGATCGGAAAGAAACCAAGTGTCAGACACTTGAAGATTTGGGGTTGTCCTGCACACGTTAAAAGAACAAGTGCGAACAAGTTGGAATCCAAGACCAGCCGTTGCCTATTCATAGGCTACCCAAAAGGCTCTGTGGGTTACCTATTCTATGACCCAAGTGAGCAGAAGGTGTTCTACGGTCGAAATGCACAGTTCTTGGAGAATGATGATATCCTGGACTCACATCGTCAAGAAATAGTTCTTGATGAGGAGAGTTCAGGGTCAGTGGGAGGTGTCTCACAAGTTCCAGGTATTGACCAACCTAGAAGATCTACCCGGGTGTCCAGGCCACCAGTCCGTTTTGGCTATGACCAGGATAGTTACCTGGTGGAAGCCTTGACTAGTGAGGAGGATCCCGTGACTTATGCGGAAGCTATGTTGGACATAGATTCCCTGAAGTTGGTAGATGTTATGAGAGTTGAGATGGACTCAATGGAGACCAATGGAGTCTGGACTCTAGTAGATCCGCTCTCCGTGGTAAAAGCAATTGGTTGCAAATGGATCTATAAGAGGAAGAAGGGCCCCGATGGTAAGGTTGAGACCTACAAAGCTCGTTTGATGGCGAAAGGGTATACTCAGAAAGAGGTCATCGATTATGAGGAAACCTTTTCGCCCGTGGCCATGCTTAAATCCATTCGGATCCTGCTAGCTGTAGCAGCATACCATGACTACAAGATTTGGCAAATGGATGTCAAAACTACGTTCCTGAATGGAGATCTTACTGAAGATATCTACATGCAGCAACCGCAAGGTTTCATACCTACAGGTCAGGAACACATGGTATGTAAGTTGAATAGATCCATATATGGACTTAAGCAAGCTTCTTGAAGTTGGAACATCTGGTTTGACTCTACCGTCAAAAAGTTTGACTTTGAGTAGAACCCGGATGAGCCCTGTGTTTACAGGAAGTCCAGTGGGGATAAGGTTATGTTTCTGGTTTTGTATGTAGACGACATTCTACTCATTGGGAATGATGTAGGAATGTTGACTACGGTGAAAGTGTGGCTTTCACAGCAATTCTCCATGAAAGATCTTAGAGAAGCCTCCTATATATTGGGTCTTCGACTCTATAGAGATCGAAGCGGATAATAGGATTATCCCAATCTGCTTACATTGACAAAATTGTTAAGAGGTACAACATGGAGAACTCCAAGAAGGGAAATGTTCCTTTCAGACACGGAGTCACTCTCTCCAAGAAGATGTCTCCCAAGACTTCTGAGGAGATTGAGGGCATGAAGGACGTTCCCTATGCCTCAGCCGTAGGGAGCATCATTTATGCTATGCTATGCACTCGTCCTGACATTACTCAGGCAGTGAGTGTGGTAAGCAGATTCCAGGCCAACCCAGGGCAGGAGCACTGGACCGCTGTGAAAAATATACTTAAGTACCTTCGAAGGACAAAAGAGTTTTGTCTGGTATTCGATGGTAGCTCACTACAGATCCAGGGGTATACTGATGCTGATTTTCAGTCGGATCCAGATGATAGAAAGTCTACATCTGGGTATGTTTTCATGATAGGATCGTGTGTTGTTTGCTGGAAAAGCAGCAAGCAGGGGTCCACAGCAGACTCCACAACTGAAGCCGAAGACATTGCCGCAAGTGAAGCTACCAAGGAAGATGTGTGGATGAAAAAGTTCATTCACGAATTGGGAGTAGTTCCGTCCAGCACATTACCCATCCTGTTGTTGTGTGACAACAATGGAGCCATTGCTCAAGCTAAGGAGCCTCGAGCCCACTCGAAGTCCAAGTACATCGAGAGGAAGTACCACATACTGCGGGAGATTGTTGGTAGAGGGGACGTCCTGATTCAGAGGGTAGCATCAACGGAAAATGTAGCAGACCCATTGACTAAGCCACTGACACAGAAAGTGTTTGAGAAACACGTGGAAAGTATGGGACTCCGACTTATACCAGATTGGACCCAAGTGCAAGTGGGAGCTGTTAGACAATTGTATGCCCTTAGCTCAAATCAGTTTGATGTACTTATGACATTTATTGTAAATGAATGAAGTATATATTTGATTCATGTTCTTGTGGTGTGTTTCTGTGTAATACCCTTAAACTGGACACTTAATGAGATCGTGTTAGTTTAGAATGTTCACAGCCGTTAGATAAGTCCGGGGAGATTTATCCTGCTAAGGCTAACACTGATGTGCCGCCAAGTGTTGGGTTGGTCTATCTCAGCTGCTAGGGTGAGATCCGAGGTACATGCAGTGTAGATTTACTTGAAACCCTGAACCGGACCAGATCTCCAGTATTGCTCTAGACCTTGTGATTAGTGGGAAAAACTGGAAAGTTACACCTGACCCCTAGACTCGATTATGATACTGCACTAGGTGTCGGATTGGGCTGTCTTTGATATGCCAATCAGTGAGATCCTTAGAGGGGGTCAAAACCTGGGTATGTTGGGACAGTCCGAGAATTCATCTGAGTGGGTGATCATAGTGACAGGATCAACCCCTTTGTCAGACAAAGGTAATGATCGGGGATGCACTCTCTCATGGAAACCAAGACTGTCGGTAGCCGATTTCAATCGTTGAGATTTGTTTTGCAAAATATATTTTATATACGGATATAAAAGTCTATATATGTTACGGTTTCAAATTGTTTGCAAAAGGTTTTAATTCCGGGGATCCATGTGAGAAGAGAGTGCAACACTGTTCCTTGTAGCTGAGGGAGATGTCCTCTCTTGTCGGGCAGTGTATGATCATTATGGACTGAGAGGTTAAGTTTAAGACCATTGAGGGTAATACCTGATGGGCTAATCTTGCATCTGCCCATAGTCTCTCGATGATACAAGGTGGCTTGGCCCAGGGACCACTTAGTGTAAGTGTAGGGCCCATAGAGTCCATGTGATGGGCTCAGGGGGGTTCACTGGACTTTCTAGTGAATTCAGCTAGGCCTTGTAACAAAGGTTGGGCCGAACCCTTGTGGCTGATGTGTAGATCAATGCTTGGGTCCCATGCCATACAAGGAAGCCCAACTGGGCAGCAGTTTGGAAGGCTAAGTGAGCACATATACTTATTGGACCTAAAGCCCATTTTGAATTGGGCTGATTTGATCAGTTAAATAAATGGGCGAATCTGATGTTAGATTAACAGATAGGATAGGGTCTTACCCTATCCACTCAGAGAGTCCAGATCTGAATCTGGAGATAAGATAAGGGTCTATCCTTATCTCTTAAAGGGAATTCAGATCCAAATATGATTTGGATCAGCAACTCCTAATGGGATTAGGAGCTGATCCCTTTAAGGTTATAAAAGGAGAAGGGGGCGGAAGCTTTTAGAAGATCATCACATTCAAATTCAGAGAGAGAACATAGCACCCAGTGAGACTGAGCTATTTTCTCCTTGTCGCCTCCTCCTGCCGCCGCCATAACTGCCAGTTTGATATCCTCTTTCAAGCAAGAACGATCAAGATTGGATCTTGATATCAGCCTTTGGAGAAAGGCTGATTTGAAGTTGTGCTCATAGCCTCCGGTGAATTCTTGTGAAGGGTTCGGTTCGTTGGACGAACATTGTTGATTCTACTCCATCCTACACTATGCCATCTTTAGTGGAAGTAGTTTTTGGTTCCTTCCTTGGATGTGAACACCTCCTTTGGGAGATACTGTTTCTCTGTATCAGGTATATCCCTCTCCTGCTTCTGGTTTCAGATCTGGTTTGGTTTATGGTTCAAGATTGATCATTGGAAATGCAGATTTTCTAAAATAAGGAATGTTATTCCCAAATGAGGGGAGAGGAAATTTTTGAAATTTTGCCTAATCTACCTGCAGGGTTCGGCCATCCATATGATGGATTTCTAATCCCTTCAAAATAAAGATGACCTTTTGAGAGCAGGCAACTTTAATCCCAAGGAAATTACGTAAGGGGCCTAGATCTTTCACTTCGAACTAAGTGCCTAAGAATATTTTTAGCCCCTGTATTTCAATCTTGTTATCTCCTGTGATTATTATGTCTTCACAAATAGAGTATGATCTGACTGACATTGTTTGAACCCCATTTGTTGTACAGTTAAGTGATACTTACTAAACCAGGCCCGAGGTGATTGTTTCAATCCATATAATAATTTTTTAACTTGCACACCTTCTGCTCACTACCTTTGGCACAAAATCTTGGAGGCTTAGTCATGTACTTCTCTTTTAGGTCACCATTCAAGAATGCATTTTAATGTCCAATTGGTGAGGCTTCCAATCAAGATAAGTTGCTAGTGAAAGGAGGACTCGGATAAAGTTCATCTTGGCTACTGGAGCAAAAGTCTCTGCATAGTCTACTCCATACACCTGTGTAAAACCTTTTGCCACCAATCTGGCTTTGTACCTTTCTACCGTACCATCAGCTCTATGCTTCACTGTGAACACTCACTTGCAACCCACTAGTTCTTTTCCTTCAAGAAGATCCACCAACTTTCAAGTGCCATTTTTGTACAAGGCATTAATTTCTTCCTTCATTGCATTTGTCCATTTAGGTATAAATAAGGCTTCTACCACATTCTTAGGAACAGAGACACTGCTAATAGAGGAAAGAAATACACAATATGAAGGTGAGATATCATCATAAGACATAAAGTGAGAGATAGGATGATTAGTAGTACAAGATCTAACACCTTTTTCTTAGCAATAGGAACATCAAGATCACCAATAACAGGAGGATCAATATCAAGAGGGCCAAGCATATTAGTGGGAACAAGTGTACCTAGCTACTGAGAATCTGCCTTTGGAGAGTCCGATGATGTTGGCTACATAGTTTTAGGTTCCACGACTCTTGAACCCTACTGATTATTGTGGCGGCGAAGGAAGACACGAAATGGAGGAGGATTAGGAAGAGGAGGTAATTGAACCTGGTGTGTTTCTCCTCAACCCTACTCTCCCCTTGAGGAGAAACCGAGAAAATAGGTTGACTCTCAAAGAAGGATACATCCATGGAGGCAGTACTTGCGTGAAGCAGGACCGTAGCATCGGTAGCCTTTTTGAGATAAAGGGTAACCCAGTGATTTAAAAGGTGCGCCTGAGGCGTGCCTAGGCGCATAGGTGAGACGCATTTCAGGATAAGTGCCTCGCCTGGGTCCTAGGCGCAACCCTTTTGGGCGTGCACCTGGTGCGCCTTGCACCTCATCGAAGCTTCGAGAACCCCCCTATTTGTTAATGTTGTTTATTCATTCATCCTAATAAAATGTTTTCTTAAAAAGCAATTAAAAGTATAAAATCATCATTTTTTGTGTGAGAACTAAGAGTTTAAGACCTAACGTGGACTTGTTTGGGCTTGCCTCGAGAAGCATGGTACAAAGGCGGCTCGTAGAATCAGGAATGTAATATGTTTTACATCACATTAGCTACTTGAAGTAGTGCAATTAAGAAAAAAAAAGATTATGGGTTTTATATGCTTGAAAATGTTTTACGTATTTGATTTTATTTTTATATTCTCATTTGGATATGCTTTACATGTTATATTTATGTATTATAATATTAGATAATAGGTGTTTTAAAACATTTATTTTAAAATTAAAGTTTATATTTTTATTAATATTATGTTTAATAATTTTTTGAAGTTTAGATAATCATCATCTTTTTTTTTATTTTTATTTTTGCGCCTTGCTTAAAAAGGTGCGTGCCTCTCCTTGCGCCTTGTGCCTTAGTTGCAAATTGACTCCTGTGACTTTCTTTGCGCCTTGCGCTTTTAAAACACTAGAGTAACCAAGAAAAACACAAGGGATAGCACGAGGGTCGAGCTTACCACGAGTAGGAGACAGGTCATGAATAAAGCAACAAGATGGTATATGCAACACACATAGCATCATCCATTTAGAAGCGTTTTGGAACATGCATATGGTGTAATAATCCCCGAGCAACTTCGAGAAGATGATTTTTTCTCTCAACAACACCATTTTGCTGGGGTGTCCTAGAAAAAGAGCTCCGATGAAGAGATCCACACGAAGCGAAGAACTCTGTGAGATCACTACGAAGATACTCCTTTGCGCTGTTTAATTGGAATTTATGAATCTCAGTTTGGAATTGAGTAAAAATCATTCGTTGAAAATATTTTACAATGTTTGGCACTTCATCTCTAGATCACATAGGATAAATCCAAGTATATCTAGAGTAGTCATCAATCAAAGTAATGAAACACTTGCTTCCAGTCTCAGAAGGTAGAGTAACAAGCCCCTAAACATCAGAATAAACAATGTGAAAAGGAAATTCAGATCTTTTATTTCTTGAAGGAAAAAACTTCTACAATGTTTACTCCATTGACATGTCTGACATTGTAACTCATGTAATGATAAAGACTTAAATAACTCTGGAAATATAAACTTTAACGACTCAAAAGAAAGATGACCAAGACGACTATGCCATAAGTAGGTGTAACTGAAGGGATGGGAGATTCATCATATGGATGGCCGAACCCTGCAGGAAGGTTGGGCGAAATTTCAAAAAATTTCTCTCTCCCATCCGGGAATCATATTCCCTAATTTAGAAAACTGCATTTTCAAGGTTCGCTCTTGAATCAAAACCGGACCAGATCTGAAACCAAAAGGGAAGAGAGGGATATACTTGATACGAAGTAACAGTAGCTCCCAACGTAGGTGTTCACGCCCAAAGAGAAGACCAAAACCCGCCTCCACTAAAAATGACATAGCGTATGGTGAGGCAGGATCAGTAGGATGGTTCTTCAGCAAGAACCTAAATTCATCAGCAAGAATCGAACAAGGGCTGGTGAGCACGATTTTGAATTGTTTCTTCCAGCAAGAAACAATATCAAGAACCTTTCTTGGTCAGCTCCACAGGTGGAAATCGAACTGGGTAAGGGCAGCAAGAACTGGGGAGAATTCTACAGGTTGTTGAGTGTGTTTAAATCGAGGAATTCGCCCCCTATTTATAGCCTTCTTTGGATCAACCTCTTAATCCAATTAGGAGAGAGTTTCTTGATCCAAATTTGATATTTGGATTTGGACTCTTAAATGGATAAGATTTATCTTATCCTTTAGCTAATCCTGATTAGGTTATAAATCAAAATTTGCCCCCTTTTAATTAATTGACTTAAGCCCAGTTCGAAATGGGCTTTAGGCCCATTAAGTCACATATCTCACGTTCCCTTTAATATGCTGGCTAACGTGGTTCTCTTTGTATGGTGTGGGATCCTAGCATTGATTTATACATCAGCCACATGGGTTCAACCTAGCCTCTGTTACAAGGCTTGGCCGAATTCACTGTAGGACATAGTGAACCCTTGAGTCCATCACCATGGGATCTTAATGGGCCCAACATTTACACTAAATGGTCATTGGGTCCAGCCACCTTATGAAAACCCAAGGACTATGGGCAGATGCAAGATTAGCCCATCAGGTATTACCCTCAATGGTCTTACACTTAACCTCTTAGCCCTTAATGATCAAACACTGCCTGACAAGAGAGGACCTCTCCCTCAGCTGCAAGGTACAGTGTTGCATTCTCTACTCACATGGATCCCGGGAATTAAAACCTTTTGCAAACAATTTGAAACCATAATATATATATATGTGTGTGTGTGTATGTATATCTCTATATAAATATATTTTGCAAAACAAATTTCAAACACATTTGAAATCCACTACCGGCAGTTTAGGTTTCAATAAGAGATAGTGCATTCCCCAATCATTCACTTTGTCCGACAAAGGGGTTGATCCTGTCACTATGATCACCCACTCAGGTAAATTCTCGGACTGTCCCAACATATCCAGGTTTTGACCCTCTCTAAGGATCTCACTGATTGGCATATCAAAGATAGCCCAATCCGACACATAGTGCAGTACCATAATTGAGTGTAGGGGTCAGGTGTAACATTTCAGTTTTGCCCATCTATCTCCAAGGTCCAGGGAAATGATGGAATTTGGTCTGGTTCAGGGTTTCAAGAAAACCTACACTACATGTACCTCAGGTCTCACCCTGGCAGCTGAGACATGCCACCCCAACACTTTGCAGCACACCAGTGTCAGCCTTGGCAGGATAAATCTCCTCAGATCTATCCAACGGCTTTGAAGATTCTAAACTAACACGAGTCTCATAAGTGTTCAGTTTAAGGGTATTACACAGAAACACACCAAATCACATGAATTAGTTATGAACTTTTATTCATTTACAATAAATGTTATCAAGTACATCAATCTGATTGGAGCTAAGGGCATACACTATCTAACAATGACTCTCATTAGAAGAACTCAAAGACTTTGTAGCCACAAGACCGGCCTTGTTCTCCAGCACGTAGAGACCATCCATCACGCTTCCTCTACCAATCGTCTTCCCTGAGGCCAAATCCTAAAATACACAAGAAGGAAAGAAGGAAACTGAACTGTTCAAAGATTGAGTAATACTACTAATGGCAAGTAAATTGGTAGGTAATTTTGGAACATGCAACACATTAGAGAGGATAAGACCAAAAGGAAGAGAGATGGTTCCTTGACCGGCTATGGTGGAGAATGACCCATCAACCAGTCTCACCTTATCTCTCCTAGAGAGATGGTTATATGCCTGAAATAAAGTTGACTTACCGGTCATGTGATTTGAGGTAGTGTTTCTTTTCCTTTCATTCCTTGTCACTTATTTGTTTTTGTTGTAAGGCTCAAGCAACAACAGTTTTTTCTTTTGTCTTTTTGCTTCATTGGACTACACACAAGGGGCATAGCTCACCACTACAAACACCCAGAGACCTTATCACCTTATGCTGTACTTTATTTTTTGTTTAAATTTTATTATAATATTAAAGAAAATATTTATCAATCTTTTTATTATAATATTAAAAACAATATTTCCTTATTCAGAATAATATTCACCTTATGTTGTACTTTTTTGTTATTTATTCAAGGATGATTGAGAATCTAAGGAATGCATCTACAAAGTCAGGTGACATTTTTGAGCAGCTCCAAGAAATTCAAGAATCTGTAAGATTTGCTTTAATGAACTGTTTCCTCAATTTTTCAGGTAATGTGGTTCAGCTACTGTTACTCGTATTTTTTATTTGAACTTCTATGTCTTTTCTTTTAGTACTAATAATGTGGAATTTTGTGATATAACATTATTCAGGTTTTCTAGAGCTGGTTGGAAGTGAACTCACAGAGAATAAGTCAGACCATGAAACTTCAGGTTTAGAAAATGGATTTGCACATGAACCTGATGGGAAAGAGCAAGGTCTTCACCCTGGAAATATTACTGGTGATCCACATCAAAAACTTTTGATAGTCTTGAGTAATATTGGATATTGCAAAGATGAGCTTATTTATGAATTGTACAGCAAATACAGACATATTTGGATGCAGTCAAGGTGTGTCCTCTTGCCCTTTTACTTCTCGGAGCAACTTTTTTTTCTATTTTTTTTGTTTGTTATGTTTCTTTTGGTCAGCAATTTTTTTTTTTATTCATGAAGTAAATATATGTGGGATTAGTACAAATTGATGATCAAATTTTCACCCCCAAAAAACATAACTAATATTACAAAGAGGCCCAATATAGATGCTGCCTTGCAGTCCCTTCTTTGGCTAAAGTATCTGCTAGCCCGTTTGCCTTCCTTCTAATCCACCTGAAATCAGTATTTATATCTTTTACTAATCTTTCAACTCCCCTGAAAATATGTTCAAGAGTCCATGGAATATGTCTATTGCATTTTTCCCAAGAAATAACTACTTTTGAAACCCCTACCACTTACATTTTGCTCAATAACTTTTCCTTCACTGAGTTTGTAATGCAAATTGGCCCTGAACATAGAGCCACCAATTCTACTTTCCAAGTTCCTGATTGTTCCACCTATTCTTGCCAATCCCAAGCTGCCCAAAGAGATGACTGTGCTATTTCCTACCATGGCCTTAGATGTCACCTTGACTACAAAAAGGTGTAGAGAGACTGGGCCGAATGGGTCCTAGTCCTTTAGTATCATTCTTATTAGTTCCTTCTTGTTATGTTTTCTTATTGGGCCTTATTTCTTTATGGGCCTTTAGCTTCTGTTTTTGTTTTTTAAGTTTATTGCTGATGTGGACGCCTACTTAAGGGCCTCCATGTAAATTATGTAACTTAAGTAAGTTTAATAAAAAGATTAGAGTAGGGGAAAGAGGAGATTATTGAACTCCTCCTTTCTTTCTCCTTTCTTCTCCATTTTTCTTTCTTCTTCTTGCTGTCTTCCTCTTCTTCCTTCCTTCTTTCTGCTCTAATCTAAATATTTCTGCTAATTTTATTGGCCTGAATCACATCTTGGTATCAAAGCAGGTCTTCCTTCTTTTTCTCCTTTTTTTTCTTTTTTTTTCCCATACACTTTTTTCTAATCGAAAAGTGTATGGAGAGATAAATTGCTGATCAATCAGAGATCTTGTTTGCCTAGTTGGTAGAGGGTTCGGAGAGTCAGAAGCTGGCCGAAGATTGGCAAGAAAGTGGGACTGCAGAATTTTTTCCCAAAACCCTAGCTGACTAGAGAGTTCCAGTTACGGGTTAAAGAGGCTGTTGGGTGTGGCGCTCAAGGCTTGGAGGGTTCCTTTTTATCTCCAAAAGTGGGCGGCTGCAGTTGGAAGTGGTTTTGATTTCTCTGGTTTAGTGGCTACCTCTTCTCTCTTTCTCCCTGGAGGCTAGGTACGATGAAACCCTAATTTTGGGACTTTTGAGTGTTTGATTGACCTTAGTTAGGTCTATTAAGGTTGAAAATATTGTTTTTTGATTTTCGTTTGATTGATGGAGCAATCTGGAAGTGAGATCAAGCAGATCCCAGTGTCAGGGGTTGGTCCTGTAGATTTCATTTTGACAAGAGTGACTACAATTAAACTTGACGGAACAAATTACCTTGCTTGGGCACAATCTATTAAGATTCATGTTTGTAGTATAGGTAAACTAGGGTTTCTCACGGGTAGTAAGGTGATGCCGGAAGAGAATGATCCTACATATGAGAAATGGATGTAGGATAACTACACAGTTATTGGGTGGTTGGTAAATTCTATGCAGCCCCACATAGGTCAACACTATCTGTGGATGATGTTGAGCAAGAGCAAGTGAAGAGAGGAGAGGAGAAGAGAGAAGAGAGGTGAGTCGAGTGACTGAAAGCCCTCTAGAACATAGGGGGCGAAAAAATGATTTTATTATTTATACTAGTACAGTCGAACAATATAAACAGAGGAGAAATTACAACAGTACCCTTATGGTACTAAACCTGAATACATAAACAACTGTCAACACTCCCCCTCAAGTTGGAGCATAGATATCAATCATGCCCAACTTGTCACAAAGATCATGATGTCTGGAAAGGTTTAAACCCTTTGTAAAGATGTTTGCAAGCTGGTTCTCAGAAGTGACATAGGGGGTATACACTTCGCTTGTGATAACTTTCTCTCTGATAAAATGCTTGTCAACTTCGATGTGCTTTGTTCTATCATGTAGTACCGGATTGGCAACAATGCTTATAGCTGCTTTGTTATCACAAAATAGAGTTATAGGTTTGGTCACTGGGAAACCCAACTCCCCCAACAAATTCTTTATCCACATGCCTTCAGCGACCCCGTGGGCCATAGCACGATATTCAGCTTCAGCACTGGATCTAGCCACCACATTTTGCTTTTTACTCCTCCATGTAACAAGGTTCCTTCCTATAAAGGTGTTGTAGCCACTGGTAGACTTTCTGTCACTTTGGGATCCAGTTCAACTTTCAAATGTCCGTGCTTTTGAAATAAGTAACCAGTACCCAGATACTTCTTTAGATATCGGAGGATTCTCTCTGCTGCTTCAAGATGAGAAGACCTAGGAGCATGCATGAACTGACTGAGGACACCAACAACATATGCAATGTCTGGGCGAGTCATAGAAAGGTATAACAATCTCCCTACAAGCCTCTGAAACTGTTTCACATCCTTGAGAGATTCACCACAGTTGTCACCTAATTTATGGTTGGGGTCAATGGGAGAGTCAACTGGCTTCACCCCCATCTTCCCAATGTCCTGAAGTAAATCTAGGACATTTCCTTTGAGAAATGAAGATACCCTTCTTTGATCGGGCGACTTCAATTCCAAGGAAGTATCTGGCAGGTCCTAGATCCTTCACTTCAAACTGAGTGGCAAGAAAAAGTTTCAATTTCTGAATTTCATCCTCCCAATCACTAGTAACAATTATGTCGTCCACATATACAATTAGAGCAGCAATTTTACCTTCTCCTTTTTTCACAAACAGTGTGTGATCTGATTGACATTGCCTGTATCCTTTCTGTTGAACTACCACATGGAATCTGCTGAACCAATCTCTTGGTGATTGTTTCAGCCCATATAAGGACTTCTTCAACTTGCACACTTTCTGTTCATTGCCTTGGGCTAGAAAACCAGGAGGTTGAATCATGTACACTTCCTCTTCAAGGTCACCATTCAAGAATGCATTCTTGATGTCCAGCTGGTGTAAAACCCAATCCAGATTAGCCGCAAGAGAGAAAAGGACTCTAATGGAATTCATCTTGGCAACGGGGGCAAAAGTTTCTACATAATCAACTCCATACACTTGAGTAAATCCCTTTACCACTAAGCGAGCTTTATACCTTTCCACTGTTCCATCAGCCTTGTGCTTGATTGTGAACACCCATTTACATCCAACTGGAACCTTTCCCTTAGGAAGATCAACAAGTTCCCATGTGCCATTTTTGTGAAGGGCATTAATTTCTTCCCTCATGGCATTTGAACATTTAGGAACTGAAAGAGCTTCTGCCACATTCTTAGGGATAGGGACACTGTCAATAGAGGTAAGGAAAGCGCGGAATGAGGGTGAAATGTTATCATAGGAGAAAAAGTTGGAAAAGGGATGTTTAGTGGTGCACAATCTAACACCCTTCCTGTGAGCAATAGGACGGTCAAGATCATTAGCAGTAGAGGAATCATTTTCAATAGATTCAAGAACATCATTGGGAGCCAAAATACCTGAGTGAGTATGATCCTCCCCCGAGGAGTCTGGTGGCACTGGAGGTACAGCTTCCGGATTCTCTACAGCTCTTGAATTTGGTTGGCCTTTGCGACGACGAGAAAAAACACAAAAAGGTGGAGGGTTAGGGAGAGAGGGAAGCTGAACCAATTTCTCCTCATGCCTACACTCCCCCTGAGGAGAAACAAGATATAAAGGCTCATCTTCAAAGAAAGAAACATCCATGGAGACATAGAATTTACGAGAAACAGGATCAAAACAACGGTATCCCTTTTGAGTGAAGGAGTAACCAAGAAATATGCAAGGGATAGCACGAGAATCCAATTTCCCACGGGTGGGAGACAGATTTTGGACAAAACACTGGCAACCAAAGACACGAGGAGGAATAGAAAGAAGGGGAGCCTTAGGAAAGAGAAGTTGATGTGGGGCTTTGTACTCTAACCGACGAGAGGGCATACGGTTTATAAGGTAAGTGGAACAAAGAACAGCTTCAAGCCAAAACCGTTTGGGAACATTCATATGACGTAGTAAACCCCGTGCCACTTCAAGGAGATGTCGGTTCTTCCGTTCGGCCACACCATTTTGTTGTGGTGTGCGGGCACAAGAGCTACGGTGAAGGGAACCATGCGAAGCAAAAAATTCCGTGAGGTCACTATGAAAAAATTCTTTTGCATTGTCTGATTGAAAAATTTGGATTTCAGTTTGAAATTGAGGGAAGACCATCCGCTGGAAATCTTGAATGATTTTTGGGACTTCTTCCCTGGTTCGCATTGGGTATACCCAAGTATATCTAGAATAATCATCAATGAGGGTAATGAAATACTTGTAGCCACTCTCAGATGGTAAAGTAACAGGGCCCCACACATCAGAATGAACAATGTGAAACGGAGATTCAGATTTACTATTTCTTTGAAGAAAATGAGTTCTACAATGCTTACTCAACTGACACGTTTGACAAGAAAAATCAGAAACAGACATTGACTTAAACAGTTCTGGGAATACAACTTTCAAAGACTCAAAAGACATGACCAAGACGACAATGCCATAAATAGACTTTTTTCTTACAGGACTGACTCATAGACTCTGTAACATGAAGACCAGCCTTATTCTCCAGCATGTAAAGTCCATCAGCCATACGACCCCTACCAATCGTCCTCCCCGAGGCCAGATCCTGAATCACACAATGAAAAGGGAAAAAAGTCACTGAGCAATTCAAGGAATTAGTAACACTACTAACAGAGAACAAATTAATGGGAAAATTTGGAACATGAAGAACATCAGAAAGGGTAAGGCCAAGAGGAAGAGAGAGAGTTCCTTGACCAGCTATGGAAGAGTATGATCCATCGGCTAGTCTCACCTTGTCTCTTCCAGAAAGAGGGTGATAGGTTTGAAAGTAAGAGGACGTACCAGTCATATGTTTTGATGCTCCAGAATCAATGATCCATGGAGAGTCAGGGGTGTGAGAAGCAACATGGAAAGCAGTGGCAGGGTTACCTGACGTGGATGCAAATGAGGTTGAGGGAGGAGCATCCATCTGACGAATTGCTCTACCATAGAGCTCTAAATGGTCACGGAAGGAATTCATAATGTCCTCCCTCGGGTCAGGTCCAGTGAGATGTGTCTGAGTCACAGTAGAAATGGAGGGCTGATTCTCCTGAGTAGCCATGTTGGCCATGTGATGTTTCTTTGTATTTTGCTGCCCGTACTTCTTATTCACCTCTGAACCTTGCTTCTTAGTCAGATCTTGAGCCCATTTTGGTTTCCCATGAAGATCCCAACAAGTATCTTTGGTGTGTCGGGGTTTCTGGCAATGAGTGCACCACCATTTTTCCTTATCTTCTGTTTTTTTCTGGAGATCTTCTTTCCGGGAAGAAGATCCCACACCAGTAGATACACCCCCTTTTGCAACCAACACAACAGCATCCCCACCAGGGCTGTTCATCAAATTTCTCCTGTTTTCTTCAGACTGTACAAGAGCATAGACTTCCTGAACAGATGGGTGATCCTTAGAGCTGAGAATCTGAACCCTGATAGATTCATACATAGGATTCAGACCATGTAAGAATGCAAACACCCTTTGCTGGGAGACAAGTTGTTTGTACTTCTTAGCATCCTCATCACACTTCCAATCCACACTCTGGTAGTGATCCAACTCCTTCCAGACAGATGTTAAGTCAGAGTAATAGACCGATAAACATCTCTCCCCTTGTCTACAAGTAGAAGATGCTGCCTGCAGTTGATAAATTTTGGCATAGTGTCGCAATTCTGAATATGTAGACTTTGCTTGTTCCCAGATTTCATTCGCAGTTTCAGCCCACATGAAATTCTTCCTGATTTGAGGTTGCATGGAAACCAAGAGCCAGGACATACTGTTCTCCTGATTCCATCTATCATATTCAGCACTCCCGGAGGATGGTTCTTTTATCCTCCCATTAATATAGCCTATCTTCCCCCTTGCAGTGATGTATAATTTGATCCCTCTTGACCACTCAAGGTAATTTAAACCATCAAGAGGGACAACAGCCATAGGAAATGATAGGTCGCCCCCACCCATTCCATTCAACATTGAGGAAACTCCAGATGTGGCTGAATCTTCACTGCCCATGATATCTGAATAAAAAATTGAAACAACAACCAAAAGAGTACAGCCGTACAAAGCTATTTCAGAGATAGGTCCTTCTGACCACCGGTTTCACTGAGAGCAAAAAAGAGCACTGCTGTTGCAGTACAAGAACAGGTCCTTCTGACCTACAGTTTCACTGAGAACAAGCAACAACTGAACACTGCTGTTGCAGTACAAGAACAAGTCCTTCTGACCTATAATTTCACTGAGAACAAACAACAAACTGAACACCATTGTTGCAGTACTGAAACAGGTCCTTCTGACCTATGGTTTCACTGAACCAAGTCTGCACACTGCTGTTGCAGTACAAGAACAGGTCTGAATGACCTAACAGTGCTGTTGCACACTGAAACAAGTCTGCACACTGCTGTTTCACACTGCTGTAGGCATGATAGCTAATCAGTCAAGGAGATCAATAGGGTAGCCGAACAGTCAATCAATAAGATTAATATTGAGCAGACAATCAATCGGCTAAACAGACCATCAACAGTCCACAATACCAGCAAAAAAAATGTTTGAATACAGTTACTGTGTTAAGGAATACAATCACTTAACAGTAGGGCAGCCGAACAGTTCATCAAACAGTAGGCAGTCGAACAGACAACAGTAGGGTAGCCGAACAGACAAGGATGATAGTACCTCTTTTAGTTTCAGATGATAGTCCCCCTTATGGTAAACCAGAACTCCTTGACTGTAAACCAGAACTCCTTCTACGAATCTTCAAACAATAGGCAGCCGAACAGAAGATGAGCAATACTTCTTTTGTTTCAGATGATAGCCTTTCTGAAGACAGAACACCCTCTACAAACTGCAAACAATAGTCTCTCTACAGTCGAGTAGACAGGAGGAGCAATTTCTGGGTTGGAAGACAAAACGACTCTGTAACTTTTGGGTCGAACTGATTTCACTAGATTAGGAGTTCGATTGGAGACAGCATTGGATGCAACAGTAGTTAGCTTGACATCACCCTTCAGGCCTGGACGACTTGCTCTGATACCATGTTGAGCAAGAGCAAGTGAAGAGAGGAGAGGAGAAGAGAGAAGAGAGGTGAGTCGAGTGACTGAAAGCCCTCCAGAACATAGGGGCGAAAGAATGATTTTATTATTTATACTAGTACAGTTGAACAATATAAACAAAGGAGAAATTACAACAGTACCCTTATGGTACTAAACCTGAATACATAAACAACTGTCAACAGATGACTTCAGCCAAGGAGATTTGGGATAGTGGTACAGAAACATACTCTCAGAAATTAAATGTTGCAAGGGCCTACAAACTGAAGAATGATGTGAAAGGTTTAAAACAAGGGGAGAAGAGTGTGGTTGTCTACTATTTGATGTTGAAGTCACTATGGCAGGAGATAGATGTTATTGGAAGCATTCGTATGGGAAAGCACCAAAGATGCAGAAATTTTCAGAAAATTTGTGGGAAGAAACAGAGTGTTTGAATTCCTTACAGGACTCAATCCTGAATTTGATATTACAAGGCAAAATATTCTGGCCAAGGATGAAGTGTCACTTGCTCAGGCATACTCTATGGTGAGCAGTAAAGAGAGCAGGAAAAAGGTACAGCTACAGACTCCACCTCCCCTATAACATTTTGCACATGTTGGATTAAAACCAAAGGGGGTAAATGAAGAAAAGGAGGTGATATGTGAATATTGCAAGAAGCTGAAACATACGAAGGACTCTTGTTGGAAACTTCATCCAGATCTTCTTCCAGAAAGGTTTCGAAACAACAACAATTTTAAGAAGGGTGGTCAGTCTAGAAAGCCCAAGAATGCAAATGTTGCTACAGTATCTGAAAGTGAAGAAAAATATGTTGTGGAACAGCTGGCAACAGTGAAGGCAAAATTTGAGAGAGATGGGAAGTTGATACATCACTTGGAGTCTACTGTTGCATCTTCCTCCTCAGGCACCCCCTCTACATTCGCTTTTGCCCATTCAGGTAGTCGTGCTTCTATAAATCATGCTACAGCTTCAGGTAATCGTAGAACTCAGCACTAACCTTTTATTTGTTAGTAGTTTTACAAAATCAATGAACTGTAGCATAACCTTCTTTCCTACTTATTGTGTTTTTTAGTACCTGAAGTCTCAGCGGACGATTGGGAGTAGCCATGAGGCGAATGGGATATACTTGTTGGATGTTTCTGATCAAAGTTCTGGATTACCTAGTTTTGTAGCTTTGGAGTCTGTTTTATCAGAGTCGGTTGACAGAGTCATGATATGTCATTTCAGATTTGGTCATTTGTCTTTTTCTGCTTTGAGTCATTTGTTTCCATAAATGTTTAAGGAGATATCCCTATCAAGTCTTCATTGTGAGTCATGTGAACTTGCAAAACATTGTAGACAATCTTTTTCAGTGAGTAATAAAAGATCTGTTTCTCCTTTCCATATTGTGCACTCTGACGTGTGGGTATCATTTACTTGCTATGGGGGGTTACAAATATTTCATTCTTTCCATTCATGATTTCTCTCATTGCACTTGGATTTACCTCATGAAATCCCGGGATTAAGTACCAAATATTGTACAGAAATTTCATGAACTTATACTTATCCAGTTTAACACTCGGATCAAAATATTCCGATCTGATAATGCAAAGGAATATTTTGAGAAAAGTCTTTCCTCCTACTTTGATACCTTTGGTGTTATTCATCAGAGTTTTTATTCCTACACTCCTCAACAAAATGGAGTGGCGGAAAGGAAGAATAGGCATGTGGTTGAGGTTGCAAGGATCTTCCTTTTTGCTTCCCATGTTCTTGTTAAGTTTTGGAGGGATGTTGTCCTTACAGCTACATACTTGATAAACCGAATGCCTTACCGCGTTTTGGGGTTCAAAACTCCCTTTAGCTTATGCACTTGTTATGTTAATGTTCACAGTCATCAAAGACATAAGTTTGAGCCTAAAGCACACAAGTGTGTCTTTTTGGGATATGCCTCCACGCAGAAGGGATACTTTGTTTTGATCTGGTTCGTAGCACTCGCTTTGTCTCCAGAGATGTCACATTTGATGAGTTTGTTCCTTTCTTTGGTACTTCTCCCGAGGGGGAGCATTCAGAGGAGATGTTTGCATTGTCACCATCTGTTCCTCTTCCAATTCCCGTTGAATCTTCTATGGAATCTCCTCCAATCGAGTCCTTGATTGACTCTTCTTCTCATGTTCCTGCTCCCCCTCTTCCTGCTCATCCTCCCACATTTCCTTCCCATCCTATTATCCAAAGTGGTACCAGAGACAAAGACTCAGAGACATGCAAGTTGTTTCCATGCCTTCAAATGTGCCTCTTGCTCTTCCTATCACTACTGAGGTAACAGGTCAGCCCTCTTCTACCACTTCGGATACCTTCCTGACCTTAATCTCCCTATTGCCCTTCGCGAAGGCAAACAGAAATGTACAGACCAGAGACAAAGACTCAGAGACATGCAAGTTGTTTCCATGCCTTCAGATGTGCCTCTTGCTCTTCCTATCACTACTGAGGTAACAGGTCAGCCCTCTTCTACCACTTCGGATACCTTCCTGACCTTAATCTCCCTATTGCCCTTCGCGAAGGCAAACAGAAATGTACAGCTCATTGTATTTCTAAACACCTATCCTACAACCTTCTTTCCCCTTCCTACTATTCCTTTCTTGCCTCTATTTCCACACATGTGACTCCCAGATCTGTCCCAGAAGCCTTGTCCAAACCAGAATGGAGGGATGCTATGATGGCTGAACTAGATGCTCTGCATAAGAACAATACCTGGGAAATTGTAGATTTGCCTGAGGGAAAGGAACCGTTTGGCTGTAAGTGGGTGTTTACTATTAAGTATCATTCTGATGGTACTGTTGAGATGGCTGTAAGTGGGTGTTCACTATTAAGTCCCAGAAGCCTTGTCCATACTCAAATGTATGGTATTGAATACTTGGAAACTTTTGCCCCAGTAGCCAAGATGACTTCAGTTCTAGTTTTTCTCTCTTTAGCTACATCTTTTGATTGGCCTCTTCATCAGTTTGATGTAAAGAATGCTTTCTTGAACGGGGACCTACATGAAAAGGTTTATATGTCTTTACCGCCAGGGGTGTATGGGAAGGAGATGCAAGGAAAGGTTTGTAAACTGAAGAAGTCCCTTTATGACCTTAAGCAATCTCTTCGACCCTAGTTTGACAGATTTCAGGCTGCTCTTGTTGCTTTTGGGTACACATAGACTCAGTCGAATCATACCTTGTTTGTCAAGAGGAGAGATTCCTTAGTGGCCCTTCTGATTGTCTATGTTGATGACATTGTAGTTACTGGTAACGACACCCAGGAAGTTGTTCATCTCAAAAGTTTTCTTAACACTGAGTTTGAAATTAAAGACTTGGGGAAACTCAAATATTTCTTGGGGATTGAAGTTGCCAGATCTAAGGATGGTCTCTTCATTTCTCAACGGAAGTATGTTCTTGATCTTCTTGCAGATACTAGTAAACTGGGTGCCCGACCTGCTTCTACTCCTATAGACTTAAATCATAAGCTATCAGTTACTGAGGGTGAACCTTTGCCTAATAAGGGAGTGTTCCAGAGACTGGTTGGGAAGTTATTATTACCTTTGTATGACTCGGTTAGATATTTCATATGCAGTTAGTGTAATTAGCCAGTTTATGCATTCTCCTAGAGATACACATTTAGCAATTGTTGAGTGGGTTCTGTGCTACCTAAAAGGGACTCCAGGGAAAAGTATCTTGTTTGCTAAGCATGGACACATGAAGCTGGAAGCATACACTGATGCTGACTGGGCCGGATGTATTGATGATAGCAGGTCCACTTCAGGTTATTATGCTATGATAGCAGGGAACATTGTATCATGGAGGAGTAAGAAACAATCTGTAGTGGCAAGATCCTCAGTTGAAGTGGAGAACAGGGCAATGGCACATGGAGTTTTTGAACTTTTGTGGTTGAGATCACTTTTAGAAGAACTGGGTATAGACTTTGAGAAGCCAATGATGTTATATTGTGACAACCAAGCTGCTATCAACATTGCACATAATCTTGTTCAACATGACAGAACTAAGCACATTGAAGTTGACAGGAATTTTATACGAGAGAGAGTTGCCTCAGGAAAAGTCTGCCTACCATTTGTTGCTTCTGGAGAATAGTTGGTTGATGTTTTGATAAAAGGTGTTCCTAAAGGAAAGCTGGTTCACTATATAAGCAAGCTGGGCATGATTGTTATCTGTGCTCAGCTTGAGGGGGAGTGTAGAGAGACTGGGCAAATGGGCCCTAGTCCTTTAGTGTCATTCTTATTAGTTCCTTCTTGTTATGTTTTCTTATTGGGCTTTCTTTCTTTATGGGCCTTTAGCTTCTGTTTTTGTTTTTTAAGTTTATTGCTGATGTGGACGCCTACTTAAGGGCCTCCTTGTAAACTATGTAACTTAAGTAAGTTTGATAAAAAGATTAGAGTAGGGGAAAGAGGAGATTATCGAACTCCTCCTTTCTTTCTCCTTTCTTCTCCATTTTTCTTTCTTCTTCTTGCTGTCTTCCTCTTCTTCCTTCCTTCTTTCTGCTCTAATCTAAATATTTCTGCTAATAAAGTATCTGCTAGCCCGTTTGCCTTCCTTCTAATCCACCTGAAATCAGCATTTATATCTTTTACTAATCTTTCAACTTCCCTGAAAATATGTTCAAGAGTCCATGGAATATGTCTGTTACATTTTGCCCAAGAAATAACTACTTTTGAAACCCCTACCACTTACATTTTGCCCAATAACTTTTCCTTCACTGAGTTTGTAATGCAAATTGGCCCTGAACATAGAGCCACCAATTTTACTTTCCAAGTTCCTGATTGTTCCACCTATTCTTGCCAATCCCAAGTTGCCTGAAGAGATGCCATCAAAGTTCAATTTTACTTTGTTAGCCTCTTACAGTTTCCACTCTACTCTTAGTTTTTCCTTTTCTCTAGATGACTGCTATTTCCTACCATGGCCTTAGATGTCACCTTGACTACAAAAAGGAACCTCTGGAAAGTGTCCATAAGCAACCAGTTCAGGGATTAGCGAAGACAGCAATGGCAAGACCGGGTCCCCAGCGCAGATATTTCTAACAAAACAATAATACGCTGTTATGAACTCTTATGTAGAGGGATGTCAGTGCAGATTCCTAGCACAAACTATTAACCTCTCTGACATTGTGCATTTATCTGTAAAGTTCACTTCAAAATCCAGTTAGTTTTAGCATCTTATCTGCTGGAAGATTTATGCATTCTCATCTTCAGTCTTTGGTACTGCAGAGAAAAAGATGAAGACAGTGATGTACGAGATTTAGCAATGTGTTTTTCCACACTTGAAGAGAAGGTCCTGGGACAGTATACTTCCGTAAAGGTATTTTTTTTTTCAATTGATTGGAGAAATCCCTGTTTGAGTTTTCTCTTTTTTCCATTTTATTTATTGTTTTATTGGTGGAATCATTTGGTTATGATAACTAGAGCTTGTGGTCAGGGAAACAGTTATTACTGTATCTATGGTTGTGTACAATACCTTGGGATGCTCTTGGTTTAATGACCTTTTCAAGATTTAAAATTTCAACTGAGTTGCAATAAATTCTACTGCTCATTTGCGTTTTGGTATGCCACTAGAAATCCACTTTGCAGTGATACAACTATTATAAAAACGAAGTCAAAGGGGGAAAATACCTCACAATGTGAAATCTCATGGGCTGGAGGTAGGTGCATTGTTCAATCTGAACTGGGTAAAAACATATCTGCTTATTAGATTATGTGACACTGTGCAAGCTGTTTCCAGGGCGTGCAACTTTCTTCATTTCATCTTGTTCTCTAAAAATCCTACTGCAATATTATTACAGGTTTGATTTGGAACATATATTTGGGTTGACATTTAGCGTTTTTTGGATGATGAAAATAGCATTCTATACATTCCACTGAACTAATTTTTAACTGTCCTTAAACTGGTTCAGTGAGCAAAGCATCCTAGGTGCTCATAAATTCAGTTACTTTGGCCTCAGCAACTTTGAATTGTCCATGCACTAGCATTTTATTAATATGCTTTGATCAACATTGTGTTTGGGTGTTGAATATACAGAAGTAGAAGGGGATTCAAGGTGGTAACAGGATGGTTGATAAATTACAAGAATCTCTTTGGGTGTACAGAAATGAAATTAAAAGGATTAAATGGATAATAGCTTTTATGACAGTGAAGGTGTAATAGGTTCAGAGATCAGCTAATTATGTAGCTCATACATTAGCTAAGAAAGGGGTTCCAAGAAATCATCTGTTCTGGGCAAAGTTGTAACATAAACTTGGGGAAAAGGCCAAGGGTTCCATAAAACCAGAATGTAAATTTGTAGAAAAAGTTTATCTTTTAATGAAATTACTGTTATTTATCAAAAAAAAATCTTTGTTTCTGGCTGTTGGGGGACAGTGCTAGGATTGAATTCACAGCCTTGTAATTTTGGTTAAGTTGACCAAATTTATCTACATATAGCTACTCTTTTTTCCATTTGAGGAAAAAAATATTGGGAAATTTTCCTTCAACGTGAATCAATAAAAAAATAATCATCACTTCTGGTGCTTTTTTTTTGTATATTTGTATGTTAGAAATTATCCATGCAGTCAAGAATCCAAAAGATAATGCTTTATTATCTCTTGTGATCAAATAATTTTCATGAATTTTTTGTGCTGCTTTCAATGTGTCTTTCATCAGGAAAATTTGATCAGAACTGCTGCAGTAAACTATCTATTGGATGCTGGAGTTCAATGGAGTGGAGCACCTGCTGTCAAAGTAAAGAATTAGTAGAAGCCTCAATAGTTGGTTTTTTTATCTCTTTCTCTATCCGAAGCCCTGGTTTGGGGCACCTCTTGGTTGACGAGTCTCATGGAATTGTGATATATTTCAGGGTGTGCGAGATGCAGCTGTTGAGTTACTGCACACTCTTGTAACTGTGCATGCAGAGGTACTCACTGCACATTCTTTTGTTTTCCCATAGCCTCATACAGTAATAACTTGATAACTTGGTTTCTCTTGTATGTATGCTCTTAATGTTTATGGTTTTTAGATGAACAGTTAAGCAACAAGCTTTTGTTATTGCAATCTGTTAATAAAGTCTTAGTCAAGGGAGGAGAAGAGAAGAGAAGAGAAGAGAGAAGATAGAAGTTTGTTGGAAAACGTGGGGTTACTGGTGCAGATCTATATTTGGTAGTCGTGTAAAAATAGATTTGTATATATTCCTAGGATTGTGGAAGGATTGATTTAGAAGGTTTTTCTTTCTATTTCTTTCTTTCTATTCTTGTACTTTCTATTTTCTTTTCTTTCTATTTTTCTACTTGCTATTTTCTTTTCTTTCTATTTTTCTACTTTCTATTTTCTTTTCTTTCTATTTTTTCCTTCTTTCTATTTATTGCAACAGCTTACTGTATAAATAGGCCGATTGGCAATAGAATGAAATACATCAGTATTCTACCATTCCAAAACATGGTATCAGAGCTCTAGGTTTGTCAACCTTGAGATTTTTTTCGGCCTTCATTGCCAGTTTTTTGTGTTTTTCTCTTCTGGCCTTCAGTGATCTGTAACCAGAAGTGTTCCTTTATTCTCCTTTATTCCTGCCAGTTCTTCCCTCCTTTATCCTCCTTTCCTGCTGACCTTATTTTTTCCTCCATTAACAATGTCCGACATGACTGCAACAAGTGCTCCCGTCCAAACCGATGAAGGAGCAACAAATTCTCATCCTCACACTGGTGATTTGCAGAATATTCAAACAACATATAGAGTGAATGGCCAGAACTACTTGAAGTGGTCACAACTAGTGCGTACCTATTTGAAGGGAAAAGGAAAAATTAGTCACCTTCTTGGAACAGGGCCAAAGTTGGGCGAGCCAAATTTTTATGCTTGGGACGAAGATGACTCTATGATTATGTCATGGTTGTGGAGTTCAATGACACCCGAGATCAGTGATGCTTGTACGTTTCTTCCCTCTGCAAAGGCTATTTGGGATGCTGTCTGACAAACCTATTCCAAAGCCCATGACGCTGCTCGTGTCTATGAGGTCAAAGTGAAGACAGTGGCGGCCAAACAAGGGAGCAGAAGTGTTACAGAGTATGCAAATCTGCTGCAAAATTTATGGCATGAGCTTGATCATTATCGGGTTCTTGAGACAAAGTGCCCTGATGAAGTTGTGATCTTGAAGAATTTTATTGAAAGAGATAGGGTGTATGATTTTTTGGTCGAACTGAATGCTGAATTTGATCAGGTCCGAATACAAATTCTTGGCAAAGAATAAGTGCCTCCATTGAATGAAGTCATAGCCCTTGTCAGAGCTGAGGAAAGCCGTCGTGGAATCATGCTTGAGCCTAAAGATCCCGAAGGCTCAGCCATGGTGGCAAGGGGAGGAAGTTACAGTGGTCCAAAGGGTGAGAACAATAACAACTTGGCTCGTGACACAACTACCCGTGACTCTAACGATAACCTCTGGTGCACCTATTGCAAGAAGCCCAGACACACAAAAGATCGATGCTGGAAACTTCATGGGAAACCTCCCACATCCAACAAGGAATGGGGAAATCGAGGAGTTTCAAAAGGAGTTCAACAGGCCCATAATGTCTCCACAACCCCGCAGCAAGAACACTCAAATCAGGGACCATTTAATGATGAAGAAATTGAAAGGCTAAGGAGCTTCCTGAAATCCTTGAAACCAGGAAGTGGTTCTACCTCTCTTGCTCTCTCAGGCGAGTCTTTATCTCTAGGATTACATGCCTCGGCTAGTGTTTTTCCATGGATTCTTGATTCTTGAGCTACTGACCACATGACACCCTCTTCACTACATTTTCTCACCTATACGCCTTGTCCTAGTAATAGAAAAATTTTTGTTGCTGATGGTTCTTTCACCACAGTGGCAGGCATTGAGAATATTCAAATTACTCCATCCCTATTGCTTAAAAATGTGCTTCATGTTCCTAAGTTATCCACTAGCCTTATCTCTATACATAAACTCACCCAGGATGTGAACTACAATGTTGTGTTCTTTCCTTCTTACTGTGTATTTCAGGACCAGGTTTTGGGGAAGAAGATTGGACTTGCTAAGGAAAGGGATGGACTCTACTACCTTGAAGCAACCAGCAAACCATCTCACACTGTTATGCATGTCACACACGAGTCATTCTTATCTACCTCCAGTAAAAACAATGTTGTTTTCTTTCCTTCATTTCCTGTTTTAAAAACAATGCTTCCTTCCTTGTTTAAAGGAATTGATGTTGAAACCTTTCATTGTGATGTTTGTGAACTTGCTAAGCACAAAAGGGTTTCTTTCCCAATCAGCAATAAAAGATCTTCAACTCCTTTTTATTTGATTCATTCGGATATATGGGACCCTTCTCAAATTCCCAACATTACTGGTTCTAGATGGTTTGTCACCTTTATTGACGATTGCACTAGGGTCACATGGATCTTTCTTCTTAAGTCTAAATCTGATGTGGGTACCATTCTTCCCAACTTTCATAACATGGTCCAAACTCAGTTTGGTGTGAGAATTAAAAGGTTTCAATCTGATAATGCTACAGATTATTTTAATCAGAATTTGTCCCCATTTTTCTAGAAAGAAGGCATTGTGCATGAATCCTCCTATGTTAACACTCCCCAATAGAATGGGATAGTTGAAAGGAAAAATGGCCATCTTTTGCAAACCACCCGAGCCTCTCTTTCAAAACTGGGTGCCAAAACAACATTGGGGGGAAGTTGTCCTTACTGCTGCATACACCATAAATAGACTACCATCTAAAGTTCTTGACAACCGAAGCCCAATACAAGTCCTTTCTCAATTCTACCCTGATATTCGAACCTCAAATAATCTCACACCAAGAATTTTTGGCTGCACTGCCTTTGTTCATGTCCATAATAAGGGAAAATTGGAATCACGAGCAATCGGGTGTGTCTTCTTGGGATATTCCCCAACCCAGAAAGGTTATAAATGTTATCATCCAGCCACCAGAAAATTCTACACCTCCATCGATGTCACATTTGAGGAGGGACAATCCTTTTTCACTCAACCTTATCTTTAGGGGGAGCCCTCATTAATGGAAGATAAGGCCTCGGGTCTACTCTCCTTAGATGTATTACCCTCCTCACAGTCATCCAATCGTCAAGAATCACATCCCTCTGAGTCACAATCCTTTGAGCCCCACATACCCGAGTCTCAACAAGAGTCAAACAACCCGACCATTGAACCAAATTCAGACACTGTTAACCCCACCAATGATGTGCATGATGATGTGAGATATATGTAGGTTTACTCTAGGAGAAGAAATCCAGATCCTCAACTTGTGCAAGACCAAGATTCAACTCCTAATCCTGGAACTAAGGGATATGCAGAACCTGAACCTGCACCTTCACAATCTGAGTATGACCTACCTATTGCACTGAGAAAAGGAACCAGAGAATGTACCAAACGCCCATTGTACCCTTTAGCCAAATCTGTGTCGTTCCAAAGATTCTCTAAATCCCATAAAAGTTTTCTAGCCAGCCTTAACACCATTCCAATTCCTAATACTCTAGCCGAGGCACTTTCTAATAAGGAGTGGAGAAAATCCATGAGAGTGGAAATGGAGGCACTAGAAAAGAACAACAAATGGGAAGTTGTGGATCTACCAAGAAACAAGAAGATTGTAGGTTGTAAATGGGTGTTCACAATTAAGTACAAATCTGATGGGTCGTTAGAAAGGTACAAAGCACGACTGGTAGCCAAGGGATATACACAGACTTATGGGGTAGATTATCAGGAAACTTTTGCCCCAATAGCTAAAATGAATACAGTAAGGGTGTTGTTGTCTTTGGCTGCTAACTATAATTGGGATTTGCAACAGTTTGATGTAAAGAATGCATTTCTCCATGGTGATCTAGAAGAGGAGATATACATGGACATTCCACCGGGTTTTGGAGAAGTCATTAAGGGGAACAAAGTTTGTAGGTTGAAGAAAGCACTATACAGCCTCAAACAATCTCCAAGAGCATGGTTTGGAAGGTTCACAAAGGTGATGCTTAGTACAGGTTACAAGCAAAGTCAAGGTGACCAAACATTGTTTATCAAACACAGCCTCAGGGGGAGTTACTGCACTATTAGTCTATGTCGACGATATAATCGTTACTGGGAATGATAAAAAGGAGAAGGAAGCATTGAAAAACTGCTTTTCCAGAGAATTTGAGACAAAAGACTTGGGGAGACTAAAGTATTTTCTCGGAATTGAAGTTGCACATTCTAAACAAGGCATCTTTATCTCTCAACAAAAGTATGTTGTTGATCTTTTGAGAGAAACAGGAAATATGGCATGTAAACCAGCTTCCACGCCTATAGATCCCAATCATAAACTTGGAGAAGCTAGCGAGAATGCAAGTGTAGACAAGGAGATGTTCCAAAGACTGGTTGGAAAACTCATTTATCTTGCACATACACAGCCAGATATTGCATACGCTGTAAGTGTAATAATTCAGTTTATGCATAATCCTAAAGAAGTTCATCTGCAGGCTGCTTATCGAATTCTGCACTATTTGAAAGCCAATCCAGGAAAAGGAATTTTATTTAGAAGAAATGGGGGACTGGCTCTTGAAGCATATACAGATGTCAATTATGCAGGATCTCCAGTAGATAGACGGTCCACTTCCGGTTACTGTACCTTCTTGGGAGGAAACGTAGTCACTTGGAGGAGTAAGAAGCAAAATGTAGTGGCTCGGTCAAGTGCAGAGGCAGAATTCAGGGCTATGGCACAAGGAGTGTGTGAATTACTCTGGTTGAAGATAATTTTAGAAGACCTGAAGATTCCACGAGAAGAGCCTATGAAACTATATTGTGATAACAAGTCAGCCATCAATATTGCTCACAATCCTGTTCAACATGACAGGACGAAGCACATCGAAATTGACCAACACTTTATAAAAGAGAAACTGGACAGCAAGTTGATTTGCACTCCCTATGTGTCTACAAAAGGACAATTGGCCGATGTACTTACTAAAGGGCTCAATAGTACAGACTTTCGAAGAATAATAGCCAAGCTGGGAATGGAGGATCTCTATTCACCAGTTTGAGGGGGAGTGTTGGAAAACGTGGGGTTACTGGTGCAGATCTATATTTGGTAGTTGTGTAAAAATAGAATTGTATATATTCCTAGGATTGTGGAAGGATTGATTTAGAAAGTTTTTCTTTCTATTTCTTTCTTTCTATTCTTGTACTCTCTATTTTCTTTTCTTTCTATTTTTCTACTTTCTATTTTCTTTTCTTTCTATTTTTTTCTTCTTTCTATTTATTGCAGCAGCTTACTGTATAAATAGGCCGATTGGCAATAAAATGAAATACATCAGTATTCTACCATTCCAAAACAAAGTTAAACATAGAGAAAGAAATCTCATGTGTAAGTGGTAGTGCCCATTGTACCCTATTATATTGTTAAATAAAAATATTTACAGGGTAGTCCTTGAAGTAAAAGAAATTACAAGAAATCCCCTGCATCATTGACACATTTCAGAAACACTTCTAACAACACTCTCCCTCGAGTTGGGTTATAAATATCATGCATACCCAACTTGTTACATAGCTTTTCATGACAGAGGGTAGACACACCTTTTGTAAAAACATCAGCCACTTGCTCTTTTGATTCAACAAATAGTATACATATTTCACCCCTTTTAACCTTCTCACGAATACAGTGCTTGTCAACTTCAATGTGCTTTGTCCGCTCATGGGGAACTGGATTATGAGCAATAATAATGGCTAACTTGTCACAATATAAAGACATTGGATCTGAATTCCGCATGCCCAACTTTGTAAGAAAATTCTTTAACCACAAAAGTTCAGCCAATCCCTGAGACATGGCCCTATACTTGGCTTCTGCCTTGACTTTGCTACTACAGTCTACTTCTTACTCTTCTAAGTAACCAGATTGCCCCCAACAAATGTGCAATAACTAGTGGTGGACCTTCTATCATCAACAAAACCAGCCCAGTCAGCATTACTATAATCCTCCACTCTAGCATGACCTTGTTTGGTGAAGAGAAAGCCTCTATCAAGGTGTCTCTTCAGAGAATGCAAAACCCTCTCTTCAGCCTTATAGTGAGGCTTTTTAGGTGAGTGCATATACTAACTTAATACACTCACTATAAATGCTATGTTTGGCCGAGTCATGAATAGATACAGTAGCCTCTCAATGAGTCCTTGATAGTTGATACTGTTGAAGATCTAAAAGAGTTTCACCCTCACAATTTCCAAGTTTTTGATTAAGATCCATAAGGTTCACTTTTGGTTTACTCCCCAATTTTCCAATCTCTCAATAAAACAAGAATATGCTTCCTTTGAGAAATAAAGATTCCCTTATTAGATCGAACAACTTCCACACCAAGGAAGTACTTGAGAGGGCCAAGATCCTTCACCTCAAATTGTGAAGCTAGAAATTCTTTCAACCTTTGAATCTCTTCTTCCCAATTTTCGATAATCACAATGTCATCCGCATACACAATCCAAATGGGAACAAGATCTTCCCTTCTTTTTACAAACAATGTGTGGTCAACTTGACATTTGCACAAATCCAACTTGTTGAATTACCTTGTTGAACCTTTCAAACCATGCTCTAGGGGATTGTTTGAACCCATATAATGATTTTTTTAAACAACAAAGTGACAAACTTTCTCCTCACTAACTTGAAGCTGAAATCTAGGGGGTTAAACCATATATACCTCCTCTTCAAGATCAACATTCAGAAAAGCATTCTTCACATCTTGCTAATGAAGGGGCCATGATAAATTTACAACTAAAGATAAAAGAACTCAAATTAAGTTCAGCTTGGCCATTAGTGCAAGGGTTTCATTATAATCCACACTATACATCTGAGAAAACCCTTTAGCTACTAACCTTGCCTTATACCTTTCTATATAATCATTTGTCTGATGCTTTACGATGAACATCCATTTACAACCAATTGACTTCTTTCCCTTTTGAATGTTAACAAGATCTTGTGCATGTTGACAGATGTATTGTATGTACTGTACACAGGTTTAGTGCCTGCAGGGTTTTTTTTGTAATTTTTGTAGACCTCTTGTGTTGTACGGCCACTATAGTATAAATACAAATGCTTCACTCGCATGAAGCAGTTCTTTTGAGGCCTTAAGTCTGCAGCCTCTTCTCTTCTCCTTCTTCTTCTTCCTTCCTTTCTTCTTCTTCTTTTTTTGCTCAACATGGTATTAGAGTGGAACCGACCAGGCCTGGAAAACAACCAGCTGAGGTCTCTCTCCACTGCTGCGTAGAAGCTATAGTCCCGATGCTCGAAGACAAGGAAGAGGAAGCATTCTCTAGTGCTGCGGTTAGTCTCCACTGCCGAGTAGGGTTCTGCTACAAGAAAGCTGATTGTTCAACTTCCTAGCGCAGAAAAGGGTTCTACTACAAGTTTTTTCTTCTTTATCCTCCAGCCCAGGTGTTGGTGACTGGAGTTGCTCGGCTAAGAAGACTGTAGAAAACCATCCCAAATGTACGAAAAAGGGTTCTGGCCTGCAGAGAAGATTGAGTCCATGAGTGTACTGCCTATTCACAGTTCAGGTGACCTAGGTACTGAACTGAAGTTTCCCTGTTTATGGTTCTCTTCTTGCACTATTTCGATGGACTATTAATGTCCTAAAATCTGAGTAGGGACTGCTTGGCTGTTTTTTTCCCCTCCTCCGATTGTGTGTTGCTCTATTCAGCTCTCTAAGGGACTGTTGATGAACCCTAAACCCTAAGTGACTGTTCGGCCGCCCTGGAAAGTGGATATCAGCCAATTAGGTGTGGTGAACCACCACTTGTATTGCTGTTCTTACTGAGAGAGCTTCATGAAAGTTGTAAAACTGTAGGTCATTCAGACCTGGTTACACTGCAAGTGCAGTGTTCGTATATTGTTCTGTGGATTCCTACAAAGTGTAGGTCATACAAACTAGTACTGCAGCTGCAGTGTTTGTGCTTGGTTCTCTGTGAAACCGAAAATCAGCAAGTGCCTAGTTGTGGACTGTAGCAGCTCTGTAAGGCAGTGTGCCTTTGGCTTTTTGTACTTCTAAACCTAGAATCATGAATAGTGAAGATTCAACTACATCCGGAATCTCCACAGTGCTGAATGGAATGAGTGGGAGCAGTGACCTATCCTTCCCTATGGCTGTTGTTCCTCTTGATGGGTTAAATTACCTAGAGTGGTCAAGAGGGATCAAGTTATACATAACTGCAAGGGGAAAAATAGGCTACATAAATGGAAGAATCAAAGAACCGCCTTCTAGAAATGCAGAACATGATAGATGGGATCAGGAGAATAGTATGGTTATGGCATGGCTTTTGATCTCCATGCAACCGCAAATAAGGAAGAACTTCATGTGGGCAAAACTGCAAATGAGATCTGGGAACAGGCAAAGCCAAGATTTATCAATTGCAAGCAGCCTCATCTACTTGTCAACAGGGGGAGAGAAGTTTATCAGTTTATTACTCTGACTTGACCACTGTTTGGAAGGAGTTGGACCATTACCAGAATATTGATTGGAAGTGTGATGAAGATGCAAAATTGTATAAGAAACTTGTCTCACAGCAAAGAGTGTTTGGCTTTTTACATGGTCTCAATCCTATCTATGAATCCATCAGAGTACAAATTCTAAGTTCTAAGGATCTTCCTTCAATCCAGGAGGTCTATGCTCTTGTTCAGTCTGAAGAGAGCAGGAGAAACTTGATGAACAGCACCGGAGGGGATGCAATTGTGTTGGCGGCAAAGGGGCGTACCTCTACTAGTGGTGGACCTTCTTCCAAGAGAGGGGATCTCCAGAAGAAAGCAGAAGATAAGGAAAAATTGTGATGCACTAATTGTCAGAAGCCCCGACACACCAAAGATACTTGTTGGGATCTCCATGGAAAACCAAAGTGGGCTTAGGATCTACCTAAGAAGCAAGGCTCAGATGTAATTAGAAGGCCCGGGCAACAAGGTACCAAGAAACACCACATGGCCAACATGGTTACTTGGGAGAATCAGCCCTCTCGTTGGTTAGAGTACAAAGCCCCACATTAGCTTCTCTTTCCTAAGGCCCCTCTTCTTTCTATCCCTCCTCCTGTTTTTGGTTGTCGGTGCTTTGTCCAAAACCTATCTCCCACCCGAGGGAAATTGGACTCTCGTGCTATCCCGTGCATATTTCTTGGCTAATCATTCTCTCAGAAAGGGTATCGTTGCTTTGATCCTGTTTCTCGAAGATTCTGTGTCTCCATGGATGTTACCTTCTTTGAAGATGAGCCCTTCTTTCCTGTTTCTCCTCAGGGGGAATGTAGACATGAGGAGAAACTGGTTCAACTTCCTCCTCTTCCTAATCCTTCTCCTCCTTCCCCTTCTCCTTCTGATCCTCCACCTTTCCGTGTTTTTTCTTGTCGTCGTAAAGGCCAACCAGGTTCAAGAGCTGTGGAGAATCCAGAAGCTGTACCTCAAGTGCCATCAAATTCCTCGGGGGAAGATCATATTGACTCAGGTAACTTGACTCCCAATGATGGTCCTGACCTCCCTCCCTGTTGCTAATGATCTTGACCTTCCTATTGCCCACAGGAAAGGTGTTAGGTTGTGCACCACTAAACACCCCATTTCCAACTTTGTTTCCTATGAGAACATCTCACCTTCATTTCGTGCCTTCCTTACCTCCATTGACAGTATCTTTATTCCCAAGAATGTGGCAGAAGCTCTCTCAGTACCAGAATGGACAAATGCCATGAAGGAAGAAATTGATGCTCTTCACAAGAATGGCACGTGGGAACTTGTTGATCTCCCTAAGGGAAAGGATCCAATTGGATGTAAATGGGTGTTCACTGTTAAGCATGGGACTGATGGAACCGTGGAGAGGTATAAAGCTCGTTTAGTGGCAAAGGGTTTTACTCAAGTATATGGAGTTGATTATACAGAAACCTTTTCCCTTGTTGCCAAAATGAACTCTATTAGAGTACTTTTCTCTCTTGCTGCCAATCTGAATTGGGATCTACATCAGCTCGACATCAAGAATGCCTTCTTGAATGGTGACCTTGAAGAGGAGGTTTATATGGTTCAACCCCCCGGTTTTCTGGCTCAAGGAAATGAACAGAAAGTGTGCAAGTTAAAGAAGTCTTTATATGGGCTGAAGCAATCACCAAGAGCTTGGTTCAGTAGATTTCATACTGCAGTTCAGCAGAGGGGATACAAGCAATGTCAGTCAGATCACACACTGTTTGTAAAAAGGGGAGAAGGTAAAATGGCTACCCTAATAGTATATGTGGATGACATAATTGTTACTGGTGACTAGAAGGATGAAATTCAAAGTTTGAAGGGCTTCCTTGCCACTTAGTTCGAAGTGAAAGATCTAGGACCTACCAAATACTTCCTTGGAATTGAGGTTGCCCGATCAAAAAAGGGTATCTTCATCTCCCAAAGGAAATATGTCCTAGACTTGCTCAAGGACACTGGAAAGATTGGGGTTAAGCCAGCTGACTCTCCCATTGACCCGAACCATAAGTTAAGTGACAGCCAAGGTGAACCTCTTAAGGATGTGAAGCAATTTCAGAGGCTTGTAGGGAGATTGTTGTACCTCTCTATGAC
The DNA here is from genome assembly GCF_055504915.1 of Nelumbo nucifera. Taxonomy (NCBI): domain Eukaryota; kingdom Viridiplantae; phylum Streptophyta; class Magnoliopsida; order Proteales; family Nelumbonaceae; genus Nelumbo; species Nelumbo nucifera. The sequence continues at coordinate 90,981,850 of NC_142649.1, forward strand.
TCGTCCAGACATAGCATATGTTGTTGGTGTCCTCAGCCAGTTCATGCATGCACCTAGACCCACTCATCTTGAAGCAGCGGAGAGAATACTGTGGTATCTTAAGAAGTTCCCGAGTGCTGGCTTATTTTTCCAGAAACATGGACATTTGAGAGTTGAAATTTACACAGATGCGGATTGGGACCTAGGCCCACTCATCTTGAAGCAGCGGAGAGAATACTGCGGTATCTTAAGAAGTTCCCGGGTGCTGGCTTATTTTTCCAAAAACATGGACATTTGAGAGTTGAAATTTACACAGATGCAAATTGGGCTGGATCTCAAAGTGATAGAAGGTCTACTAGTGGTTACTGCACCTTTGTAGGAGGGAACCTTGTTACTTGGAGGAGTAAGAAGCAAACCGTGGTAGCTAGATCCAGTGTTGAAGTTGAGTACCATGCAATGGCACACGGAGTAGCCGAAGGTATGTGGATAAAGAATTCATTGGAAGAGTTGGGTTTTCCAGTGGACAAACCCATGACTCTACTCTGTGACAACAAGGCAGCTATAAGTATCGTTGCTAACCCGGTACTACATGATAGAACAAAGCACATTGAAGTTGACAAGCACTTTATCAGAGAGAAAATCATCACAGGCGAAGTATGCACTCCATACATCAGCTCTGAAGACCAACTAGCAGACATCTTTACAAAAGGGCTACACCATTCCAGACACCAAGATCTTTGTGACAAGTTGGGCATGATTGATATCTATGCCCCAGCTTGAGGGGGAGTGTTGACAGATGTATTGTATGTACTGTACACAGGTTTAGTGCCCGCAGGGGTACTTTTGTAATTTTTGTAGACCTCTTGTGTTGTACGGCCAGTATAGTATAAATACAAATGCTTCACTCGCATGAAGCAGTTCTTTTTAGGCCTTAAGTCTGCAGCCTCTTCTCTTCTCCTTCTTCCTTCCTTTCTTCTTCTTCTTTTTTTGCTCAACAATTTTTATGAAGGGCATGAATCTCCTTAGGCATAGCATTCTTCCATTCAAATAATTCCAAAGCCTCTACAACACTTTTAGGAATATAGACACTACAAACAGTAGAAACGAGGGCATGGTAACTAGGAGACAATGAAATAGTGAAAGTAAAGTGGATAATTAGGTGCTTAGTACATGACCTTACATCCATACGAAGAGCAATAGGAAGGTTAATATCATTAGGAGAGGATTCAGAAGTACTTGAAGGATGAGTAGGGTGAGGATCTGCTTCATGAGAGTTTGATGGCATTGGAAGTACTTCATTTGATTCCACACTTGTATCCAGTGGCTGATCTAACAACTGACCTTTGTGACAATTATGACTCACATAATCCCAAAGAGGCTGTTGAGATGGAGGAGGCTGCTAGGATGAAGGCTGAGATGGAAAAGGAATAACATGTCTCACCTCACTACTACTCTCCTCCTAAGGTGAAATAGAGAAGAAAGGACGAGACTTAAAAATGGGAAACATCCATAGAAATGTAAACCTTTTTAGATACAGGGTTGTAACATTTATACCCTTTTTGAGTGGAAGGGTAGCCAAGGAAGACACAAGGGATAGCATGAGGGTAGAGCTTACCAGAAGTGGGAGACAGATTTTGCACCCAACACTAACATCCAAAAACACGAATAGGGATGGAGAACAAAGGTGATGAAGGGAAAAGCAACTGATGTGGGGCCTTAAATTGTAATAGTTGTGATGGCATGTGGTTAATTAGGTATGTCGCAGTAAGAACAGCATCAGCCCAAAAACACTTAGGAAGATTCATTTTCAAAAGTAAACTATGAGCCACCTATAGTAAGTGCCTATTCTTTTGCTCTACAACGCCATTTTGTTGAGGTGTGCGAGGACAAGAACTCTAATGTAATACCCCATTATGTTGAAAGTAAACATTGTCATCATTAGTGAAATACTCCTTTGCATTATCTAGGTGAGCAATCTAGGTATCAACATGAAATTGTGTAAACACCATGAGATGGTCATCAATAAAATATCTATAACCACCTTCAGCCGCAACATTGTAAGGGCCCCAAACATCAAAATGCACAATGTGAAAGGGAAAATCAGTTCTTTTATTAATAGAGGGATATGAATTTTTACAATACTTACTCAGTTGGCATCTAGGACACTCTAATGAAGAGAAAGAAACTTAAACAAATGCGAAAACAAGACCTTCACAAAAGGAATGGATAAATGATGAAGACGACAATGCCAGAGTTAAATCTGGTCTTTATTATAATGATCCTTGTGCTGACTCTGACTCAAAAAACTAGTTCCCTTCAAAGAATTTGAACTGACAAAATCCAAAATGTAGAGACCATCTATCATACGTCCTCTACCAATCATCTCCCTGAAACCAAATCCTGGAAAACATAATAATCAAGAAAAAGGTTGCTGAATAATTCAAAGACTGTTATACAACTAATAGAAAGAAGATTTAATGGCATTTTGGGAACATGGTAAGCATCAGATAAACAAAGGCCAATGGGAAGGGAGACAACATCCTGACCCACAATAGAAGACAAGGATCCATCAGCAAATTTAACCTTATTCTTACCAGATAAAACACAATAAGATGAAAAAAGTGAAGGAATACCAGTAATATTAGCTGCATTAGATCTCCTATTCTGCTACCCCTGAATCTTCTTAGGCTTACCATGTAAGTCCCAAGAAAACTCTTTTGTTGACTGGATCTCTTGCAATGATTGCACTTGTGGTGTAATCAGGAGGAAGAAACAGTTCTTCATCTCTTCTTCTCATGTAGTGTGGCAGATTTTATCTGGAAGTTCTTCTCTTTCCTGTTTGGAGAGAATGTATTTATCCCTTCAGTTCCAGCATAGATTTTCTCCAAATGGCCAAAAATCAGAGCAAGAAAGCTAAAATCCTATGGAGTTGCATCCCATTTGCAGTCTGCTGGTCCATTTGGAAAGAAAGAAACAGAAGAGTATTTGAGGACAAAAATAAAAGCATCGAGTGTTTGATAGCAGGAGCGGGTAGTCTGCTTTCAGCTTGGGTTCTCAGCCTTCCAGAGTTTGACCAAGTGAACGAATTTGATCTGTTAGAGAATTTCTGGGGCACTTTGGAGCTGAATCCTTGTAGTTTTGATTTTTTTTCAGTTTGATCTGATCTGTATTTGGTTTGTCAACTTGACAGCCATCATGTTAAGATGTACTGCTTTTTTAAATTTAATAAAATTTCCTCGTATCCTTCAAAAAAAAATATAGTTTGTGGCCCCTGAATCAATGATCCAAGGGGACTGAGAAGGGGAGGATGAAACATGGAGGGCATGGACTTGGTTACTTGAATTCACTACATAAGAAATGGAGGGAGTAATAGATGTTTCCTCCATTAGCCCAAGGATACACCCAAACTGCTCAATCTGATCACACAGTACTCAGAAGACCTTCCTTAGGTACAGATGCCACTAGCTGAACCGGAGAAGTGTTACCCTGAGTTGATAGTTTTTGGTCATCCTGGCTGGGGTGTGGAGGAAGCAATATTAGTTGCATTGGATCCCCTATTCTGCTACCCCTGAATCTTCTTAGGTCATGTAAGTCCCAACAAAACTCTTTTGTTGACTGGATCTCTTGCAATGATTGCACCATAACTTATCCTTGTTACCTCATCCCTTCTTCTGTACCTCACCTTTTTTATTTTCACCCTCAGACAATAAAGCAATCTGCTCCCCCTCAATGGGATTCATAGCTGCCCTCCTAGTTTCTTCATACTGAACTAGAGCAAAATATTCTTCAAGGTTCGAAAGCTCTTTACAACCTAAAATTTGAACCCCAATTGGTTCATACACTGGATTCAGACCTGCCAAGAAAGTAAACACCCTTTCTTGAGAGAATAACTTCCTATATGCTGATGCATCCTAATCACTCTTCCAAACAATAGTCTTGTAATGATCCAACTCCTTCCACATAGAACTAAGAGCTGAGTAATATGCTGCTAGGGACTTTTCACCTTGTTTTTAGGCTGATGACTCAACTTGAAGTTGGTAAATTTGAGCATACTGTTGTTGTTCTTAATAAGTTGACTTTGCTTGGTCTCATATCTCCTTGGCCACTTTACCCCGCATAAAGTTTTTCCTGAGAGCAGGCTAAATTGAAGATGTCAACCAAGACATAATCAGGTATTTCTCTTGTTTCCACTTATCATATTCAACCCCTTCATTTGTAGGCTTCGTAGTCTTCCCAGTTAGGTACCCTAGCTTTCCCCTTGCCCCAACAAACATCTTCACACCCTTAGACCACTCCAAGTAGTTCAATCCATCAAAAGGAACAAGAGACACTGGAAACCCTACGCTGTCCATTCCAGTTCCACATCAGACCCTCTAGAAGAGTTAGTAGCAGTACCCTCTGAAGACATTGCTGGAACACAATACTACTATGTGGACAGCAGCTTCAAGAAACAAGAAACAAGCCCTTCCATCCCACACTGCAACAGTTGATCCAAGAGGAAAAGACAGAAAGACAACACACTTACCAGTAAACTGCAACACCTACGTCATACCCATATTTTCACAGCAGTCTATTCCACAAACACAACCTAGCCAACCTTGCAAAACATCCCTTCAACTTTGAGTTTAGAGCCCAGAAAACAAACAGCAAACAGTTGGCAGGATTCCTTGTAAACTGAGATAAAAACAGGATACTTCCAACACCTTATCAAACCATAACAGACTTGCATCAGCCTCTCATACACAATTCAGATCAATCACGGTAAAAAATCTTCCTTTCAATGATCTGAAGAAGTCTCCTACATGCTGCAATCACTTGAGCAACAAAATAATTGGTCTTACAACCAAGAAATAAGGAGGGAATGGGAGCAGAAAGTGATCAGGTCAGTCCTCTATAGGCTTGGGCTGCTCCAAAATAAAGAGAAGTGCTCAGATGAGGGAAAAAGAAGGAAGAAGAAGAAAAATTAGGGTTTTCTATAACAGATCAATGCTCTGATACCATGTAATCTGTTAAGAAAGCCTTAATGGAGGAAAAGAGAAGAGAAGAGAGAAGCCAAACATAGAGAAAGGAATCTCATGGGCAAGTGGCAGCGCCCACTGTACTCTATCATATTATTAAATAAAATATTTACAGGGTAGTCCCTGAAGTAAAAGAAATTACAAGAAACCCCTGCATCTTTGACACATTTCAAAAACACCTCTCACAACAGTTATGATGTTTTCAAATTGATGGTTAGAATCTAGAAATTCTCATTGATAGTGCCTATGCAAATTAAAAACAATTCTGGATTTTCATTCCTCTCTAAGGGATGATGGGAAGCTCTGCTTCCATGAACTGTGGATTGGCCATTTTATTGATTATGTTACAAGTTGCAAGGCCAATTTGTGGGAAAGTGGAATTGCCCTCCCTGGTGTTGGAGCTCTCTCAACTCTTGCCCAACTATCAACTTGTTTTCTCAAATAAGCATTTACAGCTGTTATAACAACCATGTCAATAATGCACCCCAAGCAGGGCTAGACAAGTGTTGCCTGGGTATTGTAAGCAATAGTTGCCTAGGCTCTTAGCTGACAAGGTATCACAAGCAACTGCAATATGATAATTGTATGTGTACATTGTAGGGAATGGGTTTTCTAGTTGGTTCATTAAGTGAGTTTCCCCAGACAATCCAGGAAACCCCCACACAATAACTTAATTTGGGGCTCATAAGGAGTGTTGTGTTCCTACCACATCTTTTATCAATGGAATGTATTCTATAAAAAAAACATTTTTTATGTGGTCAATATAACACCCTTCCAGGCATTTTTGAAATAAACAACTGAAAAGTTTGGATGGCGACTCTCAGGCAAAACTCATACAGAAGGTGGAATATGGGGCTGAGGTGGAGCAGGGGAGTGTAACAATGTGCATGTGTTTGCGCGTCTCCTTATTTTGTTTATTATATAAAAAAATGAGCTTGTAATATTTTTTGGATTGGTAACCATAAATTTTATTCTTTATGAACTTGTTAAAAAAATTGGACTAGAAATAGATGTTCCAGGCACCACTATTTTAGTTTTAGGCTAGCCTCATTTACCTAAACCCAAATTCCAACCATGTAATGTTGTTGTTTATTTTGCAACAGACATTAGATCATTCTCATTTCCAACACAAATTTTCATAACTTCGTAATTCTTGAGCTATTTTCCCTGAGATTTCAATAATATTGTAGCAATTGGAAAAGATTACTTGGAGCTTGTTTATGTTTGTTATTTGTTCTTTTTACTTGCCATTTTGCCAAGTGTTGTATATTTTGTATTATATTACCACGGTTTGTAATATCACCAATATATTGGAAAATATCTAGGTGTGATATGAAACCATCCTGGAATAATTTTCCCCCCATCTTGCTGATATATCACTAAAATTTTGTTAAAACCATCTAAAATATTTTTTTATTAAAACTAAAAGAAAAAACAAAAAGGTATTGCAAACAGGAGCTAAATCAGCAACATGCATACATACCTTATATAATGATTAAAAGAGAGAAAAGAAAGGGGAGAGTAAGAGAGAGAAGAAGGGGGGGGGAGGGTTGTAGAATGCAAACTAACCTTTCGATCAAGGGACTCAATAATGGATTTTTGCCTTTGATGCATTTTTACTTGTATTAAAGTTGAAAATGCATGGAAAAAAGAGTTCTCAAGCCTTAATTTTATGGCTAACTCCATCCATCAGAGTATCTAAGCAATGTCAAGTCTGTTGGCATCTTATGATGTTGATATGGGTGGGTATGCTAAGCATGTTATTGGAGCATAATGTTTTTTCTTTCTTTCTTTCTTATATTTTTTGGTGTGCCTTGTTTCCTTACTATTATTCTCTCATATGTCATGTTATTGCTATGTGAAAGTGTAGAGGAGATGGGCCGAATGGCCCATAGGCTGTCTTTCTATGTTATGTTTATGTTTTCCTCTGTAATGGGCCTTATTCTAGGCTCATACTCTTATATACTCTGTTTTTGTAATTTCTTGCCCACCCAAGGGCCTCTCTGTAATAATTCAAAGATTAACTTAATAAAATGTTTTAGAGTGTTAGAGGGAGGTTCAGTTCGAACCTCTCACTCTCTAACTCTCATTGTCGCCAGCTCTCTCTCTCTCTCTCTCTCTCTCTCTCATCTTCTTAATCTTCTCTTGTTTGTTTTCTGGTTTTGCATCTAATCTCAAGCAGTTCTATACTTCAAGAGGGTTGTTTTCAACTTGGTATCAGAGCTTGGCGTGACCCTCGTGTGGTTCTAGTCCAGCCGACTACATGAGGACGTTCTAGGGCTGGAAGTTTAAAGTCATTCGCCTAGTTCTTGGAGATCATTGGAGGGTGCCCAAGTCTCTACCCACTTGGAGAATAGTTCGGTGACCAGGAAGAATCAGAGAGAAAGGTGTTCAGCCTGATTTGAAGCTCAAATCAGAGATTCACATACTATAAGTTACCGCAGTTATTGTTGGGTTATTTTCTTTGCTTGGGAGGGCTGTTAAAGTACTCGAAACCCCTCTCCATTCTGCCCTACTATTCGGCTGTTGCTGGATTGATTCAACTCAGAGATTTCTGGGTTATTTTGGGGAGCAGTTTGGCTGTTGTTGGACTGTCAAGTTGATGATACTGGTTTGGACTCAGTGGTATTAGTCTCTATTTCAGCCCAGCCTTTTCTTGGACCTATACGAAATACTATTGAAGTGGTTTCTACTAGTTATCAGTAGGGTGTTAACTACTGCACACAGAGTGTTTGTTAAAAGGCTTCTTAAGGACTGTGGACTGTTATTTCTTCTCTTTGGGACAATGGTTGTTGGGGACCTGGAATACTTTATGTTTGGAGGTCTACTGGTTGCCCCTTGAAGGCTGAAATAGTATTTCTTCTTCTAGAAAGAGTTGTCACCGAGCTTGGCTGTCACAGTTGTCAAGACTGAACTGATTTTGTGAGCTGTGTGGTGTTGCCGATTCAGCTCAAACCAAGTTCATCAAGAATCCCTGCACTTTGAGAAACTTATTAAAACCCTAATTGGAACATTTTCATGATGGACTTCTCAGACCTTGAAAGCAAGAGTGCTGCTGAATATGGGCAGACTTTGGGAACCCCAGCCGATTCTATGTTGGTTGTAACTACAGTTAAACTTGATGGGACCAACTACTTGGCATGGTCACAATCAGTGAAAATCCATATTTGTAGCAGAGGAAAATGGGGGTTTGTTTCTGGGAGCAAGAACACTCCCCCAGAGGACGATCCATCTTATGAGAGATGGATGCAAGAGAACTACACAGTGATTGGGTGGCTTGTGAATTCAATGCAACCACAGATTAGTCAACACTATCTTTGGATGAACTCGGCTAAGGAAATCTGGGATAGTGTTGCAGAAACCTACTCCCAGAAATTGAATGTTGCTAGAGCCTATAAACTGAGGAGTGATGTGAAGAATCTAAGACAGGGGGAGAAATTCCTTGCGGCATACTTCTCAACCCTGAAATCTTTATGGCAAGAGACTAATCTGATAGAGGCTGTAACATGGGATACCCCCAATGATGCTGAAACATACAAGAAATTAGTTGAAAGGAACAGGGTCTTTGAGTTCCTAACTGGGCTGAATCCTGAATATGATATCACAAAGCGGAACATTTTGTCCAAGGAAAGTGTTTCATTGTCGCAAGCATATGCTTTGGTCAGCAGTGAAGAGAGTAGAAAACAAGTACAGGTTCAAGGAGTTGGCATCAATGATCATTTTGCAAATATGGGGGTTAAACCCAAAGGGGTTATAGGGGCTCCCAGTGGCACAGGAAAGGAGGTGGTCTGTGAATATTGCAAGAAGCCGAAACACACCAAGGACAAGTGCTAGAAATTGCATCCCAGTCTTGTCCCTGTTCGGTTTCAGAAGAAAAATGATAGTAGAAAGATAGGGAGTGCAAATGCAGCCATGGGTACAGATACAGAAGTTGAGTCAGCCTGTGCACAGTTGGCAGCCATGAAAGCTGAGTATGAGAAGTTTGGAAAGATGATCAGCCATCTTGAAGGTGTAACTTCATCATCCAACCCTTCTGGAAATTCAGCCACCACCGCATTTGCTCACTCAGGTATAAGAGCTTCTATTAACCATGCATCCACCTCAGGTAATCCTAAGACCCCTTGGATCATAGACTCAGGTGCTTCTGATCACATGACCAACCTTTTCACTCTGTTTGTTTCGTATGATTTGCTTCCTAGTCGAGACAAAATCACCTTAGCTGATGATTCTCTTGCCTCTATTTCTGGCAAGGGAACTGTCAAGGCTACAGACTCCTTACTCTTATCTTCCACACTTCATGTACCTAAATTAAATACCAATTTATTATCTGTAAGTAGCTTGACCAAGTCATTGAATTGTTGTGTAACCTTTTTCCCTTCTCACTGTGTGTTTCAGGACCTGGAGTCTCGGAAGGTGATTGGGAGTGGCCATGAAGCGAATGGAATATACTTGCTCGACACTCCTGGCCAATGCTTTGATCATCCCAAGAATGTTGCCTTTGGTTCTACTTCTTTAGAGTCTGTCAGTCGAATTATGTTGAGTCATTGTCGATTGGGTCATTTACCTTTTTCTGCTTTAAGTCATTTACTTCCCGAATTGTTTAAGGGAGTCAGTGTGTCCAGTCTCAATTGTGAGTCATGTCAGTTGTCAAAGCATTGTAGAAACAATGACCCTGTGAGCAATAAAAGATCTTCTTTTCCTTTTCATATTGTGCACTCTGATGTGTGGGGGCCTTACCACTTATCTTCTATGGGGGGCTACAGATATTTCATCCTGTTTATTGATGACTTTTCTATATTCACTTGGATATACCTAATGAAATCCCATGATGAAGTCCCAAGACTTGTGAGGCAATTTCATGAGCTTGTTTTAACTCAAAATGGAGCTGTTGAACGGAAAAATAGACATATTGTTGAAATTGCAAGGAGCCTTCTGTTTGCCTCACATGTTCCCACAAGATTTTGGGGTGGTGCTATTCTTACTGCTACCTATCTCATAAACCGTATGCCATCCAGGGTTTTAGGGTTTAAATCCCCCTTCAATCTTCTTCATCCAGACAAGGATCTCTTCCCGATTCCTCTTCGTGTGTTTGGCTGTACCTGTTATGTTCACATTCCAAGTGCCCAGAGACATAAGTTTGAACCAAAAGCCCACAAATGCATCTTCCTTGGTTACTCCCCCACACAAAAGGGTTATTGTTGTTTTGATCCAAAGACTGGCACTCGACATGTCTCTATGGATGTTACCTTTGATGAGCTTTCTCCTTTTTATGGTTCCTCTCAAGAAGGACATTGTCAACAGGGGGAGAGTCTGTCACAAGTATTTGCTCTTCCTCTTCTTGTCCCAGTTGAGTCACTTGACAAGCCTGTATCCTCACCAAATGAATCAAAGGAGGATCAGCCACTTCATTCCTCTTGCCCTAGTGCCTCTATTTCTTTACCTCCTCGTCCTACCCATAATCCCAAAATGTATCAAAGGCAAAGATCAAGGAATGAGCAAGTTGTTTCCCTTACAACAAATGAGACTCATACATTCCCAATCACAGATGAGATAACAGGTACTGCTTCAGCCTCTTTGGATCCATCTTTCTCAAATCTTGATGTCCCCATTGCTATTAGGAAAGGAAAGCGGAAGTGCACTGCGCACTGCATTTCCAAACACCTTTCTTATGATCTACTTTCTCCTTCATACTTTGCCTACCTCTCTTCAGTTGCTTCTAACTCTATTCCTAGGTTTGTGTCAGAAGCTCTTGGGATTCCAGAATGGAGAGATGCCATGAAGTCTAAAATGGATGCTCTACACAAAAATGATACTTGGGAGGTGGTGGATTTGCCTGAAGGGAAGGATCCAGTTGGGTGCAAGTGGGTCTTTACCATTAAAGACAGGGCTGATGGGATTATTGAGAGGTACAAGGCCAGACTTGTTGCAAAAGGCTACACACAGACATATGGGATTGACTACCTGGAGACCTTTGCCCCTGTTGCCAAGATGACATCTGTGAGGGTTCTCTTATCTTTGGCAGCTCACTTTGATTGGCCTCTTTATCAGTTGGATGTAAAGAATGCATTTCTGAATGGTGACTTACATGAGGAGGTCTACATGTGTCTCCCTCCAGGAATGTATGGGAAAGATATGCAAGGAAAGGTATGCAAATTGAAGAAATCACTTTATGGCCTCAAACAGTCTCCTAGAGCCTGGTTTGAGAAATTTAGAGCTGCACTTGTTAAATTCGGCTATGTTCAGACACAGTTAGATCATTCTCTCTTTGTGAAGAAAAGTGGATCTCTAGTAGTGTATCTCATTGTGTATGTTGATGACATTATAGTGACTGGTGATGATGCCTCAGGCATTCGGGCCCTTAAGTCTTTCCTCCGTACAGAATTTGAGATTAAGGATCTGGGGGAGTTGAGATACTTCCTTGGCATAGAAGTTGCTAGATCTAAGGATGGGATTCTTATTTCCCAGAGGAAATATGTCCTTGATTTGTTGTCTGAAACTGGAAAAATGGGTGCTAGACCAGCTGCAACTCCCATTGATACGAATCACAAACTTTCAGCTTCGGATGGAACATTGTTGGAAGACAAAGGGGTCTTTCAGAGACTTCTTGGGAAGCTCCTGTACCTGTGCTTGACTCGGCCAGATATTGCGTATGCTGTCAGTTGTATTAGCCAGTTCATTCATGCTCCTAGAGATACTCATATGGTAGCAGCAGAACAAATTTTGTGCTATCTGAAAGGCTCTCTAGGAAAAGGAATTCTATTTACCAGGCATGGTCATCTGAAACTTGAAGCCTATACTGATGCTGATTGGGTTGGAAATATTGATGATAGAAGATCTACTTCAGGGTATTGCAGTCTGGTGGCTGGTAATGTTGTCTCTTGGAGGAGTAAGAAACAATCAGTTGTGGCTCGATCCTCCGCTGAAGCAGAGTATAGAGCCATGGCACATGGATTCTTTGAATTGTTGTGGCTAAGGTCCTTAATGGAAGAGCTTGGGATTGATCATTACAAACCCATGATGTTGTACTGTGATAATCAGGCTGCCATCAACATTGCTCACAACCCAGTACAACATGATAGAACCAAACATATTGAGGTTGATAGACACTTTATTCGAGAAAGAGTCTCTTCCGGTGAAGTGTGTCTTCCATTTATTACTTCTGAAGGACAATTGGCAGATTTCCTCACCAAAGGTATTTCCAAGGCAAAGCTTCAACGTGACACTGGCAAGCTGGGCATGATTAACATCTATGCTCAGCTTGAGGGGGAGTGTAGAGATGGGCCGAATGGCCCATAGGCTGTCATTCTATGTTATGTTTATGTTTTCCTCTATAATGGGCCTTATTCTAGGCCCATACTCTTATATACTATGTTTTTGTAATTTCTTGCCCACCCAAGGGCCTCTCTGTAATAATTCAAAGATTAACTTAATAAAATGTTTTAGAGTGTTAGAGGGAGGTTCAGTTCGAACCTCTCACTCTCTAACTCTCATTGCTGCCAGCTCTCTCTCTCTCTCTCTCTCATCTTCTTAATCTTCTCTTGTTTGTTTTCTGGTTTTGCATCTAATCTCAAGCAGTTCTATACTTCAAGAGGGCTGTTTTCAACTGAAAGAAAAAAATCTCTTCTTTTTCAAATATGTACAGTTTTCATGTGTATAATTATCAAATGGATTGTGCAAATATTTAATGTTTGGGTGTGTCATGTAACCATCTAGGCATCTAATCAAAGGGACATACAGTTTCTTTAAGTTGCTTTGAAAAATTATGGTTATGAGTGTAAAGTAATTTTCTGCTGCAGGTTTTTACTGGGGCTAAGCCCTTGCTGGACAAGACACTGGGTGTCCTTGTAGAAGGCCTAATAGATACTTTCCTCAGCCTTTTCCATGAGAACAAATCAAAAGATCTCAAGTCATTGGATGCAAATGGTTTCTGTCAGCTTATGCTTGAGGTGAGTAATCCCCATTGTTGGAACATTCTTTTTTCCTCGGGAAAAAACACTTTACGGTTATGTTTGGGTTAGCAAGGAAATCGAAAAGATGGATGGAAAGGGCTTCATGTGTCTGCTACTTTCTGTCATCTGCTATTAGCTTAAAAAATTGAGCCATGTCAAATCAGGAGATTAGCAGATAATTTGCATGCTTTTAATTAATTTAGAATTTAGAAAAAAATCTTTGAGGGGCTAACCTTTCTGGAACCTGCCAAATTGTGAATTCAACTTGTGTTGCCACAACCCTCCCCCTCCCTAATGTAGGATGGGAAGGATATACATCTGTCCAAATTCGAATTCTAAGATCCAATTAAGGGTTACACACACACACACACACTTTTTTGGTAAAAAAGCTATATATACACACACTTAAGATTTATATTCTGTTAGTAAAATTAGCTTAAATGCATTTTTGCATTTTTACTAAAGAGTCATAGGTTCAAGTTTCGTACTAGACATTTTCAATTCATTTTGTTCTTTATATATAATATCAAGGACAATTTTAGCTCATTTTATTAATAATATATATTATATTTTGACCATTGTAATTTATTTTGTTAATGCTACTCAGTATCTTATTAAAATACAAATTCAATTTGTATCCAAATGTTAATGAATCAAATTCTGATCTAGGTATATCCAATTTGAACCAATCCATTTGCAGCCCTAGAAAAGTTCTACCATCTTCATGTGGTGAGAAGGGAACTAAGGATCTTAACTATGAAAGAGGTTTACATCTGAAATAGAGAAGATAAAGAGAACAAAGTGAAACAGATTGTATGTTTAGAAATAAAGAAAGAAAAAAACAGTGAGAAAAAGAAGATCACTCTCTTACCTGTAGGTAACTTAAAAAAAATCTTTAATTTTTTATCTAAATATCAAATAAGAGCAACTATTAATAGAGTTAACAGAAAGGTCTAGGATATTCTTTTACACACTTCAATTTAGAGTAAAAAATTGACCAGATACAACTCTTGATTGCTTTAGAACCAAAGCAAACTCATAACGTCATAGGTATACAGATACGGACTTGGACTCCTCAAACAACCCTAAATACCCTTTATTATAAACAAACCAAAGATAACTCCAAGACAAGAATATAAAAAATACTCAAATCCTGTAACCAACTGACACCTTATAAGTAAAATGGCTATAACTCATTTAATTTACAAGGTCTTGGTTTCATAGGAAAGATAAATTTATAACCCATCTACTGGCAACAAAATCGTGCAAAATTAACAAGTCCTTTGGAAAATAGACAAAAAGAGAAGTAATGTGATTCTAATTTCAACTTTTCAAATTCTAAGATAAGACTTTGAACTATTTTGACCCTTCAAGACAATAACCCTACTTAGAAGGTACTAATAAACTAAAAAATGACTTTTAGAAAAATCAAATTGATCAAATCTTGATCACCCATGTAGTTTCCACTGGATAAGGAATCAGGAGAAACTGATTTTTCCCCATGGATTTTTTTTCCTTGTTTGTGTCTGCATCCCCATCCCCCCGCCCGGGAAAAAAAAAAGAAGTTCAAACACCGCCTAAGTGAAACAAAACTGTTGATTCTGAAACTCAAAGTATGCTACTTGATATATTTAAAAGCATGTGCTAGTGTCATATCACAAAGTAACAAATGATATGTGTTTCTCTCTCTGAGTTTGGATATATCACTGTATTTAGAGCTGAAGAAAAATAACATTAAATTTGTTAATTTCTGAATCATCATCATATTGACAAAAGTATGGTGCTTATACCTTCTACAAAAGGCCAAAGGGGACTAAAGAATTGTAAGATCCTCAGGATGTTCCTTGCTGAAAATTCTTGAAAATGATATGAAGGCTGTATATTCCCAGAAAATTCAGATTCCTATTTTCTATCTAAAATGACTTAATATAGGTTATGATTGAGTTGCTTGGCTTGGCTATTTACTTTTTTCCTTGACACTATTTTTAACATGCATACATCTGCAGCTTGAATATTTTGAGACTGTATTGAACCAATATTTCTCAACGGGTGCACGAGAATCTTTGAAATCTTTACAAGGAGTCTTATTGGAGAAGGCTTCTGAAAGCATGACCGAGTCTTCTGAGGTTCCAGGGCATCTGCATAGGTCAACTCGTGGCAGTGAAGAAGCTATTGCTGATGATCGACAACAAGGAATGACTGTATCTGAAGATGACCTAATTGTAAGAAGTTTACTCATGAGTTGCTTTACTTGGGGCTTGCTAAATGATGTTGAATGATTGTATCAACATTGGAGCAGTGTTTTAAAAGGTGTGGGAGGTGTACGCCTACAGGTGCCCCCAAAATGCCCTGAGACATTGATACTTCTCTGGCGTATGCCTCAGGTGAAAGAGGCATAGACCTCATACGCCTTTTTCATAAGGCATGCCAGAGGCATACACTTCATGCGCCTCATGCACACCTCATACAAAAAGACAGAAAAAAGAAAGGAAAGAAAAGGGAAGGGAAAGAAAAAGAAAGAGAAGAAAAAAGGAGAAAAGACAAGGGAATGGGAGGGAAGGAAAGAGAAGGGGAAAGAAAGTTTGGGCCAGGGGTAGAGCCCCCAGACCCCCTTACCACACCCCCCCCACCCCCCCCCCCCCCCCTTATCCCTTTCAACTAGTATTATGCATCTTCACTCTTTTTAATATAAAAGATTTTTATTAAAAATAAAGAAAAAATAAATTCTCCTTCCTCTCAAGGAAGCTTGCGCCTCCTTGTGTTCAGATGGCTTACACCTCTTTCGTTTTGAACTATGCCTCATGGCTCTAGGTAGTGGAATGCCTCATGTCATGCCTCCGCATTTTAAAACATTGCATTGGAAAATGGGAATCAGTTTTTAGGTTTAATCAAAATGCAATGAAGTCAGTATATCCCACCAGTTAGAGAAGTTGCACTAGAGATCTTAAATGAGTCCAGTTTGATGAACTTTCATTTTGTTTCTTTTTCTTTTTAAACATTGTGAACTGATGGCTTTTGCAGATTATGTTTTACATATTTTTATTTTGGATATTAGAAGGTATAAATGGCTAGAACATTTAATCATTTAACTTTAGCCTAAAGAAATCTCCTTGGTGTAGCCTGCCACTTGGTAGAACCCCCTTTTGATGTTCTGCAAAGTCTTACCCAAGAAGTTGGGCTTTTTCTTTGTCCTTTTCCAATGTGCTAAATAAAATTGGCTTGTTTTTCTCTGCAGGCTCTTGCACAGCAGTGTAGCTCTGAGCTGCTTCAGGTGGAGCTGGAGAGGACTCGAATCAACACTGCATGCTTTGCAGAGTCGATTCCTTTAGACTCTGTTCCGGAACCAGCAAAAATCGCTTATGCCTCATCCAGGGGGCCAATGGATTCTCCCAGCAGAAACTACAGAGGAACACAATCATTTGGATCCCCAGGGTACACACGCCAAAGATGCAGATGACATGGTGACATTGTATAGTTGCTTTCCTCTTTCTCCCCATCTTGGTAATGTAATTTGTTTGTTGTATTATTCATTAATTTTTCAATTCACCCCATTCCCATTCTTTTTCTGCCCTTTTTGCAATATTGATGCATAGAAGGGCATAGTTTTGACTTGAGTATCCATCTCCGAGTATACAAGTTCATATTGGCCTTTGATAATTTTATTGTTATATCTATCCCCTTTTTTCTATCCTATTTACATAGTTTTGTATCATATATAGACAGGCACAGGCCAATACACATTCAACAAAGTAAAATCAAACCAAATTGCAGACGTGTCAGATTAAATAGGAGCTTGGGACTGCTTTGTTTTCGGTTCACAGCCTTGCACAAAGAATGGAAGGCAACCCTGAAATTAACCTCAGTATCGGAACCCTCTCTGCTTCCCCCAAAGCAACAAGCATATGTGAGGGATAGCCTTCAATCCACCGTACTTTTCTGTAAAAAGGGAGAATGATGATTCATCCCAGGGTCAGAATTTGTAGGCTCAAAATACTGTTGGGGTAGGTGCCAGCTCGGAATTGATGCCAATTCACAGGCGGGCGTTGGTGCAGAGTGTGGATTGTTGACACTTTGAATTTTTGTAGCTCTGCAGTGGAAATCAGAAATCTGCATTGGGCCTGTCCATACTTTTCCGTAAAAATTAACCATAATTTTTCTCAAGCAGGACTCGTTGCTTAGTTGTTTGATGTTTGACTTTTGGGAGGAAGAGGTGGTGGTGGATGGAGTTGGGAGCATTGGGTAAGTAGTTGACTAGTTGTATCAATACCTAGGTGAAAATTTATTGAGTGTATGACAAAAAGAAAGAAAAAAAAAAAAAGACAATCTAGCCGTACGTTTGAAAAGTGATCTAAATAAGTTATGATGCTGATCTTTGTTTAAACATGCTAGTCATGTTGCATGTTGGAGAGAGAAAGAGAGAGAGAGAGAGAGAGAGATTCGATGACCATTTAGGTGAGTTGTCATCTCTTAGTTAAGAAATCAGAAAAGCATATAATGGTTACTTTGTACCTGATAGATTATAAAAGCTTTTTCAGGCACTATTTAGGTTTTAGGCCCTCTTCGTTTGAATAGTGATCTAAATAAGTTATGCTTATCTTTTTTTAAACATGCTAGCCATATTGCATGTTGTATAGAGAGAGAGAGATTCGATGACCATTTAGGTGAGTGTTATCATCTTTTAGTTAAGAAATCAGAAAAGCATATAAATAGTTACTTTGTACCTGATAGATTATAAAAGCTTTTTCTGGCACTATTTAGGTTTTAGGCCCTCTTCGTTTTTCAAGAACCTACTTTACCCATGTTTTTTTTTTTTTTTACCCTGATAAATGTATCTTATGGGCGTATTTTTTGACCATATTAATTTACCCTGATAGATCATCGGTTTTGTCCCCGAAATTATATGAATGTAATTAGTGATATCAATGGATTGCATTAAACAGTAAACCTACCTTGATATAAATGAGTCCAATCCGCAGGTTGGGTTGTGTTTAGGTCAGGTTTGGGATTTGCTAGTCCTGATCTGTAAGGCCATTGTACCGGCTGTTCTTATAATAGGTCGGTCTTCTTCCTCTTCTTTTCCTCTCTCTATCCATAATTCCATATTAATAAGGTTTGAAATTAAGTTTTCCTTTTCTTTAATTCAAACTTGAAACTACGTTTATGAGTTTATCATTAAACTATCATGAATTATGAATATGCAGCAGTTGAGAGATATTTACGGAGGATGTTGCAGGCAAATAGAGTAGGAATCTGATTTTAGTTAGGATTCCGGAAGATTTAATACGAAAGAATGACTGGCTTAGGGGCCATTGCTTGGTTCAGTGATTAAAATCTTAAGCTGATAAGTTTGAGGATGCGGCTTCGTCTGTGAATGGCTAATGTGTGCAAAAATGTTCATATTCATTCCACCCCTTCCAAGCCCAAGACCCCATAATATATCTCGGACAAAATTGCTGAGATGAGATAGGTTGAATTTCCTCAAAATTTAGCCAGTTGACTTAAAATTACTTGAGTAGAACAATCTTAATATCAATCAATTATCCAATTTTATTTTTTCCTTGAAAAGCCAATCAATTTTATTTAAAATTCAAATATTCTGCTCTTACTGTCCCTCAAAGCTTACTTTTGAGAATTTGATCATTTATTTTACTTTCTGTTAAATGAACTTAAAGACTTAAGACTTTGAGCATAGCCAACAAATAAAGCCCCTCTTTTGTAGAGATGTATTTAGCAAAAAAGAAAAGAAATGTTGAATTTTTTAAGAAATAATTACTGCAATTCATGATTTAAAGTATTGATACGCCTAATACACAGGAATAGGTGTATCAGGTGTTTTGATGCTTTATAATTTTTTTTGGTTTTTTTTCTCAAAAATGCTTTAGTGAATTGGTTTTAGGCTTGCTTACACCTTAAAAGTGCCCAAATTCTGAAACACCCCTTATTTGGGGTTTTGGGTAGTTATTGATACCATACGAGCATACGACTGATATTGGGGTACATATCAAAATTTTGAACCTTGCTGCAATTAATAACAAGTCAAATGAGAACTCCAGATTTTCTTTAAAAAAGATTGTACAGCTAGTGTGAATCTTGCTGCTTGTCTTGATGCATGTAAAATCCTCTTTATCCAATCAAGAGTGAACATAACGGTATTCCGTGCACATAAGGCTCACTTACATAATATACACATAGTGTTATATGTTCACCACTTCACCCTTGATTGGTTACAAAGCGTTTTCCACACAGCATAAGGAGCAACAGATTCATGATGCATGGTTTTAGCACGGGGCTAAAATCGTTATTCACTGGCTTAGATGTATTATTGTGGCCCCACTACAATGTTACATCTAATTCAAGGTTGGGTCGAACCAATGCATAGACTATATAAAAAAGCCTTGGTTTTAAGCAAGGTTTAGTTGATCCAAGGTTCAAAATATCGACATAGGACGTATCGGTACTTTTTTTAGGTTTTGCTTATGTTTTTTTTGAAACCGGTTCAAAAGGGTCGGTTTAAGGCCCAACTATCCTTTGAACCATGGTCTGACCCGATACAACCATAGGAGGGGCGTATCGGAAAGCCATCAGCACAATATGTATTAGGTCATATGGGCCAATACATATCAATACTTTGAACCTTGAGCTGAACACTTCGGCTGTTCAGCGGGATGTAGAACCAATTATAAGATTCCATGTCATTAATAAAATACATGGGACCTGCACCTTTCATAGTGGGGCCCATGAATTTATTACTGGCATGAAACTTCATCATTGGTTTTATATAGCCTACTGAACTGCCAAAGCGTTCAGCGAATCCGAATTTCTTGATTTTATAGTTTTAATGTGGAGCTAAGCCATGTCGTAGCAAAAGTGGTTTGACTGCTTAATGCCACCCAGGTGAAGAAACACAGAAAAATCACATAAAACTTTTAGAGTAAATTTTAAGTAGCCCAAGGACTGGTAAAGAACACCTGGCCCCTAACACTTTGTTTTGTGACAAACACCCCTTATACTTTTTAGATTCTAGCATTTTACCCCTGACAAGTAAAATTACTAAATTGACCATTCCAGATTCTATGAATTGATAACAACAAATACCAACATGGTGAAAGTTGAAAGTGTTCCTAACATGAACTTTATAGAAAGAAAGTTTGAGAGAAAACATGTAAGGGTTAGAATTCTAGAAAAACTAAGTTGAAGGGATAAAATGGTCTCATAAAATAAAATAAAGATACTTTAGAGTTTTAGAATGTTAAAGTGTTGGAATCCAAAAGTTCAGGGGGCGTTTATCGCAAAACAAAGTTTGGATAGCAAAATCAATGTCCCAAAATTTTGAAACGCCTGATACATGTTATGGATACGGGATACGGTGTGAAATCAGACAGCACGTCCTTTTTATACTGTACTGTGGGTGTATTGTGCCGATATGATAGAGTACCGGGCGATATGCTACGAAAAAGAAATCGGCTTGCTTTTAAATGAATTAAACTAGGTAATTAATTAGAAAGCATTAGTTACTATTAGTTTAGTAATTAATTATGTCCAATTAGTAATAACCCTAATTTAAGAAACTGATTTGATTTTAAATGAATTAAACCAGGTAATTAATTAGAAAGCATTAATTAGTCTTAATTTAGTAATTAACATTAATTAATTGTGTCGATTTAATAACACCCTAATTAAAGAAACTGGTTTGATTTTAAATGAATTAAACCAGGTAATTAATTAGAAAGCATTAATTAATATTAGTTTAGTAATTAACAGTAATTAATTATGTCGAATTAATAACAACCCTAATTAAAGAAACCAGTTTGAATTTAAATGATTTAAACTGGGTTTGCAACTCAATTAATGAATCAGTCCAAACCATTTTTAAAGCAGTCGAATTATAAGCAATTAATGACTTGACCCGATTATCCAAAAACCTTCACATTTTTTACTCGAAATTAAAATTGTTCGCTCGTTAGAGGAACGAACACAGAGGACATTGCTGATTACATCTACAGTCCAAATATTGGTGGTTTACCACCCATTTGGACATAAAATCATGTAAAACATATAAAAAACAAAATATATAATAAAAGGAAGAAGAAAAAAATCAAAGAAATATTATTTTTCAGTAATATGGAAATATTACTTTTGGCAGACATTATAGTAGAGCTGAAAAAAAAAATTAAACATCATGAAGTGATGTTTGGTGAAAAGCTCGAAAAGCTAAGAAAGCAACTTAAGCTAATTTTGGTAACTTCTTTGAAGTGACTCAATCAACGGGCCCTGACGGATTGAGTTTTCACCAAACATTATTTATATGGGCTCTCTAGATTTTTCAGTTTTCACCAAACTTAGGCTGTGTGTGAGAAAGAAATCAGGAAATATCTCTTTCAAATGCATCCCCAGCAAGCCCTAGGACCTGACGACTTTTCAAATTATTTTTTCCAAAACTATTGGAATATAGTTGGGGATGATATTATCCATGCTGTAAGAGAGTTCTTTCAATTTGGTCTCTTGAGTAGAGATTTGAATAAAACCTTTGTCACCCTAATTCTCAAATGCAAGAGACTAGAATTAGCCTTAGAGTTTAGGCTAATAAGTCTATGTAACACATTGCAAAACTTTTAGTCAATAGACTTAAGCCTATTCTAGAGAACATATCATATCCAACCAAAGTGTCTTATTGTCAGGTTGAACGGTCTTTGATAATGTACTAATTTCCCATGAAATTATTCATTTCATGAAAAAATACAAAGCAAAAGAAGGGGCTTATGACAGTTAAGTTAGACATGAATAAAACATATGATAGAGTTGAATGGGGCTTTTTAAGAAATGTAAAAAATAGGTTTTGGGGACAAATTTGTGGGCTGGATTATGCAATGTTGGTCCACTATCTCATATCAAATATTGGTTAATAGAAGTCCTAGTGAAGCCTTTTATCCCTCAAGAGGTCTTAGACAGGGTGATTCTCTGTAACCCTATCTTTTCCCCTTGTGCTTTGAAGTTCTATCTATTGCCTTGCAAAAGTTGCATGTTGATGGTGAAATTTTTAGTATCAAAATGAATAATAATTGTCCTAGTTAGATTTGTTCATGGGTCGAATAGCTTGACGGGTTGTCCTGATAATATTAAATATATAATATAAATATGATATATGTCTTAATAATATATAATATATATTATATAATAGTAAAATTAATAGAAATAAAAGTATTATATATATTAAATGTATAAAATAATATATAATATATTATTAATAATATACAATAATATGATACATGTCAAAGTCGAGATCGGGCTTTATATAGGGCTGGGCTTGGGCATGGTGATTTTCTGTTTATAAAGAGGCAAAGCCCAACCCATGAACAAGATCATGTCAAAAGGTAAATCTTTCAAAATCTGAAATCTATTTCAGCCCAGACTTGCATGGTAGACTTCAAAAAGTAGTAGCCCGTATCCAAAGAGTAAGCAAGCAAAACCAAAGGATGGAAGGGAGCTACTCTTTCAGCGATTGGTAGAGAAGTGATGGTAAAGGCAGTCTTATCAGCCATCCCCGCTTACACAATGTCATCCTTCTTGTTACCAAAGAGTCTTTTTGATCAATTAGCTAGAATTCAGAAGAAATTTCTTTGGGCAAAGGATGAACAAAAAAGTCCATTAAGTTGGATGGAAAAACCTATGTAAGAATAAATTCAATGGTGGGCTAGGATTTAGAGATCCCCAAGTGTTCAACAAAGATCTCCTAGAAAAACTTGCATGGAGATTCTACACAAACATGAATAGCTTGTGGGCCAGAATTTTAGAGGAGAAAATTTTAAATGGTAGGAGTTTTTGGTCTATTCAGGCCCCAAAGAAATGCTCTTAAGGCTTCCGGAGTATTCTTGCTAGGAGGGATATTCTCCAATTTAGTGTTTGTTGGAAGGTAGCAAACAGGGGAAAATTAGCATATGGGATGACCCATGGCTTGAAAGGCTGCCCAACTTCAAACCCTATGGCCCAAGAGTTAACCCAAATGATTAAAATGGGTTAATGATCTAATTGACCAAAACAATGGGGGATGGGATGGGGAGAAAATTTTAGACTTCTTTGATAATGAGGTAGCAGATTTAATTTGTGGGTTGGAACTGCTTAGATGGCAAGGGTATGATAAATTAATGTGGTTGCCGAATCCTAGAGGCAAATTTTCAGTAAAATCAGCCTCTTTGTTTGCTTATAACTCTTCTAATTTAGTTAAAGAAGGTAATATAAGCAATGGTATGTCAAAGAATCATTGGAAAAGAATTTGGACACTTAACATCCCTCCGAAAATAAGAAGTTTCCTATGGAAATGTTGTGTAAACAGTATTGCAGTTGGGACGTTTCTCCCAGTAGTTGAATATATGGCTATAATGTTATGGTATATTTGGAAGACAAGAAATAATTTCATCTTTAATCATATTGCTCCTAATCCTTGGTTAAATATCTCTTATGCTGATTGGTTGATGAAGGGAGTGGGGAGAGTTTCCCCACAAGAATGCAAAAAAATCTATCCAAACTATTAGTAAGCAAGATGGAGCTATTTTGTGGCATCTTCCAAAGCCTGGAACTATCAAAACAAATGTGGATGGTAGCTTTTTGAAGCAAGGTTATGGGAGATTTTGGAGTTGTATTCAGAGATTCCATTGGAAATTTTTGGTAGCCAAGAATGGTCCTTGTCATGCCTTTTCTGCAAAATATTCTGAACTTTTGTTGTAAGAGAAGCTTGCTTTTTGGCTATGGACTTTGGGTTCTCAAACTTATGTGATTCCCAAACTGTGATTAAAGCTCTTTTTGTCAAATCTTTTGATGTTTCTACTGTTGTTTGGTCCTTGATGAATGATATCTTTAATTCGACTGGTTTGGATACTAGGTTTAGTTTCACTCTCAGAAGTGGCAATAAGGCTACTTATGAGCTTGCTCCTAAGGGTATTAGAGCCCAGGATTCAGTGTGGTTACAATCTCCACCTTGATTGATCGAGGTTTTATATGTGACATAATCTAGTTGTGGGGATAGTAGGTTTAGTCATCCCCTGTAGTGTTTGTTATTGTTTGCTTGTTAGTTTTCTTCGTATAGTTTCCTTTTTTTCTCCTTTTTCTTTGATGTGATCGGGTCTGGTGTTAGTTTCTTCGTATTGTTTTGTTGTTCCTTTTAGGCTATGTTTGGTTTGGAGGAAAAGGTAGGGAAACCTATATAAGGCTTGTAAAGGTTTCCCTACATTTCTCTTCTTTTCCCTACTTCTTCCTTCAAACCAAATACAACCTTAATGAAAATCATTTTTACCCAAAAAAAATGTAGCAAGGAAAACATCTAAAAAATTAGGGTTGGTCGGTACAAATTTTATGAGAATATTTTTTTCTACCACAAATGCTTTGAGTTATCAAAATTGGTATTTCTATTATAAATGCCAACACCCAATCAAATATTTTTAAAGTGGAAGTGGTTATCTTATGTGATGTAACAAAGCAATTTCTAAAAAAATTGTATTGGCCAACCTAAAATGTTGCAAGTAGAAGTGGCAATGATACCAAATACAACCTAGATGTATGAGAGAGAGAGAGAGAAAGAAAGAGAAGGCAAGAAAGGGAGTCTCTAGAGTGGAGAACTGTTGTAGTGAACCTGCCAATCTCCCTGTTGAAGGACAGCTCGGACAAACGGGCTAATGATTGTCCACCAAACTGCAAGAAACAAGGAATCAGAGTACCTAGGGTGTTGAACCCGGGCTGGACACTCTAATGCTTAAGTCAACAATGAGAATAGTGAGAGCAGAGAGCTTGAGAGCAAAAGGTGAGTAGTTTGCATAGGTTGTGTGTACCTTTTAAAGGCATAGTGACCTTTTATAGGTGTTAGGGTTTGTGTTCCATGTCCAAGATATCCAGGAACGGTCGGCTTTATCAGTTTGTTATCTTCGGAGCGTGTTTCTTCCACATTGGCGATGATCCATATCTGAACTCCCTGAATCGTGCGAGAACCGAAGATATGTGTATAGGGTAGGTGATGTATCGCCGCCTAACTCGAAACCAATAGACATGTCAATCCGGATAAGGACGTTCTGCCATGTAAGTCAATAGGTCAGTACCCCAGAAGTCCTATTCATTACTCAGGTTTTCATTTGCCTGGGTTGGGGAGATCATGCCGACCTCTGAGGTCCTTGGCTTGTCTTCCCGAGGTGGTGTGTCGCCTAGATGAGGAGAGACCTATTGGCCTCTCGAAGATTGGGATGCAAGCCAAACTAATCGGTTTGGATTGTCTCGGTTGTATTAGACTTGTTCATGGGCCGGGATTTCATTCTGTAAGTCTGTATTAACAGAATTTTCTAAGGCCTGGCCCGACCATCAGGCCTACAACTTGGGCCCGAGCCCGACCCTCATAAAAAGCCCAAAGCCCGGGCCTAGGCCCGAGCCTGAAATTTAGCCCATACTGTTAGTGGCTGAATAGAGAGAGAGAGAGAGAGAGAGAGATTATAAAGAAAAAAATAAAAAATGTATATATTAAATTATAAATGTATATTTTAATAAATATTATATTATTTATATATTTTATATAATATATAAACTACATATTATATATTTTATAAAATATATAATGTTGAGTCGGGTCGGGCCGAGCTTTTTTGATAAATCCCGAGCCCGGCCCGAAACACAGTTGGGCTTACTATGTTAGGCCCGAGGTCAGGCCTACGAGCCTAATTACATGACCAAGCCCGACCGGGGTGCGGGCCGGGCCATCAGGCTACCCGGCCCATGAACAGGTCTAGGCTGTATTCGTCTTGTGTCACATGTTGCCGAAGTATCGTCAGATGAATCAAATTCACCACGTGTCTCCTTGTGATTGATCGACCAAATTACCCCTCGTCAGGAACAGTTATAACCTCAAGAACTCACTAGGGGAGAATGAGGATTCTATCAGAGCTCTCCTCTTCAGGATCCCTATTTATAATATTTTTTCCTGAAGACCCATTTCCTTTGGAAAGTTCTGGTGCCATCAGGAGTCGGGACTATTTCGATTCTCACCCTTTCCTGATATTTGTGCAAAAAGACACAAGTTACAATTTCTGTTCCCAAGTCACCAGCGTTACATGTTTTAACCGCCCACGATTTGGCTAGACACCAGTCTTGAGATTTCCGATTTGAGAACCTGGTGTGGTGAGTGGTGAAACACTTCGACAAATACGATACACTCAATACAAGGTGTATCGTATCATGTCGGTAGCTCTCCGAAACCCCAAATAAGAGATATTTTGAGAATTTGGCCACTTTTAGAGGGTAAACATGCCCAAAACCAACCACCTAAAATAATTTTGAAAAAAATCTAAAAAAAAAGTTGTGAAATATTGCCAGTTTGAAACACCCCAATACACCTGTTTGTTTGTGCGTATAAAGCGTATCAATACTTTAAACCATGTTGTTTAAAAGTAAGTGTGTATGACATTGCATATTTGCATGGGGTATACATGACATAGTGCACTTCGGATTGCAAGCTGTGATCGCTTATGCTTGTAGCTCTGCACGATATCCTGCATCGTACTCTTTGTGATGTGCGGTTGCTAACCACATGCTCTTACCCATGGATACTCTGATACAAGTGCATTCTAAAACTTCTAAATTCTAATACCTTGGGAGTTGGGATGACTATAATATGTTATACAATAAATCCCCATGGCTTGCTCTCCAATGGATTTTACTCACGAATGGGAGGGATATAATCTCCTTCTCAAGATTTTTAAGTCAATTAAAGGACATCATTAAGAACCACCAGCATAACAGGCTCATACTACAATTATAATAGCAAGGTTTCAGGGATGATCTTATTAATATGAAGTATTAGAAACCAAGTTAGATTCTTGTTCCATTTTCCTGGAGAATTCACATGTCTTTATGTATCACAGTATGAGGAATATCTGGAGAATTACTGAGAAGAAGGTGGAGTGCTAATCGACTCCTGTTGTTGTTTCCATTGCGTAGGAGTCAGAGCTTTCTTAATGGAGAGTGCGTGAATGTGCTGCATCTCCTCTGCCAGGGCGGAATTTATCATACGGTGCCTCTCCAGCAACTTCTTCCCTTCAAATTGTTCTGATACTATCTCAATCGCAAAGCTTGCACCACACCTGATAACAGATACTCAGTTCAAAGATGAACAGAAAAGAAGCTTAGGAAAGTACATCAAAGTTTATGTTCCTGAGAAGAATGTTACCCTCCAGATGTATCGATTATTTCCTGAACCAAAAAAAAATAATGAACAAGTTAATTTAAGAAGAATAAGCCAAAGAATATAAATGTGCCAAACGTGCCAAGTAATGCTAAAAATGTTAAAGAGCCATAAGAAACCAAGAACTAATGACAGCACAAGTTTTCGAAAATACAGGCACCATAATTTAAGCAGAAACTGAGGAAGAAGTGATAATACTAAACAGCAAACAAGCACCTAGCTGATCCACAGGTCAAATTTTATTTCAGCAATACTCCATGTTAATTGTAAATCTACTCCATATTTATAAACTCATACTTTGGAAAAGGTAAGCAAAACCCATCTCAAAAGTTAATAATAATAATCATTTTGATGACTGCTATAAATGACGGAATTAGATAAGAAGATAAATAGGAAATAATAAAAAAAAATTATGGAGAAGGCATATACTTCTCATCTAACTGTATTATTTAAATGCCCAAACTGCCCTTTTTTATTTATTTTACTTGTTTCTTTAACTTATGAAATCATTTAACTTTTTTTACACTTTATACTGTTCATACTTAAGGAGAAAGAGAGAGAGAGAGAGAGGACGCCACCAATGAACTTGCTGGAGATTTTTTTCCTTTTCCAACAACGATCACTGGTGAGAAAGTCAGATTTCTCACTACTGGAGATTTTTCACCAAAGAAAGATTTTTTTTCCTTTTCCGGCGATGCTCAAAGGTATTTTTGGGTCAGTTAGGTTTTAAGAGAAAATGGCAAGAAAAAGAAAATAAAAAAAGTTTAGTAGGGTATTTTGGTAATTTAATGCCTTCCATCATCTGACTTAACAGCCAAGGGGGTATTTGTCGCAATGTAAAAGTTCAGGGGGTCTTTGTCACAAATTAAAGTATAGGGGGGTCTTTGTAATTTACCCTAAAAATTATTTGGTTCTTTTAATGTATCCCTCCCCCCACACAAAAAAACATGAGCTTTGCTTAACAATGGAAAAAATAAATAAATCCTCGGGCTTTACAATGACATAAAGTGATGCTATTCTCCTCACAATAATGGTGCATACAATAGATAGGCAAGCAAGAGGATAAAACACAAAAAACATATAAAAGAAAAAACACAATTCTCATTAAAATGAGAGGAATATATTAAACAGTCACTCTTGGCTCTGTAGGTATTTGCGAACTGAAAAAGTTATCACAAAAAAGAAATTCTCTGCCAGACCTTTTATTTATTTATTTATTTATTTGGGGAGGTAATAGCAAAACAAGAAGTATATTAAAAACAGGAAAAGCCATATATGAGGCAAAAGGAGCGAAATAGCCCTGCCCAGAAAAAAGAAAGACAAGGCAAGAGGAGCAACAAAAAGAAGCCACCCTAGAAACCCCAAATCCTATCTATGATACATGGGTACCTGTACAAGGGTGGCATATCGTGTGGGATACTTCAATTTATAGTGCAAATTTTTTATCTGATACTGTAACCAGCCGTGTCCTTGCCACATTAGGGTAACATAGAACCTAATACATGAAGCCCCATATAAATTTGCCAATACACAGATGTACCAATCAAAGAAAGCATGCCAAAAATCACATCAAACAAAGAACCCTACACGGAATTAGCTTCCAATCCAAATTCTCCACAACTGCACTTTTTCCAAATCAACTTCATTATGTATCGTATCTTTTGGGTTCTGAAACACCTGTAAACATTTCGGGAACCCTCTTTTTTTAATAACTATATATAAAAACCTACCCAAAAACCAATTTTTGAAAAATAAAACTAAAAAAAAATAAAAAAGCGCATGCTTTTTAGTACCGATATGCCTCTGCTGATACACGGGCATATTGATACTTTGAACCTTGTCTCTATCCAGTGGATTCATTCACATCCAGGACTGCTTAGCGAGATGCCATTTAGAGTCTAACTCTTGGCAAATGGAATTTGCACAATCTTTATGTTTTGAGAAAAATAGACAGTGATCTCACCACTTTTATTGTGCAATCCACTACAACCTCTATCAGTAATTAATTATCTAATTTAACAGTTCAATCTATTTAGATAACCTTAACAATTTCAGGCTTGGGGGAGACATCACCTAAGACTTTCTCACCCTTGTTAGGAATTAAGGGCATGTTTACCATTGTTATCACTTCCTGTTTTCTTTGTTATGGTTGTTACCTGCAACAATCTGCTACAAATTACAAGAACACATTCTATAATCAAGATTTTGATTTCAAATTATGGAAATTTAGGAAGGAATACTCCTTGTTTTCTTGCAACTAATCTGAATTTCCCATTCAGAAAGGTTTCCAGATCAGCAAATGATAAGGCAGATGCATTAGCAAGATGTGGAGTTGGCAGAGAGGATCTTTATTATTGGATTGACATAGTACCAGGAACTAAGCTGTAACTGTTATTTTTTGGGTTTTGTTCTCTTGTCTTCTTGCTCATTATTTATGTTTTCTGTTTAAGTGCTTCTCTACCTTTAGCCACCATTTCAAAATGGTCTGAAATGATAGGACATATTTTTTCTACCTTGATTAATATAAATTCATATGGTTACTAGTAAAAACAACCTTGCTTTCAAAAGTGAAAAGAAACTTTTAAAAATTGAAATCAATTTGCCATCCCAGTGGGGTCACTTTTTATCTATTTTGCTTAGTTTTACTGACATAATATGGGACCTAATCCTGAAAATAAAAAAGACGAGAAAGAAAATTGGGTTTTCACTGTTTTCAGATAGAGAGAACTGAGAATAGTGAAAACTCATTAATTACATGGAGCATTTATTCTTGAGAAAAATATCTTCATATGACAACATTGCCAAATACCACCTAAATGGTCCATCACTTCTCTCTCCCAGAATTCTTCTGTAAAAGGAAATTTTCTTTAACTTCTACTTGAACATGATTTGCCTTAGCCTCTGATAGCAGGAGCAGATCCATTGCCAGGTAAATCCACTGAAACATCACATATCTACTATACCGCTTGTATTAGTAAGGTGGGTCAACTTGTCATCTAGGTTTCGCTTGCAATGCATATGCACCTACCAGGCCCACTCTATCAGGGCTAAACAATGACCACCTAGGTAGACCACAACCATACTAATTGCATTCTAATAATAAAAATGTATATACAGTTATACACGCATTGATACACACCAGCATTGTTTTAAAATAAGATATGTATACATATCCCCCCCAGACCTTCCTCTGTATATATGCAGGGGTAATGCTGTATACATCTGTCCCTTCCCAGACCCCACATTGGTGGGAGCCTTGTCACTGGGATGCCATTTTTTATTGAATACAATATATAACATGTTTTTGTTCTTATCAACCAACATTGTTCAGAAATCACCTAGGCTTGGGCTAACTTGGGTGTTTTTCAGATCTTTGGAAGCCTAAGAGCATGGTTGAGCATTAATCCGCACTTCAAGGATGATGCCTCTCTTGTTTTTTGAATATTCACTTTTTGGAGGCTCTTAATGGTGTTCACATGTACAGAATCTTGTTGTACAGTGAACTATCACACTTGTATACTTCCTTTTGACTAGATTAATACAAATTTACCTTATTTAAAAAAAAAAAAGGAAAACAGATATATTTTTTTTGATAGATAAAATTTAATTGATTTCATTAGAAGCGAATGATAAATAGTTTGTTACAAGCATCCCAATATGAGGCACGAGGTGCAGCCTCACTCATTGATACAAAAAGGAATATAGATATTCCAAATACCTATGATGTCCAGATACAAATACTAGCACGGACACTAATACAGGAAATGGAAGTGAGACTCTCCTAAGATCCCAGACATGGACACAAGTATTAGTATCTCCCTATCCTTAAATCATGTCTAGTTTTTAATGTTTAAGTGTTATTTCTCAAATATTAATGTCTTGTCAAATTTACTTAATCCTAGCATATATAGATCTTTTACAGTATGGCTTGTTAAAATGTACTAAATTATATACTATGAAAGTGTTAACTTAATATTATAAAGGGAACTTTAGAAGTGTCCATGCAGCATCTGGTATTGTATCCAGAATGTATTGTGTTTAAAAGTAGTATACCAGGCATGTGTAAGGACAAAAGTTCCAGTATATAATTTTAATTATCTTTATCTTAGCAATTAAAAAAATAAATAGTACAGCAATAAATAAGGCAAACTAAGGATGTCTGAGATTTGGCTCCATATAAAATTAAGACATTAGCTAAAACCCCTTTCATTAAAACCAATATATTATAAACCATAAAAACTAAAAATCTACTCAGTAAATTAAATCCTTCCCTCAATTGACAAAATACCATTAAAAGATACTGGGTGGGGGTGAGCATTATTTGGTTAAAACCGAAAATTTTGGCTTCAGTTCTTTCGGATTCAGTTTTCAGAATTGAAAATTTGGTTAATCAGAAAAAAAAAATTTAATCAAATTTCATTATATGCATAATCTATATTATATTAATATATGTAATATATTATAATGAAATTCGGTTTTAGGCTATTTCAGTTTTTGGTTCGGTTTTCCTTATAAGGGGTTTGCTTAATTTGGTTTCGGTTTATTCAGTTCAGTTTTTAATTGAATATATCAAATGCTCACCCCTAATACTGGGGCAACCCTAGTCAAGTTCTGCAATTAAAGCTAGTTTAAATAATTAAGAGGGAAAGGGAACTTTTAGAAAAAGTATCTGCAGGCAGCAGTGTTATGGGGATTGTGGAATGAAATAAACACAAGAATATTTGAAGAGAAATGAAGGAGTGTTGAGGAGCTGATAGATCTCATTATGGTAAGAGTTGCTCATTGGGCTCTGACATGTGAGGATTTCAGATGTGTTTCACTAAACGACCTTCTATGGGGGTGGCAAATCCTTGCTGGATACCAAGCTAGTAGACAACAAAGGGTGGAACACTTGATAGCTCCAGCTATGGGCAACCTTAAATTTAATTTTGACAGGTGCTGCCTTGAAAATCCAGGAGTTGGAGGGGCAATTAGGGACTATAATGGTATTATTCTGCTGAGTTTTTGGGCCCAATTGGATATGGTAACTCTTCAACGACTGAACTACACTTGATTCAGGGACTACAGTTGATGACCATGATGGAAATGAGGAATGTGGAGGCGGAGGGAGATTGAAAAACCATAATCTACTGGATGAGATCACAAAAGGAGATCCCTTGGAAGTTCAGGCTGTTCGTCAGACAAGCACAAATTCTAGGTACTATCTTGAATAGCTCATTCAAATGGGTACCTAGAACTAGAAGTGCAAATGCTTTGGCAGACTAATTAGCCAGGGCCAAATATCTATAGCTATATCTTTCCGCTCCATATATTTTTGGAGCTTGCTTTGAACTCCCTTGGCCTGCTGTCCACATTTGTGGGCAGTGTGGAGTTATACATTAATGAAATATTTCTGTTATTTATCAAAGAGTAACTACGGAGAACTTACGAGTTCAAACAAGCAGCATGATCTATTTAGGTATTACTAACGCCAGTTCGGCAAATATCCAGTATAGAATCAATTAAATTCTTTCTCTAATTCAATTTCCAACCAACAAGATTTCATCCCTGTGTAACTTGATCATAGAATTTCTTCTTCTATCTTTTCAACATAACTATCGGCACTGACAAATTCCTTCCTTACCCACAAAATAATTCCTCAAACCCTTTTCACCTTCTATTCCACCAATTTATTTGAATCAAACACTTGATACCTCGAAAACACCCATATCAATTTTCATCTCATATATTTGGTCTGTTCTTTTTATCTTTGTTTTTTTTTTTAGCGACTAAACTGAGATTCAGAGGGAAACAACCAGAAAGCTCAAACTATCATTTGGTAGCAAAAATACAATCTATACACAAACGCCTCAGAAAGAGGAAAGAATGCAAAAGCATAGAAGAGATTGAGCTTACAAGATGAGAAGGATTCATCTTTGATGTCAGAGAAGCTTCAACCTGCTCCTTGGTAACTCCCATCTCCCCGTTGACGATAAAGAAGAAACAAGTAACCGAGTGACCGAGGCTAGTTTCTGAAACTCGAACACCACCAAAAATAAAAAGGTCCGGAATATTCGTAGATAACGAATAATGCAACCAAAGTGCGCTTTTAAGCAACTCTCCAAATTCTCCACCCTACAACGCTGCAAGCAAAGATGGCAAAGATGGGACCCGTGGCAAATGACAAATTGACAATACATCGACTCTACTGCTTACTCGCATAGACAGCCTAAAGGCGAATTTGGGATCTGCTCTACACAGATCACCCCTCACACCGGCCTCACAATATTGGGAACATCTCCCACGAAAAATAACTTTTCAGGAGATGTTCCCAATCTGCGTCTCGAACATGATGTGAGGTTGGTGTTAGGAGCACTATGTGAGGAGTAGATCTGGATTTCCTAAAAGCCCATTTGATTTACAGGAATAGGGATATAAAATCCGAATCGCCTACCAACAAAATACGTTACATTGCACATATCATATATGATGGATCCAATTTTAATGGTGGGCCCTAGTTTTATAGTGAGATGTGTGGTGTCAGATCAAGTTAAGGTTTAAAGTATCGATACAGGCTTGTATCAGTAATTTTTTTTAGGTTTTATTTTTTTTTGAAACTGGTTCAGAGGGGTCAGTTTAAGGCCCCGACTACCCTCTGAACCAGTGTCTAACCCAATACAACCCCTAGAGGGGCGTATTGAGAAGCCATCGGCATGATACGCATCGATAGTTGGAACCTTGGATCAAATTGGTTAGGTGTTAAAACATGTTTTGTTGGCAAGTGATCGCAACTCAATCAAAATGGGAATGGGTCCAACTGTTTGGTTTAATTGAATTGGAATCCCATTTCCATTCTTGCTGGAATGGCATTTCTCCCATTTGAGGGAAAGGAATGTTTATTCCTTCTCCTTCCGAGGGGAATGGAATCCCATTTCAGTTTATTCTAATTTTGATTCCTATTAAAAAATAAAATAGACTAAGAAGTTTTTTAATAAAATAAAATTTATTAAAAAAGAAGATGATAAAGTATGTGTTTGGCTCTATGGGCGTTTATGGATTGGTCGTTTATTTCTACTTTTTCACTTTAAACGTTTATTTGTATTTTTTTCACTTTAAAAGTTTCCTGTTTTTGTTGTTTGGTCAAGCATCACTTTAAACGTTTTTTACTTTTCACCTCAAATTAATATTCATTAAAGTGTGTTACATCAGCATTTGGTTTCAAGAAGCGTTGGAGCATTGGGGGAAATAAAAATTTGACATTTCCCCAAATATCCCATGTATAAAAATGAAAGCATTTCAGTTTTCTACCATTTATTTGATAAACTGTGAAACCAAACGATTATTTCATATTGTTTTATATGCAATAAACACCAATACCTATATGACATTGATGTGATGACATTTTTTCAATAAATGCCCACGATACCAAACACAGCCAAAAAGGGTGATGAAAAATCCCAATAAGAAATTTTTCTTGCAATGCTTATTTATTTATTTATTTTTAACTTGTTATGATGACTAAAATTAAAAACGCCTTAGAAAGGTAGAATTTATGGTGCATGAACGCATCTTGAAGGAAAAAAGATGAACCTAAAAAGATACTTTAATATTGCTTATAGTAATTATATTTTATAACATATGAATTAATAAAAAATAAGTAAATTATATGACAAATTTAAAATTGTCAGGATCTGGTCCCAACACACGGACCCGATAACTTGTGAAATGTTGGGGTAAATCAATGAAATTAAGTCTTCAAGGCCCCAACAGCTTGTTTGACATAAATGAATCGATAAAAAATAAATAAGCCATTATACACTGTGTAATATGAATCGATAAAAATAAATAAACCACGTGGCATTTTTAGATTATTCAAACTTGATCCCAATCAAGGTTTTAAATATTAACACGGGCCAGTATCGGCATGTGCTTGTGCTTTTTTATTTATGTTTTACTTATTTTTTTTTTGAAATTGTTTTAGGGGGCCAGTTTAAGGCCCATCTACCCTCTGAACCAATGACTGACTCAATACAACCCCTGTAGAGGTGTATCGAGAAGCCACCAGCATGATACGTATCAGCTGATATGAGCCGAGATGTGTCGATACTTTGAACCTTGATCCTAATACAGTTCCAATAACAATTACAGCCGTACGTAAAAGAGGCAGATTCTCATTCATTTATAGGGCTAATATTTACATACAAGTTACTGTCTGGATTAGATGCTACTGATATTGCTGCCTTACAAGCTACATACGCTAAAGTATGAGCACCTTGGTTGTTAGATCTAATTACATATATGATATATCAAAAAAAAAAAAAAAAAAAAACTTCGTGAAAACATTCAAAAGTTTTGCAATCCGCGGCTGATGGAGATTTTCAATCCAAAGGCTAGGCTTTGACATATTCTGCAAAAAAGATATAAGCTGCTTTGAGTCACTGTAAATTGCTACTATATCTACTACTTGTGTTGAAACTACCTCTAAACCAGCAATTAAAGCCCTTAATTCAGCATCATAAGGACTGATGGCCCAGCACGGTTTTCCTTCAAAGATGGCTTTGTCTCTTGACGACCGTTGAAAGATGAAAGCTTGTCCTACACTTCCCTTTAAAGGATTATATGAACCATCAATTTGTAGTGTAGCCACTCCTCAAGGGGGATTGTCTGGACACTGAACATCAGCAATACTTCCCAAGTATTGTTAATTGTTGCCAATTTAAATTTTAATAAGTTCTCCACTTTTTTAGTATTTCATGAAGGGTGTATGTGAAATTATCAAAAATATTTTTTGTTTCTAGCATTCCAAATGAGATAGAATAAAATACACCATCTCCTAAAGAATTCCAAGGCTTCTGTTTTTTAATATGAAATCTTGAACTTCTGATACTAATCCAAAAGAATTATATGGACTGGCTGGTCGGTTATTTTGTCTGGATTTAGTCCAACCTGAGCTGAGCACCAAATTACTTTGGTGAAATGACGGTGGAAGAATAGGTGATGAAAAGATTCTGTTTCACTTGAGCACAACACACAAGTTAAATCTGATAGAGATAGACAATGATGACTTTTGTCCTTAATTGGTAGCCCTTCCCATAAAAATTTCCATATAAATAATTGAAAACGGTAAGGGATTTTAAGCTTCCACAATAGTTTTCAGTCAAAAAAAAGTTGAAGATGATGAGCTCACTTCTGCGGAGAGGAAACGATACACTGGGCTGACTATATTTTCCTGATTTTGTTGATGTATCGTTCTCTAATTCACTATTTGGAGTGATGGCTAATATATGAGGTATGTTATTGCCAAATCTGCACTCAAAATCTAAACGTATCACAAATATTCGTTAATACACCGCAGTGGACTTTAAATAAAATATTCGTTAATTATATTATGAGATTGGCTATTAACGGGCCAACGTAAATTGTTTTAAACATGAATTGTGAGTACGAGTGTAAATGAATTGAGAGCAAATTCTGATTTTACTTTTGTTTTGGGTTTTATTTTCTGCGATACATTTGCAAGGTAAAACCTGAGTCAAATAATTTGCACCGCAAACAGAGTCGAAGAACCTATGAGAAGATGAGAGAATACATACCAGCCGGTCAGACTAATGTGCCAATCCACCAATGAGTTATTCATCTCTCATTCGCTGCTATCATCTTCCAAGCCAAGGTTGCAGACTAGCACTGAATTGCCTGAATTCTTCTCTGATGGTCTTAAACGTCAGACCATACAATTATTTCCTAATTCTTGGATTAAGCCTACGAACAGTTTTCACTTCACTCCGGGCCACCATTTAAAAAAGGAGATCTCTCACTCAATTTGACTGGGATGAGTGATTTTTCAACAAACATCTCGCTCATTGAATAGAGGGTGAAGGTGAGATTTGCTCCCAGGTCAATGGAACTCTCTTGTTTCCCTTTTACTTCACTGCGTAGTCTGTATTATTTATTAAAAATAAAATACACAAGACAACTGTAGACGGTGTCTAATCCTACACAGATCGTTAGATCATGATCATGGTAAACAATACAAGTACAGTTTCTGAGACGTATTCTATTGAATAAGAGGATAAGCCCATGCAATGATTCAAATTGATGATACTTCAGTAGTCATCCAAGGCAAGGATGAACGGATGATAGATGCAGTCCATCTTTATATATTTCTCCAGGAGTAAATGATATCAGCATATAGATTGGACAAGGCAATGATAAATTGATAATGCACAATCAGGAAAACCAACTGAATTTCATTTCTATCCTCATTCATCAGCTTAACATGAACATAGTTTCTGAGAGAGTTCCCAACTGAAAACAAAGTGCACACCAAGCGCTCCTTATCAAGCAGTTCTTAGCGGTGGAGAAACTAATATCACACCATCTCCTCTCACAAAGAGAAATGGAACCGTGCGCCTTGTAGTCTGAAATAAAACAAGTCGTATCAAAAAGGTCAGAGCTGGAGAAAGGGAATTAAGATTGCAAGGGTCGCAAGGGGAAGAAAATAAATCTGATACAAATTTCAATACAGTACACAACACCTAATTCTTGCCTATGAATCTGGTTTGTTTCTGAGGCTTATTTAATTAACATCTAACATCCTACCTCTCTCAAAACCAACTTTAATTTCCTTCTGGGTTCATAACATTTCTCCCTTTGGGAAGCTTCTATCTTCTTCCTGAATCCTGGTAAATTTCTTTATTTTTTCTCATTCAGGCAATAATAACTTGTCCCTTTGGCTTTGGGAGAAGCTGCTATTTTTTTAATGTCTCCTTTCTCAATACTCGTCAGGGTGATTTTTCTCTCAACCTTTTTTTGGTGGGAGAGTGGGGAAGCATACCAAGTGCTGACAAATAGTTCAATGGAGGTGGCCGGTGGGGCTGGTTTCAAGAGGTTTTGTGATCAATTAAAAATAAATAACAGTTCCACGGGGAACTCAGTTTCTAATGGAAGTTTTTCTTTCTTTTTTCTTACAGAAGCATGTGTAGGAGAAAGGTTGATTTTATCTTTAAACCCATGT